>NC_085926.1:113534500-114160000 GCF_029289425.2 Pan paniscus
CATGTTGTTTGACTTGGTAGGAATCATGCTGCATTTATCTACTTATCTCTATCAAAATCTCTTACTTCCCAGGGTTATTGTGGGAAAGATTTTGCCCAAATTATACATGATACTTGTAATTATAAAATATTTTACACTAAAAATGTTAATTGCTTATGTCAGTTTATTCTGTTTGATTTAATTATGGTATTTGCAAATATACCAAGAAGGAAAGTAATGAAATAGTATTTGAAGAAACTTTAGGGTCTCTTCTGTGTCTGGATGAATATATTTAATCTGTCTGCAGGTAGATTAAGAGATTGTTTTTAACAAAGATTTGAAATTTGTGTTCAACATAGTTGCAGCTTAATTTTGAGGCAAGAAGTGTTCGTATTTTTTGGAAGTCCTCAGGATTATGAACAATACTGATTTGGTGGAGCTATCATCCTGAATCTTATGTAAATTGCTGAACTCACATTATTCATTTATTCATACATTCATTCAAAAGCACTACATTGAATTCTTATATGTCAATGACCAGGCCAGGTACCAAAGATACATGGTTGAATAAACACCTTGTCTAGCACTCATTTAAAAAGTGAATTAATAAATGCATCTATGAATATCTATCTCTGTCCCACAGAAGCCCTCACACTCTAATACAGGAGGCAAAATTATGCATAGCTAACTATAATACAATATTTAAAAGGCAATAACAGAATGATGTTCAAAGTGCCATGGAAGAAGGCACATATTAATTCTGCCTAGCAGCAGTGTCAGGAAATGCTTCCTACCAGTGATGCTTAACTAGCATATCAAAGAACTACCCAACTCAAACCCCAAAATCAATGTAAAAATTCCATCATATACTGACTAATTTTATTTCAATATTTTAAAAATGTTGGCTTACTTATAGCATTATGGTTAAAATCCAAGAGTCACAAAATGGTACATGCGAAAGGTTTTTATCCCAAATTTATCACCTAGCTATCCATCATTCCCTTAGCTTGGAGAATCCAGTGTAATCAGCATCCAAGGATACTTTACACATAGACAAACAAATACATATAGAGAGTCTGTGTGTACACTTCCAGTTACATCCACATGCATGTATACACTGACAATTATCCTCTTTTTTTTCCATAAGTAGTAGTACAGGTATAGCTTAGAGATATAATAGGTTTGGTTCCATGAGTTTGGATCACTGCAACAAAGCAAATAAAGAGACTCCTGTGAAGTTTTTGGTTTTCAAGTGCATTTAAAAGTTATGTTTACACTATAATGAAGTCTATTAAGTATGTAAAGTACTATGTTTCAAAAAATATATATACCTTATTTAATAATACTGCCAAAAATGCTTGCATTCATCTGAACCTTCAGCAAAACATAATCTTTTTGCTGATAGAGGGTCTTGTCTTGATGTTGATGGTTGCTGACTGGTCAGGGTGGTGGTGGCTGAAGGTTTGATAAGAATAAAGGATAAAGTTTGTTACACCAATTGCCTCTTCCTTTCATTAAATATTTCTCTGTAGCATGCAATGCCGTTTGGTAGCATTCTGCTCACAGAATTTCTTTCAAATTTGGTTCAAATTTGGAGTCAATCCTCTCAAACCCTGTCACTGCCTAACCGACTAAACTTACATAATATTCTGAATCTTTTGTGTCATTTCCAAATGTTCACAGCATCTTCAACAGGAGCAGATTCTATTTCTAGAAACCATTTTCTTTGCTCAACAATAAGAAGCAATGCCTCATCTGTTTAAGTTGTTCATGAGATTGCAGCAATTCAGTCACATCTTCAGCCTCTGCTTTTAATTCTAGTTCTCTTGCTATTTCCACCACATCTGCAGTTACTTTCTTCACTGAAGTCTTGAACTCCACAAAGTTATCCATAAAAGTTGGAATCAACTGCTTCCAATCTCTTGCTCATGTTGATATCTTGACCTTTTCTCATGAATCACAAATGTTCTTAATGGGATCTAGAATGGTAAATCCTTTCCAGAATATTTTCAATTTACTTTGCCCATATCCATTAGTGTAATCACTATCTGTAGCAGCTATAGCCTTATGAAATGTATGTCTTTAATAAGACTTGAAGGTCCAAATGACTGCTTGATCCATGGACTGCAGAATGTACGTTGCATTAGCAGCAATGAAAACAACATTAATCTCCATTAACATATCTATCAGAGCTCTTGGGTGACCAGGTGCATTGTCAATGAGCAGTAATACTTTGAAATAAATCTTTTTTTTTTTTTTTCCTGAGAAATAGATCTCAACAGTGGGTTTAAAATATTCAGTAAAACATGCTGTAAACAGATGTGCTATTATCCAGGTTTTGTTTTTCAATTTATAGAACACAGACAGTAGATTTAACATAATTCTTGAGGGCCCTAGGATTTTCAGAATGGTGAATGAGCATTGGGTCCACTTAAAGCCGCCAGCTACATTAGTCCCTAACATAAGGTAGCATGTCCTTTGAAGCCTTGAAGCCAGGCATTGATTTCTCCTCTCTAGCTATGAAAGTCTTAGATGGCATCTTCTTCCAATGCTATATAAGTCTGTTTTATCTACATTGAAAATCTGTTGTTTACTGTAGCCATCTTGATCAACGACATTAGATCTTCTGAGTCAGCTAGATCCAGATAACTTGCTGTAGCTTCTCCATTAGCCTTTGCTGCTTCCCTTTGTGCTTTTATGTTATGGAGGTGGCATTTTTCCTTAAATCTCATGGACCAACATCTGCTAGCCTTAAGCTTTTCTTCTGCAGCTTCCTCACTTTTCTCAGCCTTTATAGAATTGAAGAGAGTCAGGGCCTCCCTCCGGGTTATTACCCTTTGGCTTAAGGAAATGTCATGGCTTATTTGATCTTCTATCCAGACAACTAAAACTTTCTTCATATTAACAAGAAGGCTGTTTCACTTCTTTATCATTCCTGTGTTCACTGAAGTAGTACTTTTAATTCCCTTTAAGAACTTTTCATTTACATTTATAACTTGGCTAACTGTTTGGTACAAGAGCCCTAGCTTTCAGGCTATGTGGCCTTTTGGCGTGCTTTGCCTGCTAAGCTTAATCATGTCTAGCTTTTGATTTAAAGTGAGAGATGTGACTGTTCCTTTCACTTGAACAGTTAAAGGCTATTGTAGGGTTATTAATTGCCCTAATTTCAATATCATTGTGTCATAGGGAAAAGGGAGGCCTGAGGAGAGGGAGAGAGATGGGAGAACAGCAGGTCAGTGGAGCAGTCAGAACATACACAACCGTGCAGTTAAATTCAATGTCTTATATGGGCGCTGTTCATGGTGCCCCAAAACAATTACAAAGTAACACGAAAGATCACTGATCACAGGTCACCATAGCAGATATAACAATAATAAAGAAGTTTGAAATATTGCAAGAATTATTAAAATTTGACACAGAGACAGGAAGCGAGTACACACTGTTGAAAAAAAAAATGGTGTCAATAGACTTGCTTGATGCAGGGTTGCCACAAACCTTCAATTTATAAAAAACCCAATAACTGTGAAGCATAATAAAGTGAAGCACACAAAATAATATATGCCTGTATGGTATACATATTGTTCTGTACTTTGCTTTTTCACTTAAGAACATTTCTTCCTATCAGATTTTTGTCACTTTAAGTCTTTTGCTGTAATAAAAAAGTCTTGCGCCGATATTCCCATATATGTTATATTTTTAGTAATAATCCTGAGCAAAGACCTTTGCAAGGTCAAAGGGTAATTGCATGGAATTTGGATAGGTATTGCCAAGTTGCAGCACTGTCCCCGCAATGTATGAGAGTGTCTGTTTCTCTGTATTAGCATTGGCTATTCTTTAGCAGTTTGCTCTAAAATTCTTTTGATTTTTACTAATTTAGTATGTCCCTTTCTGCTTCTAAACACCCTAATTGTGAGTCATTTAATTCCCATATGTGACTCTGGGTCTTTTTTTTGTGTTTGACTGATGCCAAAATCACTGAAACTTTATAGTATTTTAGAGAGCAGGCACCTTGAATGCAATTATCATGTATTTACTTTTTGGAAATTTAGTAACAACTGAAAAATTTACATTAAAAACATCACTTTGGCATTTTGTTTAGGATAGCATTGCACTTATAGATGCATTTGGGAAATGTATCTTCTATATAAAACCCAGTCTCCTTATCAGGAACATGGCATACCTCTCCTTACTCAAGACGTATTTTATTCTGTTCTTAAGTTTATTTGTTTGTTCATTCAAGTCTTGCACATTTCTTAATTTTGTTTAGTTCATATTTAGCACTTTTATTATTATGTCTATATAAATATGGCTTATAATTGTGCTAACTAATAAACTGTCACACTTTTATGTATATACAATGTTTTTGTTTTTCTGAAGCCATCAATTGCCTCATATATACATTTATATATAATATATGTGATTATACACAAATAAATATATATATAATATATATTAAAAAATGTATTTTATATGCTAAGATGTCTGCTGGCTAGTTTTCCCACACTCCCTCAATGGCTCTATTAAGCATCTCTCAATTGTCCATGTGTTTAAACCTGTCACATATCCTGTCAATTCTATTTTTTTTTTCTGGTGTTATGTCTCCTGGAGCCCTCTGTCTTCCTACTCCAATTATACTTGTTGCTCCTAGGTCTGCTGCAAAATCACCACGCTGGGCATTCCCTTCCCAGTTACCCTGGGGATTGCCTTTGCCTCTATACTATTGCATTTCTTGTCTCCTGTGTTTCATGTCTTCCTCATTCTTGGTTTTATCTACCATTTTTGGTGAAGTATAGCCTCTAGAAGCTCTAGAAAGAATTCCAGATCAAACATGTCTCTCTCAAAATGTAGAAGGCAAGTCTCCATTATCTTCCAGATTCTTGCATGTGTCTGCTAAGAAGTTTGAAGTTTTTCTTTTCTATGTGATCTGTTTTTCTCTCTGGAAGCTTTGAAGATCTTGTTTTTACACCTAATGTTTGGAATTTCCATGACAGAAGTATCTTTTTAAAAATTGCTATGCTGGGAATTCAGTGGGCTTGAGACTCATGTCTTTTCATTCTAGAAAATATTCTTGTATCACTTCTTTAGGAAATTGTTTCTTACTATCTCCTTTTTTCTTTTTCTGGGACTCCTACTAATTAGATTTTGGGACTCCTGGAGTGATAAGATGAATGTAGACTCATTCACCAAATGCTAACCCAGATGAATTGCATTATTAAATTTCAAAGTACTCCTTTTATGAAAGACACACAGAAACAGTGTATGCTATAGTCATAAAATGGAATTTGTTAATATCAAGAAGTGGTTAAAACTGGAACTAATGATATGTAGGTTTTAAGATATTTAAATGTGTGCATGTGATATGCATAATGATTAAACCATCTGTGGAGGCCTATTGACCTGGACTGAGTTTACTTTGCCCCTTAGTACCTACTTAAACTCTCTAAATAGGTTTCCACATCTGTAAAATTGGGAGGATTATGGTACTCATGATATTTAATGGTGATAGTTAAATAAGAAAATGTATTTAAAGAAGCTTGCACAATGTCTGGCATACAGTAGTTACTCAATAAACATTATTTATATGTTGTTACTGATGGAATGGGTTACTAAGGGGAAGTTGAGAATGTTCAGAATATTTTGCCCATTAGGATTTTACTTCATAGAGAGCTGCCATGTGTTTCTACAAACATCCTGCTATGACTCTGTATGACATGAACATTGCGCAAAATGGGCCATTTGTCTGACTTCAGAATAGGATGCCTAATATTATATTGCAGGAAACCCTTTTTGTTGCCATGCTGATGAATAGCTCAAGAAATTATTTATCAAGCTATGCGATTTAGTTACCCCAGTCGGATACTCGTTTAATCTGTGAAGAAAGATGGGTAATCAAAGGAAGCAAGAAAGATGAGCCCAAGCAGAAAGAGGTGGTGATGTCAGAGGAAGAAAAACAAATGTAGAGGGCACCAAAACCAAGAGCAGGCTATTAGAAGAAGGAGAGACCTCAAAAAACCATTGGGTTGAGATGTTGTTTGAGTAAAAAGGTTCTGTTAGTGTGATAAGTGACCTTCCCTGGAATACTCCCAGAAACAGTCCAGTGGGTTAATCTCATTAGAGATACAAATGACAAGACCATTGGAGATGGAGGCATAAACTCACTAGAATAGTTTTGGCTGTCAAAGCCATTCCATGGTGCAGCTAAAACCAAGAGGGAGACATGTTAGTTTTTATGCCTAGGGTTTATTCACTGAGTAATAGCAGAGGATCTTCAACTCTATTCATATACTTATACATCTGTGTAAGATTCCATGGGTCCCTGGTGCTTTGACTGTTGTCTAGTTATCTGATTACCCTGGTTTATCATGCTCTTTCTCAAACAAAGACTAAGAAAAAGGAGAAACACAACCCATGGAATAACATCCTAGTCCTAATTTAGAGTGATGTGATGTTAACATTAACTCACCTGATCACCCATGAGGCCTCTGAAGTCCTTAGTTTCTCCTAGGGTTTTGTGGCAAAAGCCATGAAGTGGGACTAGATAGAATTGTTTCCTAGTCATGGTTCTGCCAATTGTTCTGAGGGAAATCTCCTAACTTCTCTAAGACTCCACTTTTCATATCTGTAAAATTATTTTATTCCTATAGCTAGATGGTTCTTAAGCCCTTTGGGTCAAGTGCCATTTGAGAATCTGATAAAAGCCACCGATTCTCTCCTTAGATTTATGTATGTTGCAATATTACAGATTAGCAAGAAGTGACCATACACAGGCAGGCATCCTCTGCAAAGCTAGATTGGATTTCTAACTTATTTTCCCAAAAATACAAAATATTTGAGAAATGAGGTGGCCACACAAAGCAGAAGTAGATGCAGTCAATCTCAGTGTAGTTTCTCTTGGGCCTAAAGTGCCTAACAGGGGGCTGATGACACTATTTGTGCAAATTAGAATCTCACCTGATCCAAGAGGGGGAATTCTTGCTGTGTCACTCTCCTTTATATTCAAGGCTTGTACCTCCATTGATGAGCTTACACTAACAGCCTGTGAACTTCCAGTTAAGAAAATTTTTTACAGAAAATTGGTTCTTTATTCTTGAATCAAATGGTATCAGCTCAGCCACAGTCTTATCTAGGGAAAAAGCAAAATCAGTGCCCTGATTGCTACATCTACTGTTTTAGACTTTCAATAAATAAATTATTTCTCTCCAAACATACACACACCCCCACACCCACACCCCCTTCCCCCCAACACACTCACACTACACACTGCACAATTTGGCACATAATTTCAGAGAGTTCAGACACTCCCCCAGATTTATCCCATGCACTCCACATTAAGAGTCTCTGATCTGGAGTATCTTTATGATGTTTCTGACATCTAAAATGTTATCATCCTTTTTTTTTTTTAGACAAGGTCTTACTCCCTTTGCCCAGGCTGGAGTGCAGTGGTGAACTCATGGCTCACTGCAGCCTCAAACTCCTGGACTCAATCAATCCTCATCCTTAGTCTTAACCTCCTGAGTACCTGTAACTATAGGTATAGGCCACCATGCCCGGCTAATTTTTGGTTTTTTTTTTTTTTGGAGAGATGGGGTTTCACCCTGTTGCCCAGGTGTGTCTCAAACTCCTGAGCTCAAGAGATCTGCCTGCCTCAGCCTCCCAAAGTACTGGGAGATTACAGGCATGAGCCATAATGCCCAGCTAAATGTTATCATTCTAAGCAAGCTATAATATTTTTCTTATCACCAATATTCCTTCAGACTACAGTGGGAGGATTTGGGGGTGGAATGAGTAACTTTCATCTTTACAGCTTTCAGACCAGCAATACAACTTTTTCTTTTTAATCTATTTTTTCTCTCTGTTTTAATGGTAAAGTTGACAGAGTGTTGAAGCTATCTTGAAAAGTTCAGAACAATTTCATCTCTCACTCTTGTTCACATTAGAGATTATTATGTTCCAGAATCATATTTCTAAAATCCAAGATGAAATATTTTTGGGGAGTCATTCTATATTGACTTCCGCTGTGAATGAAGGAAAAGTATTGTGGTTTCTATCTCTCCTTAATTTAATCTACCACTTTGTCTTGAGAGAAATGATATATCCTACCTTTTATATTTCATCTGAAATTTCATCTCTGCAAATTCCTATTTAACCAGAAACTGGTTTCATATTCACGGTCATTGTTATTATTAATTCATTTAATACTGTTCAACTAAACATCTTGTGGTGCCCTTACTGACCTATTTAGCCATTCATTCCAAAAATAATCCATGGGAAGGGATAACATTTACTGAGCATTTACTGTATGCTGGGCACTGTGCTGAGCACTTTGCAAATACCGTCTCCTTTAATCCTGTTTTGATTGCTTCTTTTCAGGGATCTGGAAGTTACATTCTGCTTTACCATGATTTGAACCAGCAGGTTATAACTGTTTATGAGAAAGAAATACATTTCATTTCCCTGAAGCCTTGGGGTCACCCTGCTACGCTACCTCGGTGGTTAGTAAGAAAGTGGAGATAAGGACAAAGGCCATGTAGCAGCTGTATGGAAGGGAAAATTGCGGGTTTCTGAGTGGTACCAGGAATTGACTGCTTTAACCTCCAACTGAGGATCTTGGAAAACCTTGGAAGTGAAGAAGGATAAGGGAAATAAAACTTGTGAGTGCCTCCTAAGTATCATGCTTAGTAATATATGCTTTGCTATATTTCATCCTCACTTTACTATGTGAAATTGGTCTTATTACCTCTATCTTCAGAGAAACATGAGGCTCAGACAAGTCACATGGCTAATGCGTGTTGCTATGGTTTGAATATTTGTCCCCTTCAAAATTCATGTTGAAATTTAATCTCCAATATGGTAGTACTGAGAGGTGGGCCTTTAAGAGGCGATTGGGTCATGAAGGCTCTGCCCTCATGAATGGATTAATCCATTCATTAGTTAATGGATTAATGGGTTATCATGGGAATAAGATTAGTGGCTTTATAAGAAGGCGAAGAGAGATCTGAGCTAGCACAATCAGCCCCCTTGCTATGTGATGTCCTTTGCTGACTCGGGAATCTGCAGAGTCCCCACCATGAAGAGGGCCCTCACAAGATGCAGCCCTTTGACTTTGGACTTCTCAGCCTCCATAACTGTAAGAAATAAATTCCTTTTCTTTATAAATTACCCAGTTTCAGGTACTCTATTACAAGCAGCAGAAAATGGACCAACATACGTGTGAAGCTGGGGCTTGAACTAGTCCTGTTAACCTTAAAAAAAAAACAAAACCCTTTTTCCACTGCTTCACAATGGAGAGGAAAGAAGAGAAAAAGGCATAGTGGGGAGGGGAATTCTGCATTTACAAAAGCAACATGAACATCAGAAGTTAAGAGGTTAAGACTGACAGACAGAACCTGATCAGAATTCCTGACTTAGATACTGGATTGATAGGAGGCTGCGTTAACAACCTGATGATAGGAAAAATTAGATGTTGGGAAGCAAATAGAGAAATAAAAAATAATACATATACTCAATTTACAGCTGAAATAATCCTGTTTAAATTGATTGTTTTAGACTGTGAGCCACATTCTTTCATAATATATGCTATAAACTATTTTGAGCAGTTGATCTTTTTTTTTTCATAATTCATGTGAGGTTTTTTTCTAACTGACCTTAAAAGTTTAATCACATATATCCAAGGGATGATAAAACCTAAGTAAGCCAGTTTCTGAAAATTATTTTGCCCTTTGCAAAACAAGTCTTTTTAGGGAGGGAGACTCCTCCTATTATAATTCAGGGTCTTTAAATCAGAGCAATGAGAAATCATCTTAATTAAGGAAAACCCTTAAGTCTTCCCCAACAGCTGGTTTGCTTGCAAATAGGAAAGACTAAAAATGAATCAGAGAAAAAGGGTTTGCACAATTTCTAAAATAACTTGATATATTTAGAAGTGTGACTCTGTGTGTGTTTTCTTGTGCAAATCTAGAAAACCAGAGAGCTTGTGTGAGTTTTAACTATGTTGTAATTTTCAGAATCTTCAAGTATCACGTAAAATACACAGCATAGTTCTGCAGCTCTGTAATGTTCTGTTATGCTTGGTTATGAGATTTGTATTGGCATAACAATGCATGAGAGTAAATATTTAATATTTTAAATTTATAAAATGCAGTTGCTGTATGTACAAACATGTTAAAAAGGTATATGATAGTGTGTTTGATATTTTAGGTATATGATACTTTGTGGCTATTAGTGAGAAACAGTACACCAGAGAAGTGCTATTTTAGACAAGTGTGTGCATCCCTTTTCCTCTCTGTAGCCTGTGATGTTATTTGGAGGTTTGTCCATAGAACAACAGGTGATGCCTAATGTTAAAAGCCAAAAAGCAGTTACTATGGAAACCAGATGCAAATTTAGATCTGTGTCCACTTTTTACTGCGTACAGAAAAAAAAAGCTGTAATAGAGTTAAAAAATATGATTCACATCCATGTCTTCTGAGTCTTAAATGTCTGCCAAATACGGAGATGTTGAGTAAGCTACAACTTCTCAGCCTGAACTTCCAATAAAATCTCAAAAATGATGAAATTAGAGAACACTTCAAAATGTTCTTTTTATTTCTTCATTTGCCAAAATTCCCTTTTCTAAATATAGATCTAAAATAACAGCAAATCTATTTTTGGACTATGTAAAATCTATAAATGTATAGATAAATAATATTTACAATACTAAGTGCTTATTATATATAATTTATAAAATGCTGAAAAATAAAATGAAAACAACTCACGCATAGTTCCAAGACACAGAGAAAACAGTCTTTTTAATATAATTATTTAATATATTTGAGATCATGCACACATACTATAAATACATGCTGTGTGTTCTGTTGTTTTTTTTTTCATTTAACGTAACATCACAACATCAGAAGCCAACACATTAAAAATAGTTACTGGATGTAACTTTAATGACAGCACAAACATGATTCTATAGATAGACCTTAAAGTACTTCATCTTTCCTGTTTTTTATTGACAAATTAGGAGTTTGAGCTTTTTTGTTATTATATTTTCACACTACAATGACTGTCTTTGTGCATAAATGTCACCCACATTTTAGATATATGCCTGTAAGTAGAATAGCTGAGTGAGGAATACAAATTTTAGATTAATGTATGTTCCTTTCTTACATATATATAATATATAGTATTGTATACACATTATATATATAAAGAGAGAGAAAAAATTTTTTTTCGGTTACAAAAGACAGAAAACCAATTAAAACTGAGGGGATGAGGTAGGAGAAATTTTTTGGTCCATATAACTCAAATGACCAAGGATAAGGCCTGACTTTAGGTACGGTTTGACCCAAGGGTTTAAACAATGTTAATATCAATAATAGCGAACATTTCTTGAACAGTTTCTACATGTCAGGGACTGTTACATACTTTATATAACTAACTCATTTAACTTTCACAACATTCTCTGAAGAAAATACAACTATGATTCCCATTTTACAGCTTTCTCTTGATTTCCTGTTTCTGCTCTCCTCTTTATGGCCTCATTCCCAGGCAGGTTCTCTCTCTAGCTGCTCCAGATTCATTCCCTCAGACCAAAGTCCACAAAATGACTCTTGCCTCTTTTCCAGTTGCTCAGGCAAAAGTTCCACTATTAACTCTGGTCCTGCCTCCTGGATTGGCCTTGACCCCATTCTTGGCCCCATTGCTAGGGGAACATTAGACCCGGATATGTCATTCCTGAGCTAAACTGCTACCCACCCCTGGAGCTGGGAATGGAGTTAGCTGCCTCAAAGTACATGACCTCAGAGTAAAGGATGGAATAATTTCCCCAAAGATAAACCAAGTACTGTTTTCAAAAGCAGAGTAAATGGAAAGCAGATGGCCACTTCCACTACAGCAACAAATTCCACTACAATGAGGACTCAGAAATTTTTGGTTGCATTTAAAGAAGAGAACAGTGCATCAAGCTACTTGGACGAAAAATATCTTTCTGGTTCAAGTTTCTGAGGATGAGCAATTATTACATTTTCAGATTCACAATGCAGAGGAATAGTTTTAAATAGTCTGAAAGAACTATTTAGATGCCAGCCACACCTTAAATAAATGTGCTCATTCTACATGCAAGTCTAAATATACATGTAAATGAAGAAATTTGAAGAAACCCTAGTGGATTCACTCTTTCCAGCTTAAAGCACACTCCATTATTTTCCTAAACATATGGGTGTGGTCCAAGAAAATATCTAGATAGAAGTCATTTTTCCCAACAATATGACAAAATATATGATTTCTTTGCTGCTTCGTCAGTGATTGGAGTGTGATATAGACTGTAACTTTCTACACTTAGAAAATCAGCCATGAGAACAGTGGCTTCAGTGTCTGATTACATTCACCAAGTATGTCTGTTTATTAATCTTGATGTTGTTTGCTATGTAATGGAGGTAATGCAGATAGGGAAAAAAAAATGTCTGAGCTGTGCATGGATTGCTATGGAAACAGCAGCTGACCAATCAATGGAGAGTAGTCAGAACATATGCCTCCTCTCCTCTGCAGTCCTGATGAATTGATGTCCTGCTATTGCAATCCTTTTGGCTCTGTTGTCACTTGTAGCAATAGTTTTTTGACATCTAAATATATAACACACACCTGTTATTTAAAAATCAGAGGTATAAATGATTAGTCTTAAAATATTCAATCTCTCTGTACAAACACGCTCACAGTCAGTTATTTCTCCCTCCAAAGTATTTTCTAAATTTCTTGTGCATCCATCCCTCCTAATCCTTTTACTTGCCATTTCCTCACACCATCCTGCTCACTTGCCTTCCCTCCCTTTTGCTATCCCAAACCTCCTTAGTCTATTAGCAGGTAGCATTTTCTTCAACATGGAGAAATATAAATCAACATGAGTCAATTTAAAACTTTGTCCAATTTTAGAGTTAATTTTTTTTAAAGTAGTTGAAAAACATATTCAGAACTACAAGAGGGTTCAACCACCAGACACATGAGAAAGGCCATTTCACATTTCTCTGTTAAGTCCAGGAAATATAAACAGATCTGTTTCTCAGGAAAGCTCAAGAAAAATGTGAAGAAAGAAAATAGAGCCATTAGAAGCATAGTCTAAGTTTAAAAATGAATAAATTACATTTGACAATAATCTGCCAATTGTGAGACTAGTCACATTGATTAGAAAAGGTTGTTGTAGATTTCTCTGGGGTAGTGAACCCTTGATCTGCATAAACTTCTGTCTCTTTTGGCCTTAAATAATTGGGAGAGTGGAGAGAGGGGGAGATAATGTTATCTACAATAGCTTCAGTGAGCACGAAGGGATGTGTGTCATGATGATAAAGACAAAATAGGGCCCTCTGGTCTTTGCTATTGTCGTTGCATAAAAAGATTTAAAGGACTGACTTGCATTGAGCAGATTGAATAATAAATAATGGCTGCTGACATTTAAACCTATCTCCAGATCACACAGTAAATCTGTGGGGATGATTGCGCACAAGTCCTAGAATCATTTAATATTCAGCTGATTCACTGGTAAAACAATGGGCTGATTTGATGATATAGTGATGTTCTTATTATCTGGGCTCACTGAAGAAATAAGCTTTCTTAAAAACAATTATTTTTGTATATACACTGAGGCTTTAAAGAGAAGGCCAATATTCATCTCCATGCCTTTTTCGGGAATTATTCTGGGAGCTTGGTATCATCAGTAAAGAATGAAAGATTTCCTGACTTCATGGAGTGTACATTCTAGCAGAGGAAGCAAGCAATAGAAATAAATGGATTAAACAAATTCATTTTATAGTATGCTGGAAAGTAAATGTTCTTGTTAAGGTGGCCAGTAGCATCTTAATTACTAACACCTTACCTTTATTGGTTTCCTCCTAGCATTTGGTATTGTTGAATCTATTCTTATTTTATCTTTCATCTCATAGATGGGCAAATGTTTTGGGAGTACTTACTAAACTCCAGGCATTATGCTAGGTGCTGGAGATCCAGCAGAGCATGTGGCATGTTGTAGCTACCCCCTTATCTTCTATCGGTCCTCTCTCTTTTCTCAAGCCACTGATGGCCTCCTCTCCCTCTTTAGCAAGCCCCTTCTTTTCTGTCTGCTCCATAATTATTAGGATTTTCCTTCTATATTTTGTCCACACTCCTCTTAGATCCACATGCTTTATTTGTGATCTCACTGACTTTCTGAGCCTCTAACTGCCATTAATGCACTGATGACTCTATCTCTCCATCATATCACAATAATCCATTCATTCATTATTTCTTTTATAAATATATATGAGCATTTACTCTTTTCTAACCACTACCCTAGGGAATTCAAGAATACATAAAAAGGACATGATCTTTGCCCTCATGGAGATTACAGTCTGGTGGAGGAGACAGACAAAAAACAACCGAACAAGAAAATGAATGAAAACAATTATACATTTTAACAATTTTCATGCATGAAACAAACAAGGGGAGAAGAATAAGAATATACAAAATCTACTATCAGATAGGATGGTCAGGACGGACTCTGTGGAAAGAACATTTGGGCATAAATTAAATGATAAACATAAAACAGCTTTGTGAGAGTCTTTAGAGTTAAGACCATTCTAAGTGAAGGGGATAGCATAAACTTATGCTAAGGTAGTGAGGTGGGAAAATGTTGCTGACCTTTGTGACTGGATGAAAATGAACTTGGAAGAGAGTACTGTGAGATTAGTTTGGAGAAAAACAACAGTGAGATGATGCAGGATCTTGAAGTCCTGAAAAATAATTTGGATTCCCTTCTAGATAGATTTGACAGGAAATGAATTATTCTAAGCAAAGGATTGATGCAATGTAATTCACTTGTTTATTATTACTCTTGCTACTAAGAGGAAAGTGGAATTAGTGATCCCTTAAGAGGCTGTTGGAATTCAAATGAGGGAAGTGTAACCGAACTAGCTGATGGCAGCAGATGTGAATGGAAGCCAGTGGATTTGGTATAAATGTTTCAGTATAAGCAGTAGGACTCGATGTTGTTGGATGGTGTGTGGTAGTTGGGAAAAATGGAGGAATCAGAAATGATTCATAAGTATCTTGCTTGAGAAAATGGGTGGGTGTTGGTGTCATTTCAGGGTTGGAAGGTAATCCACTTCATGAATTATTGCCACAGTTCTGTATTTTTCTGCTGGCCACCAGGCTCTTATCTCTCCAGTCCATCTTTTACCATGCAGAAAGAGAGATTTGGCTCACAGACATAATTTGATTCTTTCTGGCTCCTGTTCAAAAGTCTCTTTTGATTACCAAGTGCTTATAGTTTTAAATATACAAACATGTTGGATTGGGATTCAACCTATTTTCTGGCCTCACTCTGCTGCTGCCCTCCATACACTGGGTTGTTCCTTTCACAATGAGTGTCATGCCGTTCTCTTGATGCCACCATCACATTTCCCACACTTTTTTTTTTTGCCTGAGATCTGGAATGTTCTTCATCCTCTTCTGCACCTGGAAAACTCTGATTCACCCTCCAGGACCCTAGTCCAATGTTTTCTTCTTAAGGGACCCTCCTTGACTTCTTTAGATAGGGAGACTTGATGGGTATCAATTACCATCTCTTTGCTAGAACATTTACTGCATTTTGTAATTTGCCAGTTCATGCATCTGTTTATCTTGTTAGACCTGCATTTCTCCAAGCATGATAATAAGACCACTTGCATTAGAATCTCCTGAGATATTTATTTAAAATGTAGATTCCTGGCTCATTCTCACTCTCTTTGCATCAGAATCTTTCTGGGTGGAGCCTGAGAATCTCTACTTTAGTCAACTCTTCAAGTGACTCTTACATACACTAAGCTCCAAGAATCACTGCAGTGGGCTTTTTCAAGGGCAGGGCCCTATCTAATGCTTCTCTCGTCTCCACCACTTAACACACAGGACATGCTCAAAAGATGTTTTTGGAATGGATACTGATTTCAAACTAATATATATTATTTATCTAACATACCAATTATTCATTCAACACATAATTAACTCTGATTAGTACTATATTATTAGCAAGTTTCTAACATTCTGGTTTTTCATTCATACTGTGTGAAGGTTTTTTAAAAACCCACATGATACAGCATTGCAAGAGAAAATTAGACATTTATTCCTTCACACAATCTTAAAAACAGAAAAAAATACAAATCTCAATTTCTCCTTAGAAATGATGTTTTCTATAATGTTAGCCAAGATATGCACAAACAAGAGAGATAGAAATAATTAGCTAAAGTGTTTGTAACAAGTACACATGTCCAGAAAATTCACTGAAAGCTCACCGTCCCATAGAAGCAGAGCACACCACAGTGAGCCCTCAGGATTACAATTAAATAGTTAAGTGAAATTTAGTTTGTCTTTTCTCACTTGGTAGTGCTCATATATGTATGTTCCATAACACTTTTCTCTGGGAGCATTTTTTCGTTATTCATCATTTCTTACTAAAAAATGATGACTCTCATAAACTTTGAAGGTATGAGTACTCATCTTACTTCTCTTGCATTACCTTTTGCTCGGACCAACTCTGCACCAGGATTCCTGCCCCAGTCTTCCTGCCTAGCCCAGTCTCCCATGACTCCCCTGCCTCTCACCTCCTACCTGAGGCTATATTCAGTCACCTTCTTCCACACACATGCAGCTGAACTCCTGAACAACGCAGAGTGGCTAAGAAAGCTGAGGTTAAAGGCTTTGGAAAAATTCTGATCTACAGAGAGAAACTAGGGAATGGGAGATCCAAGTCCAAGATGGCCTAGGGGAGAGGACAGACCATAGTAAGAGTGGGAAGGATATCCTCTGCCTCAGGACATCTTGAGACAATGGTCAAACGCACAAGGAGCTAAGGTAAAGGAGAGATGGAGAGGCAGGACTTGGCCATCATGTTATTAACAGGAAAATTCGTTTTCTAGTTGACTGTACTAGAATCAATCAATCCTGTACCGGGTAAAACACACAGCAGCCACTAAAAATACATGTATGTTCAGTCCCTCAAGAGAGAAATACCCATGAGCCCAAATTCTATTTGCATAAGAAGATAAATTGTATCAATATCTCAATGAAATCTTCAGAATGATAAAATTGTACTGAAAGACTCCAGCATCTCCTTTCTTTCTTCCCTTCCTTTACATTCTATGTGAAGCTCTATGAATCTAGGTCTTTCTGCTTTTTTTCATCTTAGGAAGGTTAAAAAGTAGGAAGACTACCGTTTATTACCTTGGACAAATAAAGTAGTACCCAGGCCTCTTCTAGGCCACTAACGTCAGTCTCCAAGTCTAATATCAGCATCGAGGCAAGAAGTAGATTCCCACTGAAAACAACACCAACCAAAAGCCTCTCTCACCTGACTGATACTGGCTGAAATTCTGACAGAAAACACAGAACTACTTTGCTCCACAAGAAGTATTAAAATCATTGCAAACAATAAAAATAGAAAGGAGGAAAGATAACCTAAATTCCTGACAGTGCGTTAGGTATGCTTATAAATTATTCATGCATTTTCAGTCAAAATACAATGTAAATATTTTCTACATAAATATTCCCAAATTTACATAGAAGAAAGAGAGATTCAAATAGAAATTGAGCACATAGGCATTTCTTGTGTTGAGCGACTGAACTTATTTGTGTTTTTAGTGACTACTATATATATTACCTGATATCGAATTGATTGATTTCAATTGAGTACTGTTTACTCAATTGATTACAATTTACTGAAAGTGAATTTTAATCTTGGATCCCATTTTCTACTGGTTTCTACGTTTAAACGAAATCTTTTGTCTCATGGTTTTTCAGCCTGTGCAGTGAAATTGTGACCCAGGCTTAGTTACCAGGAATCCAGTGATCCTAAAACCATTCTAGTAACTAAAGGGAGAGATTGGAAACAGTGGGTTACTGTGAGCCGTGAAAACAGCTGGATAACCAGCTGGATAGTTCTCATTTAATTAGGATGGTTTAGTGCTGTGTTAAATTAATAACCTTAGAATCTTCTTGCAAAAGTACCTCGAGTTAAGATTTTCCTTATACTGTATGCTACTCACAAGGAAAAACACCAGAATTGTACTTTACTTGTTCATTTGATAAATACTCATTAGGGACCTAGAAGTGTATTCCTGGGCATACAATAGTTCACAAATAGAAAATACTTATGTTCTAGAGGAGGGATAATAAACAAAGCAAATAATAACAAATAGTATCAGATGCTGATAAATACCATGAAGGAAAATAAAAGCAGGAGATGGAAATGGAGAGGTCAGGGGTTTCAATTTGAGATTGGTCAGAGAAGTCATAAGAAGGTGGCTTAGGAAATAAGACGAAAAAGAGGTGAAAAGTAAGTCATGTGGCTATCTAGAAGGAGGTCTATTCCATGCAGAAGAAACAAACCGTATAAATGCCCCAAGGTGAGATAAGCCTGGAATATTCAAGGAATAATAGAGCAAAGCAATGCAGAAAATAGTAAGAAAGAAAGTCAAAGAAATACCAAGGGGCCTTGTAAACATTATAGACTTTTTCTTTTATTTGGAATGAGGTTAGAAGCAATCAGAAGGTTATGAACAGGGTAATATCACCTGATTTA
Organism: Pan paniscus; assembly: GCF_029289425.2. Taxonomy (NCBI): domain Eukaryota; kingdom Metazoa; phylum Chordata; class Mammalia; order Primates; family Hominidae; genus Pan; species Pan paniscus. Next base: position 113,553,042 of record NC_085926.1, read on the forward strand.
TATTTTTAAATAATAGCTTCGCTGTTGAGGATCAAACATAGTGGGAAAATGAATGAAACAGGGAGGTCGGAGTTAAGAGACTGTCTTGGCCTTTCAGGCTGTTGTAACAAAATACCATAAACTGGGTGGCTTAAAAATAACAGAAATTTATTTCTCACAGTTCTGGAGGCTGGGAAGTCCAAGATCTAGGCACTGGCAGATTTGGTGTCTGATGAGGGCCCTTTTCTGGTTCAGAGTCAGCTGCTTTCCCTCTGTGACCTCACATAGTGGAAGGAGCAAGGGAGCTCTCTGGGGTCTCTTTTATAAGAAAACTAATTTTACTTGGAATGAATTTAAGAGAGGAAGGTAGCTAGAGAGGGAAGCAAGGCCAAAAAATTTTTTTTGTTTTTAATTGAAGGAATAACATCATTTTTCTAAGCTGGTAGGAATAACTTAATAGCAAGGAAAAATGAGATCTTCCAATAGAGAAGAAAATGCTGTATCTACAGTACAAGTGGAAGGTTAATCTTAGGAATATGGACCACAGTGACAAAAAGAAAGGCAGAGTTTATGGGCACAGGCTTTAGTAGGTTAGTTAAACACAGTGATGCAAGCTTATGGAAGTTCTCTTCTGATTATTTCTATTTTCTCAGTGAATAGGGAAGCAAAGTCATGAGATGAGATAGAAGATTGGATAGGAGGTGGCAGAAGTTTTAGACAGAGAAGAAGTTATGAAATAACCATCTTGGAGAGTGAGAGAGTGAACAGATCAGGGAAATAGGAGCTGTTTGAGAATAATAGTGAAGCATTTTGTGTATTTTTCTCTAGTCATATTCACCTCAGGAGTGCAGATAAAGAGTAAGTGCAGAGTTAGAATTAACCAGAGATGAAGTTTTGTTAAATTACTAGTATTACAAAGAAAGAGAAGGGAAAGGGAATGAAGAATGTTTGCTAGTGTATGAATGTATTCTAACAATAGACAATGGAATTAAGCTGAATAAGGAGGGAACTATTGACTTGAGAGAAGTGAAAGACAGTGAGAAAGTCACCTGATCTTGTGATATCCAAGGAACCTTGCAGGCATGGTTCTAGAAGTATGAGCTGGAGAGATGATGATAGCAGTCTGAGAGGAAGGGGCTTAAGATTGAAAAAGGGTCAAGGCACGGGGGTGAAGAACTTGGAAGGATTGTCTACATAGTTATTGAAATTGTCAAGAATTATAATACGAGTAGTGTCTAGGATAATGACTAATCCAATAACCGAAATCTCCAAGGAACTTGTTTTTGAGGTTAAAGTGGGTGGAAGAGAATAAAAGCTGCTATTGTGGTTTATTTTAATAAGTCTTAATCTGTCTTGAGACTTTTGGGATACATTAAAACTGGCTTTATTTCTTTCCTTATCCAGATTACTTTCTTTCCCCTACCCTGACTCTTCAAGGTGGAGATATCCTTCTCTCTAATCCTTAAATTTCCCTACCTTTTGCTTTCCCCCTCACCTGCACTTTTCCTTTTGCCACCATCTCTTCTAATACACTAATGCTGTCTTTGCTTCTTTTTATCCATAATCTCTCTCTCATAGCTCAAGTTTCATTAATGGGAGAATGAAGTTTGCGATGATCAAGACCAGAAAGAGATTTAGGGCCAGAGACAAAAAATATGAGAGGAAAATGGGGCAGACATATCTAATTTTTATCACCTCCTAAGATCTATTCTACTCAACTATCTGTTAAACTCTGTTCAGACATGGTCTTGGTATATTTACATCTTGGGTATGGTGTAAAGTTGCATGCATGAGAGTCAATATCAAGGCATTACTGAATATATTCAAAATATTCTATGATATGTACAAATGAGTGAAGTAAATTTGATTACACATTCTGAAAATGTACTCAGAGCTTCTAAAATGAATGTCTTTCTACAGAATAGTAGCAATAATGATGACTACTACAGTTTCTATTGCAATAACAACAAATAAAAAATCAGCTCCTTTTATGACCGAATTGAGCCCTTTGACTTTTGACTACAACATAGCACTGCTTAATAACCAGTAGAACCTATTATTTTCTACCTTACCTTGCATACCATGGAGCTTGCCAACTAGCATTTAAAAATATTTAGAGGACAGACAGCAGCCCTAATTGTAAAAGATTATTTTATGAGAGGAGCTAAGAGGTCATCAAATGACAGCTAATAAATACACTTCTTTAAGTGCTGGGTATGGTGAGTTATAGACATTTGCACCTGAAATAAAGTATCTAAAAAACAAGATATCGTTTTAAATTGTTATCTACTCTATAGCACAATTATGGCTAAACATTTACATTCAAATTCTTCTTGGTCCCAAGACTTTAACTCACTTCAATTAGTTTGACATTCTTTGGTTATCAGGAGTAAGACAAATTCAAAAATGAGTAATGAGCTGAGCTGATCTCTCACACAGCACCGGAAGATTTTTTTCTTTCCTTTTTCAATAGCTAGGGATCTTAATTCTTGTTGATAATCTTCCTGTATAATTTCTCCCAGCATTGTTACTGCTTCTTTGTCATACACATAAAATTTGTGGCAACATCATTAGTTGGTCTTCAAATGTCAGCCTTTCTGGGATTCCCCCTTACATTTATGGCTATATTTTCATCAGACCTAACACTGAGGAGAATTAAATTTGATCGATACTTATGTAGCAGATCTGGATGACTGGTTGTTGGTGGTGATATTTCAATAACTATATAATTCTCATCTTGGTGCATACAAATTTTGTGCCCCAGATTCTCTTTCCCAAGAGGCTAAAAAATAAGGATCTTTAAACGCATTTTATGAAATACATCTGCTGAATTTCAGTAACAGGGTTCAACTTAAATGTGGAAGCCTGCATCTTTTGGGGGCTTGTTGATATTCTTGCTACTGAAAATGTGATCTATAGACTCCTGGGGCATCACCTGGGGTGTAGTTAGAGATGCCTTGCCCACTCTTATGAAATCCAGACTCATTCTACATCTACTAAGACAGAATCTGTGTTTTATCAAGCTCCCCAGGCAATTTATATGCACATTAGAAATGGAGAAGCTTTGATCTATGAGATTTCCTTTGTAGATGTAGAGGAATGGAAGGGGAATGCAGGGAAACCATGCAATAAATATTCATAACGTCTATTCATTTACTCAACGTGTATTTACTGAGTGCCTTCGATGGGCCAGTCACTGTGCTAAGAGCTAGGGCATAGCAAAGAAAAATTAAGACTGCTTATATGGGGATTACAGTTGTGTAGATACTTTGCTATGGACCTAGCATTGTACCAAGCAATATGAGACTTCAAAAGAAGTAAAATTCATTTGGCCAAATATTTTTATGTAATTATACATGTGCAAGTACTCTAGAGCTACAGGAATTTATAGAGGTAAAAGCTCTGCCTTCAAGAAGTTTACATGTAGTAGCAAGATGTGTTCCCAGCTCCTACAATTCAATGAGGACAACAAGATTTACGTACACAAAGCAGTTTGGGAATAATACAAACATAATAGTGTTATGTGAAGTAGGAATAATGTTGCAATTAGAAAGAGGGAAAGAATATTACTTTAAGAACTCATTAGATTACATTTCAGAATGAGACCTGCAATGGCTATTGAAAAATGCAAGGGAAATTCATGGTGGACTCAGTAAGGAATTATTTCCCAATGGATTATTTAGAAAACAAAATTGTAAAATAACATAATGAAGCTAGGTTCAGAATTTGGGATCCATTGACTTTCCTTATAAAAAATATATACAGTTAGATCTATTAGAAAATACACTGAGGTACCTGTACCCAGATTGTAGTTTCAAAGATCAACCCAAAAGAATATACTGTAAAAAGGTTTAACATTTAAAGGAATATAAAATGGCCATTAAGCCACTTCTTCACACAGGCCATGCAAATGTCTGACCCACATCTCCAAGTGTAGGGAGGCCTAGTCCGTCAGAAAGGCAGAGGTTTAGAAGTCAAGAAACCTAAAGTTTTGCTTCCTAATACCCTAAGTTTTGATGTAATGATGCCCATCACAGTCCTCTCCTGCCTTACTGGTGAAAAAACAAATGTCATTTCTGCCTCTGTTTCAGCAAGCATGTGATGATTCCCAAACAGTGCCCCTTACTCTGTCATCCATTCCCAAAGAATTTCACACATCCAGTGTGACTGCCTCTCATAGAGGCAGGTAATCCAAGCAATGTAGTTCTCTAGTTTGGTTGCTTATAAAGTTCCACAGAGTACCTACAAAAACCACAAGGCCTGGATTTTTCAGGATAATTTTGTTGTAAATATTTCATCACAAAGTCTCCCTCAACACATTTTTTGCACTATGTAATGAAACAGGAAAAAACTGAGCTTCAAAACCAGATGAATGTGAGTTCAAATCATCAGATAATTCATCTATCCTCTCTGAAACTTAATTTCTGGACTGTAAAATGAAGATAATACTTCATGAAAATTGTTATGAAGATTATGAATAATGTATGGAAAGTCTAACACAGTGCCACACAAGAGTAAGCCTATGTAAAAGGTAGATTGTATAGCCAGCTATAGCAACATATAATATATGCTTCCTATATATGTATGCACATGTTTTTACCTTTAATGCCTTAATCTATCTTATAATTTTCCATTTCATTGTGCTCAGTGCCCATTCACCTTCACTGAAGCTTCTCCTCCCTTCTCTACACCCTTTTTCTCACCCCTATTTCATTCAGTACAATCGTATTTCTCATGGACATCAAATCTGTCACGGAAAGGTCACACATACCACGGAATAAAGCTAAAGACACCCTTGCAGCATATCTTTCCCTTTCCCCTACTCATTACCATATATGCCCCAAAGAAAGAAACTAAAGTCTAAGCATAATTAAATTAGTTTTATTCTTTCTCCAGTTCTCTTTTTTATGGAACAAGAGAGTAAAATGATATTTACAGCAGGTGCTCTATAAATTGAAAGGTGAATGATGAAATAAAAACATCATCTTTATTTACTAATTAATAAAGGAAATATGATATCCTACTGTAAGTCAGTCACTGTAATATGCATAGGATGATAAAAAAATTTAAATCCCTTTGAAAGCTCACATTTCAATATAAGAAACAATTACAGTAAAATGTAAAATCTATAAGAAAGATACACAATTTAAGCTAATTTTAGCTACTGTAACAGAAAAGCACATATTGGTTCAAATATGAAGTAAATATTTCTCATTCATAATATTTCATATTTTAAAATGGATGATTGATCAGTGTGTAAATCATCTCCAAGACAGAGTTCAAGGATCCAGGATCCTTCCCTCTTTTAGTCTATTCTGCTCCTAGGTGTAGTGGTTAGCAGCAGAAGAGGAAATAGATGCACACACATCACCTCTACTCACATCCCATTGGCTGTAACTCCATCATATGGCCACTTCGAACTGCAAGAGAAGCCAGGAAGTGTAGTTATTCTCTCTACTCAGAAAGAGGATGGATGTGGTAATCAGTTAGCCAGATTCTACCACAAGAGGTACATCCAGAGTGCTATTGGACCATGAATTTCTCAAAGTGTGAAAGTTTTTCACCCCTTTCCAGGGGTGGCAATGAGGGTGAGGTGGGGTGGGGAGGTATCATAAAGTTAACTTCATTCAGAAGAGATGTATTAAGTACATTCATCTTGGCAGTCATTGTATTAGACATTAACAAGAATCAGCTGCTATCTTCAGAAAATTTATAGTTTACTTTCTTGGAGCATCATCTTCAGCATCACCTGGGAGATTATGGGCAACTCAAAACTACTGAATCAGAATCTAAATGATTCATATGTAAGTGAAAGGTTAAGAAGCACTGGTGTAGGGCATTTCATAGCTACTACCTTCAGAGAACGTTATTCTGAGCCCCACGAATTCGAGAGTCAAATTCTACAAGGACAAGAGCCTGAGGTCAGGAAGTTGGTAGGCATGGGTAAGTGCTGCTGGAGAGAATGAAGCTGACCAGAAGCCCAGGAGAGATCAGTAAGGAGGGGCCAGTGTGGGTATCTGGGCAGGGCATCAATATCCACTGGCTTACACAGTGATGAATTCATCAATGTCTTTACAAAGATGTATGTCACATGTCTATACACCCTTCTACACAATTACATATATGTCCCCAGACATTGAAAGTTACAAGCATTAATGAAACTAATGAGTTAAATATACTGTTTTCTGTATGTTGGGAAGAGAAGGGGATGCCTCTCATACAAAGCAGTTACGTAAAAGTTCTGCCCTGTGTATTTTGTACCTGAATGAATATCGAAAACTCAAAATACTGGACCAAGTTTATACTTTCTAATACGGACATAAACGTGTATAGAATTTCTCAACTGCTTTTACACAAATATACTTATGAATGCATTTTAAATCCTAAAAATATAGAGAAATTTATGCCAGCCCTACTTTGGTGAGGACTTATGACTTCACTTGCCTTATAAGTGTGTCTTATACCATTTAACAGCTTTACTATTACCTGCTTCCCCCCCACCGCCAGCTTTTCTCTCTTTTCTCCCTTTTCTTCTTCCTTTCTTTAGGAAATATTGCTTGCTATTCTGATGTCTGGAGTATATGACTTGGTAATAGAGAATGACTGAAAGATTGAGATCTAAGCAAACAGCATACTTGATATAAGAGGAGACAGCTTAGAATTTATAATTAGGAGCCTGTTTCAGCTTCCTTCATAGCAGTACTGAAATCCTTTTCAGGGGTATCTTGACTGCCTTGAAAGTGAATGTCATTGAGGATTTTTTTGCCCTCTCTTGTTTCCTTGGCAACAGGTTGGTGATGCAGCAGCTGAAATCCATCGTGTCCCTGGAGATGCTGGTGTGGGCAGGTCGCAAGCCACTGGTATTGGCTGCAATGGATACTGAACTTGACCAAATCTTTTCATTCTAATCCTTCTAAATGCATTATACAAAGAAATCAACCTAATAGAAGAATGCTTTACAATATAATTATTGGCATGACTATCAGCAAGGAAAGTATTCATCCTTCTTTTAAAAATAGCTAACCTTTGCACACATAACTTAATCGTGAGTTTTAATATGTGGAAGTTTCAGGTAACTGTATACATCGATTCATGTCAGAGCAATACTTTGAAAAAAAGAGTTCAGTGTTAATATAAAGTCTGAAAGAAATGGCCAAAAGATCAAGAATTGGGACCCTTTCCTTTAGATTTATGTCAGGCATATGGTCCTCTTCAGGCAGCCACGTCCAACAGCTACTCTGTATCCCTTGAATGTTCTGAAACAAATCATGCCTGTGATCTGCAGAGAAAACATGGAGGGACTGGAAATGGATCTCGTCTGTCTTCTTTTCTAGAAGACAAGGGAAAGGGGGCAACTAGGGAAGAAAGGTCAGCTGGGGTGGGGGCACCCTTTAGGGAAAACATACAAGATGGCTTCAGGGACAGACATAAATGGAAATGGCTATAACAGTCTTAGATGGACAAGGCAGCTGGAATATAGATGGGCCTACTGCCAGAGATGGGATGGCTTAGACACTCAGGAATGGGTGAAAGGGGCTTTATGTGAACATGATAAACAGAGGATTCAGGTATCAAAACCATGAGGACCTATTAGTGGAACACATGAGCAGGGATGTCAGAATTTGGCAAGGAAAAAAATTAGTTTAATTCACTTAAAAAGTAGATTTTAGAACAAAATGGATTTCTTTTTAAAATACTTGAATCCAATCATTTGTTGAATTTATGCTGAGAATAGATTCAGAAGAAAAGAAGACATGAAAGAGAATGTGTTTAGCCTAAAAAGTATGCAGGGGAAACAAATGCTGAGAAAACATAGTAAGGGTGAGGGCTGGGTGGAGTCTGAGAGACAGATGAGCAAGATTATGTAAAGGGAAAGCAGGAAAAGGAAAGATGAAGAAGTCAGACTAGACAAAGATGCTATTCCAAAACTATCAAAGGAAAGAGAGTGCCTAATATGGACAACTCAACTGAAGAAAAATACACTAAACATGTACACTAAACATGTGATAGTTATCATGAAGCATGCTGATAAGTGTTATTTTAAAATGATACATTTTGCAGTGGCCACACTGTAGCTTGTGAACATCCTGAGTGATGAGTTCCTTCTGAAGACTAGAAAAATGTACATGTAACTTGCTTTTTGTCATTCAGTACTAAGAGCCAGTTCAGGTACAGAGGAATAAATATCTTGGGAAAAGACATTTTATTTATTTTAAGAACATGCTCACTGACCTAACCTTTTGCTCCCTCCATTGACATAAGCAGCATAGCCCAAATAAATCAAAAAGGTAGTTTTCCTTCATGTTAAGGTCAGAACACATAGCATAGGAACATAAAGAATAAAACGGAGCAATCAAAGAATTCTCAGGCCAGGCGCGGTGACTCATGTCTGTAATTTCAACATTTTGGGAGGCTGAGGTGGGCAGATCATCTAAGGTCGGGAGTTTGAGACCAGCCTGACCAACATGGAGAAACCCCGTCTCTACCAAAAATATAAAATTAGCCAGGTGTGGTGGTGCATGCCTGTAATTCCACCTACTCAGGAGGCTGAGGCGGGAGAATCGCTTGAACACTGGAGGCAGACGTTGCGGTGAGCCAAGATTGCACCATTGCACTCCAGCTTGGGCAACAAGAGCGAAAGTCTGTCCCAAAAACAGACAAACAACAAAAGAATTCTCTCTCTGTTGCACTTAGTGCTTAATTGCACTGGTTCTGGAGTCAGGTAGCCTGTGCAGGAATCACAAATCTAGTTTTTAATAGATGAGTGGCCTTGAAAGAGGAAATTCACTTGTCCAGGAAACAGCATTTCTATCTTTAAAATGGTGATAATAACAATACCCACCTCATATGGTTATTGTTAGAATTAAATCAGGAAATCCATGTGAAACTTTCAACACAGTTCTTGGCACATAAAGGAATCTTAGCTACTATATTTTATAATTGTCAAAATACTTGACTAATCAATCTAATTTTGAAACCCAATGAAATTCATTATTAATTTAACATCTGGATTGGGCAGCTATGTTGAACAAAATGGAGTAAATGTCTCATTCCAATTCTTTGTCTGATAGTACATCTGATACTACCTCATATATAAAATTAGGTTTGCTAATGCTTTCAAAATCAGTCTATTAATATTAAAATGTTAGGCAATCATAGGCTTAAATTATTTTTCTTCCATTTTCCCTTGGATGTTTCCATTTTAAAAATAGTATTCAAATTTATCTAAATAAAAAATTCCGTGAATTTAAGTTATGCTAGACTTAGAGAAACAGTATCTTTTTAATCAACTGGTGGTTCATTACACAGATTCACTGAAAATTTCTGAATCATCTTAAAATGTTGCCTGTGATATTCCTTTGCTATTTTCTTTTCTGTCTCTTTTTTTTTTTTTGTGGTAACCTATATGGATTTTATTGAAGTGGAAACAGAATAGAAAAGGGAATAGAATTGAATTCATCTTGGTCAAGTATCTTTTAATGCAGAGCAGAGGTCAGATACTTGATAAAATAGGAGTAAATGTTCTAGGTCATGCTGGCACCATCAACAGCAGTAGAGCCAGCAGATAAAGGAAGATATTTGAACAAGGGGAGCCCACAGGAAGGTGAACAGACCAAAAGGGTAGTGATGTTTCTACATGACAATAGGCCATCAGCAGTTGGGTGATGAAGGAGATGAAGGAGACTGGACCCTCAATACCAGAAAAGAAGGGCAGAGCATAATGATGGCTTATAAATTAAATGAATCATAACCACATATTCAGGCAGGCAGCAGGTGTGAAGAACCCAAGAGAGGAACAGGCTAAGAAGTGGGTAAAGATGTCTAATAAGCAGCCGGGAGTGGTGGCTCACGCCTGTAATCCCAGCACTTTGGGAGGCTGAGGCCGGTGGATCACGAGGTGGGTGGATCACGAGGTCAGGAGATCCAGACCATCCTGGCTAACATGGTGAAACCCCATCTCTACTAAAAATACAAAAAAAAATTAGCCGGGCGTGGTGGCGGGCACCTGTAGCCCCAGCTACTCGGGAGGCTGAGGCAGGAGAATGGCGTGAACCCAGGAGGCAGAGCTTGCAGTGAGCAGAGATGGCACCACTGCACTCCAGCCTAGGTGACTGAGCAAGACTCTGTCTCCAAAAAAAAAAAAAAAAAAGAGTCAAATAAGCAAAAAGCAATATTTATTATTGAATTCTATTAAAACTTTAAAGAAGAATTAATACCAATTTTTCTCAAACTATTCCAAAAAATTAAAGCAGAGTGAATTTTTCTTAACTCATTCTATGAGGCCAGCATAACCCTGATACCAAAACAAAGCAAGTACACAACCTTAAAAGAAAACTACAGGCCAATATCTTTGATGAACATAGACACAAAAATATTCAACCAAATACTAGCAAACTAATCCACAACACATCAAAAAAATGATAAACCGTGTCCAAATGAGATGTATCCCAGGAATTCAAGGATAATTGATATATGTGAATCAATAAATGCTATACATCACATCAATAGAACGAAGGACAAAAACCATGTGATCATTTTAATAGAGGCACAAAAAGTATTTTATAAAATTCAGTATTACAAAATGTATGATAAAAACTCTCAATAGGCTGGGCACAGTGGCTCATGCCTGTAATCCCAACACTTTGGGAGGCTGAGGTGGGTGGATCATGAGGTCAGGAGTTGGAGACCAGCCTGGCCAACATGGTAAAACCCTGTCTCTACTAAAAATACAAAAATTAGCCGGGCGTGGTGTCAGGTGCCTGTAATCCCAGCTACTCGGGAGGCTGAGGCAGGAGAATCAGTTGAAACCGGAAGGTGGAGGTTGCAGTGAGCCGAGGTCACGCCACTGCACTCCAGCCTGGGTGAAAGAGTGAAACTCTGTCTCAAAAAACAAGCAAACAAACAAACAAAAAACTCTCAATAAATTAGGTATAGAAGGTAAGTACCTCAACACAATGAAGGCCATATATGACAAACCCACAGCTAACATCTTACTGAAAGGGAAAGCTTTTCCTCTAAGAACTAGAACAAGATAAGGATGCCTACTCTCATTACCCCTATTCAGCATAAAACTGGAAGTGCTAGCCAGCACAATTAGGCAAAAGAAATAAATAAAGGACATCCAAATTGGAAGGGGGAAGTCAAACTGTTCCTGTTTGCAGATGATATGATCTTATATGTAGAAAAAACTAAAGGCTTTACCAAAAAGCTCTTAGAACTGATAAACAAATTCAGTGAAGTTGCAGAACACACAATTAACGTGTATAAATCAGTAGTGCTTCTATACATGAACAACAAAGTAGCTGAAAAATAAATCAAGAAGGTAATTCAATTTACAATAGCTACCAAAAAAAAACAGTACCCAAGAATCCAAGAATAAATGTAACCAAGGAAGTGAAAGACCCCTACAAGGAAAACTACAAAAACAGTGATGTCAGATGGTTTAGCTGTGTCCCCACCCAAATCTCCTCTTGAATTGTAGTTCCCATAATTCTCACGTGTTGTGGGAGGGAGCTGGTGGGAGATAATTAAATTATAGGGGCAGTTTCCCTCATATTGTTCTCATGGAAGTGAATAAGTCTCATGAGATCTGATGGTTTTATAAAGGGAAACCCCTTTCACTTGGTTCTCATTTTCTCTCCTACCTGCAGTCATGTAAGACATGGCTTTCACCTTCTGCCATGATTGTGAGGCCTCCCTAACCACATGGAACTGTGAGGCCATTAAACTTTTTCTTTATAAGTTACTCAGTCTCAGGTATGTTTTTATCAACTGTATGAGAACAGACTAATACAGATAAAGGAAATTAAAGAGGATACAAAACAAATGGAAAAAACATCCCATGCTTATAGTTGGAAGAATTAATATTGTTAAAATGACAATACTACCCAAAGCTATCTATAGATTCAACCCAATCTCTATCAAGATACCAATGACATTCCTCACAGAAATAGAAAAAAAAATCATAAAATGTGTAGGAAATAACAAAAGACCCCAAAGAGCCAAAGCAATCCTGAGCGAAAATAACAAAGATGGAGGAATCACACTACCAGACCTCAAAATGTACTACAAAGCTGTAGTAGCCAAAACAGCAGGATACTGTCATAAAACAGACATGTAGACCAATTGAACAGAATAGAGAACCCAGAAATCCACATATTTTCAGCCAGTTGATTTTTTACAAAGGTTCCAAGAAGGCTTACTAGGGAAAAGATAGTCTGTTTAATAAATGATGCTAGGAAAACTGGACATCCATATGCAAGAAGAATGAAACTAGATCCCTACCTCTCACCGTAAACAAAAATCAACTCAAGATGGATCAAAGACTGAAATGTAAGACCTGAAATGACAAAAGAAAGAAAATATGCTAGAAGAAATAGAATGATACTAGAAGAAAATATAGGGGAAATGCTTCAGGATATTGGCGTGGGAAAATATTGTATGAATAAGATCTTAAAAGCACAGGCAGCGAAAGCAAAAATAAGGTAGGATTATATCAAACTAAAAAGCTTTTGCACTGCAAAGGAAATAGTCAACAGAGTGAAAAGATAACCTATAAAATAGGAGGAAATATATGCAAACTATTTATCTGATGGGGTATTAGTATCATTAGAATAGACAAGGAACTCAAAATCTCAACAGTAAAAAACAACCTGATTTTAAAATGGGCAAATGATCTGAATAGATATTTCCCAAAAGAAGACATACAAATGGATAAGAAATATATTTTTTAAATGCTCAGCATCATTAATTATCAAGGAGATGCAAATCAAAACTACAATGAGATATCATCTCACCCCAGTTAGGATGGCTATTTCCAAACAGACAACATCAACAACACACACACAACAACAACAACAACAACAACCAATGCTGATAAGGATGTGAAGAAAAGAGTATTTTTATAACACTGTTGGTGGGAATGTAAACCAGTACAGCTACTATGGAGAACAGTATGGAGGTTACTCAAAAAACTACAAATAGAATGACCATATAATCTAGCAATTCTACTACTGGGAATTTATCCAAAGGAAAGGAAATCATTCTGTCAGAAACATTTAGACCCCCATGTTTATTGCAATACTATTCACAATAGCCAAGATATGGAATCAGCCCAGGTGTCCAATAACATATGAATGGATAAAGAAAATGTGATATATATACACAATGGAATTCTATTCGGTCATAAAAAAGAGTGAAATCCTGTCATTCATGGCAACATGGATGGAATTGAAAGACGTTAAGTGAAATAAGCCAGGAACAAGAAGTTAAACACTGTATGTTCCCATTCATATGCAGAATCTAAAAAAAGGTGATCTCACAGAAGTAAAAAGTAGAACAGAGGATACTAGAGGCTGGGAAGTACAGTGGGAAAGGAGGGATGGGGAGAGATTTGTTAAAGGATACAAAATTACAGCTAAATAGGAGGAACACACTTTAGTGCACCATTGCTACCTTAAGATGACTATAGTTAACAATAATACATAGTTTTGAATAACTAGAAGGAGGAAATAGAATGTTTCCAACACAAGGAAATGATAAATGTTTGAGATGATGCATATGCCAATCACTTTGCTCTGATCACCATATATTACAGGTATCAAAACATTACTATGCACCCCATGAATATGTACCATTATTATTTGCCAATTTTAAAAAGTAAAATAAAAAAATAGACCCAGCAACCAGGGAACCATTAGTAGTTTAGAGGTGCAGCATCATTCTGCCTCATCCAGAAATTTCTTGGAGATTTTTATTGGGAAAGAAATCTTTAATGTGAACAGCCTAGAACTCGCAGATTTGAGGAGAGAGGTCAGTCACCAGACCGGAAAGACGAAAAGAAGAGGTAGCAGCTCAAGGTAGATGTAGAACCAAAGCCTGTTTGATGAGCTAAATTCAGATAAATCACCAAAATCAGATGGCATCCACCCAACAGTGTTTAAAAATTTCGAGGTTGTGAGTTTGGGAGTCATGTTTAAACTGACCTCCTGTCTCTGGAAATCATTGCCGTGAGGGGAATTTTCATTCTTTGTTTTTCTCCAAGATTCTCCCTACCTTGCACAAAATACCTGAAAGGTTCACTAGGCCATTTTCAAACTTGTATTTTTCAATCCTCAGGAAAATCTCCAGAGGAAGAGATGCTTGCCAACCAGAATTGCAGGGAGACAATGTGGGCCATGTTCAGGTAGCTTTGAGGAAAGTAACACTGACCTCAAGCTGCAGGGTGGCACTGGTGCCACAGGAATGCAAAGACAAGGGAAAATTAAAGGAATGAGCCAGGTAATGTGGGAGGCACACAAGTATAAAGCCTATTAAACACATGACTAAATAGTTAACCTACCAGGTCTACTTATTAATACATAGACTTTATATCCCCAATTTTCCTTCAATTATAGAAAAGTTGACTTTGCACTTTAAATGGCAGGATATGTGTATATATTAAAGTGTGTGTGTGTGTGAATGTAGGTGTGTGCTTGAATGTGTTCTTGGATTCCTGAGTAATTGAGCTGAGTCCCAGAAGCTAATAAGAAGAACAATATGTGAATTTTTTACTTCTCACTGTAAAAACTATTTTAAGAAAGTAAGTAAAAATAGCAAACCAGTGGAAATTTTACTAGATTATGCTCCTGCTGGCCTATATTTTGAACAATTTAAAACTGATAAAAACAGTTACCAGTAATTATTGGTAACACAGAGTTACCAATAATTCTTCTAATATGCACCCAAGAAAAATAAAAACATATAGCCACACAAAACATTGTACATGAATGTTCATAGCAGTGTTACTCATAATACCCCTGTATTAGTCTGTTTTCACACTGCTATAAATAAATACCTGAGACTGGGTAATTTGTAAAGGAAAGAGGTTTAATAGAGTCACAGTTTAGCATGGCTGGGAGGCCTCAGGAGACTTACAACCATGACAGAAGGGGAAGCAAACACATCCTTCTTCACAAGGCAGCAGGAAAGGGAAATGCAGAGTGGAGGGGAAGAGTCCCTTATAAAACCATGAAATCTTGTGAGAACTCACTCACTATTACAAGAACACCATGGGGGAACCCCCTCCCCCACACCTCATGATCCAATCATTTCCCACAAGGTCCCTCCCCTAACATGTGAGAATTACAATTCAGATTACCGTTCAAGATGAGATTTTGGTGGAGACACAAAGCCTAATCATATCAAACTCAAAGTGGAAACAATCCACATGTCCACCTGCTGATGAACAGATAAACAAAATGTGGCATATCAATACAGTGGAATATAATTTAGCAGTGAAAAGTAATGAAGTTCTGATATATGCTTAACATGGATGAATCTCAAAAATATTGTGGTATATGAATTAAGCCCATCCCAGAGGACCACATTTAGTATATTTCCATTTATATGAAATATCCAGAATAAGCAAACCTACAGAGACAAAGTGATAGTTGCCATGGGGTATGTGGGGCAGAGGAGAAATGAAGAATAACTGCTAATGGTTATGAGTGCTTTTGAGAGGGTGATGAAAATATTTTAGAATTAGATTGTGATTATAGTCATGCAACTTTGAAAATATACCAAAAACCTCTGAACTAAACATTTTAAATGGGTTAATCATAAGGTATGTGAATTAAATCTCAAGTTAAAAAAAATGAACCACTCAGAATTTAGGAAAAGTACTTCCCCTGGTTGTAAGCCAGTATGATGCACTGGGTAACAGTTTAAGTTCTGGAATCAGACTGCCTGGATTTGAGTACAACTTTGCCACTTAGAAGCTATGTGATCTTGGGCAAGTTACTTGACTACTTTGTGCCCCAATTTCTTCATCTTTAAAAGGGGTGGATAATTGTACACACCTCTTGAGATAACCTTGAAGATTAATTAATAACGTAAGTGCTCGTAACAGTACCCTGTACTTTGCACAATAAGAACATTTACTATTATTATCATTATCATCTTTACTAATGTGTTGCCTTGTTGGGACCTGAGAACAGGGTCACACCCCAGTGAGTAGAAGGTGATAATTCTCTTAGGGAAGGTCATTATTCCTCTTGGCAATCATCCTGGCAAGCGACTGACCTTTGGAAGGTAACGAGATCTTGGAAAATAGGACATAAACATCTCACCAAGTAGGTTTTTCTTTTTCTCTGAGCCTTCTGACCCTTGGAACCAGAATTCTAGAGATTTTAGACTTGCTTGAGTAGGTTTCTGGTGATAGGGTTATGTTGGTCTCTACCTCACAGGAAGGCTTAGAAGGCAGGGAGCCTCATTGCTCATCAGGAACTATCTAAGGAATATTTTGGTGTGCAATGACTGGCCCTTGAGCTCAGCTCTGAGCACAGCCACATCCAGAAGCAGTTGTGTTACTCTATGAGTTGTGACTCCCTTTTGTCAATGAGGAACTTCAATAAAGTCCTATTAAAAGACAGCCTGCGCCCTACTCTGCTGTGGGAAGTGAAGAAAAGGGTGCATTCCATCCATTCAATGAAATGTCATAAAGGAGGGCAGCCTCTGGCCCCATCTCCATCTCACTCCAAAGTTAGTGGGATGGTTGCACAATTCACCAGGGAGGTCAGGTGTCCCAGATCACAGGAGGAAATCAGCAGATGTGCAATAGGCCTATAGATAGAGTAGAATTGATGAGTCCAGAGCACTAGTGACTAGGAAAAAAGGCAGAGGCCCAGAATGACAAAGGATCCTGGTTGGACAGCACCATCCTGGACGCTAGAGGAGGAGAGGACTAGGTGAGGAAGGGTAAGGACTGACATCCTATTACACGGACAGGTGGGGCTGAGAACCATCATAACTGAGGTACTTAGGTTACTATAAATGTGCCCATACTTTCAGACTAAGAGAAGAAGTTGGAAAAATTCCACAATCCTTATATTCAAGGAGCCTATGACCCAGTGTTTTTGGACTGTCAAGTAAATAAAACAATGATAAAGGCAAACCCCCGATTTTGGGGTAGATTGAGCCCTGAGAGATCCAGGAAGTTTTCTTCTTATGCAATATGTTGAAAGAAAGTCTGAAAGTAGAAATTTATAGTAACCTAAGTACCTCAATTATGATGGTTCTCAGCCCCACCTGTCAGTGTAATAGGATGTCATTCCTTAACTTCTTTAGTATAGGTGAACTAGTCAAACTCTTTCAAAACCCAAGAAATGAGGCTAAAGCTTCCGAAATCAGTTGCACCACATCTTCCATAAGAAGAAAACTTTCTGGATCCCTCAGGGCTCTATCTACCCCCAAATCCTGTGCTTGTCTTTATCATTGTTTTATGATAAAGTCATAAAACAGTCCCAAACGCTTGACAATCCCAAACACTGGGTCATAGGCTCCTTCATATAAGGATTGTGGAATTTTTCATACTTCTCTTTTCTTCAATTTTTTTCTTTTTCCTTTTAGATTTCTGGGTCACCATTGCTGAACTGAACTTCTATTCTTATGCCAAGCACACAGAAAGTACTCGTTGAATGAATGAATCACCAGTTGAGGATAATTTATTTATGGGAAGTAGTCAGATTGCAACCACACTTTTGTGTTAAGGTGGGATCCAATCACAGAGCTTTTGTTCCTTTACTATCCCTGAGAGGTACTGAGCTGTCTGCTCTGACTCTCCCATTTCTGCTAAGTTCAGCCCCTTCCTTTTTTGGACCCATTTCCTCCTGTTCTCTATTCCTTTGTGCCCTCTGAAGCTCCTGTTTTCCTACCAGGAACATTTCAGCTACGTTCAGATCTTTTCTGCAAAAGACCTTAAACATTGTTGTTTAATGAATGCAGGACCTTTTACCTCTGAGGCTGCTTTATCTCAGTTCCACTGATTCCTCTTCTTTCAATTAACATTCAAATGTTGATGGTTCTAGAATTAGACCATTTAATTTTACTCTTCTCATTTTATATCTTCTCTCCTGAGGGGAACTGGAGACTAAGTATAAGGTGAACATTGAGCAGAATGAAGAGACAAGGCCAGAACATTTAAGTTGGAAGCTGATTGAAGAAAGATGATAATGCCAGGATATAGAGTCTAATTTGGAGGTCAGGGGTCATGGTGGGTATGGATGAAAGGTTCTTAAGAACAGGAGTTGCATAAAGTTATGATTCTGAAAAATAATTGTTTGTGGGTTCTAAATGGACTAGTGACAGTAGAGCTTGAGTCAAGGAGAATGGGGTGATTTGAGCTGACCCTGGGAATTGGCAGTGGTATAGGTGGGAGAGATGGATTTAACATATTTCCAAGGGAAAAAAAGTACAAGATGTAATGACCTGTTAGACATAGCAGATAAGATAAAAGAAGTGAAAGATTCCTGGAGGTTTTGGCTTGGGTAATGCACAAATGGTGATAACGTATTAACAAGATGACAAGTAGAAGAGGACAAGAATAATTAGCCATAATCTGACGTGGTGGTATTATTAAAGTAATGTCTCTAGGTCTTTCACAGTCAGTGTCTCATATGGATGGTGGCAGCTAATTAATTCTATTAGAAGTGATGTAGGCAGGGCCTCAGTTAACAGATGACAAAAATATTTCAACTTGAAACTTTATTTAACCAAGGCTTCATAGCTCTTTCCACATTAACCAGGATTACCACAAAGATATAGCGTAAGAGAACTAACATGAAAGTCAAAATATTTATGTAAGTCCCAGTTATGCCACTTGTCATCTGTGGAAGATAGAGCATTTCACTTCTTTGAGCTCATTTTTTTTCTCATCTGTAAAATGGAAAGATAATACCTCACAAGGTGGTGATAAAAGTTACATAAAATAATGTATAGTAAATTGATTTGTGAGCTGCCAACACATAGCTGGCTGGGGGAAATTGAATGCCAGTCTTAGGAATCATTTAGACTTGGGGTTTGAAAAGGCAAGATTTAGAGTTAGAATTATGCATCCAACATTCTGTCATAACTGCATGTCTATATTGTGATAAGACTTGGGAAGAAAACCCACCAAATAATCTAAATAGCTCCATGAGCTGTGATGTTATACTCGTACACTTCACAGACAGATGGTGTGTCTAAGATGGAAGAGACCTCAAGGATCATATTGTTTTCTTTTCTAGTGATGAGTCTGAGGCAAGAGAGGTGATACTACTTATCTAAGATCACAGAAACCACTGATAGCCAGGATAAGACCCATGCTTCTCAACTAACTCCCGGCTCAGGGCTCCTCTGCTGTATTACAGAACATTCCCCTGCTACTGAAAAAAGACATCTCATTCTGGCCAAGGAGTCATCATCTTTTTGTTGTTTAATTTCCGTTTCATAAAGCCAGAATAATTTCTGGTCCAAAACTATTCTTTGCTGGCCTGGCTGATTTACCCAAACTGTTTTTCATTTTATCTTGCCCTGAAAACTAACATTTTTCTTTCTTTGGGGAAAAAAAATGGCAAAGCAATGGAAAACTTCTACTCATAACTTCAGCATTTCTAAGCCCTGAGGCGGGGAGAGGAGAGGTAGAAGTGGCTTCACACTGGCAAGGGAATTTTAGCTGGAGCACTTTGCAGCCTTGTAGCAATGGAGAACTTGTACTGTGTGAAGTCTGGGATTCAAAGTGACAGGAAATTTACGTTTTTTGCTTTTTATGCCACTGCTCCAACCTGCCATGGCACTTGTAGAAATCCCATTTTGATGATCTGGTCCTTACCATCTCCATTCCCATAATAACCACTTCCCAATTCCTTATGGAGGAGACTCTTGATAGAGGTCACTCTGACACCAGGTTGGTCAAGGAAAGAAAGTGAAATGAGAAAGGACTTCTCTTGACTCCCATGGTGGCTAGAGGAGCTGTTAGATGACTCAGAGCAGGGGACCTTGTGTACCGTCTTCAGCATCGACTCATTCAGGTACATTCTCCTTTGAGTGCAGAAGTGTGCTCTAGGGATGTATTAAATGGAGAGTGAAGATATGAACAAAGCTCTGATGATCTCCCATTCACATTCAGGGGGCAGGAACTGTGCTTTCTTTATCTTAATATCCTTTGCACTTATCTCAGTACTCTGCATATAGAAGAGTGCACAGTACAGTTCTGTTTGTGTGTGTGTGTTTAACTTATTGACATGTAGTTCACATAGCATATGCACAATACAGTTTTGCTGAATAAATACATCTGAAGGAAACAATGACTTCCTCAGACATCCAGCAGCCAGATTATCAAAATCTAGCAGTGGCTGGGCATGATGGCTCACGACTGTAATCCCAGCACTTCGGGAGGCCGAGGTGGGCAGATCACTGGAGGCCAGGAGTTCGAGACCAGCCTGGCCAACATCGCGAAACCCCAACTCTACTAAAAGTACCAAAAATTAGTTGGGCGTGGTGGTGCATGCCTGTAATCCCAGCTACTCGGGAGGCTGAGGCAGGAGAATGGCTTGAACCCTAGAGGCGGAGGTTGCAGTGAGCTGAGATTGTGCCGCTGCACTCCAGCCTGGGCCATGGAGCCAGACTCTGTCAAAAACAAAGAAAAAAGCTAACAGTATGATTTCAAGCAGGAACATTTATTGAGTCCCCCTACCCCCAACATATACTCATCCATTTGCTTATTGATAATCTTAATAAAGTTTTATTTTTCTTAAAGTTCTGATAATGAGCACACAGATGTTCCCAAGACAAATAATAATTATGAAACCTTTAATGAATGCATATTATGAGCCCATGCTGTGTTAAGCATTTTGTGTGCCTTTCTCATTTATTCATTACAACACCCCTTTGAAGGAGGCACTATTATTAACCTCATTTTATAGCTGAAGAAACTGAGGCTAAGAGAGGCCACACAATTTGTCCAAGCTCAAGAGAAAAGCAGGGAAAAGCAGGATCTAGATGAAGGTCTATAGATTCTGAAACCTTTTTACATTTATCAAGAACTTTCCAATTCTCCTCAAGTGATCATTTACGCTTTAGAAAAAAACACAAAAATCTATACTTTCATCAAGGTAGAGGATGCTGATGCTTGAGATAGACCAAAGGAATTGTTAACATGGAAATATTTGCAGAGCCGAGAGGAAGAGAAGCTGGAACCCAGTAGAATGCTGGCGCTTTTCATGGTTTTACTGTGAACCAGTCTTGCAAGCAGAGATTATACAGATGAGGATACTTGGATATTTTTTTCCACTGCCTCTCTCCAGAGTTTTAGAATGCCTCACATGAGTTTGACATGGCCATCTACAAAGCATTTCTCTGACTAGGATGAGAGCCAGCAAATCAATCCTTGTGTTTCCATTACAAATTGTTTTGAGAAAAGCTTCTTACAATATTTGAAGTTGAAGGTGGAAAAAGGGGTTGCAATAAAAGAACTGATGGCAAATGGACCTTTCAAAAGATTTTTGAAATGTGTACCTATTATATATAGGTATATAACATCTATTTAACATGTGCATATTTGGCCAGAAGCTGTGGCTCACAGCCGTAATCCCAGCACTGTGGGAGGCCTAGGTGGGGGGTTCACTTGAGTCCAGGAGTTTGAGACCAGCCTGAGCAACATGGCAAAACTTAGTTTTGACAAAAGTACAAAAATTATATGTGCATGGTGGCACACACCTATAGTTCCAGCTGCTCAAGAGGCCGAGGTGGGATGATCGCGTGAGCCCTAGAGGTGGCGGTTGCAGTTAGCTAGCAGTGATGGCACCACTTCACTCAAGCCTGGGTGACAGAGCAAGCCCCAATCTCAAAATGCACACACACACACACACACACACACACACACATACACACACGTATATTTACATATATATTCATATTTACCTTATTTATAATTTTCTATACTCCCAAGTATATCTTTTAACACCAGAATAATTTAGATAACACCAGAGAATCCACAGGCTTCATTCACACTAGAGATAAATGGACTTTGGCAATCACATATGGAAAGACCACAATCATTGCTCCAAATAGACAGAGATAATTGTGCCCTGAATATTTTTCTAAAGGGAAATAAAAACAAGAAAGCTTATTTCTAAAGGGAAAGAAAAACAAGAAAGGTTTAAGTTTAGGAGCCCAGAAAAGAATAAGAATAGACATGAGCACAAAGTTCAATGGATACAAGTTGAACAGCACTGTGGGACTTGCAGGTGAGGAGACTCAACCTACTCTCTTCTGAACCATCTATACATTCCTCCCCCATAACCCTCCATACATTCCCCCCCCATAACCCTCCATACATTCCCAGCAGCATCCTTCACTGGAGACCTCCTAAAAATTTCAGATTCCTAGGCAACACCCATAGCTTGGTGAACCTGAGAAAGTCAAATTGTTTCTTATTTTTGCAACATTGAGTAATCAATGCACACAGGAGCTTGGGGAGCCCACTGTATTTTCTGAAGTTAAAAAACAATGCTGTCTTGTTATGTTGTGAAGGTGCTGCATTTACTTGCTGGAGACCTGAACTTGCTACAACTTGCTGTGCAATGGGTGGTAGATCAAGTGATGGTTTGTAACTTCTTCCCCATCTCTAAAATAGAGACACACAATGCTCACTTCAGTGACAAAGGAAAGTAAAGTAAAAGGATATAAAGCAATATGAGTATTTTGGAGGGAATAAACAATACACATAGAATACAAGTTCCACATTTTATTTAGGAAAACCAAACATATAGGCCATGTTTTGTCTACTGGTTTCCAGAACTGTGTACCTGAGAGTGGATGACTTAAGCTTGAACTATCTCTTTTACAGAGTTGTGTTTATTTAAGTATCCAGGGGATCCCATGTCAGTTCTTTGGGGTGCTTATTCAAAACACAGATTCTCCAGCCTGGGCAATAGAGTAAGACCCCTTCCCTACAAAAAAATTTTAAAAATTAGCCTGGTGTAGTAGCATGTGCCTGTAGTCCCAGCTACTTGAGGGGCTGAGGTGGGAGGATCACGCTAGCCCAGGAGGTCAGGGCTGCAGTGAGCCTGTGATGGAGCCATTGCATTCCAGCCTGGACTCTGTTTCAAACAAAACAAAAGAAAACAGATTCTCAGGCCACCGTCTACACCTTCTACACTGAGATAATGGAATCATAATATTCGAGTTATGGAGCTTGAGTGTCTTGTTTTTAATAGTCTCTCCAGGTGATTCTTATGTACAATGAAGTTAAAGAACCATTGTACATCTTCTAAGGCAGGAACCAAAATACATTCATCACTGTAGCCTTTTCAGTGTATTAAATATAATAGGTGGCCAAGTAACATCCTTTGAGGAAACAAAGGCATAAAGAGAGAAATTATTTCATCCTTGATCCTTCTCATAGCATGTTTTTATAATCAGGGGCCTTGGTGAGCTGTGTCTAGGGTGAGTAAGCCAAGCTTTAAGCTATACCTCCTGATGGGGAGGGAGCTTTAGACACAGGAAATGCCCCTTTCAAAATGATCCAGAAAGACTTTCAAGGAAAGCCTCCCGGGAGCTAATTAAGGAGCCAGAGGCAGACGGTCTGCTGAATTAGATCTTTGGTAAGCCACTGAACTCAAAGATGAAAATCTTAGACCAGGAATAGCCATGAAAACCCCTGAGGCTGAAGGGATATAGGCTGGTAGCCAAAGGTCAAACAGATCATGGTCAGTAAACTGGTAGCTAGAGGGGAAAAGGAAGCCACATGTCCAGCTTCTACAAAGCATTAAGCTTCTGTACAAAGCATTAAGCTTCTGTGCAAAGCATGAGAGAATATTGGGACTTGAGACACTTCTGAGTCTAACTTTAGTGAACACTGGGTGATGGGGGCCCGGGAAAGAGGCGGCAGGATGGGTGTTAACAGACAAGAAATGCCTAAGCAGTAAAGTGCAAAACTCAGTGCTGTTGGCTCCCTAGTTTTAAGAGGACTTTGGCCATTTCTGGGTTTGGTCCCTTAGAAAAAAACACCTGAGGCTTCCACAAGGCAAGGTGGAAACAGGCCTCCCTGAAGAGTTAATTGTTACAAATTGCTTCTTATGATGATTGTATAATTACATTTTCTGTTCTAACCTTATGTATTTAAGGAGCATTATAGTACAGCCCCTAGTAAACTATGTTTCGTGCTGATTTCCCACATACCTCCACATGCTGTAATATTTTCCAAACAATTTATTTTCTTTGTTAGCTTTTAGTTTGGTGAAAACTTTGAAAAATCCAATGTTAAAACTTCCTAGGACAAGAGTTGTGCAAATGGCAGGGGACCTGCGGCAGCCTGATCACATTTATTGCTTCATCCACTGCTTCACTTGACAATATGGGAGTTGAGCCAGAGTGAGTGATGTAACTGCTCTGAAATAAATGGTGGAGTCCCAGTTTCCTTCTGCATGCTAATGGATCATCCTTGACCTCAGTTCTCTAAAACCCTTGAAGAGCATCAAAGAAATCCCTGAAAGGGTAGGGAGTCCCCAGAATCCCTTTAAGATGCAAACAATCAAGCTTAGTGTTGCAGAAACCATACAGATCATAGCCAACTACTGCCAAATAAAGCAGCAAATCCCTCTAATTAGAAAGGCCAATTAAAGAATTAAAGGGGAAATTGTGAATCCCTTATCATGGATGCTAAAGAATGTCTCTCTTCTTTCTTTGATGTTAATCATCTGTGTGGTATTGTCCTGGGTTAAGTACCCTCAGGACTGTTTATGAGTAGCACTATGACAGAGTGTGAGTCAGCCGGAGCGACACAACTCGAGAGAGAGACAGGGCAATCTAAACCTGAGAGAGAGACGGGGCAATCTAAACTTGTTGGGTGTGTGCTCTTTTTTTCTTTTCTCTGCTTATCTGCGTCTCAAATATGTTTGCTCAGTCTTTTAAACCAATGGCTTCTGAGAATCGTTGTTTTCCTATAGATGGGAGAGTAGTAGATGAGAACACAGGATAGGTTTGTCAGTCTAGGACCTGCTGGTGGTGAGTAAAACAAAGAGATAATTAAACCATCATAGGTAGGTGTACTTGTTCACCTTGGTGCAGCTTCCTAATTCATATTCCTGACTTAGAACTTAAGAAGATTCTTCCTATTGAAACTGTCTGCAAAAATTATAACTGAGAAAACGATGACAGTGAAAGATATCTGACCTAACTGACTCCATCTTGCTTCTAACCTCCAAGCTGTCCTTGTTTACCCCTGGGCATAGGGTTAACTAACTTTGGGAGGAACTTAGTTTATAGTTTAACTTTGAAACAAAGATGGTAACAGCCCTTTCCCAAAACAAACCCCCTTCCTGCCTGGGGACTAGACTGCTTTTGAAGGACTAACAAATTAGCCACGAGATTAGAGATTATAGTTTAGGAATCATGCAGCCAGAGGCTGCAAAATTCTGAACCTCTCCAAATTGCTCCTGTGGATAACATCACTATGGTAAAACCTAAGATCAGTGAGTGAGCTATTTTGCAGACCCTGTACGCAATGGATCAGCTGGTACCATCCAGATCGGTAAACTGACTCATCTGGTGTTGTGGTCCCCACCTGGGAACTGACTCAGTGCAAGAGGATGGGTTCAACTCCCTATGATTTCATCACTGACCCAACCAATCAGCTCTCCCAACTCACCGGTCCCCTCCCCCTAATTATCCTTAAAAACTCTGATCCCTGAATTCTCTGGGAGACTGATTTGAGTAATAATAAAACTCCCGTCTCCTGTATAGCCAGCTCTGTGTGAATTAAACTCTCTATTGCAATTCCCCTGGCTTGATAAATTAGCTCTGTCTAGGCAGTAGGCAAGGAGAACCCGTTGGGCCATTACACTATTGACTCTATTTGGGTTCATAAATAGAAAAATGTACTAAATTGTCTTATAAGGGATGTAAAAAGAAAATATTCATTTTAGATATTGGAATGATACAAACCTCTGTCTTTGAACGACTTTTCATTATGTAACATTGACTGAGAGGCTTACTGAATACCAACCACTGTACTGGTCTGTGTGTTTTCCCTGAATTGTCTCATTTTATACTCACAATGACTTTTAGGATATATTTCCTTTAGGGTATTATTTTCATTTGACAGATGAGAAAACTGAGGCCTAGAAAGGATAAGTAATTTGCCTAAGGGTACAAATCTAGTAAGTAGCAGAGGAGGAACTTGTCCTAGGCAATAAAATTCTAGTTAGTTAATACATTATACTACCCTTAATAACATTGCCTTTGTAATGTGTTTAACATAAAGTCCTATTTATATGTAAGGTATTCTTATTATTATTATTAATATACATTTGGTTTTCGAAGCCATTGAGATGATACAACAGACCTATTAAAATGTAGACACACGAGAAAATATAAAACAAATTAACATGTTTCTAGTAATATCTTCTTTAAACCCAATCATTGAGGGGTAGACCTGGCTGTAGCTTCTTCTTATCTTTCATGTATCTTTAAAAAATAAAGTAGATTCTTTTGACCTATCCCCTGAATTTTTATTACAACCTACCAAATATGAAAGAATATACAGTTAAGGGTAAAAGAGAAAGGATTAACATAAACAAAGCTATTTATAATATTATTCAATTCTTTCCTTAAATCATTTGAAAGATTCTACATGAAGCTATAATGATATGATTTTCTTTGAAACAAATTGCTTATTTTCTTGATTCTTAGATGCAAATTTCTTCACATCTTGATGTTTTTGAAACTAGTAGATGCCTTATAATCAATGTGAACATTTAATGTGGAGTTTTTTACCCTCCTTCCACCCTCCAAGAAGCTATTATTAAAACTGTGGTGCATCTTAGTATCTTAAAATAGAAGAAATGCAGTAGTATTTTACATTTTTGTTAAGATTTATAATACTAGGCCTGCCAATATAGATCACCCACTGTTTGACTACACGGACAATTAAATTTGTCCAAACTGGCACTTAACCACAACAGAAGAAACAGTAAATATCTTTTAAAATCTAATTTTATGTCTAGATTTGGGTTTGTAAATACCATTCCCTCATTAAACACACACACACACACACACACACACACACACACACACAGGACTGCTTCTAGGGTTGGGGCAAAGAAAATACAAGATGAACTTAGACTATCTTACGGTGCTACAAAGTAAAGAAGTAATTTTTTTTAAACGAAAGATGTAGACCTGTTAAAAGGACACAGTGGCCAACTTGAAAGGGCTCTCTCTGATCAAATCTGTGATGATTTGTGCATTGAAATGCATAATTATGGTAATTTATTATAACCCATTGAATAAGAACCAATGAGTTCATACTGATAATAAGGAAATATGTAAGTAAACAAGAGGGGAGAAAGGAAAACCTTTACAGTAGCATGTTACATCATAAATGTGGAAAGAATAATAGAATTTAAAAATCATTTTTCAGTCATCCATGGAAATCAGGTAAGAATCATCAACGGGTGCTGCAAGAATTGCTGAAAGTTTGATTAGAAAAAGAATATTTATATAATCTCAAAACCTCTCTCCACAAACTTTGTTAACAAAAAGGAGAAAATGGTAACCTTACAATGGAAATACCTGATACACAGCACCTCAACCAAACAATCACAGTTTACATCACCAGCAATGGGACAGTCTGACACCATGTCCCTCTTCATGTCATGCACTAGGAAGGACGCAGCATTTCTTACACACTATACCTGCTGAAAACGCATCACCTGCTGAAAGTGCATCTCCTGCATGGGAACATGAAGAAATATGAAACTCCAAACAGCTGGCCTGTACTTTTCTAACGAAGCCAATGTCATAAAAGACAAAGACTGAAAAACTGTTCCAGATTAAAGGAGACCAAAGACATATGACAACTAATGGAAATGTATTATCCTGGATTGGATTCTAAATTGGGAATGGGACAGGAAGGATTACCCTAATAGTGAAAGTTCATACAGTGACTCTTATAATATATAATAGTACTGAATAAATATCAAATGTTCTCAGTTAAATAATTCCACTATGTTTATGTAAAAGCATGTCCTTATTCTTAAGAAATATTGAAGTATTTAGGAGTAAAAGGGCCTGATTTATACAACTTAATTACAAATACTTTGAGAGAGAAAAGGGAAATGTAAAATGTTAACAATCGGTAAATTTGAATTAATAAAATACAAGAGCTACTTTTATTATTCTTGAAACTTTTTTGTATTTGAAATTATTTCAAAATAACGAGATAAAATTTTTTTAAACCTATGTGTATTCTGTTTGAATGGATTTTCAAAATAATTTTTGAAGCATTTTTGCCAATGGGTTTTGATAGAGGCCAACCTGGAAATTTGTAGTTAAGAAGTAATAAATAAATAAACTTAATTTCTAAGTTAACGTTCAGCCCCAGGTTTCAAAAGAAGTTCTTATGTAGAGGAAAGTTGTTAGATGGAAATTATTTGGAAAAAGGATTTTACATATATCTTTGCAGTCATCTTGTATGACTGTTTTATAATACACTTTCAGAATTAGGAACAAAAAAAATCACCATTTTGAAATTTAAAGAATTTGAAGAGAAAACAGAACAATGGAAATATTAAATGGTATGGGTGCCAAGCAAAATGGAGTAAAGTTTTTTCAAAGGTCTTTGATGACAAGCCAAACACGGAAAAGCAGAAACTGTATATAAATTTTATCCCTTAAAAAAATTTCTGGATGAATTGTTTTTCAATTCTCCAGGGCTAGAATCAGAATTAAATTAAACATACATTGATAATAGTTAAGAGTTACATATTGGTGTCTTATTATATCATGTATTTATATTTCTTTAGCATATACCTGTTTGTATTCCTTCAAGTAGTTTATTATTTTTGTATACCATCTTCTCATTAGTTGACTGATCAACTTTGCTGTCATGCTAAAGTTCAATTTTAAAGGAAAGACAAGTTGACTATAGAATATACAATAACCCAGGCCCTCAATTACTCATGATCATAGTCCAGAGAAAGTTACCTAATTTATTTGAAAGTTGCAAAGTGATTTGCTTTGGAATCCAAGTCCACATAAAGGGAGAAATGCCATTGATATAGTTGCTTTTCCTTATAAATGTGTTCCCCACATCAGAGATGCCAAATAGATTTGATGTGACATGTCAATTTCAGTTCATTTATTATGGCTGCTTAAGACTCTGTGTTCCAAAAGATTGTGAGGTTACTTGAGTACTGCAAAGTAAGGATCCCTGATGGAGCGTGGCAGTGTGTCTCCTCTTTGCAATCCCTGCCCTCACATGTAATAGATGATTGTCAGCTACCCCTAATTGAGGGTGTTCCTCGCTTTGTCTAGCACATGTCTCAGGGGCACATTTTTAACTAATATCTTGAAAGATTAATGCTGGTATATACAGTAAAACTTTACTTTTGGTTCTTTTCACTAACAAGGATTATAATGGGTGTCTCAGGGACCTATGGAGCAGCTGACATTTTTTAAACAATATATTAGATTATAGAGATGTGTTCCCCTTCTACCCTCTTGGTAAAACCATTTTAGTTATCCATGGCAGTCAGGTAAGAATCATCAATGGGTGCTATAACAATTGGTGAAAGTTTGATAAGAAACAGGATATTTATGTAACCTCAAAATCTCTCTTTACAGACTTTGTTAACATAAGGAGAAAAAGGTAACTTCACAATGACACAGCCCCTCACACAGCACCACACACAGCATTTAAAGCTACAGTTTTCAAACTGAAATGGTTAGAATCATAAGAATACCAAATACTTGATAGGATAATGAGGCTGACCTTCACACAGGCATTAGTTAGTCCTGAATTAGAGCTCCAATTTACAAAATCATCAATCTACAAGTAGTTATTGAGTCCTAACTATGTGGAAAGTATTGTGCTAGCTGCTTTAGAGGAAGCACAATTAAATAAAATTGTTCTCCTGCTCTCCTGGAGCTCAGCTCTACTTGGGAAGATAATATATTCACAGAAATAGCTGTGATACAGGCAATACATTCTCAGGGTCATGGGAGTGGTAGAGGATGAGGACCGGTGAGCAGTGGCTGTCTCTCCTTTCTGCATATCTCTGGACCCAGCTCCATTATTAAGAGAGAATTGAAGGCAACAGATTATCAGCCCTGGAAGGAGTCCTCTAACATCACAAATACAAAAGCCAGACTCAGAGAGGTTGTTATTTGATGAGAAGCACATGTTATAATTCAGGTCTCCTGCTTTTTCTGATGTAAATAGTGAATTTCTCCTAGTCTGGTTTCTTAAGGCAGCTGTGGGGTGGTGGAAAGGGCGTGGGACAGGAATGGATTCTCATTAATTACAGCTATGATACTTAATCCTGTGCTAACTTAATTTTCTAATTGTAAAAATGAGGATAATACTATGTACTTTGCATCTTATGCCTCATGGGTTGGTTAGGAGAGTCATGTGAGACTGCGTGAAAATCCTTTGAAAATAATTAAGTGCTATAAAGACATAGAGGATTATTAATAGCATCTGACATTTATTAAGTGCTTATGATGTGCCAGGCATTGTGCTGGCAGTTTATATTCATTAGCCTAGTTAACTCTTCTGCAACCCTCTGAGGTAGATGCTGCTATCAACATTTTATTGAGGAGGAAACTCAGCTTTACATCAATTATTTGCATAAGATTAATTGTCCCAAAGAGATTTCAGACTTGAGCAACCATGTTCTACAGTCCCCACATAATCATTTTTCTCATCAATTATTATGGAAGATGCCAAAAGGCTGAGTGACCATTGTCTACAGATGGACAAGAACAAACCCTGCTCATTCTCCTAATGATGACCAGATTTACACTTGGGGTCAGAATGGGGTTAAAAACCAAGCACCTTGCTGGGGATGGAGGGGGGCAAAAGTGGGTGGAGAAGGTAAGCCTTGGAAAAAAGAACATTTCTCGGGAGACTCACTAAATCCCTTTCCTTCATGTATGCATGAACATGCACACTCCTGCCTTGGGTATTTAACCAAGCTAATTTCACACTAATATTCAAGGCTTGCTACAAAGGCACTGATTATTCCATTAGCCACCCTTGGTAACAAGCTGAGGAATTATAGCTTCAACTGCTCTCTTCCTGCTCAAAGCCCAATGGGACTGCCTCACATTCTCTTCCTTGCCATGGATTCAATGGAAGTTCCCTGGTCAATGAACCAGGCCACTTGAGGACAAAGTTCGAAGCCAAAGCTGGGGAACCTGGGGAGCCAGCAGCTGATTCTGGGAATCTTGGCTTCTGTTCATGAAGGTGAATCCAAATTCTGCTCTCACTCTCCAAAATTCTCTAGCAAAAGCCTCAGGCTGAGAGCAAAAGGTGAAATGAGACTTAGAAATAAAACCCCAGAGGATGTGTGCCTGCATCTTGTGCAGAAGCAGAAAGAAGAAGAGAATAGACTGAAGTGGGAGGGGCAGTATATTTGATGTTGGAGCGTCAGCATTTCCCAGCTAGGAGAGAGCCTGGCTGGCATTGAGAGAGCATCTCCCACAAGGCTGCCCTGTCCTCACCCTAATATCTCCTGGAGCTCAGGGCCCCAGCGAGAACTAGCAATCATGCTAATTGCATGCTGGCTGGAGAAGCAGTAGCTAGAGAAGAAAGTCACTGTGCGATGAAGTAAATGCCTCAGTGCTGCCCAGTTTGAAGAGAAATATTTGCAGATTCTGGTTAGGCCAGTGTGAATAGCATAGGGACATCATCTGTTCTTTCTTGCCAACCCCTCCCTAATCCGTTCCAGAAAAATAATGCAGCAGAGGAGATGGGAGGGACTTGGGGTCTTCTGACTTCTTTCCTAAAAGCCAAGAGTCCTCCCAAATGTATACTGAAGCTCACTGCCCTTTAATTTGATTTATTATGTATTAGGCACTGTGCCAATCACTCAGTATACATCATCTTATTTAATCTTCACAACACTCCTAAGAAATAAGTGTTATTATCCCTTTTTGCAGATAAAGGAAATTAAGGGTCAGAAAGATTCAGTAACTTGTAGCAAGTAATATAGATACAAATAAATGAATTAGGGTCAGAACCCATTTTCTCTAACTCCAGAGCTCGAGCACTTATCCCTACAGCTTACTGTTGAACTGCCACACTTTGGGTATGTCCCAAGCCAGAAGAGCAAAAGAGAAGTTTGGCTTTGATGATCTCAAGTTGTGTGCATGTGTGTGTTTCTGTGAGTGAATGTATGCTTATTTTCATTCTTTTTTCAATCTCTTGCTCTCAGTCCCCCAATTCTTTGCACCCATATACACCTTTTACCTATCCTAGCAGGTTTCTTAATCTTAATTATCTTGTCACCTACCTGAGAAATTAATTCATGAGCACGTGTTAAGAATTTAATAATTTAACTTTCCCTAGACTATTTGCATTTTAAAAGGAAATAAAGAGTGAGACACTGATAAAAATGTACCAGTCCTTCAAGAAGGAGTAGGTCAAGATATTTTCTGGAAGAAGACAAAATGATAATTCGGGGACCATAAATCCCAGTTGTTTTCACAGAACAGGTGAACACAAAAACTCAAACGTTCAGACTAATCTCAGATACATATGGATTAGAGGAGGAAGGAGAGCCCAGGCTGATTCTGTTTGAGATTGCCCAAACACGCATGTTTGGGTCTCAAAATGGAAAATGTTCCTGGCCTTTGAGGAACAAAAACTTTTGTGTGTCACCGAGGCCCAAAGGCAGGGCTGGACTCAGGAGAGGGAGCAAGATGAAGCATAGTCTTCCCCCGCAATGTCACCTCATGCACCCCGCCAGCCCAGGGTAAGCAGGCACAGCCTCTCTGTCTGCACATGTCACCCATTCCACAGCAGACCCTGATGTACAAGCTCAGGATTTCTGTAGCATTCAAAGCAGATCAACCTATACTACAAGCTTCATAGTGAACAGGAAACAGTCTTTCTACCCTTGCATTTCAGCATAGAAATGCAGGCTGCAAAGGTTGGGGAGACCAGAGGAGGGGAAACTGTAGAGTATCACCATGGTAACTACCTTCTGGCATCATTTTTTCCCTCAGACCAAGCCCATCCCCAAGATCCTAGCCCTTTCTGGAGTGATAGCCCTGTGCAGAAAGGACCATGCACTGTGCAACTCTCTCATATATCATGCTCAAGTGGTTTTTCCTCCCTCCTCAATGCATAGTCTGAGTGTTTGTTCTTCTGTAGTTTTCTGTTAACCAGACTAGTCATGGTCTCTGTTTCCATTTCACCAACTGCTACCTCATTCCCACTCCCCAAATAGAATATAATAAACTCCATGAAAGCTAGGAATTTTGATTATGTTTTTAGCTGATGTATTCTCAGTGCATGGAACTGTGTCTGGTACACAGTAGGTACTCAATAAACATTTGTTTAATAAGGGAAAGAATAAATTTATACATTTATCAGAAAATGCATAGCTTAGCTTTAATACAGACACCCATCAGCATTTGACCAAATATTCCTAGTGAAACCATTGAAATTCCCATTCCTTGGCCACACATTAGGTTACAGCTACAGCTTGTTGCTTACTGAGGTAAATACATAGGGCAAGGGCAAGTGTTGCCCTGTCTAGAAGGTCAACTTTCCCTTCCCAGAACTTTAAATCCAGATCTGAGTTTTTCTACCTTCTGAGTTTCTGGTGAGAGCCATAAAGTTAAAATGGGTTTGCTCATTCATTTATTCCATTAATATTTAGTGAGTCCTGATACACCAAACACTCTTCTGGGTGCTGGAGCCAGAATAACGACTGAAACATAAACATGGAGTTTACGCTCTTTGGAGTCGTGTATGAACAAGACAGGGTTTCTGCAATAAGATGCCCTGTACTCATTTTTTTTTTTCCTGGGGATATTTAGCCAGTTGTATAACCAAAGAGGCTGCATTTTGCCTACAAACATTCCAGAGAGGGCTGAGGAGGGGAGCCTCTAATCCTTTGGTATAAAGAATTGGGAAATATTTATACAAAGGAAACTGGAGAGTGGCTTTAAAAAAAAGAGAGTGCTGGCATTGACAGTCCTTATAAACGGGATAGCCATAGGGCAGATGGGGGGACACTCAAGGACCTGAAAACCTAATGCCACTAACACGCTGATATGAATTAGTTTCTCAAGCAGGTGACTAGGGAGCAGATTTCAGTTTAAATCCCAGCTCTACTTTTTCTTAGCTCCTGGTCTTCAACAAATGCTCATTAACCTCACTTGCAAAATGGAGGGATGACACTGTTGCTCATCACACAGGATTTAGTGAAGCCCAAGACCCAGTGCCTACCTCATAGTGGAAGCAAGACAAATCATAGTACTGGTGAACTGTTGAAGAATGAAAGGGAGCAAAGATGAAAGGGAGATGAGAAGGTCCCCACAGACAAATCTCAATTCTGGATTTTGCCAAAAACAGCTTCTTGTCCCTCCATAGACATTACTTCACTCGGGTTGGGTTTCATGCTCTATTTTGTCTTTCCCATTACAAAGGTGATTCTTGAACTTTAGTATCTATAAAAGCAAATGTGGACACGTGTTAAAACGCAGTTTACAGAATTCAAACCTAAGAGACTCTGATGTTGTGAATCTGAGATCAGGCCCAGGGATCTATATTTTACAATGGCAATTCAAGTAATTTTCTCGCATGTTATTGCTAGATCCTACTTTGTAAAACTTTCAGAGGACTCCAAGACAGAGGTTATGTAAATTAATCTGAGACATAGAAGTGGCGATGCATTGTAAATAGAAGGCATAAACAGAGGTTAATGTACAGAGTATAGTAGTAATTATATTTAAGAGAGGCCTGGCTCAGGACTACCTCTGGAGTGAGTTGTCTGATGAACACAGGCCCTGCTATTTTTCATCCTCTCAATAAAGCATCTCTCATTTTGAGAGCTTTCACTATGTGACTTAAAACTCTAAAGCTATCCCCAAGTATCTAGATGTTTGATAGTCAGATGGTAGCCTGGATTTTCCTCTATTCATCTCAGTGATTCAGACTCATGTAGATGACCTTAATTGTCCAAGTCTTTACCACAATTCTAGGCTTAGGCAAGTTATTTCTGTGATCAAGTAACTCTTCATAAATAACCAACTTCACAAAATTAGCAAGACAGGAAACAAGCAAGAGCAGACTGCCGTAAGTAGTACATATTTCCATGTGGATAATTGCTGAGGACTATCTCTTCTCAGAATGTCAATGTAACGAGAGGAATCTATGTAGGAAAAGGGAACAAAAACAAATGACAATAATGAAAAATATTTTTATAACTGGAAGGAAAATCTTGTAGTCCCAAATACAGTTAGCCACCGTAGGCCTGTTTAATAGTGAAGGGGGTATCAATTAAATAAAAGCTTACTGGCAGTGCAATACCAATTAATCCTAAATGAAGGTACATTCTTTCAAAATGCAAAGTTGTGTCTTTAGGGTGCCAAAATGCCCAGCTGAGTAGTAAAAAACCAAGCCACTAGGGTTGTTTTGTCTACATCCTTATTTCACAGGTCTTTTGTCTTCACTACATCCTTACATGTATACATTTTCTGCTATTGTCCATGGGCCATCCCCTAAAGCAAAAAGAAACTTGGAATAGCATTATGTGTAGCAGTGTGGTAGACTGTAACAACATTGGTGGGCCCCAAGGACCCACACCTCTTGATATTCAGCCCTTCAGTAGTTCCTACCCACATGGAGTTGGAAACTCAATGGTTTGGAAAATGAGATATTAGCAAGCATGACTCAAGTGAGGCCTAATATTTGCAGATTGAGCTTGTCTTTTGGAACATTTGCTTTTGAAAACCAGCTACCACATTTTAAAGAAGCTTGATTTTGACAATGAATAATGAGAAGACAAGTAGAGAGGGGCCCTGAAGCACCACCTTGGACATCCAGCCCCAGCTGACACCCAGTTGAATGCAGCCACTTAAGTGACCTCAGCTCTCCTACATGAAGCACAAGAATGCTCAGCTGAACCAGTCAACCCACAGAATTGTGAGAAATAATACATCATTAATGTTTTAAGCCATTGGGTTTCGGATAATTTTTACGTAGCAACAAATATTAACATAGCAATTACCTACAAAAACCTAAAGCAAATGGTATTGAATTGTCTTTCAATATACCTGGGATATATTTTGTTTGTTTGTTTTGTAATTCAAGTCCAAATGAAAGACAACAGAGATGTCAGGAAAAGATGATTGATTACCCACAGTTGTCAAGAGGAGATGGCATGCCATGCTACGCAGGGCCACATGGGGAAGCACCAGGGTCTGTCAGGAAGCAAAAGAAGTGAGGGTAAAGCATGGGCAAAAGTCCTTATTATGGTGTTCATGGTACTCAATGAGTGAGGCCGGCTGATTAGGCTAAGCAGGTTTAGGATTGCAGAATTTGAATGATTTTAGTGGGCTCTGGGGTGTAGGAGCTGTCCTGAGTTGTCTCATATTTATCCCCGGGGTGATTAGGGCAGTGAATGACAGGTGAAATCTTCATAAAGGAGTTAATTGGGGAGTGGGCCCTAGATTGCTTGGTATTATAGGTTGAATGCTTGTGTCACACCCAGAATTCATATGTTGAAGCCTTAACCCACAATGTGATGGAATTCAGAGTTTGGGCCTTTGGGAGGTAATTAGATTTAGATGAGGTCATAAGTGTAGGGCCTCCCAGATGGAATTAATGACCATTTAAGAAGAAGAAGAAGAGACCAGACCTTTCCCCTTCTCTGCCATGACAGGCTATGTGAGAAGGCAGCCATCTGCAAGCCAGGAAAAGAAGGCTTGCCAACAATCGGACCATGCTGGAACCCTGATCTTGGATTTCCCAGCCTCCCATGTGAAAAATAAATGTTTATTGCTTTAGCCACTCAGTCTATGATCTTTTGTTAGAATAGCCCAAGCAGACTAGGAAAGTTCTTTTGCATAGAAAAAGTATGCTCTTGGGGGAATTTCTTGCTATCTCTAGGAATTAGCTAGCTCTGGAAGGGGCAGTCTCTCCCGTGTCAGCAAGGCCCTCAAGATGTCAAAGCATCATCAAATACAAAATATAAAAAACATGATTAATACAGGATTTGGGACTAGATAGAAGATGGAGGCCTGAAAAGTGAGGAAATGATGGGTAGAGGCTGGAAGACCAGTAAAATTTCTACTGAAGGCTAGAGAAAAAGGAACCTGTGTTATATATTAGTAGAAAAATGAAGGAGATTGTCACCTGTGGTAACGTAGAAGGCAAGATAAAAGAAAATAACTAGTAACTTGAAATTTTAGCTAAAGAGATTTCCAAGCAAAACACTGAATGTGTCAACTGGTTTTTTAAGTTATCTGTGATAAGATATTGCAAGAAAAATGGAGAGAAGCTAGAGTACTATTGAGTTTTTGACAGAATTTAAAGAAAATATTTCCAGCTCAGGACTTTCTGGGTTAGACAATACAACTGTTTCTCATTTTTTCTATCTCCAGCTGGCAAAATTTTTTAAAGTAAGAAATGTCCTCAGGTATGAAGATCAACTCTATGGGGCTATCAGTAAAATGAGGCCTAAGAGTAAATATCAGGTCAAAGATTTACAACCTGTCAGCTAGAAAAAGAATCTCTTCTGAAGATCTCATGGACATTTTATGCAACATACTTACTCTCAGCCCAAATTAGGGAGAGACCTACGTAAAGAGATTTGTGTGTGCAAGATTTTGTGTAATGCAATGCATTTTAAATTTTAAATTTGATATATAGAAAGCCCATACCATTTTTAAAGGAGTTGTATCAGCTTAGATACAAAGGGACAGGTCAAAATTAAAAGAAGCCTCTGAGTCACCAACTTACTCTCAGCAGGAAACGGCCTGAGAGTACTACTCAGCTGCAGGCATGAGCCGTTCTTTAGGGAAAGGAAAGCCATCTCACAAAGTGGAGTCAAGAACTCAGAAGATCAGAGTTGAAAAGAGCAATGGATTCAGAAACCGCTGTCAGGAAGCACAACAAATATTTCCTTTTCCCAAGTGACATGTGCTCAGTGGATGACAGAATTGCTATGGGGGCAATAGTTGTGTACCTCTGGCCCTCCTCCTCACTTACATTTTTGGAAAGGAAATGTCTACTGCAGTGATTATTTCTCTTTTTTATCATTGAACGTTGGATGAGTGGGGGCAGATTTCTTGTTTTACTTCACATTTCTCTGTACCTGAGGAACCACACCCCAGGGCTGTCATCTATGCAAAATTGTAACTGTCACCTTGTAACAATAAAGTTGGAACTGAAACTAATTTATATGCCAAGAGGCTAGATGCCAAGCCTGAACCTGATGCTAAAGTAAAGACATTTTGTGGGTCCTGGAAAGAAGGTAAGTATAATTTGAATGTAGGAAAGACATGAATAATTGAGGGCCTGAAGGCAGACTGTGGTGGTCTGTCACATTGGTGGCCCCCAATGATCCATGCTTCCCAGGAGTCACACACCTGTGTAGTCCCCTCCCACATTGTCTCAGGGATCATCCATGTGACTCTTGTTAGCCAATGAGATTTTAGCAAAATGATGGAAGAAGAGGTTTGATAAGCACTTGCAGTGTGGGGCTTGAACTCTTGGTCCATTCCTTCCTGGAAGCCATATTCCATGAGATAAAAGAGCTCAGATCAGACTGATGAATCATCAGAAGCTATGTGGAGAGAGGCCTTGGAGGATAAGGAGCCACCCTTGATGTTCCACCTGTAGTTAAACTATCAGCTAAATGCAACCACATAAGTGACCTCAGTTGTGCTATGGAACAGAAAAACTGCTCTGCTGAGTCAGTCAACTCCAAGAATTGTGAGAAATCATATAGCCATTGTTGTTTTAAGCCAGAAATTTGCAAACTATAGCCTTGCAGGCCAAATTTGGCCTGCTACCTATTTGTAAACAAAGTTTTACTGAAACACCGGCAGGCTCATTTGTTTACATCTTATCTATGGCTGTTTTTGCATTACAATAGCAGAGACTATATGACCCATAAACCTGAAAATGTCTACTTTACAGTTTCTATAGAAAATGTTAGCCGACCCCTGTCAAACTTCAGCAGTGGTTTGTTATACAACAGTATATAAATGGAGCAAGTGGCTAGAGAAAAGTGTAAGTCTGTACTAAGTGAGTATAGGATACAATAAGAGAGGCGAAGGGAAGAAGAGAAATAAGAATACAAGAGAGAACAAATGCCTAAAGGGGGAGATGAGATGCGGGAGGAGATGTGACCAAAAGAATGGGAAGATGAGGAGAAGGCAGAGGGAGAGAAATAAGAGGAAGAAGAACATCTCCTGTGGAATAGATAAAATAGTCGAATTGTGTTTGAAACTTGAAATTATTTAGTCAGTAACTATGAAGTCATGTTTTTGTTTTGTAGGTGGTCAGTGTTTATACTGTAGTTAGTAAAAGGATCAGTGCTATTTGTTAGCACAATATCCATTTTCCCTTAATCTCTGCCTCAGAGCTATGGGGTTGTTTGTTAAGTATAAAATATGCTCAGCTAAAATATGAATGACCCCATCCTTCCTCCAGCTATGAGTGGTCATGTGACTCAGTTTCCCCGGAGATGTAAGCAGAAATCACTGGAGGGTCTTTATGGAAAGCCTCTTAAAAGTGGACAGACAACTGGCTTTTCAATTCCTTTTGCCCTTAGCTTTTGTCATTTCACTTTCCTGCCTGGAACATTGATGATTTGCAAAATTGTAACCATCATCTTGTAACCACAAAGATGGAAGCCCTGGCTAGAGATGGAGAAAGAAGATACAATGAACCTCAATTTGTAAGAGCACCTTTGAATGGCCACATCAGCCTTGGACTATCTACCTTGATATTTTTTGTTACGTGAGATAAAGGAGTCCCATCTCTGTTAATGCCACCGTTTTTCAGGTTTTTGTTACTTACAGCAAAAATAAATCATAACTGATATGGATAACACTCTTGCCTTTCCTCAGTTATCCAGCCCTATCTTTGGAGAGTTGGCAGACGGAAGGATGAAGAATAGGGATAAAACATGAGAACTGCTCTCTTTTTCTCTGTAGCTATAATTTACCGTTGATCAAGCAGCCCTTGCTTTTATCATTTTACAAGTGATAAAGAGTAGGTGCATTCTTCTGATACTTTGGCTTGTTGTGAGTGAGAAATAGAAATTAGACTTAATTGCTGACAAAATTACATTAGACTGCTTAAACTAATGTACCATAAATTGTCCCTAAATTGCATGTTCCTTGTGATACACTACTTGGGTCGATAGAAGATTTTTCATGTTTTATTGTGGAAAGATCTATGGTACAATTAGATCAAGTACTCTCCCTCTGTCTTATCATTTTTAAAACCTGTGAATTGACTGATTGAATCGGTCAATGACTTTCAAAATAATATTCCCCTCTGGGACGTTTTCTCTGACACCAACCAGCTTTCCAATTTTATAACACCAACTTAGTGTCCAACAGTTCAATTCTGACACTATCTGGACCCCACAGTTTAATGGCTCAGTCCCATAAGACTTCAGGCACCAATGATAAGTTTCAGAGACCACCCACACTCTAACCAACCAGCTATAAATCGGAAGTTCCCATGACACCCTCCTGATGTTTGATAATTTGCTAGGTTGCCTCAAGGTTGGCTCACAAAACTCAAGAAAACATTTTACTTAACACCTACCATTTTATTATAAAGGATACAACTCAGGAATAGCCAAATAGAAGAGATGCATAAGGCAAAGTACAAAGGGTGAGGTGTGGAGCTTCCATGGCTTTTCTGAGCATGCCACCCTCTGAGCAAGTGGAAATGTTCACCAACCTGGAAGTTCTTCCAACCTCCTTCTTCAAGAGTTTTTGTAACCCATGGCCAGGCACGGTGCCTCACGCCTGTAATCCCAGTAGTTTGGGAGGCCAAGGTGGTGGATGACCTGAGGTCAGGAGTTCGAGAACAGCCTGGCCAACATGGTGAAACCCCATCTCTACTAAAAATACAAAAATTAGCCAGGCATGGTGGCAGGCGCCTGTAATCCCAGCTACTCAGGAGGCTGAGGTAGGAGAATCGCTTGAACTGGGGAAGCGGAGGTTGCAGTGAGCTGAGATTGTGCCATTGCACTACAGCTTGGGCAACAAGAGCAAAACTCCATCTCAAAAAAAAAAGAAAAAAAAGCTGGGGGTGGGGGTGGATGCGTTTTGTAACCCAATCTCCAGCTGCTCCTTTCCTCCCCAGAGGTCAAGAGGCAGAGCTGAGAGTTCCCATTCTTTTAATACATATGTGGTCTTTCTAGTGATCAACTCTTATCCTGAGGCTATCTAGAAGCCCCAACATAAATCATCTCATAAAAAGAGTTATCCAAAGGGGATCCTTATGAATAACAATAGACATTCCTATCACTCAATAAATTCCTAGGGTTTTAGGCACTCTTGTGCCAAAAACAGGGGAAAAAGAACAAATGTATTTCTTATATTATCACATTCTCATTCATTTTTCTTCCTCTAGCTGACCATAGCAATGGTATATACACAAAGTCTAGAGTATTTTCTCCAGCAGTTAATGAGATGAGTATGAACTTCAAAAAATTCTCAACTCTTACATCTTGATATGGTTTGGTTGTGTCCTCAACCAAATTTCAACTTGAATTCTATCTTCCAGAATTCCCATGTGTTGTGGGAGGCACCCAGGGGGAGGTAGTTGAATTATGGGGGCTGGTCTTTCCCATGCTATTCTCATGATAGTGAATAAGTCTCAAGAGATCTGATGAATTTATCAGGGGTTTCCATTTTTGCTTCTCCTTCACTTTTTCTTGACGCCGCCATGTAAGAAGTGCCTTTGCCATGATTCTGGGGCCTCCCCAGCCATGTGGAACTGTAAGTCCAATTAGACCTCTTTTTCTTCCCAGTCTCTAGTATGTCTTTATCAGCAGCATGAAAATGGACTAATACACAACTGTAAGAAGAAGCAATGGTAGCCAATTTAAAACTCTTCAGATAATCCTTGTATTATCATTATAAAATTCAGGTAATCCATGCTACCCAAGACTGGGTAATTTATAAAGAAAAAGATGTTTAATGGACTCAGTTCCACGTGGCTAGGGAGGCCTCACAATCACGATGGAAGGTGAAAGGCACATCCTACATTGGTGACAGGCAAGAGAGAGAATGAAATCCAAAAGAAAGGGGTTTCCCATTATAAAACCATCAGATCTCGTGAGACTTATTCACTACCATGAGAACTGTATCGGGGACAGTCTTTTAAATTATGGAGATGATTCTTTAGTTAATGTATACTAATTATAAGAGGAAATCTATACAGGGACAACAGTTAGGGTCAACTAAGCTAATTGGAGTTCTGCTCTGTAGAAGAGGGGTCCTCAACACCAGGGCTGTGGACGGGTACTGGTCTGTGGCCTGTTAGGAACTCGCCACACAGCAGGAAGTGAGCAGCGGGGGAGCCAGCATTACCGCCTCAGCTCTGCCTCCTGTCAAATCAGTGGCAGCATTAGATTCTCATAGGAACGCTAACCCTATTGTGAATTGCGAATGTGAGGGATTCAGATTGCACACTTCTTATGAGAATATAACCAGTGCTTGATGATCTAAGGTGGAACAGTTTCATCCTGAAACCATGCCCATGCCCTACTCTCCATGGAAAAAAATGTCTTCCACAAAACCTGTCCCTGGTGCCAAAAAAGGTTGGGGACCGCTGTTCTAGAAGAGACAACCCAGAAGTCTGAGATTTTGAGACTAAAAGTCTTCTCAGGCTGTCAAATGTGTTAAAGCTACTTCCAGGGAGCTGTCCAGACCATGGATGGATTCTGTCTGAAGTGCTCTCTTATACATCCAGAGCCACCCACCCATCTGACTGCCTTGCCTGGAACTTTGTCTCTCTGACTTCAAGCGCCCTTAATAACAGCTGCCCACCCTGACCCCATCAGATCCACATCTGTCCATCATTAATCCTTATAATCAGTTTCCTGATCCAATTGGTTGTTCATGACTTTATCTGACCTCAACTATCATCCATTCCAGTAGCATAACATGAGGCAATTGCACACTGCATCCATACTAAAGTTGTTGCAGTGAGTCCCCTACTGTTACTATTTTAACTATGATAACTGCCATAAAAAATGCACCCATATATATGTATTCACACACATACACACACACACATATACATACACACACCAATAATGCAACACTCAAAAGTTATCAGGTTATAGGAAAAAAGATTAATAGAAAATGGAGATAATTCTGATCCAGCTTTCTTTTTAAAAAAGAAGCTATATTTTTTATATAAAACATTCTCTTCAGTCAAAAGTCTTTTCAGGAAACAAAAGTTTTTTCAGGAAACAAAAGTTTTACGAAATTATTTTCTGTGACTACATGTACCAAGCATTTTATCAATTCTAATCATTTTATTTAAAAAAATCAGAAAAAAAGTTAATTTTTCCCCAAATTCACACAAAAAGACAACTATTAGTTTACCAAAAATTTAACTTCTGGCTAATGAAGTGTTGTGTACGCTCAGCCTAGAAAAGCTGAGAGCAAAGCAAGTGATAAAGCAGTGGAATCTGACCACTATAAAAAGATATGCAATATTAAAGCTGGATATTCAGTAAAGGAGAATTCATGAGGGAAAAAAACAGACCAATCCACTCCACTTGCAAGATATGAGATGGCATATCTAGAATAGATGGTTAAGTATTTGGATGTGGATTACAGCTAATCTAAAAATACATAGGTGGGTATATATTTAAGCTAAGTACATTTAGGTAAATGCAAAAACGTCAGATGCATTTATTATATCTTTGCTAATGTGTAAAATGTGTAATTTATACTAGTGTTTTGCTTGAGTTAATGCTTTCAAAGAGAAGTAAGCAAATTAGAAGGCTCATACAAATGTAGCACAGAAAACTGAAACAGAAAAAAATAGTTTTTCTAATAAGACATAATAAATAACTAGGGATATAAAATGAAAGCTGGCTAAAAAAAAAGTACCAATTGCTTTAAAAATCTGTCCTAATAGAATAAATGAAGAAAAGTAAAATTAACAGAAACTAACAGTAATAAGCAAAGTTGAAGATAAAAGCTTGGTGAGTTGAGTATTTCTAAGCAATTGGAATGAGGGAAATGCATGTGAATCACAAAAGGCAAAAAACTAGGAGCCAGCATATGCTTGGCAATCTTGTCTGTGGAGCTTTACTGAATGACCAAAACACTGCCAATTTATTTTGTTTTGCTTTCTGCCATTATAATGGATTGTTACTGAGCAATTGATTGTATCGTTGTGCACTTGGTTGGATTTGCTCATTAAGATGGATGAAATGATTGGAGCAAGTGTTTCATGGTCTGGCGATCTTAGTCACCTTAACGACCCAATTGAATTGACCGTAAAGAAGCCTGACTGCCATGCATTCTCTCCATCTTCAATGGATATATTCTTATGATCCATAAAGGACAGTTTTCATGTTGCCTCTATTTCTTAAAGAGGCCCTGAAAACTAAGTTGACACTAACGAAGGTCTAAAATGAACATAAACTAATAACACAACTATATTAAGACATAAATC
Source organism: Pan paniscus (assembly GCF_029289425.2). Lineage (NCBI taxonomy): Eukaryota > Metazoa > Chordata > Mammalia > Primates > Hominidae > Pan > Pan paniscus. Next base: position 113,597,290 of record NC_085926.1, read on the forward strand.
TGTAAGCATATTGTAGATAAAGAATTTAAAAATAGCACCTACAACTGATATGCTTTAAAAAAAAAAGGTACAAGACAAAAGTTCCACTATGGAATCATATGGAACCATTAAATTGAGATTTATAGATCCCTACATGCCTTTTTCCATCCTCCACCCACAGTATAATTTTAGGTCAAACTTTAAGTGTAAATTGGATTTTAGCAACTGCCCGGTATGGTGTCCTGATCTCCCAACTGCCTTCAACAGAGCTTCAAGCTTATAGGCTTAGCCCTGTCCCCCATCCTGAGGCAGTGCTTATTGAGGCTGGTGAGGTCTTGAAATAAATCTAGACACCTAGACTGGAGGACTGAAAATTTATCTATGACTGCTAGGGTTTTTTTCATGGCTTACAACTATCTTTTCCTGCCTGTTTGACCCAAAAACTGTAATTTCAGAGTGAATTGTAGGTGTCCTTGCAGCCCATGTTAGAGTACTCCCCCTGATAATTAGCCCTGGCTGTGTTATCTTACTTCTGCTTAACTTACTTCTTTTTGGTTTGTGACCAGTTACCATGAGACAGGCATCCCTCTCCCTATGCCCAGAGCCCAATTCTGCACTGTAGTATATCTGGCTAGAGCCTGGATCCCACCTGGCACCTGTCAGCGCTCCACCCCAGGAACTGGAGCTTTGCCTGAACTCATCCTTCTGGAGAGGATTCTGCAACATATGGGCACGTCTCCCAGAACCATGACTGCCACCTGCCTGGCTCCCAAGGGCTCACCCACTGCTGTGCTCTGTCCTACCGCATTGGACCTAGTGTCCAAGATTGCCTGAACCATGCCTGAGCCTGCTCCATGCTTTTCAGCTGGGCTTTCTCCTTGCCATTTTGGGAACTAACCTTACAGTTCCATCTCCTTGGCTTCTGCTCCACTAGTCTGATGCTTCTAGTATCTGACATCTTTCTCATACCAAACCCCTTCATACCTCAACCTACTAGAAGTAACATCAAACCGGAGGCCCAGAAGCCAGTTTCTAGCATTATTTCAAACACTAACTAGTCGTTTTTAATTTTTCAGTCTCAGTTATCTGAACTATAAAATAAAGGGTGTTGGAGCACAATGCCAGATGCTCCATTTGATTTTGATCTTCATTTATTCTACAGAAAGGCTTAATATTTGGTTTAGATAAGTGAAGAAATTGTAAAATGACATTCATAAAGTTGGTGAGAAATGTTCCTGTTAGGATGACATAAAGGTCAATATTATACATTCTGATTTGGTTCTATTTAGTGTTATATTAATGATCTAGAAGGGAGTATGCGGCACCCAGTGAAATTATGTTAAAATTTAACTTATTGAAGACAAAATAATATAAATGGACCTAAAGTGCTTAGAAGACAGGTAGAAAATATTAGTGTTTGGGCTATAAAAATGCCAGCGAATATATCAGGGAAAATCTTATTCGAATAGATGTTACACAGGTGAGAAATACAGTAGAATCCATGTCCAAACTATTCAAAGACAAGTTCCATAAAAATTTTGAATTAAGAAAGCAATGGAGTAATATAAGATGAAAAAGAATTCTAACTGGGAAACAGAGCAATGATTAGAGAGTGACACCTGATCTTATCCCCTATGGCAACCAGGAGCTATTTTCCAACCCCCTCTCTCTTGCTTTCCTTCAGCTATGAACACAGTGGGGGAAAAAGCAAGATACTTACTTTTCCAACCTCCCTGCTGTCCAGGTATGATCGTTCAACTCAATTCTGACCAATGCAGCACAGGGTAGATTGCTGGGAGGATTCTGGAGAAGCTGTTACTTTCTTACAAAAGGGCCACGTATTGGTCCTCTCACTTCCTCTCTTACCTGCCTGAAAAGCATCTATAATACCTGGAGCTGCAGCAGCCGTTTTACCTTGAGAGACAACACCCATAGGATGGAAGGAAGGCAGAGAGGGGGAAGGCACACACACACTAAATGGTTAAAGATGTCCGAGTATACAAAAGTAAAGAGCTTGGGTCCCTAACGATGCCATCCATGAGATGAATGAATGCAAGCAATTACTTACCACTATGCTTCTTATTATACAATAATGTTCAACTCTTATTTTTATTTTTTTATTGTATTTTTTTTTTTAGAAACAATGTTTCATTATGTTGTCCAGACTGGACTCAAACTCCTGGGCTTAAATGTTACTCCCATCTCAGCCTCTTGAGTAGCTGAGACTACAGGTTCACCCCATTGTACCCTGCTTCAATTCTTAATTTTTTAAGTCATTATTAATTGGGTTCAGTTACTTATAGCTCTAAAGCCTTCCTGGTACATCTCTTCTATGCCTGGTTTTGCACATACATACATACACTCCAAAAAATGTTACCCAACTGTGAAGAGTCTTATAGCAATGGCAGAGTATAGTAGCATTTCTGGGGCAAGACAGTTGGGTTTAAGAAAATTTTATTTCCGTTTTCAAAAAACTAAAATGAGGAGAAAAGTATTTACTCATAAAACTAATGAAATTATTATTGGTTCATTAATCTAGAGCTGAATATTGCTATTATGTTTTGAGAATAGATAAAAAAGTACTAATCCCAAAGAACCAGCCTCTGTTCACCAAGAGCAAATCAGGCCAGTTTCTACATTTCTTTCTTTAAATGGGGTATAATGTATTAAATAAAGGAAAGTCATTCATTCAGTGAAGATTTACTGAGTTACCTAAGATGTGATGGGCCATCTGCTAAGAACTGGAGACACAAAGATAAATACAATTTAATTCCTTCCTTTAACAAATTTGTTACCTTTCAGGTTCCCATCTAGTGATGAAAATAGGCAGGTAAATAAATACTGTCAACATGTGATAAATGCTTGACAGTGGCCTGTACAAGAAAGAATTGTAACATATAAGAAATGGTGGTATGAGGAATGTCATTTTTCACAGAAGAGAGTCTATTTTACCTGTTACTTGGAAAAAATGAGAATTCAATCACTAAACAATGGGGAAAATTATTCTGTGAATTGCAATCAGTGTGTATAAAGACATAGAAATCATTAAGGCATAGATGTATTTAGAAAATGCAGTAAATTAGATATTTAGGGATGTCATTGGAGAGGTAGGCAGACAGGTTACGTGATAATGAGGCATTTAGACATGCTTCTGACATGAACTGAGAGCCACTGTGGGGTATTAAGTAGTGGAGGACCATGATCTGGCAGGTTTGTTTCAGAAAGATGATTCTGGTTGTAAGTAGAGGAAAGATTAACGAAGTGAGACTACAGGCAGGAGAAGTAATTGGAAAACTACCATTTAAAAAATCTGACAAAAAAATGAGAATTTAAAGTATTGACATCTAGAAGGTTTCGTGACTTATTGAACGTGGGTGAAGAGAAAGAGAGAGGTTTCCAGGATATTTCTGGCTTGGGCAAGTGGGTGAGTGGTAGTCCTATAAACAAGAATAGGGATTGCAGGAAGAGGTGCATATTTTGGTGAGAGGATGCAGGGGGAAGAAAAAAATGTTCATTTTGGGAGAATGAATCATGCATATGGAGATCTACATTTGAAGCAAAATTCCAACAAGGTCTAGGCTGAAAATAGAGAATTTAGAGTCATACCCAAAGATGTGGTGGTGGTGGAAGCTGTGGGGATTGCTGAGAATGCCCAGGCAAGTGGAGACTGAGGAAGAGAAACCTGACAAAAAGAAAGGGAAGGCATCCAGTGATGGAGAAAGAAAATTAGGAGAGTAAGGTGTCATTGAAACAAAGGTAAGAGAAAATTAAAGAAAAAGCCATACAAAACAGAAGTGGTTAGTCTTGAAGCTTCAGAGAAGTCATATAAGGTAAGAAATAATAAGCGTCCATATGTATGTATTTGTGTGTGTGTTGCAACTATGAACTTCCTGGTGACCCAATGGAGTGGTGAACCCAAAAGGCAAATTGCTGAGAGCTGAGAGTTGAAGATGGGGTGAACAAGTGCAGATGGTGGGCAAAGGAGTACAGTAAGATGGAGAACTAGAGTTGAAGGATAATATTTTACTTATAAAGAGAAGAAAGAGGCTAGAGCCATCTAAAGGATGAGGTTAAAGATTCAGTTGAGAAGAAGAGAGTGATGATATAAGAGACAGAATAGGAGAACCAATGTCTCTGAGGAATTACTGTGAGAAGATGATATTCCAAATATGGAGGGGAAACTTCCACCTCCACTTGGCCAGGTTCGGGTGCTGATAAGTCTGAAGGTGGCAAAGCAGCAAATGGGTGGAGTCCCTGCCTGAATGCATCTACTTTGTAAGTGGGAGCAAGGTCATGGTATTAGTCATCTGCTGAGAATAAAGGGGGACAGATGGAATAGTAAGCCCAGGGAGAGTGGAAAAAACTGAAATCTGCAATATGCCAAATGGGAGAAAAGGCAGAGTGGAGAAAAATATATTTTCAGGCACAGCTTATATGTTATGTTTATATGCTAGAGAGTGGAGGTAGAAGGAGAGGCAGGTTGAAAAGAGAGATGAGAGGAGGTATCATTGATGCATCCTGGAGAGTGTGATCACCTTTGCATAGGGGGAATGTAACCTTTATCTCTGACATAAGAAGGAATTAAGTGAGGGATTCGGGACTCAGTTATGCACTTAATAAATAATTTCTCTAGAGTCTTATGCACAAGGTGAAGAAAGAAATTTGGACTAGATGCAAAGGCAATTCAGTAGGCAAAATACCTTGCTGAATCAATGCTGATTAATGATTTGATGTTTGTGTGGAGGGAGAATTCAATTTGCCTGGCCAAGGATTCTGTCCTTGGCTCTGTCCTGTAAGGTCTTTTTTTTCTCTTTTGAAAAATTCAATACCTTGGGTAGAAAAATATAAGGCTTGCTCATTAAATGTGTACCAACAAGCCAGAAGGGATAAAGATGATGGAGATCTGGGATGACAGAATTAAGATCTAAAGAACATTGACAGAGTGAAGTGATTGGTTTTATCTAAGGAGATAAAAATAAACAAGAACACATATCCAATATTTTACCCTGGTGAAAAAAATGAAACAAAACTATAATACAACTGAAAAGTTCAGGACGGTGTAAATAAATGTTTTGATATTCTAGTTGGAGTAAATTAGTGGTATTCTAGACATGGTAGTATGGGCTTTTGTGAGCCAATTTTTTAAAATTTATTTATTTCAGTAGGTTTTTGGGGAACAGGTGGTGTTTGGTAACATGAATACGTTCTTTAGTGGTGATTTCTGAGATTTTGGCACACCCATCACCCAAGCAGTGTATACTGTACCCAATGTGTAGCTTTTTATCTCTCACCCACCTCACCCTTCCCCCTGAGTCCTCAGAGTCCATTGTATCATTCTTATGCCTTTGCATCCTCATAGCTTAGCTCCCACTTGTGAGTGAGAACATCCAATATTTGGTTTCCATTCCTGAGTCACTTCACTTAGAATAATGGTCTCCAATTCCATCTAGGTTGCTGCAATTGCCATTATTTTTTTCCTTTTTATGGCTGAGTCATGTTCCATGGTATACCACATTTTCTTTACCCACTCATTGATTGATGGGCATTTGGGTTGGCTCCATATTTTTGCAATTGCAAATTATGCTACTATAAACATGCATGTGTGAGTATGTTTTTTGATTAATGACTTATTTTCCTCTGGGTAGATACCCAGGAGGAGGATTGCTGGATCAAATGGTACATCTACTTATAGCTCTTAAACAGTGTGGAATCTCCACACTGTTTTCCATAGTGGTTGTACTAGTTTACATTCCCACCAACAGTGTAAAAGTGTTTCCTCTTCACCACATCCATGCCAATATCTCATTTTTTGATTTTTTTTATTATGACTGTCCTTGGCAAGAGTGAGGTGGCATCACATTGTGGTTTTGATTTGCATTTCCTTGATAATCAGTGATGTTGAGCATTTTTTCATATGTTTGTTGGCCATCTACTTATCTTCGTTTGAGAATTGTCTATTCAAGTCATTAGCCCACTTTTTGATAGGGTTGTTTGTATTTTCCTTGCTGATTTGATTGAGTTGCTTGTAGATTCTGGATATTAGTCATTTGTCAGATGTATAGACGGCAAAGATTTTCTCTCACTCTGTGGGTTGTCTGTTTACTCCTTTGATTATTTCTTTTGCTCTGCAGAAGCTTTTTAGTTTAAGTCCCATCTATTTATCTTTGTTTTTGTTGCATTTGCTTTTGGGTTCTTGGTCATGAAGTCTTTGCCTGAATTAATGTCTAAAAGGGTTTGTCCAATGTTATCTTCTAGAATTTTTATGATTTCAGGTCTTAGATTTAAGTCTTTGATCCGTCTTGAGTTGATTTTTGTATAAGGTGAGAGATGAGGATCCAGTTTCATTCTTCTGCATGTGGCTTGCCAATTATCCCAGCACCATTTGTTAAATAGGGTATCCCTTCTTCACTTTATGTTTTTGTTTGCTTTAAAGATCAGTAGACTGTGAATATTTGGCTTTATTTCTGGGTTCTCTATTCTGTCCCATTGGTCTATGTGCCTATTTTTATACCAGTACTGTCCTATTTTGGTGACTATGACCTTATAGTATAGATTGAAGTCGGGTAATGTAATGTCTCCAGATTTGTTCTTTTTGCTTAGTCTTGCTTTGGCTATGTGGGCAATTTTTGGTTACATATGAATTTTAGGATTGTTTTCTCTAGTTCTGTGAAGAATGATGGTGGTATTTTGATGGGAATTGCATTGACTTTGTAGATTGCCTTTGGCAATAGGGTCATTTTTTGTGAGCCAATTGTTAAGTTTTCAGGAATTTTGAAAGCCAGTTGGTAAACAGTCATTATTACAAATTAAATTATATGAACACAAAATTAAATAATTATATTAAAACAATGGTAAATACTGAAAATGCATCACTTCTTAATTATTTTATTTTACTATTATCTATGCTCTTGAGATTATTTATGTCTGTTTTATCTGTATGGTAGACGTACTATATAATGTTATGCTGTGCATCATTTTCCAGCTCTGTATTTAACAATGCCACATTCATGGCTTGAAATATGTCATGGTGGGAGTGTTTACATCATGGAAATTGAAAAATGTTACAAATACTATCTTCTCCTTCCCCCTGAGAGCCAGTTGTTAAACATTTAGCAGCACATACCACTTAATAATTTCACAATTAATTGGTATGATAGTGAGACACACACACACACACACACACAGAGACAGTACAGAGCTCTTAAGTTCTGTGATATATTATTTAATATTTAATATTAATTATGGCAGTGATTTATTCACTTTTCCCATCTCATCCTTTCTCACCTCAAATATAATTATTAGTTATGAATCCTACATTTTCAAGGATATAGATAAATTATAGTGTGTTGAAAGAAGATAGGAGAGTAACCAAAATGAGGAGACTCAAAATCTTGTAAAATGAAAACTTGCTCAAGAGATGTGTAGCATACCGAAGACTTGGGGAGGATGCAGGATTTGTATTAAACCACTTGCTGAAATAATATGTGAAAGTAATATTATTGTTGGCGGCCCCAAGGCATCCAAACAGGGCTAAACAGGTGAACCTTATAGGGAGACAAACATCAGTTTTTATAGGAAAGAATCCCAACAGTTGTTAAAAGTTAAAAATGAAAAGCTTGGAAGTAACATGCTTTCCTTCAAGCACAGGATGTTTTAACGTTTGGTAACATCAAATGGGGAGCTGTGTGGATGATCTTATAGGTATTGTCTAACCTGGAATCTTTGAAGTTCAACACATGCAATGTAAATGATTGAAGTTAAGCAGAGATAAATTTCTGTGAATCTAATTTTTCAAGGCTTATTAAGAGGGAGTCCATATCCTCATTGTCATTCAGACCATTAAACAAATCCACTCTGATGGAGGTCCAAAAGATGACAATTTGCTAACATGAAGGAAAGACACTCCTAATATATCAGATATTAGGAATGAGAATGACAAAACTAATGAGAGACTTCGTTGATTAAAAGAAAAAGTAAAACTTCAGAGTAACTAGTTGGTGACAGGAAGATAGACAAGAAGATGTTTTTGAGCTCCAGCTTCAAAAATTGTAACCTTCCAATGCTGTATAGTCTAAAGAAATGAATTAAAAATATAATTAATGTATGTATAAAATCACCCTCTTGTACTCAACATTCATATGTGGATTAGGGAGACTATGGTATGGATCAAAATACAGTTGACCCTTGAACAACATGGGGGTTAGGAGTGCTGATCTCCCACCCAGCTGAAAATTCTAGTATAACTTTTGGCTCACCAAAATCTTAATTGCTAACACCCTGCAGTTGACCAGAAGCTTTATCAATAACATAAACAGTTGATTAACATATATTTTGCATATGTAGCATATATTGTCTTAAAGTAAGCTAGAGAAAATAAAATGTTATTTAAAAATCTTAAGAAAAATATATTTGCTTTTCATTAAGTGGAATGAATCATCATTATCCCCATCATCTTCATGTTGAATAGGATGAGGAAGATAAGGAAGAAGGAGCAACAGTCTTGCTCTCTCAGGGGTGGCAGAGGTGGAAGAAAATCTGTGTACAAGTGAATCCATGCAGTTCAAACCCCTGTTGTTCAAGAATCAGCTGTATAGTGCAGTTGTAGATAGCTAACATTGTCTTAGAAGTTCAGTCAGGGACCTTTTTTATCAATAAAAACTTTTGAAAGGCCTCAATGGTGAAGTTTTTGGTTGAATTTTAGAGAAGTTTGGGATTTTTAGATGAAAAAGGAAGAGAGAACTTGACGTAGAGAACTTGATGTAGAGAACTTGGAAGTAAAGAACTGAAAACCAGCAAAATAATTTTGGAATAACTAATAGGTACTAGAAGCAATTTAAAGGAAGATCGAATGAAGATTATTGGAAATGTTTATCCCCATGCTTTAAGGAGAGAAAATGTAGAAGTTTGTTCAAGAAAATTCTGTGGCTGAGTTACATTAGACATTCTAGGTGTGTTTCCGGTACCTTCACTATGAAGAATTTTAATTTAAAGGAGAAGGGTAGATGGATTTCAGGCATAAAAAGACCAAGGTTGTTAAGTAAAAAAGCTCAGTTTTTGGCTTGACAGAATTATAGAAGGGTGGGGAAAGGGAACAATAACCCAAAGGATTAAATTACAGAGCAAACTTCCCTCTTTGAATGAGGGTTGAAATCAGTGAAATGTATCTGTGCCTCAAGCCAAGAAAGCAAATTAAGTAAAATGATGCTAAATACCTGAAATTTATTTTATCATACAACTGTAAATTTTATAAATATGAAAACTCCCAATACTTCCCCAGTCTGTAGAAAATAGTGTATTTTACAAAGAGGTAAAATAAGGTATTATAGTAAAAGAGGTATCATAAGACAAGAGAAGATAAAAGGTGATGCATTTAGGGATATGGGCTTTGAAGAAAAACACCTCTCTGATACCCCATGTGATGACAGTTAGCATTTAATAGAACCCAAATGGAGAGCTTCAAGTTTAAAGCCCACTAGAAAGGCTGTGTTTTGTCATTTCTCCAAACCATGTGCATTCCAGAAGAAAATTTAGAGTGGGACAAATGCAGAATATGAGTGGACATGGTGAGAAATCTAGCCATGTCTAGATAACAAAATAACAATAGCAGATTGAAACAATTTGGTATTCTGAAAATCAGTGTTTGAAATTTAGCTAAAACAGCCTTCCTCCCTCCTTTTTTTCCCTTATTCTCTGGTTTTCTTCATCATCTCTTCCTTTCTTCCTCCCTCCTGTTTTTCTTTAATAATTAATTGTTTTTGAAGATTCAATAGCTCTCTACTCAATCCGAGAGGCCAGAATCACATTAACCAAGAAACTAATGTGGCCTAAGCTTCAGAGCTTCTCACTTGGATGGACCATGTGTCCATGGTTCTGCTTTTGAAATATTTGAAATAGCAAAATATTTTAATATCAATCCATTAAGACTGCTATCTCTTTCTGTTTAAACTTCCCCTCTGCAATATTTCCCCTCAGGTCAGGTTGTGTTGAATGGCTGTGGGAAATTTAGGAAATCACCTAAGATGAGGAATTGTATTGGTATTACATGCAGATTCGGTTTAATGGGATATATTTATGTTGCAACTAGGGACGTCTATGTAGAGTTAAGTTATTGCTAGTCATCCTGGTGTAGGAATGGCTTCAAGGAATGCAACCTGCCAGTGCACTGGGCATTGTGACCAGAGGGTCAGGACCAGAGGTTGAATTACAATACAAACATGTCATATGTCACCCGGCATCTGAAACACGTAGTAAAGATGAGAATCAAGGTTTGAAATGTATGAAGCCAGAAGCTGGTCTGGGAGAAATTCCGATCATTACCTATGCCAAATTGTGAGTGGGAGAATTCAGTTCTTATCAAAGCCTGATAAAAATCAAAGTTATTTTTGTCAGAAATAAGTTTGATAATGCTGTGTATACAACTATAAATATACATATTTTTCTCTTTTGATAGCAATTGTTTGAAATAGAATTTCTCAGAATTTCTGTGTTTTTGTATTACTGCTAGTGCCCTAGACAACAAATACATCTGTACATGAAGTCTCCTGTTTTAAGACTCCCAACTCTCAATAGTAAAATCAAATCCAACTATTTTAGAGGAAACACTAGATTATCTTTCCATTCTGCCTTAAAAAATTATATTACAAAGTCATTTTCACATAAAGAGTTTATCAAAGAGCAGAGAGCTAAAAAAATGCAAAAAAATTTTGCAGAGATCTGCCAGGCAGTTATTAGAAAATATTACTTTTATTAAATAGAGATTCCTTTCCCCATTGCTTGTTTTTGTCAGGTTTGTCAAAGATCAGATGGTTGTAGATGTGTGGTCTTATTTCTGAGATCTCTATTCTGTTCCACTGGCCTATGTGTTTGTTTTTGTACCAGCACCATGCTGTTTTGGTTACTGTAACCTTGGAGTATAGTTCGAAGTCAGGTAGCATAATGCTCCAGCTTTGTCCTTTTTGCTTAAGATTGTCTTGGCTATAAGGGATCTCTTTTTGGTTCCATATGAATTTTAAAGTAGTTTCTTTCTAATTCTATGAGGAATGTCAATGGTATTATAATTTAATGGGAATAGCACTGAATCTATAAATTACTTTGGGCAGTATGGCCATTTTCATCATATTGATTCTTTCTATCCATGAGCATGGAATGTTTTGCATTTGTGTGTCCTCTCTGATTTCCTTGAGCAGTGGTTTCTAGTTCTCCTTGAAGAGGTCTTTCACTTCCCGTGTTAGCTGTATTCCTAGGTATTTTACTCTCTTTGTAGCAATTGTGAATGGGAGTTCATTCATGATTTGGCTCTCTGTTTGTCTATTGTTGGTATATAGAAATGCTAGTGATTTTTGCACATTGATTTTGTATCCTGAGACATCACTGAAGTTGCTTATCAGCTTAAGAAGCTTTGGGCTGACAGGATGGGGTTTTCTAGGTATAGGATCATGTCATCTACAAACAGAGACAGTTAACAAATGGGGCTGGGAAAATTGGCTAGCCATACACAGAAAATTGAAACTGGACCCCTTCCTTATACCTTATACAAAAATTAACTCAAAATGGATTAAAGACTTAAGGTAAAACCCAAAACTATAAAAACCCTAGAAGATAATCTGAACAATATTATTCAGGATATAGGCACAGGCAAATATTTCATGATGTAATTGCCAAAAGCAATTGTAATAAAAGCAAAAAATTGACAAATGGGATCTAATTAAACTAAAGAGCTGTTACACAGCAAAAGAAAATACCATCAGAGTGAACAGACAGCCTACAGAATGGGAGAAAATTTTTGCAATCTACCCATCTGACAAAGGTCATCCAGAATCTACAAAGAACATAAATACATTTACAAGAAAAAAACGATTAAAAGTGGGCAAAATATATGAACAGATACTTCTCAAAATAAGACATTTATGTGGCCCACAAGTATATGAAAAAAAGCTCAACATCACTGATCATCAGAGAAATACAAATTAAAACCACAATGAGATACCATCACACACCAGTCAGAATGGCGATGATTAAAAAGTCAAGAGGCCGGGCGCGGTGGCTCACAACTGTAATCTCAGCACTTAGGGAGGCCGAGTTGGGCGTATCACAAGGTCAGGAGATCGAGACCATCCTGGCTAACAGGATGAAACCCCGTATCTACTAAAAATACAGAAAATTAGCCAGGTGTGGTGGTGGGTGCCTGTAGTCCCAGCTACTTGGGAGGCTGAGGCAGGTGAATGGCATGAACCCGGGAGGCAGAGCTTGCAGTAAGCCGAGATCACGCCACTGCACTCCAGCCTGGGCAACAAAACGAGACTCCATCTCAAAAAAAAAAAAAAAAAAGAAAGTCAAGACACAACAGATGCTGGTGAGGCTGTGGATAAATAGGAACACTTTTACACTGTTGGTGGGAATGTAAATTAGTTCATTCAACCATTGTGGCAGATAGTGTGGTGATTCCTCAAGACCTAGAACCAGAAATACCATTTGACCCGGCAATGCCATTTACTGGGCATATACCCAAAGGAATATAATTCATTCCATTATAAAGATACATGTATGCGTATGTTCATTGCAGCAGTATTCACAATAGCAAAAACATGGAATCAACCCAAATGCCCATCCATGATAGACTGGATAAAGAAAATATGGTACATATACACCATGGAATCCTATGCAGCCATATAAAGGAACAAGATCATGTCCTTTGCAGGGATATAGATGGAACTGGAAGCCATTATCCTCAGCAAACTGATGCAGAAACAGAAAACCAAACACTGCATGTTCTCACTTATAATTTGGAGCTGAATGATGAGAACACATGGAAACAGGGAGGAGAGCAACACACATTGGGGCCCGTCGGGAGAAGGGGAGTGGGAGGGAGAGCATCAGGATAAATAGCTAATGCATGCAGGGCTTAATACCTAGGTGATGGATTGATAGGTGCAGCAAACCACCATGGCACACCTTTACCTATGTAACAAACATGCACATGTATCCCAGAAGGTAAAATTAAATTAAATTAAAGAAAATAATACATTTATGTTTCTGAATGCTGTGATATTTGTGATAGATATCAATGTTTAGAAATATACAACTTGTGATTTATTTCCTTATTCTACGTAAGTATTCATTTCATACTTAACTCGTATTCTTTTTCTTAAAGAAGGGCCCCTCCAAATCATATACTCTTTAATCCCGATAAGGCCTATGTATATCCCTGCTGGAAACACCAACAAATTGGTGTTTAAATTGTTTAAATTTAAAACAAATTTAAAAAACAAATTTAAACCAATTTAAAAACTGAGACATGGTGCTTGCCATCCAGAAATGTGCATTTTAGGCAGGATATAAGCTTGTAAACAAACTGTCACTATACTGAAAGGCGAATAGAAAAGAGGTAAGAGGTATGCAAAAAGTTCTGTGGCTACTTCAATGACTAAGCCCAATGCTTTGATTTCAGCCTGTGATGTGTGTTGGTGGTGGAAGTTGGTGCAATTTAATGGAATTTTTCACCTTACCTGCTTAATGCACTAGTAAGCCACTGAGTTAGATTTGTTCACTCAATCGTAAACTTCCTCTGGAGCTGAGTGACAAGTTAAGTCTTAGCTTATGGGCTACATAGATGAAAATCTTCTCTTTCTGTGCCACCAGCACAGGGCTCCCTCACTAAGATTTCTTTGTTATGGAATATTGGCTATTCAGAAATTCAGGTGGCTTCCATGGTGTGCTGGAAGGAGGAACTCTGAAAGGACTTGAGACAAGTCTGGAAAGAGGGATGGAGATTTGGAGGGTCCCCTAAATCATCCAGATCTTGGCTTCAGAAATCTTGTCTGCCTACAGAAAGCAGGGTGAATCCTGGCAGTGATGCCATACTGAAATGCTATCAGCCTAATTAATATGGTGACATCATATCATAGAGGCAAGCCTCTCCTTGGAACCAGATGCAGCCATGTCTGCCTGGAAGCTTTTGGCAGGCTCTGCCTGGCATCCTCATCTCAGAACAACAATCCAGGTCCGGTCAGAAAATATTTGCTAAGTACCTGTTATGTGCCAGCCACCAGGCCAGGTGCTAGGAGTAAAAAGATGAATAAGAGAGGGCCCCTGCAAACAGAAAACTTACATCTGAGTGAGGACAGTAAATAATATTAGTGTGGCAAGTGCCACTAAAATACTGTATCCTGCGTGTTATGGGACCCAGAGGAGGTGAGCAAGTCTCTTCTGGGAGTTCAGAGAAGGCTGCTCAGGGAAGTTTACTTTTTGTCTGGTTACTGAGTTTTCAAGACTCATATGAAGTGGGTAAAGATTTCTAAGTATATGGAACAGAATGGCTTCAAGAATGGAAACAAGATGGGGTGTTCATTGAACGACTTCTTCCTTACATTATAAAGTGTAAAATGGGGAGAGGTAGAAGATACCGCCAGAACAGTATCAGGAGTCATTAATTTGAGCTTGAGCTTTGTTCTTCAGACCATTCTTTCTCGAAGTGTGATCCAAGGTCACTGTGCCAACCTTATCCCAAAACAATAACTATACACATTGCAGATTCTAAGCACTTCCTCCCATCTACCAAGTCCAATGATCTGTTAAAGAGGTACAGAGAATCTGCATTTTTAACAAGTTCCTCAGGCGGTTCTTTTGTGTGCTGAAAGTTTGAGACTGACTAATTATGGCACAGGGATCCACAGAGGGATTTTAGGAAGGGGAAGGGTGTTGTTTGATTTTCATTTTAGATAGATCCATCTGGGTGAAGTGTGGAAGGTAGAACTAAATGGTGGGTAAATACAAAAATAGCAAAACCAATTAGAATGTTATTGCAATAATCTTGGCCAGAAATGCTGAAGGCCTGCGTTAGAGGAATTGAAGAAGAAAGACTTAAAAAAGAATATTTCAGAGATAAAGATGGGCAGAACATTTAGGAGGAAATGAAAACTGGTTGGTTTTGGAGTGGTGGTTGTCATGGAGGAGGAGGTGATGCTGACTAGGGTGAATGATGAATCATGGGGCGCTCTACTAATACCGGGAATACAGTGAGAGGAACAAGCTGGCAGCCAAGAGGCCAAGTTGAGTTTTAGTTTGAGATTGGGGTATCTATGAGCCATCTGTGTGTATTCACAGCAAGTAGTTGAATACCTAGTTCTAAAGTTTCTATCTGAGAGAGATTTTATTTAATATTGTACTGCTGGGTGCCAAACCATGGAACAGGGCAAACATGAGGAATCCACATTTAGGGTGGTTTGGTGCTAACAGACCTTGAGAAATGTGTCCCAAACCAAGGTCATCTGAGCCCTGAATGCTGCTAAAAAGTATTTAAAAGTCCACAGGAGTATTGAAGATTTCCCAGTACATTCTTAGATATAATTATTGTTTCAGCTTGATTTGTATAGAGCAAGGATCTAATTTTGTGATTTCTGCTGCTGTTGCTTCTTCACCTGGTAGACACACATGAGGCATCTTCTACTGTAGAAAATGCCCCACTATAACCGAGAAGGTGTGGAAACCAAGTGCTGTAAGAATCTCACCACTGAAAAGTAAAGATTTTAATTTGGAGTTTTCTTTGTTTTGTTTTTTGTTTTGTTACTTTTTAGCTAAGAGGATGTTAGTTTAACGTCAGTGCACCTCCATGTTGTCCTACCTCAAATCTTGGATCTTGATGATATATTGTTTTCGGACCAGCTATTGTTATGGTTTTTGAATTTCAGTATTTCCATTCAGGATGATTAAAATTAACATCTTGAGACAGCACAATGTAGAACGTTCCCTTCCTCTGGAAAGAGATGTTTCATTCCTTGAATAGTTCTCACTATGGATACTTAAAAAATCACACCTGGTTTACTTACTTATGCAGGTATTTAAATAATGACAAATCAATTGAATTTATAAATGACATTTTAAGAGGATAAAGGCAAGGAACTTTCTCAAGCATTTTTTAGGCTATTGTTACCTCTAGTTTACCCCCTTGATGGCTTCTTTTCTTGATCTTGTCTTTAAGTTCCTGAAACCTGAACATTTCTCAAAGTTTATTCTTTGGTCCTCTGATTTCTATAGCACACTGTAGCTCACAAAATGAATTCCCTTTGATGGCTCCAACAATGACCCATAGAAAGACAATTCTGACTCTTGTTTCTTACCATCTGATCCTGTATTGCTCTTGAACATGTCAATGCTTTCATAAAATGAACACTTTCAAGCTTGACTCATCACCTTTCTCACAAAACCAGGTCCATTTCTGACTTTTATAATTCTCATTTTCCAGGCTGTCTAGGTTCAATCTCTGTACAACTTTTGGTTCTTCCATTCTTCTCTTCCTCCTAGATATTCTCCTGTGAGATAAAAGAAACAAACTATGTAAAGCACAAAATATGTGGTATATGGAACATATTAGGTACTTAACAGGTGACAGTTCACTTTTTCTTCCATGATTCCTCCCAGATATATGTTTCTCTCACAGGACCCCAGTATATCTTTCTCACCATTTCATACTACACAATGTTACCACAGGCATTCTTTAAAATGTCCCCATCCACAAATCTTAGGTCTAATCCCTTGTAGTGGGGTAACTTGCGTCTCCCAAAAAGCTATGTCCAAGTCCTAATTCCTGGTACCACTGAATGTGAACTTTCTTGGAAAAAAAGTCTTTGCAGGTGTAATTTGTAATGAAGTTGAGGATCTCAAGATGAGATCATCTTGGATTTAGGGAGGGCCCTAAATTTGATGACAGATGTCTTTCTAAGAAAGAGAAAGATGGGGCCGGGCACAGTGGTTCATGCCTGTAATCCAAGCACTTTGAGAGGCTGAAGTGGGTGGGTCATCTGAGGTCAGGAGTTTGAGACCAGCCTGGCCAAGATGGCAAAACTAGTCCTCTACTAAAAATACAAAAATTAGCCAGCCGTGGTGGCACATGCCTGTAGTGTCAGCTACTCAGGAGGCTGGGGCAAGAAAATCACTTGAACCTGGGAGGCAGAAGTTGCAGTGAGCCAAGACCCCGCCATTGCACTCCAGCCCAAGTGACAGAGCAAGACTGCCTCAAAAAAAAAAAAAAAAAAAAAAAAGAATGAAGAAAAGGGAAAGACACAGGGACACAGAATGGGGAAGGTCTTATGAAGACGAAGGCGGAGATTAGAGTGATGCTTCTTCAAAACAAGCAACACCAAAGATTGACCACAGCCACCAGAAACTAAAAGAAAGATCTGGAATGTATCCTCCCTCAGAGCCTCCAGAGGGAACAAAACCCTGCTAACTGATTTCAGACTTCAGGTTTTCAGAAATGTGAGAAAGTAATATTCTGTTGTTTTAAGCTACCAAATTTGTTACAGCAGGCCTAGGAAACTAATATATCCCCTTAGCCTGATCTTGAAGATCCCTCTTAATCTGGCTTTAACCTACGTTTTCAACATTGTCTCTTACCAGTATCCTTTACAACTTCCCCCACTTCTGTATCCTGCCAGTCCCTTGATCATGCAGTGATTATTTGTGCATTTTGTCTTTTCTAATGTGATCCCTTTCCCTTTTTTAAAACTCCTATGTCTTCTCTATTCATTCTAATCCTAACCCTGAAACGAAAAGCCCATCTTAGTCTACAGTGGTTTATTTCCTATTTTGAATTCTTATCAAACACATTTGACATTGAATCATATTTTGTGCACACAGTGTTTGCTTTGCTTTTCATGTACGTGTGACTCCTTGAGGGAAGGATGATTTTTGCAACATAGAAACTATAGATTAAGTGAATGAAAACAGCAAGTATGGACAGAGAAAGCAGGTGTTTGGGTTGAATTATGTCCCCCTTATTTGCAAATTCATATGTTGGAACCTAACTCCCAGTACCTTAAGATGTGACTGTATTTGGAGATCTTTAATGTGACCCTTTACAGAGAAAATTAAGGTGAAATGAGGCCATAGGTGTGGGCCCTAATCCAATTTGATTGGTGTCCTTATGAAGGGGAGCTTACGATACACAGGGACAGAGAGCAGAGGTGCACATGCACACAGGGGGGCAACCATGCCATGTGCAGGGGCAGCAGAGGGCGGCCAGCTGCAAGTGCAGGAAAGAGGTTTGGAAAGGACCTTCCTTTAGGACTCTCAGAGGAAACCAACTCAGCCAGCAGCCTGATCTTGGACTTCCAGACTTCAGAACTGTGAGAAATTACATTTCTCTTTTTTAGGCCACCCAGTCTGTGCTATTTTGTTACGGCAATGCTGGAAAACTAATGCAGCAAGTAAAAGGCTTAGATTAAGCACTGAAAAAATAAGAGAAGAGGCCAAGGTGAGAGGATTGCTTGAAGCCAGCAGTTTGAGACCAGTCTAGGCAACATGATGAGACCTTGTCTCTACAAAAATAAAAAAATAAAAAAAAATTAGCCAGGAGTGGTGACATGTACTTGTAGTTCACAGAAGGCTTGTGTACTCAGAAGGCTGAGGTAGAAGATTGCTTGAGCCTAGGATTTCAAGGTTGTAGTGAGCTATGTTTGCACCACTGCACTCCAGCCTGGGTGACAAAGAGAAAACCTGTCTCGGAATAAAATAGAATAAAATAAAATATAAAATAAAATTTAAAAAAGGGAGAAATAAGACTAACATCTTTTCTACCTGAATTGATGACATTATCTTCTCTCAAGTACCAGCCATAATCTTAAAATGGTAGACTATTTTACAGAGCCCTTAGTAAAGGCCAGTGACTTTTGGTTTTATTATACAAGCAGTATCACTTTAGTATAAAGTTCAAAGAGATCTGAGTGTGGAACTGGGATCTGGCCTCCACCACTCTTCATCTTTTTCTAGAATGTTATTATTATCTAACCTATAGTCAAGAAGTTAATTGATAGTATTATGAGTTAATTTGCTAATCTAAAATTGTAAAAGGGTTAGCCATGGGGCTTAAGCCTATGCATTGTCTAGGATTAGTTATAAAGTACAAGGATTAGTGGGTCTATTTTGTATTTGCTTGGCAAAAATCGGGACACCGGTTATTTTATTTTTTATATATTTTTTGCAAAGCTCATATCAGTTTGTGCTTTTCTCTCCCTTATTCTTTTGCCATCCATAACCACCATTGCTTAGAGAAAAAGATGCATTAGAATTGATTCCATGTTATTCAAATTAAATTTGGAATCTTAGGCTCCCAAATTGGGAGGTAATTTTTAAAGATTCATTGACAGAATGTAGTATGTCCAGAGGAAGGCATCCAAAATGGTGAGGACCTTACACACTGAGACACCTGAGGGTAGTTGAAGGAGCAGACATCTCGTCAGAAATACATAGAGGGCTCTCTATTGCATGAAGATATCAGCTTATTCTCCATGGCTCTTGAAGTAAGAGTTGGGCCTAAAAGATGGATCTTGCTGATTTCATTTCAACATTGAATGCTGATTTCATTTCAACATTAAAACTTCCACTATGTAGTTTAATCTCTTAAGGACTAGAAGTAATGAAGAGTAGAGGCCTATTAAGTGGTGATTGATGTAGCCTAGTTGTTAAGAGACATAGAGTCCTAGCTTTACTACTTCTTAGTTCTGTGACTTAGTCAAGGCACTTAACTTCCCTTAGCTTTAGCATCCCCATCAAAATGGGATTACTACTTGTGCCTACCTCATTTTGAGTATTAGATAAAATAATGCATGTAAACTGATGAGGAAGCTGATTCTGAGCTGGGTGGTTTCACATATTTAGTCACAAAGTTCATCAATGCTTGTGCCCAGTTTTAAGCCCTAGCTTGTTTAACTTCATTATGCCACTTTGTTTCCAAGGTTCCTTCCCATAAATAAAGGGGGAAAAATATAAATGGGATGGCTGAGGTGAGTACATCGAAAGGGAAAGGAATTAGTCCCACTCTTTAAGTTTGGCCACATAGTTAATGAAATGGTCTTATCAATGGAGTTATCCTGTTTAAACACCAAAAGGTGCAATTTCTTCTCCATCATCCCCAATCCCCACATTCTCGCCTCCTCCCTTCATTGCTCTTTAGCCACTAGCAGGCTAGGTAGGGTGTTCCTAATCTGCAACTGGAATGTTTCTGGTAGGAGCCATTTCTCACCCACTCTTTGTCCTCTTTTATCACTTAAAATCACGGAAGGCTGTTCTGAAAGCGGCTGGGCTTTCAAAATTGGGCTCCTTGTAACATTAAAAAATTATTAAACTCAGAAACTAATTCTGTTTTTTAATCATAAATATGAAAACTAGGAAGCAAACTGAGAAGAATGAAAGACCAAATCAGCGGATCTGAAGCAGGCCACTCTCAGGAAGACTCCTGAGGAATAATTAAGGCTAATTTTAAGTATCACCTCCTGGGTGTCATCATCACCATCGTTCCCAGGTACCTGTCTGAGATAGTCCATTTTGAAATAGATATACCTTAAATTATGTTAAAATGTACTAAGCACTTATTGAGCTCAGTGATCCTGAAATATGCCTAATAATAAGCTGCCTAGTTGCCACTTATTAACTAGGTTTATGTCTAGGAGGTCTAGGAGGGACTATGAAGAATATGAGCTGTTTAATTAGGGGTACTTGTCATCACTAATGAACAACAAGAAATAGTTTGAAAACTTCTTTGAGATATTCACTTGCAAATGTCACCCGAATTTCAGAAAAGTACAGTCTCTGGAGTAAAGCTATTATACACTCAGAAAGACTGTTGTGCTTTGCATGCGTTATATCATTTAGTCCTCAAAACATGTTGTCAAGATTGGCATTATTATCTCCATTTTAAAGATGAGAAAATTAGGTGCAAAGAGCTTCAGTAACACACTCAAACTCATTCAACAATAAATAACTAAAAATTGTGCTATACACACTATAAGAGTCACATGTTCCTCCCCCAAAATTATGAAAGGCCATAGAAGGAATTCAAGAAGTAGGCTTCATGACTTATCGTTTCTTCTCATCTCAGATGAATTCACTTTAATCTATCATGCCCAAATTGTAAAATATCATTTTGATCACCATCAATATTACACAGACCTGTTTGAATGTGCTCAGCTTTTTCAGTAAAATTAGAAGAAACCACAATTTACAAACAGGTATATGTGCATTAAGGAAAAAACAAAAAACTACCATGTGATTTTAGATATGGATGCCAATTCTTAAACATTGTTTATTATTTCTGAGCTCAAGTGCTTAGAATGTTTAAAATGCAATATATTTATGTGGATTTTTTCCAGGATATTGGAACATATATAAAATATGCTTGTGCATGTCTAAGCTTTGTATTTATTTCAGGTTATATGTATACTGAGAAGAATATATAAACAGTGTATGATATTTACATGTTATTTCATTTTTTGAGGGAAATTAACCTCCACAATTATTAACTATGCATAAAATGTAATGGCAGATATGACTTATATTGTATAGGACTGACTACAATTCCTCTTTAGAAATAGCTGTTCTTTGCTTTTATAATACTAGGAAAAGAGGAAAAGAGTTCTTAAAGAAATACAAGGATTCCTCAAGCCCCTCTTCCCTAAAACATGCTCTATCATATCTCCTGGATTGACTGGAATATCCTTCTCTGCCCCCACCCCATCACCCTCTCAATGCAGTGGAAAAGTCGGTGGGTAATTGGGTCCAGATTGGAGGTGTTTAAATATTCATGAGGCTGGCAGGGGACTGGGAGGGGGCGACTGTCTAGAATGGGGGTAGGAGCTGGGGGAAGTGATTAGTCACTGAAGGCTAGCGAACAATTCCGAGAAAGAGACGGAGAGAGAGGGAAGAAAAAGACAGATAGATAGATATTGGGGGGAAGGAGAAAAAAGGAGAGGAGAGGGAAGAGAGGACAGCGGAGAGAGAGCACCAGAGAGAGAGAGAGAGAGCGCGCGCTAGAGAGAGGGAGCGAGCATGTGCGATGAGCAATAGCTGTGGACCTTACAGTTGCTGCTAACTGCCCTGGTGTGTGTGAGGGAGAGAGAGGGAGGGAGGGAGAGAGAGCGCGCTAGCGCGAGAGAGCGAGTGAGCAAGCGAGCAGAAAAGAGGTGGAGAGGGGGGGAATAAGAAAGAGAGAGAAGGAAAGGAGAGAAGGCAGGAAGAAGGCAAGGGACGAGACAACCATGCTGTGCTGTATGAGAAGAACCAAACAGGTAGAGCTAAAGATTTTTTACTTCTTGCTGTTGTGAAATAACCAGAGTACAGTATTTCCCCGTAAAGGCTAACAATTTTTTTACTGCTTCTGCTCTGGCCATGGTGCTCGCGCTTCCTTAGCATATGGTAACTGATGGTTGCATCCCAGCTTTTATTCTTTTCTGTCTTTCATGCTCTGGTTTTGGAATGCTGCTACTAATTAGGTTGAGGGTAGAAAAAACATGCCTGTTTGGCTAGAAATAATTTTTTTTTTCTTATTAGTGAATGCTCAGCATTTGAGGTCTCTGGTCTTGAGGGTGTGGACGTAGAAAGGGGTGTGGGGGAGATGATGTGGGCTCTACCTACAAGATGGGGAGGCATTTCTTTATATTATTTGCAAAAAGCAGGGTTGAGGAAATAATATTCAGAACTGAGTATTGCCTCTCTGTCATACAATTTTCTCACATGTGCTGCGGAAGATGCCTTATTTCGTGCATGCATGAGCTTCGAAGGGGCGCAGGTATTTATGGAAAAACGTGCAGGTCTTATTTATTTAGTATTTATTTTTCAATGAATGAATGAAACTGTGATTTGATAGATTTTTTTTTTTTTAAGAGAAGCTAAGACAACTGGGGCTGGGGGAGAAATTGGCCATGCAGAAGGGGAAAATCCCCTTCCTAAGATCAGCAGCCGATTGTGCACCAGCTGGTCGGAGAAGAGGGTGGACCACGCCCCTAGGAGCTCCGATGGGATGGGAAAGACAGCCGGGTATTACCTGTTGGAAACCAGGTCTTTTCTCTTCTCCCCTTCCCTTGCTTCTTTCCTGGGATTGTCAGTGACCAGAGACAGGCTAACATCCTGGATAATAAGTATGGTGACTCATTTTCATCAGGAAGAGGGACACATCCAAGATTAGCAAGAATCAGAGCCCCTCCTTCCCTCCCCCACTGCCCAGGTTTTACAGCCATTTCCAATTGCTCGCTTATTTCTTGAAAGACATTTTAGAAACTTGATTGGGGTGAGAGTGGGAAGGAATGACGAGTGTGGTATTCCGCAGCAACCGACCATGCCATGGCAGTCTCCAAAAGAAGCTTTCAAACATTTGTTGGAATGCATTTGAGTGATTTTGCCGAAGGTTAAAGAGAAAAATGGGTGTGGGATACGGGTGAGTGTGTGCGTATGCTTGACTGTGGTGGGGGTGGGGGTGTGGTGGGGGCAATCTTGGTCAAAGAAGCCCTTCGCAGACTGATTGCCTTAGGGGTGGGGTGCAAGAGATGGAATTTGGGTATAATTTCCAGTGCAGGTATTGGAAATTGGGCAATTTGTAATACAGTCCCTGAATCCGAAGGGGGTGGAAGAGAGTGGAGAAGAAACAGCCTGCCAGCTTAGCACATTTAGCCAGCGCCCTGGAAGGAAGGGTGGGGAGTGAGGATGAAGGAGAAGGAGCAGGAAGAGGATGGGAGACTGAAGCAGAATGTCAGAGCAGTGGGAGTAGAGATTTGGCATAAATAAATAAATAAATAAGCAGACATCCTGGATTGTGTGGGGCTATTTGGGGGAAAAAGTCGGATAGTGGGGGATTGAGTTGGGGGCGGTATTTGCAGCATCTCCTGAAACTGCCCTATGGTTACAGAGATTGATGCTTCCATTGGCTCATTTTATCAAACCAGGGCATTTTCTCTCTGTGTCCTCCTTCATTTTAATATATAAATGTAATAAATACAGGTGTCTGGGTTAAGAACACTGTCAAAGAAAAGTCCTGAGGTTATTTCACTGGTGAGCTGGGGAAATAACATTTAGGAAGGTGGAGCACTAAGTAAGCCAAAGCCATCCACTTAAAAAGCTTTAATTTTGGAAAGAAAAATATTCAGGTTCATAATTTGTTCCCACCCTATGTGTACATATGCAAGTATACATGCATCTCCTTTAATAAAGGAAATCATGTATGATTTTTAGAAAAGGAATTAGGGCTAAAGGAATTCCCTTCCCAAAATGAAGACAGCTGCCTTCCCTGGGGCTCTATCTCACCAACAGCCCCAAGCATTCACTCTGATGTGCAAAGTGATGAAGCTGAAATTGTGTTTAGAGTTGTAGAAATTCGCATGTAAATGTATACAGCATCCACATACTTCATATGCTACAGTTGCTTGTGTAAGTGGTTTCCACATGCCTCCCTGTGTTTTAGCATCATTTATATACAAGAGAAAATTAAAGGTATAGAAATTGTCCTACTTTGCTCATGCATTTTATAAATGTGTACTTCTGTGTGAAATGGTCATGTCTCTTATATACCACTGTTGTGTATCATTCACATTAGCCAGTATTTAGGATACCATTCAATCAGACTAAAGGAAATGGTGTATTCAGGGCGTGGGCTCACACTACACTGACTGGCATTTATGTAGCATGAGTACTTAAGTCTCACGCAGGTTGCCTGCTTGTGGATGAAATTCTGTATCATTTATGACAAAATCCAGTGGTGCCCATCCTTCTGCTGGCATCTATTCATCATCATAGTACTTAACAGGGAATAAAACAAGGGCAAAAACCTGCAAAGGTCTAAGCTCTGCCACACCCATAAAATCCAGCAGAAACGTGGGAGGGGGGCTGAAGGGCTTGCACTTCCTTCCTCTTCCACTTGAGTGGCATAAAGAAGCAACCTTGGATTTCTAAGTTGGAATACATTGCCAGTGGGTGAGAAGAAAGCATAAATGATCTCTATTAGCCATTAGTTATCACTATAGATTATTATAGCAGGAAGAAGAGAATGAGAGTGGGGTAGAGATGAGAATATGGTAAAGGAGTGGGCAAAGGAGGAATAAAATAAAATAATCCCTAATATTGTATTGCCTTATGATTTTCAAATATCTTGGGGCTTACTTTAAATAGCTTAATTGCCATGTGTATTGCAGATGATTAAAAACTTGGCAAGGTGTGATTTATGTCTACAAAGCAAGAAAACTATGAGGTGTTTCTTTTGTTGAAAAATAATGACTTTAGTTTGTAATTGAAGTGTAAAGAATTTCATGCAAGCAAGTAGTCCCTCTACTCCCCAGCCCCCCATCCATGCCAATATCTGCTTTTTTCCTCATGCAACAAATAAATCTTATCTCTGAGAGTGTGATCTGTGGTTTAAAATTCCGACCTCTCTGCCTTTTCCTTGCAGTGTTGGGAAGGTGTGGAAGGATGCTGCCTTGCTGCTTGGTGCAGGCGATTCTTCCTAGTGATAAATTGGATTCCTCCCAAATCTCTCTGAGCCACACCCAGTGTCACTCAGGGACTTAGTGAATTAATTAAGCTGAGCCATTTTACTTAATATAATTGAAGCTTCTCGTTCTTTTTTTTTTTTAATAGTGATTTTCACCACAGGTTTCCAAATTTAAACAGAAAAAATATTTGAAGGGCATTTTCTTTCTTTTTTCTTTCTTTTTTTTTTTTTTTTTTGCCAAATTATCTGGACTTGCAGAGAACCTTAGAAAATTCATGGTGAGTCTAGAAAGTGTTCATTTCTGGTGACTCTATAATTCCTTCTAACCCATGCCAGGGCGCATACACAATGAGCCCTGATCTCTCCTGCTGACAGAGTCTGTGTAACTCTCTTCCCCACCCCCTCCCCTACCAACCCATGCTGAGGCAACTGGAATAAGAAAATGCAGAGTTAATTTTCTTTCTTGCTGAGCTGGCAAAACTACAGAAACCTCCTTTGATGTTTCAAGCTAAAGGGCAGTACTCCTGTTCACCGAGAGGGAGAGTGGCTTGGGGTCTCCTTTGCCTCTGTCATAGTGAAATTGCCAGTGTTATTCCTGGGGCTGAATTAATCCACAGACTTCAGACTTTTACCTGGCCCCATAAGGAAGGGTACTGGGGTTCTTTCAGGCAAGAATAGAGCATATATATTAACCAATCGTATTGATAAAGTAAGACAAGTCTTCCTCTATTAATAGTTCAAAGAATGCACATAACCAGGTCATCTCAAGAGAAGGTATAGCAGCATTTAACTATTCACTTCCCTATTAGTATTAATAAAGGCATTAGGGCAACCAAGCAGTGGCTGTTGCAAACCAAAGAAGTGATTTCATGCAGGAATTCTCCCTTTTCAATTTGTGAAGTGTGGTCAGGTGGCTTTTGTACCTTTGTAATTAAATCTTCATAAGATTTTCAGAAGTGTTGGGAAGAATATTATACTGTGAGTCCTTAGTGGAGGCCACTTACTGACTGTGAGCTTGAATAAACCACATCACCTTGGGTTTCAGTTTCCTTCTGTAGAATGAAGAGTAAAAACCAAAAACCAGACACAAATGAACACTTTGCTTACCTTAAGGATTTTTGTAGGGCTTAAACATACTTGATGTGAAAATAAAGATCAATATAAGAAATTTTTATTCTCCCCAAGTTTTGCAATTTGAGGCTTGTCTTAGAGGCCCCAGTTTTGCAGGATGATCTAGTGCCTGCTGTGTCTACCTTTCCCTGTTAGAGATGAGTTCCTTCTAGTCTTAGTTGAGCCTTCTGCTTGTGCTCTTGCTCCTCCCCCCGTGTTTTCCCCAGAGCCCCACTCCCTCATGCCCTGCTCTTTCTTGAGATTTCATCTTCTTGTGCTGCACTGGCTCCTTTCCTTATAGTTTATGAATATGCTTTTGCTTCATCTATCTTAAAAGATCCTCTCCTGACTCTATGTCCCCATCTCTATAGTTCTCTGTCTCACTCTCCCTTTAGAACAAAGTTCCAAGTACTCTCCACCCTCATTTTCTCCTCTTCTTCACTCCCCATTCACTATTCCATCTAGTTTAATTTGGCTTTGATTTTCATAATTTCACTGAAAAACATATTCTGAAAGGGTGTCACATCCAGTGACCCTTCATTTTACATCTTATTTGATGTCTCTTTGGCATTTTGTGTTGTTTTCAATCCCTGTTCCTGAAACTGTCCCCTTACTGGGTCTGCATGATATTAATAGCTCTCCTTATTCTCCCTCTCAGATAAGACCCTGCTCAGTCTCCTTATAGGCTTCTCTTGCTCTCTTCACCCACCTCCCCAAATCTATGATCTCCTGGATCATAATCTTCATTCATTCCACTCTTCTCATTTGACTCACTAATCCTAGGTGATCTCATCAGGTCATCCACGTCCAAATCTTTAGCCACCTGTGTGATTTCCAGATCTGTAGATCAGATGTCTGTTTTTAGCTTCTGATCCATAGTTATCTTGGTCTAAGTGCTTCATTTCAGAGACACTCAAGTTTGTTAGGTACAAAACCCAACTCAGTGTCTTCTGTTGTGTATCACACTTGATCTTCCTCACTACAATTACTGCTCTGATACTGTCCATCCAGCCTCAGAGCTCTAGGAACCTGAGAGTAATCCTGAATGTATTTTATTTCAACTCCCATATCCAGTTTCTAAATCCTTTGATTCCTTGATTCTTGTTTAAAAGATTGAATAAATCCTCTGCTTTTCTACCCTGTTTATATAAATAACCTGGCACAGACTTTTCATGACTACTCATCTGGACAAAAGCAGTAACTTTCTATGTGGAGTTCTACCACCACATTGTTCTTTAGTTTACCTTGCAAATAACACCACAGCTATCTTTACAAAATGCAAATCGGGTTTTGTTATTTTCTTTGTTAAAATATAAACTCTTCAGCATCAATGACACAATCTAGTTTTGCCTGCTTTTCTAGTGCCAAATTCCAACAGCCCCCCCGCTCTTTTTTTTTTTACCTGATGACACCATGCCAAGATTTCAGGCCTTGCTTGGTGCCTTCGCTTGTACTCCAGTCTCTGCCCACGTTACCCTTCCCTCTCAGCCTGAAATATTCCCACTTTCCCTGCAAGAGTTAGCTCTTTGAAGCCATTCTTAACCTTCCTAATTAAGTTTTCTTCTACCTTCTTTTTGCCCATGCTGTATTTTGTACTATCTCTATTATCACTTATTGCACTATTTGACATTTATTTTTTCACATTCTGGTGTCTACACTGTGAGCTTCTTGGGGAAAAGGATGAAAACATAATTCTTGTTTTATCTCTACCATAATACTTGGTACATAAAATAACTCATGTTAACCATGAATAATCTGTTTGCTAAATAAATATGGAACCAGGTTTATAGTCTTTTCACAGGCTGTAGCATATCTAAATGGATAGAATCACTAGGAGATTTTTAAAAAAATGTCTTGGCATGAAATTTTAAAGTGGAACTGATCATCAGTGATTCTTGTTATTCACTTATAGACATGACAGCCATCAGTTTTTAATAAAAGCAGCCACAAAATGAACCCATTTATAGACTGTATTTCTCTGAACTCTCATAGCTGGCACTATCTCCCCTCCATGTCCTCCTCGTCCAACAACCAACATTACAGCCCCACCCTCTCTGGTTACTACAACTCTGGATCTTCACGTGCCCTTCCTTTGAGGCTCCAAGTACTTGCACTCACTGCTTTGCTTCACAATGATTACAAATAGACCGTAAATCAATCTGTGTGATCCATGAAATAAATCAACTAAGAGTAGCAATATTTTTTTCTTTAAATGCATGTAGTGCTGGCCTGTGCTTAGGTGTGTGTGCTCAAAAATTAATTTTACCTTCATTTGGATTTCTTTTCTTCCCTCTGAAGTATCCACATAATAATATTTCACAAAGAGAAATCATGATTGGAGGTATAGGGAGGGTGAATGGTAAGTAGTCCCTCAAATGACTGTTAAAGGAATGTTAGTGCCAGATGAATTGGATTTTTCTTAGGTTTAAATAGACTGAAGGGACTTGGGTTCTGAAGTAGGCCTATTGTGCCCAGCATGGAACAAATTGCAACAACTGTTTTCCATGAAAACACTCTTGCCAGACGCTAAGTAGTGTATTTTCTCTGACTGAATTGGCATGTCCTTGAGAACAGCAGAAAGACTAAATAATTTGTAAGTGAAGTTTGTCTTCAACTGGTAAGGTTCAGTAGTATTTGTCAATTGCCATACCCTCACTTGATATCTTGCTTACTGCTCCCAATCTCTTTGGCATTGAGTTTTTCTATTATTTTCTCCTCCTGTCAGACCCAGGTAGAGTTTTTCTGATTAAGTAATACCAGTTCATGTTAGTGTTTAGTGGGTGAGGCTATGGAAGGAGAACTTTAAGAAAAAGTGTGTTTCTTCAAACTTTCTAAAAAGTATTTATAGACAAAACAGGTATTTGAAGCTATGTCTGGCACATCTTAGATTCTCAATAAATATTTGTTGAAGTAATAAATGTAGGAAGGGAGGGAGCATCATGATGGGTCATTAGGGGAGATGTTCTGGGACAGATGACCATTTCTGATTACTTATTCAGCGTGGGCTTTGTGTAAATGCAAGCTCAGCTCTATTGGTCCCCCTCACAAGGTGGATGTAGTCAAAGTTCAATTCCCTCTCCTGTCTGCTTAGATCAGAGAGACACACTTGCAGTCATTTCATTCAGGTTTAGCATGGGAATGTGATCTTCCAGATTTCCTATCCTTAATTATTTACAGATCTTATTTTCTTAGATGTTGTTTGTTTAATGTCCTGTTTCATGTCTTTGTAGTGGAATAAATCCTTTCCCTGGGTTCTAGACCTGGTTCTGCCAATTGCTTGTCATGTGATGTTGGGTAAGTAATTTAACCTTTCTGAGCCTAGTCTATTCATCTGTGTAGTGGGTACATAAAAAGAACCTCCAAATCCTGTCTTACCTTTTCTTTTTTAAATTAGGTTGGTGTGAGTCTCAAATAAAGAGATAACAATAAAAGTGTTTTGCAAACAATGTGTTTTTGAAATGTAAGTATTATTAATTAAGGAATTTCATAGATCGAGCACTAAAGTATTCATGGCTGTAAGCAAACAAGAAGTACTCTTGCTCTCTGTATAGAATACACACATTCCCCATTTCCACCTGATTCCCATACTCTACAGAGTAAATTTTTTGTTTGTTTGTTTTTTGAGATGGAGTCTTGCTGTCATCCAGACTGGAGTGCAGTGGTGTGATCTCGACTCACTGCAACCTCCGCCTCCCAGGTTCAAGCAATTCTCCTGTCTCAGCCTCTCAAGTAGCTGGGACTACAGTTGCATGCCACCACGCCTGGCTCACTTTTGAATTTTTAGTAGAGACAAGGTTTCACCATGTTGCCCAGGCTGGTCTTGAACTGCTGAGCTCAAGTGATCCACCCACCTCGGCCTCTCAAAGTGTTGGGATTACAGGCATGAGCCGGGCACGGCTCAGAGTAAATATTAACCATGCTAATGGATGGGAACATAGTATCTGTTTATTATTTCCTTTGAAAACTTTAGTGACAGAATTTAGATAAGCCAATATTCAAAGTGTTATAAGACCCAAGGATCACTTCAAATGCATTAGAAATACCCACTGTTTTTCTTTTTATCTTTTTCTGTTTTAGTCTTTTCCTCACATTTAGATCTCTTTTCTTCTCCATTTGCTAAGTTTGCTGCCTCCCCCTCTATACCCACCCCCACTTCACCTCCAAACTGGGTTCTCAGCACTAAGATGGCCAGGCATGCTGTGCTCACATCCATCACATGAGGGCCCAGTCAGGCAGAAGAGTGGAGAGAAAATGCAGGGCTGATTGGGAGACTGAAAATGTAGATACAGTTTGGTTGGGGGAAGCACATTTCAAAGATGATCACTTGATCACCATTTCCACAACTTGACTTCAGGGCTCCTCAATACAACAGGAATAAACCTTGATTAGAGAGGTGATATGTAATCCTAAACCTTTCCAAACTCAACTCTAAATGCCATAATCTTTTGAGCCCTCAAGATCTCCACAAAGGACATTATAGTTCTTCTGTGTCCCTGGGTATGACTGGGATAAATTACCACTTTAAAACAACAAAATTTAACAGATTCTCCTATAAGCACAGAATTCTACAAACCAAAGAAACTGAGTTTTTAAACATATGGATAACATTTAGAAATACTTTAAAGTATAATAACTGGATCAAATTAGTCTAAGAAATCCTATTTTTCCTAGAAGCAAAAAGTTTAGCATAAAAAAATTAGTATTGTACATATTTTGCCAAAATACTTTTATACAAAGGGCTCATGTAGACTGCAATAGAAAGGCGTGTTAACTAGAAATTTGAAAATAAACTGGTGTCCAGAAGGAAATAATGATTTCTTTAATTATATTTATATTTGGTTAATGGTATCACCTTTAATCTTTCACTCTAGCCACATCCCTTTCTCCCTGTTTCTTTCTTCTTCTGCCTCAGAACACACTACTTCTATTATATATGGGTTTTTTGATTGGGAACAAGTATCCAAAACCAACTTTAAGAGTCTATAAAAGGAATTTATTGGAAAAAAAAAAGTAGCGATCATATGAAATTAGTAACTTGAACAACGAAGCCTGTGGGAACCAGGGTAGAATTTCAATAACAGGAATTCATAAACTCTTTCTGGGGCCCTGCATCAAAAAAGACTCAGTTATTAATAATCCCAGCTACAATTCAAATTTTAAATGATGAGAGAGAAAGAGAGAGATAAGAGAGAGACAGACAAAGGGAGAGAGAGACAGAGGGAGAGAGACAGAGAGAGAGAGAATGAGGATGAATGAATTTTATTGGTCCTGCTTGGGTCACCTAGCAACTGCCACAGGGCCAATATCTCTGACTGGAAAAAGGGCTGGGTGACATAGGTTAGAGACAATTTTGGTAAGCCCACACTTGTAAATCTAGTGAGAGGGTAAGTTGGTTGAGAATTAGTCTCCTGCATATATACCTATATGTCCACATAGTCCACATGTGGGTTAGCTACCCGAGTCAGGAGGAACTTATCTCAAGTGTGGTGGACTATTCATTTTTCCTTTTGGTTATTTTCAATTTGGTCTGTATTACATATTATTGGTAGGGTTATTATCACTGATGGCTCTAAAAGGAAGTAGTAACCACACAGATAACTGAACCTATGAGCTTATACACCTAAAAAAGAAAGGTCAGAGCAAATCTCCGTACCAGTTTCAGTGTGGAGATGACAGACACTGAGTTTTCACCATCCTCCTGAGGCTTACCTCTGGCAGGTGCCACCTGTCTAGGAGGACATACTAGCTACCATATATTCTTGCTAATTTGGAATGGTGTAGCTTTGTTCTAACATCTCTTTTTCAGGTTGTAAGATCTAGTTCCTGCAAAAAGATTGGACAATAATGGGTGTAAAACAGCTCAATTGGATTTATATTACAGAAATGCTACTCCTTGACATTAGTCATCTCATTTTGAATGTTCTTGAATTAATTCCAGCAATAATAACCACATTTATCTATTTTTAGCAAATTGGCACTTTGTAAAATATTTGCTCTAAATGTAGAATATTGGTAATTAGCCTTACATCCATTATTTATAATTCCAGTTCCAATAACTATTCAAAAATGTTATTTTTAAATGAAAGTTGGGAAGACCCTAATATCCTTTCATTAATGACTAGATAAAAGAGCTAGATGAGGCAAAGAAAAAAAATAAACAAAATGATCTCCAAAGGTTAAGCAAACTCAGAAATCGGTTGCTTTTATTAAGTGGCTGCAGAACTTCTTAGTCAGCATAACTAGGCTTGACTGGAACCTGTGAGGATGCATATCCTCTTCCTATTCTTACTTTGCTTTGATTCCGGAACCAATTTATCTGCTTGGAATATAAGCTGAGAATTAAATTCCTCTTAATGGCCAAACTAGTTCCTATAACAGCTGTTTCCAAGGGATTTATTCTACAGGTCTACACAAATTTTAATAGAGGCAATTGTCTCATTATTTACCTAAAAAGGAAAGAAAGAAAAAAATTGACTGGATAGGGTGGCTCATGCTTGTAATCCCAGAAATTCGGGAGGCTGAGGCTGGAAGATTACTCAGGAGTTCGAGACCAGCCTGGGAAACATAGTGAGACCTTGTTTCTACAAAAAATAAAAAAATTAGCTGGGTGTGGTGGTACATACCTGTAGTCCCAACTACTCTGAAGGCTGATGAGGAAGGATCTCTTCAGCCTAGGAGGTGTAGGCTGCAGTGAGCTGTGATCACACCACTGCACTCCAGCCTGGGTGACAGAGCGAGACTCTGTCTCAAAATAAATAAATAAATAAATAATAAAAATTCCCCAGTTTCTAAATAATTAACTTGCAGTTAGATTTATATGTCCATGTTGTACTGAGGGTAGCCCACTTTGGTTGTCCAGACTCTTACTAACATTCCAGTGGGGAAAGGAATAAGCATTGAGTTATATTTTGCATGGACATTGCATTTTGGTCTTTAAATCAATTTTAAAAAGTATTATTTTATTTGAGAGATGGGAAGGAATAAGAGACTTCATAAGGGAGAATGATATTGTCTTACTTAAAAAACACCAATTCTTTCTTTAGTAAAATCCAAACTGGGAGTTTGATCTATTCAAATGTCATTTTTTTCCTGAAATGCAACATCTGCAATATTTCCTTAACTCTCAAGGACTTGTTTATCCTAACGAAAGAGAAGGAAATTGTTTTCTCTATCACCTGGGAAAGTTACTCTGGAGAACTCAGGTTGGTATTAAATATTCATTTGAAAAAGTCTTTCACGATAATCCTCTTAATTCAGTGTGCCTCAGGGCTTTGATTGCCTTTGGTTGAAAGACACAAGGTGGTAGCTTTTTGATAACTCAGCCAGATTTGTGCATCCATAATGATGGACAATTAACTGGAGAACTGTATAGAAAACCTAAGGACAAGAGTTCCTTGCTTACACATTCTTTCTTCCATCTTAAACTTTGTACCTTACACCTCTTGAGTGAAACCAGTATGGAGGAGGAAATGAGGATTTCTATAATTGAAAAGGGAGAAGGAGACTAGAGTTATAAAATAAAATTACTCAGTTTGGAATTGGGCCATAACCTTCTAGTAAAAACTGTCATGGGATCGTTAATGACCACAGATGGCTCAGACCTCACTTCTGAACATCATCTGGAAAACACAATAAGCCCAAGAGAAACAGTATTCAGAAAAGAATCCAAGAAGTACTCTGCAGGACTAGGTATGAAAAGAAAAAAAAAAATAAGTGTGAGCACTAGTATGCTTAAATATGCATAACCAAACTTAGGACTCAATTCAGTTTCTATCTTCACTTAGTGGAACGAAACTATTGATTCTTAGCTAAAAAGAGAACTGCCAATTTTGCTGTCATGGTTGTTGCCATATCTTATGCTAGACCAAATCTTTCAGCAATGAACGGTTTTCCTGCAAGCTTCTACCGTTCTCCAGCATTATCATTCCCGTGTCATTAGAAACTGATTGGTTTGTGTACATACTTAAGTCTATTTTATTAATCATATCTTACCAAAATTGTTACTTTTGCTCAACTTGGATATATAGTAAAACTCCATCTGTAAAGAATCAAACCATGAGAACCATAAGAATACCAATAGGAAAATTAACTTTCCATTATTCAAGGTCTCCAAATATTAAAAATATTATTTTTCCTTTTACTCTTTGTGGTTCCCTCAAAAAGTGTCATGTTGAACTAACTATCTTCTTTGCAAATTAGACTTTCTACTCTCCTACTCTTAACAATATCTTTTAGAGATCCCAGCACATTCTCAGTTTCCCAGCTCATAACAGAAATAATTGATTACTCTCCTTCTGTTATAAAAGTCATACTATCAGTTACCAAATTCTTTTTGTAATATATTTCACATATGCTCTTTTCATCTTCTGCCAGTCTTTCTTAACCAGCATTCCAGAAGAGAGCCAAACCCAACCCTTAAAGCCCTAAGGCCCTAATGTCCATATGTATGTAATGAGTTAATCCCTCTCTTGTGCATCTAGATGGGTACCAGTTATATACCATCCTTGGAAGAAGAGAAAATAGTCACTCATTTTCATGTTCTGTGGTTCAGATGAGAAACTCCAGGTGAAAAAAGGCTGGACAGTTACCAAAATTCTCTACATATTGCCTGCTGGCTAATCTTACGTTTAATCCCCCCTTTCCCCAAATTTCAATGGTTTCTCTTTGTTTACAAGGTTAATTCTAATTTATTTACTTACGGTTGTGTTTCAAGGCTCCTTAGGATCTATTACCAATTTCCTATTCTTGTCTTATCTCCTAGTGGCTCTGGCATTGACTAGGCTTGTGAATTTAAATAAATTTAGTCTCTCTCAGTTGTCATTTCCTTTTACGTAAAACGAAAGTATTGAATGAAATCATCTCTAAGGCTTTCCAACTTTTAACAAACATGTTCTATAGCAAAATGCCTCTTTTACTTGGATATTCTGTCCCACCCAGACTTAGTATAAATTTAAGTATTAATTTTCCTATAATTTTGTTCATTGTTACTGCCACTACTTGAAAAGTCCCCTTTTGGGCCTAGCTCAATCTCGCCTAAACTCCGGGCCCTGAATCAAGACTTATCTCATTTGTGAGGGCTTTCCTGACTAACACAGTTCTCCATGACCTGTTTTGCCTCTTAGATCTTTTGCAGCACATACTACCTGTCCCTTGCTTTGGCATTCATCAAACAGAGCCTTAACCATCCATTTGCGTTTTTATGTACCTGATTCTGCCAAGTAGTTTGCAAACTCTTTAAGGGTAAGATATCCAGTACAGTGCATGACTCAAGAAACACATATTGTATCTACTCTGTGATAAGCTCTGTATTAGACTCTAAGGGAATGTACAAGCCAAATAATTTCTCAGAAAGACAGGTGGAACCATCTTGCATTACCTCTCTGGTACATTTGACATCATGAAACATACCTTGCCTCTTGAATCTCTTTATTTTCTTGGCTTTCATAACACTTGATACTGCTGGCTTTTCCCACCTACATCTTTGGTTGTACTTTTTTCCCATGCTTGGCTTCTCTTTTCTACCAACCTCTGAAAAGTTGGTGTTATTCAGCGTTTTGTCCCTATACTTGCATGTTCTTACTCAACACAAGTTCTGTGAATAATCTAATTTGTGCCCATAAGTCTCACTTGGACTAGGGAATCTCAAATTCTCCAGGCTCTCCATCCAAACCTACTTCCTTGGCTCTAGAGCTTTATATCTTACTGTCTACTGGAAATATTTTGCTGACCCACAGGAACCCCAATCTCAACAGGTCTTAAAAGTAAGTCACCATGTCTTGCTCCCAAATCTCTTCCCCTTTCTTATCCAGTCATGTAATTCAGAAACAGAACCCTTATATCTTCTTTTTTTCATTGGATGCTACTGTTCTTTCTCTGGTTTCTGTAAGTAAAAACCAAATAAATAAAAAACCTTTTCATTCCTTCCTTTCTTTCCTCCTCTCAAAAATATGTCATTCATGCAAGATGAGGGCATAGTAAAAATATAAATAAACAAAAGAAAGAAATATGTCTTGACTCTATCCACTCCATCTCCAGTCAGCTCTAACCCAGCCATTTTTCATGGAGACTAATGCACTACTCTACCCCTATAATCACCTTCTTCTACCCTCAACCCTTTACAATCTTTCCCTCAGCAGCCAGAGTGCTATTTTGAAAAGCGTCTATAAGATTGTATATCTCCCCTATTTAAAAATCTTTGATAGCATCCCATTCCACGTAGAATCAAAACCAAACTTAATACAAGGCCTAAGAAATCCTACATTATCCAGGCTTTGCCTCCTTTTCTAGTTTCTGCTTAACAACAATGCGCCTCTTGGTCACCAAGTCTGTTGGCCTCTTTTTAGTTTTTAAAACACATAAAACATGTTCACACTTCAAGGCCTTTGCATGTGTTGCTCCCTGTGCACAGAATACTCTTTCTCTGGCTCTTTACTTGAGAAGCCTTTCCATCTGAGTGGTGTCCAAGTCACTCTCTAACACATCACACTTTTTTTTTTTAATCTTTTTGGGATGCTCTCAATCTGATTTTTTTTTTTAAGTATTTACTTTTCAATATTCTGGTCACTGCCTATCTCTTCAAGCTTTAAAACCCACCCCTCTTCACATCCCAGACTCTATTGCAATTGTGTTATTTCATGGAATGGTCCATATTATTTCATCCTTTCTCTCTTTCTAAACACTGTTCCTTTTGTCTGTAATGTCTTCCTTCCTCTCCTTTTCTACATGACACATTTCCTGTTTATTTCCGTGATAATAAACAGGAAATATGTGGCTGCAGTTATTTTCTTCTTTATGGAGACTCTCTGATCCTCCAGCCTAATACAATTATTCTTCGTTTTGTGCCTTATGTCTAGTACATACCTGTATTACAACATTCAATAGACTTTATTATACGTATTCATGTATATGTCTATCTCTTTTGCTATACCAGGAGCTCCTTTCAGGTAGGAGTTATGTCCATGTATAGATCTAGTTGAATGCTTTGCACACTATGGTTTCTCATTAAATTTGAGTTGAATAAGTGCAGCCTATAAAATGAACAAATACCAGTGTCCAGTGAGTAGTATGAGATGGCAAAATTTGGTTAGGACTAAGGCAAAGGTTGGCCAGCTTACAATGATCAGTCATGGAAACTGTTCACTTCTGGCACAGTCCATAATTGGGCAGCTAATAGATATTTCACACAGAGCTAAGACCATACAGACTTGGATTTCACCCAAGTGATACCAGCTGGTTGCTTCAGCAAATAATGGTCACCATTTTATAGAGAGATACTTTAGTATAGTCAGAAAGATAGCCATCCTTGACACTATAAACTTCTTAATATCTGGGCTAAGGATGAGTACTCACTGTAAAATATACAGCTATATCATTTTAGCCAATTATTCTGCTTCCTAAGCTTGGTGCTGAACAGTTAGCCTTTCCTCACATTTAAAGCTTGTATCTTCTGGTACTCCTCCCACAGGAATCATGGTGAGGTTTCAGATCTTCCCCTTTGTCAATAATATAATTTATAGTTACATGTACACTGTCTCTTACCTTCTCTAGTTAAAAAACTATGTACAATAACGCTTAGTTGTTGCTATTTTTTCTTGTCCCCCTTTATTATGGGGGAAGTATCCATCTGTCTGATGTTATTCTATCTATCCCCAAACCAATAAACAGAGGAAAAATACTAGTAGATTTTCCTAAAGGGAAATAAAACTACAAACGGCCAGAAAATCAATGACTTCTCAACCCTAACTTATGTCTCCTACACACAAAAATATAATTCCTGGGGGACGGATCTGGGAAGGAATGGGCTTCCCCTTATAATTCTGGTGAGGGAAAAATATCTCCAATTAAATCTGTTCCCTTTGCAAGAATATTTAAGAGAATCAAGAAGGGAAAAGAATGGTCCATGAACATTAGGTAGCTAGATCTTTCTGAAGTGAAGCTAAATAACATAGAAATTAAATATACCTCTTTGGGGTCTAGATGGGAAACTTAAACACTCTCTTGGATTTATTTTTTTCAGGAAATGTTAGTCTAAGTTTCAAACTGGTAACTTGGAAAATAAACTTTGGAAATACATCTCAGTTGTAGGTTGGGATAGTGTTCACTCAAAAATAAAATTTAGGAAGGACCAAAAGAATATAATTTTTCTGTTTAGAGAATGGATGATCATAAGGAAAGTAAGATGAAGTACACTTTAGCTGAAAAAATATGTCACTTTTTTTCCATTGTACTTTAAAATTTTTAATTATGTCGAAGGTGAAGAAGATGCATGAGTAGTTTGGGTTGCCAAGAAAGCAGGTAAGACAGGCAAGTATTCAGTATTGAAGACATTGATTTGGTGGGATATGGTAGAATTTTGAGAGACCCGCCAGTCATGGGTAAAACCACTTAGAGCCTTTTCTAGAAGATAATTCATTTGCTATTCCACTTATCTGGTCATACATTCCTTTGCTTCCAGTTTTCACAGGCTTTACTATTAGGCTGTTTTCTCAACAAAACTATATGTTGACAGAGTGGAAAACCATTTCCACCTCAAAGCTCTGGACTCCTCAATTGATGTACACCCAGAGACACTGCAGTGTCAGTCCACTGTAAATTCAAATTGCCAGTAATTATACAACATTCCAAGAATACCCAACAAGTCTCCGTTACTCTGATTAAACCAAATTTCTTCCAAATTCTCTGGAACTAAGAAAGGGGTTTCCCTTGGATTCCAGTGAAGGGTCAAGAGGTCAGGTCTACGTTGGCACAAGAAAATTGGAGATTAGATTAAGGAATAATGACGTTTACCGGACACTCTCCCTATGTATGAGCTTTTATTACCACCTAACAATAAAACTGGTACTATTTTCTCCACGTGAAATTCTCTTTCTTTCTCTTTTTTCTTTTTCTTTCTTTCCTTCTTTTTCTTTCCTTCTCTTTCTTTTTCTTTCTTTCCCCCTCCCTCCCTCCTTCCCTTCCTTCCTTCCTTCCTTCTTCTTTCTTCTATTTCTCTTTCTCTCTTTCTTGCTTTATTCTGTTTTTTTCTTTTCTTTTTTTTCTTTTCAATGAGGTTTTACTATGTTGCCCAGACTGGTCTCGAGCTCCTGGGCTCAAGCAATCCTCCTGCCTTGGCCTTCCAAAGTGCTGGGATTACAGGTGAGAGCTACCACACCTGGCCCTGAAATGTTTTTTCCTCCATTCTACCAAACCACATTCTGCCTTCAAAAATTCTGTTGAAAAATCACCTTCTTCATAAAATCATTTTAAACATTTCCTCATTCCCTATCTGGTTCCATATGTCACTCACTATAGTAACCTCCTTAGCAATTCCCCTTTTCTATATTGTCTATGTGTGTGCGTGCACGTGTATGTGTGTACATACACACATAGGAGTTTGTGTGTGTGTGTGTATACATACACACATAGGGGTGTGCATATATATATACACAGACACTATATATATATATGGAGAGAGAAAGAGTGCATTTATATGTTTTGTGCATATATTATACATATATATATATTCACACACACACACACACACACACACACACACACACGGTGCTTTCCTGTTTCCCTAGAGACTGCTAAAAGGCTCATTACTGAGATTTCCTCTGTTTTCAATTTCACAAGTCACTATGCAATGCTTGCACATACTGGGTCCACAGTTAAAGCTACTAAATTTTTATTCAAGCTCCCAAGGAAAAGTTGTCACCTTCTTTGTCTTTATACCTGATGGTGATAATTATCATTGACTAGTAGAGCTAAAGAGAGCTTAGGAATTATCTAGTTTGTTTTTCTTTTATCTTGTATTTATTTAACCACAGCATCTTTTTGACCCAGATTGAAATATTTCTCAGAATCCAAGAATGTAAAACAGATAAAAAGATGTTGTTGCGGCTGAAGCAGAGTTTGGTGGCCCAGAGATCTGTCTAGTCCCCTCCCTCCTGTCTCCTCTGAAACCCCCTGTTGAAGCCTGGGGAGCAGATTTTGAAACACTGATCTACAGCCAATCCTTCATGGTGCAGATGTTAGGAGGCTTTATGCTCAAGGCCATTCAACTCGAAAGGGCTAAGATGGAATTTCTTCCCATGTCAGTGCTACTCTTTTCAGAGGGGTGAAAGAAGACCATACTCCCAATTTCTAGATGTATATATGCCTAAATTTTCTAAAGTTAACTCAGCATTTATGTGATTCAGGAGTAAACAGGGCTCTTTTACAAATGAAGACTTAGAAGTTATTTTTTTGTTTTCCACCTTTTGACTCTTACTCATCTTATTTTTCAATTAGGCTTTATCATCAAGACCAATTTTAGACACAATATCTCCTCTAATATTATATTACAATCCTTTATTCATTCAAAAAACATTTATTAATAATCTACTATGAGCCAAGAACTATACTGGGTACTGGAAATACAGAATTTTTTTTTTTTTTAAAGAAACACTCTTTACCCTAAATTAGCTCATAGTATAGTGTGGTAGACATATGTGTGTCGATTTAAAAGTCTGTATTCTAGAATGTGCTCTTAAATAATTTTACTTAATCTCAGGTAGTATTTTCCTAATTGTTCAAGAATATTTCCCAGTATAGGCTTACACTAATGTTTCTTCTTGTATAGATGTGACTATCAACAAGCCTTGGAGGTTTGGGGGATAAATTTTGTAAATAACAGAACATCCATAGATCTAAAGACTTAAGTACCACAACTCCAAAAGATTTTTTAAGAATTAAATATGTTAATATTTATAACTATGCCTGCCACATAGTAAGCACTTAACATTAGTTATTACTTGTTATTGTTGATGCTGTTGTTGATAATGATATTTTATCTACATTAAGTGAATCATATACCTAAATAGCTTTTTGTGGTGATTCTTAAAGGACTAGTTTCTGGATTTTAGGGGTATATGTGTGTGTTTGTGTGAATGTATGCATACACATCTGAAGTTCAATGAAAATACAATTGATTAACTGAGAAATGAGTTATTAATGCCACTGACAAACTTTGTATGTCCTATGCTCTCAACACTCTTTAATGCTAATATACATTGTTTCTTGCAGTCTTGGAACTCAGAGGTGTAATTAGCCTTATCTTACAGATGTGGCTAATAAAGGTTGAATAAAAATTTCAGGCTGCCTCTACTTAGAAACCAGAGAGGCTCATCATTTGCAAGGAGATGAAATGTAGACATCTCAATACCTAGACTCAGTCACTTTTTATCTTCAAGGAATGACGTAAAGATGCAATGGCAATTACAAATTATCCTCAGTGATGTTGGTATCCACGGTCTGTGGCTATGGTATCTACAGACCCATGCTCTAACAGTTGGTGGTTTTGCCTTGACTGTGTTTCCTGGGTCCACTTTCACTTGGTTGCTGCCTAATTTTTGAGCCTGTTTCTCTAGCCTTGCCATTACTACTGTGAGCTCTCTGATATTATCCTAATCCATTTCAGGTTCTATTGCTTGCACTGAAAAATCTTACTGATGTAACCCTGTAGTCAGAAATCAGGAGCAAGCTGCTAATATTTTTCACCTGGATTATTGCAATAGCCTGGGAGATTTGCACTCACTGTTCTGTCTGCCTAAAATACTTTGTTGCAACGTATTCACATGAGTAGCTTCCTTACCTCTTCGGGATTCTACTCAAACTCACCTGTTTACATCTTATCAAGGAGTTCTCTCATTACTCTATGTAAAATGGCACCCCACCCTAACACTCCTTATCTGTCCCCTTTTGTTCTCTTTCGTTTTATTTTCTCCAGCCCTTGTATCTACTCAAGATACTTATTACAATCTGCTGGCACCAGTGGTATGTAAACTCCATGAGGGCTCCATTACTCTTTTGGTGACTTATATTTCCTGGAACCTAGTACAGTGCCTGGTACATATCAGGTACTCAACAAATATTTATTGAATGAATATATGAATGCACTTAAATTATGTCCAGAAGTAATAATAAGTTAACCACGTGCTACAGCGAATGCATCCATTTCCACCTGCCTCCACTTCCTTCCTGATTGCTTTTCCTTAATCCGAACCAGCAGTAAACCATATATTTCTTTCAACCTAGCTGTCAGTCTAAGGTATGTGATGCAGCGGATTTCTCAAGAGTGATGAAAGAAGAATTTGGTCCTGCTCACCACTACAAAATGCCTATTTATTTCTCCTTTTATATTTTAATTGTTTAAATATTTGGGGAGGATTGTCCTGCTGTGGTAAATTTATACTCATTAGATTGTCAAGTGTAACTGTATTATTTATTTATTTATTGCAGCCACTGTAGGGGAAATGCTTGCTTTGCCACTGGCACCATGTGGCTTTGAGTGATTATTGTATTTTACCTGATAGTTTTTGGACAGGACTATCAGGGTGATGAATGGGTGAGAGTGGGAGGAGTTCAAACACTGTTTGATAAAAGGATAACAAACCTGTAGCAATAAGTCAGC
Source organism: Pan paniscus (assembly GCF_029289425.2). Taxonomy (NCBI): domain Eukaryota; kingdom Metazoa; phylum Chordata; class Mammalia; order Primates; family Hominidae; genus Pan; species Pan paniscus. The sequence goes on from NC_085926.1 coordinate 113,640,054, forward strand.
CACCGTGAAGCATTCTAAGCACTGAATAAGACAGAGCATCCATTCCACACCCTATTTCCATTCCCAGTTAATCTTCAAAGAGTCAACATGGCAAAAACATTCCAAGATAAAAATAGCAAGATCTTCTAGAAAAGATTTAAGTTTCAAGGCAAAAAGAAAAATCCTTTATGGTTACTGAGTATGCTGTGAATCCACATAGTTGTGGTTGTAGCTAAAATGCTGCATATTTCTTTTCTCAGCATCAGTGATTTATAAATAGAGAAATTTTTAAAAATGAATCTCTGAAAACATTCCAGAAGAAAATTTGATTTGTGGGAATTGAAGGATAAAATGTATAATGGCAAGTGGCACAATGTCAGACACTGGGTTCTGTGCTTATAACCTGATCTCAAATCAAAACCCAATGCCCCTGGCATTCTCAAAGCTGGATCATCAGAGGTTTTATTCCAGATAGAAGTGAGGTCATAGCTCTGCTAATGTAAGGTAACTTCAGCATGTCTGAATCCATCTAACAGTCTTGTTGAGGCAGGGAGCCTAAAGAAGCTATTCAATCTTTTATCTTTCTCCAGGGAGAAACAACTTTAAAGTGTATGTATTGTTGGCCCCTATATCATTTTTGTTTATCAATAGATCATCTATTGCTTTCATGGTATCTCAAGAGTTAGAAGAAATTTAGAAGGCATCTTATCTATGAGTTATTCATTTATTCATTAGGAAATCTTTATTTAGTCCCACTATAAATTAAAGGATATAGGGTAAATATATGAATCAGATATGTCTATTCCCTTTACAGGATTCATTAATTATTTTCCGTGACATCCTTGCTAGGTTGGAGTTCAGGCTTTGGTGCAGTATCTCCAATATTTTTTGTGTTGATGCTACTCATTTAATACAACACTCCTCAAGTGAGTAAAAGCAAATTAGCCTTCACTTAAAGTAGTGAGGCCCAACCAACTCTTCTTTACCCCTCATTATTCAAAAAGTCAGATGTAGAGACCAAAGAAGGATCAGAGTGGAAGGGCTGAACAGTTAACTTAGTGAACTCTTTCACCTTATCTTCTTGTTTTGGCTTCTGTCAAACTTCATTGTACCTGGTCATTCTCTATGCTTATCCAGAGATGGAAGCAAAATACTAAAATTTCATATTTGTAACCTAGTAAATACTAGTATCTTGGTGGAAAAAAACCCAAAAATGATCTAAAAGTCCCCAAACCCCTTAATATATTTTAGAACACTCTTTCTTTTTATTGAATGAAAACTTAACTCAGTTTAGTTTTGTTTGCATACACAAATCAAGCATTGGAATAAATCTTAAGTGTTAAAATGGAATAACTATATTTGTAAAATGCTTAGAAATATCCCCAGAAAAATATTTCTTAAGGCTTTTCATCATTGGCTGTGGCAAGATGTAAGGCATTTCAAGGTCTCACAAAATAAAAAGTAAAGTAGCATGCAAACATATGCAGACACAAAACTCTTAACTCCGGAATTTTAGGGATTTTTTAGATTTCTAGTTTGGGTTTAAGATAATGGTCAATTGTCACTTATTGGAACTTTGATTTAGTAATAATTTTAAAAAATTAAGTGTTGGACTAAGTTTTAAAATTTAAAATATACTCCTATAACTAAACCATATTGGATTATGCCTCTTGCCAAGATTATTCTTAAACCATGATCTAAGAATCTCCTGTTATTCTTTCACTGTCAGGATCCAGAAACTCAGTGCCAAGGGTAAGTCAGCCTTAGATAAACAGATTGTCTGGCCTAGGCCACCAATCTGTCCAACATTTGTGACCTATAAAGATTTTTTTTCCTGCAAGCAACTCTGCCTATGCCAACTGTTTATATGCACAGTGGAAACTTCCAAAGCTGTCATTTCCTAGGTTTGCTTTGCTTATACAACTAATTACTACTGTGCTAGAAATTTTTTTCTATTTATTGGATCCCAGAAAGGCTCAATTAACCAGTGCCTTTTGGTCAAGGATAGTAGCTGAAGAATAAGACCTCAAGATTATAGCATTTAAACTTTGCACGGTTCATCTTGTTGATTTGGCAAGGATTCAGGGATAATTGCCTAATAGGCAATATTGCCTAACAGGATAGGTGGGGGTTCAGAAGGGCTCTAATGAAAGAGAAAAAGAGAGAGAACTTCAAATCATACTGAAGAAATAGAGGAAAGCAGAAGTAACCTGACACAAAAGAGGGAAAGCCCTTCAGATATCTTGAATTAAATATAAACCCTCAGAAATATTTACAGTGCTCTAAGTTAGTAGATTGTCATTTCTTATGGAGAAGACATAATTAGAATGGACCCCAACCATAAGAGACCTCTCTATTAAGACTCATTTGTGATTTGGTACCATATTGCAAATGAGTCTTAATATAAAAGATGTGTCAGAAACCCTCTTCTCACTCCACTTTATATATTAAGTATCTCTTTTCAGGAAACCAAACAACCAACATGTATTTCCTGAACCCCTACAATGAACCAAAGTCTATTAGAGGTAGTATGGGACATTGTGATGGGGGCAGAGGGATACAAACCCCACCAACAAGGAGGGTGCTATGATTTGAATGTTAGTTCCCCTCACATTTCCTCTGTTGAAATCCTCATCTGAGGATTACATCTGGGATGACTATCACTGAGATAGTATTAGGAGGTGGGGCCTTTGGAAGGTGATTAGGTCATGAGAGTGAAGCCCTCATGAATGGGATTAGTGCCCTTTTAAAGAGACCCCATAGAGCTTCCTTGACCCTTCTGCCATGTGAGAACATGAGAAGGCTCGGTCTATTATACAGAAGGCAGGCCCTCACTAGACACCAAATCTGCCAGCACTTTGATCTTGGACTTCCCATCCTCTGGAATGGTGAGAAATAAATTTCTCTTGTTAACTACAGTTAACCAGTTTATGTTTATTTTGTTTTTTAATAGCAGTGGGAACTAAAACAGAGAAGAAAGAAGGTTGATATTTAAGAAATATGTACAAATTAAGGAATAACACTCACAAAAATAACAAAACAGGCAGTTTGTAATTAAAATATACAAGTACTATAAGAGCTCAGGACTCACAGGAGGAGGCAAGGGAAACTGAAAGCTTTAAAGAGGGAAAAAACTAGGAGAGTGCCCAGTATGAAGGGAGAGTAGAAGGCATTCCAGAGAAGTGGGATAACATGGGGCATGGTCATGGAGCCTTGAGGGGACCATCCTAAAAAATAGTGGAGAGTGTTTGATGGTAAGAATTAGGGGGGAGGGAAAATGAGCCTGTAAGATAAACCATAGCCAAAAAAACAAAAACAAAAACAAAAAAAACCGGCCTGATAGGGCAAGAACTTTGCGCCATTAGCAGCTTTTGGCTAGGGGAGCAAAGTGATGTAAAAAGAATTTATGGCACCTATGCATGCAGGATTGCATGGAAGACTGGAGGCAGGAAGCAAGTTAAGAGGTTATTATTTGAAACATGTATATAGAAGAGAAAATAAAACCATGGACTAGAGTGTTCATAATTGAAATTTAAATGTAAAATGAATTGCAGACTTTTTGAAGAAAAATGGGTCATTTTCAGTGTCTATGACACATGAAGAAAAGTCTCTGCCAATACATGTGGTCCATGATCCTTTCAATTTGTCTAACCAGTTGTTTAGTAGTCTAGGCTGTATGACAGTGTGACAAGGCTCGTCATGGAAGTAGTCCTTCTTTTACGCAATACTGTGGGCCCTTCTGCAGATCTACTTGCATTCCATTTTTATTTCCCTAATTCTTGGACTGCTGGCTGTATACCTCAACCTTCTTTTCTGCTTCTGACTCCTTCAGGTAGACCCTATCTGATATGCTGTCCTCGCCTCTGAGACTGGGACTCCTCTGTCCACTGGGCTCTTTGTCCTGCTCTGTTCTCTAGCTTTGGACACCATCTTCAGCATTGAACTCCATTGTCCTATTTCAAACCCACTGCACCCTATAAGTCAGGAGAATCCCCCTAACTTGCCCTATGATGTGTGGAGAAATAAATATGATTATAAGATTTCTAGCTTAGATTTACTGGAATGGATGGGCTATTGGCAGAACTGATAAAAGGAAGAACTGATTTGGTGAGGAAGACAATGATTTTTATTTCCAGCATGGCCAGCATGAGGAAAACATCCAGAAAGAAATCACTAATTGAAGGTCCAGAAGTGGAAGCAGAGGGTACAGGGGGCACATGACTCAAAGGCTGATTGAGAGCTTATTCATCTTCGTGGCATTAGTTGAGGAAGGGTTAGAAAGAAAAGAGCTAAGAGAAGGGCTTACTCACCCTTCAATGGCAGAAGATACTTCATTCAGAGAAAAAGAAAGAGCAGTTAGTAAAAGCATATGGGATCAGGGAAGCCAACAAAAAGAACGCTCTAAAATAAATGGTCAGTACTATTAAATCAGAGTGATTAAGAAGGATGACAATGGAGAATAGACCATTGAATATAGGAATAAAGAGACCATTGATAATCTCCGAGTGGGTAGTTTAGTTGAGTAGTGAGGATGAAAGCCAGAGTTTAAAGGCTTAGAAGAAGACTGAAGTAGAAGAAATACAGATAACTGGCACAGACCACAAATCTAGAAATTTGGTATTCCTCTCAGTCAATTCCTGCTACTACAAAAAAAAAATCACAGATTGGTTATTAGTAACAGAAATTTATTTCTCACAGTTCTGTATGCTGATCCAGGCACCAACAGGTTTGGTGTCTAGTAAAGGCCTGGTCTCTGTCTCCAAGATGGTGCTTTACTGTTGCATCCTCACATGGCAGAAGGGCAACAAGGAATAAATTCACTTTCTCAAGCCTTTTTATGAGGACATTTGCCGAGACCTCTTGACCTAATCACCTCCGAAAGGCCCACCTCTTAATACTATTGCATTAGGGATTAAGTTTCAACTTGAATTTTGAAAAGACACAAACATTCAAACCATAACAGTGTCGAATGGAGAAAGAGAAATGAGATTGTAATAAAAAGGTGCTATTTTTCAAGGTAGGGAGAAACCTGTTTTAAAGTAGAGGGAATAATAGAGAAGGGAAGACTGAAAGGGTAACAGAAGAAATCAATGTGACAGTAAAGAAGGGATAAGTTCAAATGTTTAGATCTCAGCAGAGTTCCTTATGGAGAAATGATACAGCTTTGAAACAGAAAGGAAAAAGAAGAGGACAAGAAATGTATTGAAATGGGATGGTTTATATTCAGGGGATCCTGTCAAAATCCTGAATTTTGATGCTGCATGTGATGATTCCCACCTTTAATCCCAGCTACTCAGTAGGGTGAAGCAGGAGAATTGCTTGAGGCCAGGAGATCAAGACCAGTCTGAGCAATATAGTGAGACCCTGTCTCTAAAAAAAAAAAAAAAAAAAGAAAGAAAGAAAGAAAAAGAAAAGAAAAGAAAATCCTGAAACCCTCCCCTCTTTTTTCCCTCAGTGAAGAACTTTGGCTGGCTGTTCAGAGTAAAAATGGGAAAGAAAAACCTTCAGGGGAGTTTACTAACTGACAGGAATGAATTAGACAGCATTTTCCCAAGTGTTCTATGGATCACCTGACATAGTGTCACCTGGAGAAGGTTTTTAAAATGATCTCTGGAGGAGACACTTCATTCACAAGCTCCTCAGATGATTATGATGCTTGCAAACATCCAGGAGTGAGTGCCTTGTTGGAGGTGGATCCATCTTGAAAACACTGACTAATTTAGGAACCTAGCAGGAAGCTACATTGTCTCTCATCCTGTGGTTATTTTTCTCTTCACATCCCTCACAGGGCTCCCTTCGCTGGGTGTATTTCTATGGTAAAGAGTGCAACTCATCCCAGCATACACCGGCGTAAGCTCTTGGTTAGGTCCAAAATATCAGCGAGGGCATTATAGTATATCCACAACCCAAAAGAAAACCTCAGTACTGATTATGTGCACACATGAAGTTTCAGAAGAATGTGAACGATGTATTTTTTCTACTGAATTACCTTTCAGTCCATTAAGAGTTTATTTCGGGTAGCCATCTGGGATCCCCCTCTCTCTGTGAGCCCCCTTTCTTTTCTCTTTCCCTCCCATACCATCTCCTATTTCTCTGTTCCTCCTTCTCCCCAGTCCCACTTCCATCCTTGACTTGAAGTGGGACATTAGATCTTTATGGTTCTTATGGCATTGCACTGAGCTCTACTCTAGAGACTCAGCACTAGAATCTGCACATGTGGAAGATCCACAGGTGCTTTCTTGCTAACCTAACCATCTCTAATAGCATAACTTTGATATATAACTATAATTTTTAAAATCATACTCTAGTCTTGTAAAATCATACTCTAGTCTTTTCTTACTCTAGTCTTACTCCTTCTAAAAATTAAAGGGGAAGGAAAAAGTGTGTGCAGGAAAGTAAAATCTGGTCAGGCATGGTGGCTCATGCCTGTAATCTCAGCACTTTGGAAGGTCAAGGTGGGAGGATTTTTTTGAGCCCAGGAGTTCCATACCAGCCTCAATAGCGAGACCTTGTCTCCACAAAAAAATAAAAATAAAAAAATTAGCTGGGCATTGTGGCATGCCTCTGTAGTCCCAGCTACTTGGGAGGCTGAGGTGGGAGGATTGTTTAAACCCAGGAGATGGAGGCCACAGTGAGCTGTGATTGTACCATTGCACTCCACTCTGGAAGAGACCCTGTCTGGAAAAAAATAATAATAATAATAATAAAGAAAGTAAAATCCAATTCTGTCACACTGAGAAACCCTTTATTATTTGGAACCCATATGCCAACAGGCCCTCAGTAAATGAAGCATGGTCACTGGAGGCGGGGTTCTGCAACATTATGAGTTTCTTGCTAAATGAAGTCAAGTCTCTCTTCCTCTTTCTCTCACACACACACATCCATGCACACTCTGCACATACGGAAGACCTGTTGTTTGAAAAGTTAAGTTAGTGTTTGAAAAGTATATCATTTGTTTTTAATTTGTTGCATGAATTTTTGTGTTCATTTGGCAAGATAAATTTTACTACCAGTTATCTAGATGAGAGGGAGTCAACTTTGAACCCTCATTTGATGCCTAACCTCGGCATCAAGAGAAAAAATCTATCCTAAACTCAGTTCATATGTACATTTCTATATTTTTCTTTTCTCTTGCTGCATTCCATTTTATTTACCAACACAGAAGCAGAAGGTTGTAGTTTCTCTATTTCCTTTTTCTGATAAACACCTCAAAAGCATATAGTAATTTCCTCCATTTTTATCTGGCCCGTGCTTTTCTTAAACACATGTAATCTGTTCTTCCCTCCCTCCTCCACTGTTCTAAAATTGCTTTCCCTGAGGTCCTTGGTGGCCTTGTAATTTATATTTGCAAAGACCTTTCTCAGCCTTCACTTAACATTTTCGCATTGACTGTGCTGAACACTTCTTAGGATCCTCTCTATTCTTGGCCCCTGTTCTGGCCCTCTTCAATTGTTACTCTCCTCCGCTAAGCTGGTTTTACTTTCTCCTCTGTCTTCTAGATAGAGGTGATACAAAAACATGATCTTAGTTTTTCTGATCTTTTATTTTTAATTCTCTTAATTAGAATTTCTTCCACCTTCATAGCTTCAACTATCACCTTCTCATAAAAGACACTCAAGTGTATATTTCCTGTACTAAGATGCTTCTAGTTGCTTACTGGGTGTCTAGTTCCTTCCAAACATTTACCATTGAAACTGAGTCCATCACCTTTCCCCAAAATCCATCTTTCCCTTTGAATTCTCCACAAATAAACTGTACCGCTCATTTAATTCTGAAGATATTATCTTTTGTATTATTTATTTAATTCTTTCATTTGTTGTTACCATATTTAAACAGTAATTATTTTGAGGGAAAGAATCGTATTTTCTACATCTCTATATTCCTGTATTCCTGATGATTCTTATCCAGCATTCTTTTTTTTTTTTTTTTTTTTTGTGATAGAGTCTTGCTCTGTTGAGTCTTGCTCTGTTGTCCAGGCTTAAGTGGAGTGGTGGCACCATCATAACTCACCACACCCTCAACTTCTGGGATCAAGCAATTCTCCCACTTCAGCTTCCCGAGTGACTGAGACTACAGGCATGTGCCACCATGCCCAGCTAATTTTTAAAAACTTTTTTGTAGAGACAGGTTCTCGCTCTTGCCCAGGCTGGTCTCAAACTCCTAAGTTCAAGTGATCCTCCCACCCCAGCCTCACAAAGCACTGGGACTACAGGCATGAGCCTCTGCACCCAGCCTCCTATGCAGTGTTCAATAAATGATTTTTATTAAGACGTTTCACCTAAGTTCCTAATATTTTGCATATACTTCTCACTGTGGTAATTTTTGAAAGGGTTGACAGATTTTGATGAAAATGAATAGATATGAAGTGTAATTTTGGTTCAGACCACCGTCTTGAGACAAAATAGTAGCTACTAAATGTACTGACAGGAGAATTTCTGTAACTTATTAACAGTGGATTCTGTACAATTTTATATACCTCTGCAACTGAATGTGTTCTGCTATTCAGAACTTCTGAAAGAGGAAGTTACCAGCCAAAGAAATTATGAGGCAAGTTGAAGGATCTAGTTAGGTTAGACTAAGCAGACACTCAAATGAGAGGGAAGGCAGAGCTAAAACTTCAAGACTGGGTTTCTCTACCTCATCTGGGATAATACTGACAACAGGGCATATAAATTTTTGTCTTTTTTGCCCAAAATGTGAGGTACTGGGCTAGGTGCGGTGGCTCATACCTGTAATCCCAGCACTTTGGGAGGCTGAGGGGGGCAGATAACTTGAAGTCAGGAGTTCAAGACCAGCTTTGCCAACATGGTGAAACTCTGTCTCTACTAAAGTTACAAAAAAATTAGCCGGGTGTGGTGGCGCGTGCCTGTAATCCCAGCTACTTGGGAGGCTGAAGCACAAGAATCACTTGAACCTAGGAGGCGGAGGGTGCAGTGAGTTGAGATCTTGCCACTGCACTCCAGCCTGGGCGACAGAGTGAGACTCTGTCTTAAAAATAAAATAAAATAAATAAAAAGGTAATTTTTCCAATGTCAAAGGAGACTAGAAAAAGTTTTTGAAGAATGGTGTCTGCCCCTACTTTGTGTGGCGGGGTGAAATACCACTATTTCACCAAGGGTAACCTGCGCCTCCTAAAACTTTTATTTCTCCCAAGACTAAGTTTACAGATTCTTAGAATTAATGAGTTGAAAAAGACTTGACCATCTAGTTCAAATCCCTTGTTTAGAGACATGCCACCTGCTTCTTAATCCTGGTTGTATGTTAGGTTTTCTAATCTTGCCTCTGGGCCTTATATCTGAAGTCCTCACTCTGCACTGGCCCTAGAGTTTGAGTAATGCCATCCAAATGTAGGTATTGCTATTATATTAAAAATAACACTTTGCCTTGTTCATGTTTAATGAATTTTCCTATGAAAGATAGATTCGTGTATCACTTTTCAGATATTTAACATCTGAAATTAAAAAAAAAAATTAGCCCTAATTAACATTTTCTACAATACATGGATCAAGAGTAGAGAGGAGATATTGGTCTCCACATCTCCCCTTTCCACTCCCCCAACACCAAATCCACTGTCTATAGGCATTTACACATTCCTTCTGTGATTGGATGATTCTGCCTTTTTCAAGGCTGAAAAATTCAACTCAATTGACTCTCACAGATTTGAAGTTTTCTGCTGTGGTGTAAAAAATACATCCATATTTCAATTGTTTTCACTTTAATTTATCAGTTGGCCACAATATATATAAAACAGAATTGCCTGGTGCTCAGAATGAAGTACCAAGTGATTCAAATATTGACTATTCTACTCAATTTCAATATAAACTTAAGCAAGTCACACACTTGTCCACTTATCCAGTAGATGAAACAGCAAAGGAGGAGAGTTTATCTGAAAAGTTCTTCTCTGGAAAAAGATACTTAGAAAATACAAATGGTCCTTACTGAAGACCCCAGCTCATCCCAGGAAGATCTGAGGAAAAGATGAGGAGATCCAGTGCTACTTCAGCTCACCTTTCTTAGCAGTCTTTTTTTAAAAGCTCTGTTTTAATTGAACACTATGTTCCTGAGTCAGAAGAGTGCTTCAGTAAATCTGCCTTCCTGGGGCACAACGAATCACACACAGTCACACTTTCAGAAAGGCGAATCCTGCCAAACGTTGGCTGGACAAAAGATGGCTTTTTTTCTCCTCCAGCAAAAATTACTCAAATTGCTTGAGAAAGAAACACAGTATGTTTATCCCTGTTTACAGATATTTAGCCAGTGCCCCTTCAGAGGGTCATGTTCCTATAAACAGCATCATGATAATTATATCCACTGCTGCAAAGAACAGATGTGTAAATTGGTGGTTTCTTGGGGGAAAATAATACCAAGTCCATTTTCCAGAAATGTACACAGTACAGTGCAGCTGTAACATTCTGTGCAGAGGTCTCATTAGTGTCTATTACTGAGTGAGGTGATTTTTAAAGAATATGGAAATTCACGGGGGGCATCTAGCAGGGAAGTCCAGAGACACCTAGGAAATGATTCAGATGGTTTGGTATATTTAAAAATTTCTAGTGATACTGGGCAAATCTCCACATCTAAAGAAAGTAGTAATAAATCTTTGATTATAAAGTTTTCCAGGCAAGAAATATGTATGAGTAGAGAGTAGGATTAGGAAACTTCTCATGCCCCACACACCTCTGAGATCTGTGTAACTTAGGTATAGACTAAACTTTAGTGAGGCCAGGTTGCATCAAGGTGGTCAAATTTTCGATCTGTGAACACCAGAATATTTCTAAACTCATTGCTGAAGGGTCTGGCAGGGATCAGGGTTCCTGAAACTAGAGTCAATGGTTCCTTATTTAAAAAGCCAATGTTACCTTGGACACAAGAATTAGATGAAATCCTTTCTGCTAATGAATTTATTTTGTTGTAGATACTTGCTTTTCCCCAGGATATATATTTATGTGACTATATGGTAATCAGTATTATCCCTAAAAATTAAAACACAACACTAAGGTCAGCTTATTGTATTAGAATAGCTATTGAACAGGTCTGTTATTACAAATATGCATATCACTATAAGCATCACTATCTTCTCTCTGCAAAATTCTCTTAAATCATGTCAAATAGTATGTGCAGAATATTATATACAGGGATCTAGTGTCTGCCTGAAGGATGGGATTTCTCCTGAACTGGGGCTATCAGTACCTTCACATGTATCAAAACTTTGCATAAGACCAATATATATTTCATAACTTAGTAAATGTGATAAAACACTGAAAGTTAATTTGCATTTTCATTGAATACTATAATATTCAATGACATTATGCAAAACTGGGGCATTTTGCTTCTGGGACAGAAAAGTATAAACGATTTCTTTTAAGCTATGCTTCTGTAATTCCACACGAACTACCCAGGAGGATCAAAGCATGTTAGAATGACTGAAATACAACAGGAACAGTCTAGTCTGTTAATCTGGATTTTTCAGGCCTGGGATGGAAGGATATACATTGAGGCCTGCCACATGCCTTAGGCCAAAGCATGCCTTTGACACTAATGATCTAATTCAGTTATCTACTTTGTCCAAAATTCAGCCTTCTCATACTCTGTGCCCTGGGGACATAAACAAAAACACAGGGGGTGATGAGGTAGCCCCAGCTCTATCTGGGGCTCTACTGACTCACTCTCTTGGTCTCAGTTTCAAGGGCTATGAAATGTCATGGTGTGATGGTCTCTTCTAGGCCTTGTGTCTTATGTTCAGTGGGTCTATGCATGCTGGAATTTAGAATAGTGATTCTTGGTCATTTGTGTGGGATAGCGGCTGCTGGGTATCCACTTGACTTGAAAGTAAAGAGGTAATGGGGTAGAAATAGAAAATTCTGAATTGTTTAATATAAAATCAAGGAAACTGTTTCCAATCAGGACTGTGGTTCAGGTCTAAGGACCATAGATGCTGCCCACTAGCACATTTACTAACATGCAGTTTGGGCTCTTTATACTAGGCTCCCTCGACGAGCATCTCTGAAAGTTGAACCTATGAATTGGATTTAAACAAGCCTCTTTGGTGTAAATACGTATACTGAGGGTGGGGAATCCCTGATCTAGGTAAAAGAGGACTTTTTCTGCTAATCTGAAATTTGGTTGGGAGAAAATGATGTAATCTACCTAAACTTCGATTTTGTAATAATAGAAATGTTATCTTTCCCTCGTTCTCAGAAAGTAAAAGTGTATCAGTGAAACAGCCCCTTAGAGAAGTTTCTTAGAAAAGCAAGCAATTTCCTAGTAAAAAATGGATTGTATTTCAAAAAGAAATTGTTAAACTTGAAACATAAAAGGCTTTCCCCACAGAAATAACCTAAAATTTCCAGACCTGTCTGTAAAACTCAGATTGATCCAAAATGTAACTGAAATTCTATATGTTTGCAATGGAAACATAGAAGAAAATAATGTTACTGGGCTTCGGAGTGTAATAGAACCATTTCCTCATATATAATTTCATTAAAAATGCAAATATATAAAAAACTATATACACACGTATTTGCGTATAATTTCCCTTTTCTAGTCTACAAGTATTATGGTAGCCCACCCCCAACAGTACTGAGAATGAAAATTATAGCAAAACTCTTTTGTATTAGTTACTTCTGTGTCATAATGAGAGTCTCAAGATAAATGAAAGGAGGGATGGATAAAATGATTTCTTATGATGGGCAAAGGTTGGAAGAAACATCATGTGGGGAGAGGGCAAAGAGAAAACAGATAAAAAGAGAATAAAAGAGGAAATGAGTGGCTTATGTGAGCAAGTGATGAGCTAAAGTGGAAGTGTAGGAGAGGTGAGTTGCTTAGGTCTAAGGAGAAAGACTGCTTAGGTGTGTGTTCACCCCCAGGCCGAAGAAAGGAACACTGGGTGAGATTTTGTTCAACTACCCATAGTTACCACCAGATGGTGAAACTGATCCCGGGCCTCTTGGGTATTGATCAATTTATGGGGAGATGGGGAGAAGACTATCTTTCACTTGTTAATTCATTAATTTCTTTCGCAAATATTTTTTCAGTACCTGTTAAGTCCCACGGACTATGCTAGGAGCTGCTGTTAAAATGACAAACCAGATAAGGTCACTGCCCTTAATCAACTTACAGTTGGGTGAGAAGCTATCAGGTACAAGTATGGCCCTAGAACAAATTAGTCTTTTCTAGTTAATAATCTTATGTGATGAGATTTGGCCTTGCTCCTTTGGTGACTTGCCTCAAGGAGCCCCAGGCAAAACCAATATAACATATATTAATAATATATGAAATAATATATTTTGTAGACACAATTGCCTTATGTTGTCCAGGCTAGCCTCGAACTCCTGAGCTCAAGCAATCCTCCCCACCTCTGCCTCCCAAAGTTCTGGGATTACAGACGTGAGCCGCCGTACCCAGCCAAAAATATTTATTTTGATTAGATGACTGGTATTAATCTGATTAACCAAAGAGACAAGGTATTACTAAATTCCTCATCCCTGGTAACATTTCCATGTTAGCTGTTTTCTATTTGTTTTTTTCTTTTCCACAATGGTGCGGCCTAGAAACAGTTAACCTTCTTCGGGGTATTACATACCTTCGACATATAAAAAAGCTATGAGCATTCAACACTGAAATAATCATATAAACCAAACATACTGCACACTACTTCAGGGATACTCTGAAGCCCATCCTTAGACCCCAGACTCAAACAAAACAAAATACGATGTAAAGAACTGACACAAATCATCGGAGTTTAGAGAACAACGTGACGGGCAGCAGAGGAGAGGAGAGGGTTGAAGCAAACTTTTTTGGTTTTTTTTTCCTAAGTAGGGCTCTGGTTCTGGCTTGTCTTCCTTCTCCCCACTTTGCTTCTTACTCTTGGGCTTACAAACTGCCTGGTTTCCCTTCTCCAAGTCAGGGCTTCGTTTCTCTGCCTTGGCCTTCCTACCCCACCTTCTGCGTTCTGACTCCATGAGGCCGTTTTCGCGTCTCATTTTCTGCCTTCTTTAGGCGTTCCCTCGGCGGCTCTGCAGTGTGATCTCATCTCTTTGTTTCTCCCCGGCTGCCGTCAGTCACCGGCTCTCTGCGCCCCCACCGCGCGGGCTCGCGGCCGTGCTGCGGGCGTGGCCTCAGCCGCTGAGACCCTGGGGACCGCAGGGCGTGGCGCGGCCTCCGCCCGCTGCACGGAGAGCCCCCCAGAGGCAGCGACACGGCGCTTGGGGTCCGCGGGGCTCCTCCTCCAACTCCGCAGACCTCCGGGGAGGCCTCTTGCTCCCCGAACACCCGAGAGTTCGCTTTCATTTTAACGAATCTCCACAATCTCTTGTTTGGGAGATAATTGCTTCTTTCAGGGGCTTGGAGAACAAAAGCGTCAGCCCAGGGCCCCAGGTCTCTCCGCGGGAGGAGGGCACCCAGGGGCGATGCGCCGGGCTCTCTCCTTCGCCCTTCTTGGCCCGCTCGCCTTCAGCTCCCACCAGCAGCAGCAACCGCAGCCTGCTTCCGGGGACTGAGCAGCCCTGGGTCAGCCAAGGTTAAGCAGCGGGTGGGGAAGAGGAGAGAAAGCTGGGTCAATTGGAAGTAACCTTCTTGTCCCGCCCACTTTTTCCTTGCTTGGAGGCGGCAAAAAGCACTTTAGCATTTTTCGAGCTGTTTGCGCCTTTTTCTCTAACAGGGCCAGGGGAGTGGAAGAGCGGCCGGCAGGAAGGTTTCTTTGTCAGCAAAAGCGGACCTTTGGAAACTAAACAGCAATGCTCTGTCTTTAGAAGACAGCACAGGAAGGAACAAACAGCTGAGGAGTGAAGGCCAGAGACTCCATTTGGAAAACAATGGCCCTTCATGATTATTACTATTTTTAAAAAGTTTTCTAGGCTTTTTCATTTGAACTTTCCATTTCTCACTATGAAATGCAGGTTCTATAGACAATTGCACACAAGTTTCTTTTTCGGGGGGGAGGGTAAGCGAAGCAGGTGGAAAGAAGTGAGATGATTGTAGACGTGGCCAAATTTAGACTTGGTGTGAGATTTCCTCTTCGCTTGGAAACACATGGCACCAGCATGCATTTGTTCATTTATTCAATAATGTGAATGAACATTAAACACTACGATGTGATGGGCTTTGTCACAGGCTGTAAGTGGCTTCAGGTCCACATGAAAGGAGAGCCAAAAATTAAAATAAAATATTAGAGAGAGAGAAAAGGGAAGAGGGGCAAGGTGTCAGGCAGCAAGCTTCTTAGGGTCAGAATGGGTCCCCATCCCTAAAAGCTGATGACTGGAGAGACCAACGAGGGTAGACGAGCTGTAGAGAGACAATACTGCATCTGCCAGTGATGAGTGTAGGAAGCTCATGAGGGTTAGAACCTTCCCTCTCTGTTTTCTGACCTCTTTTTCTTTTTAAATAGGTTGAAGCCAACTGTGGTAGAGGATAACAGTGATTCGCATATCTTATTTATTTATTTTTAGCAGCCCCCTCCCCCGCAACTAGGACAGTGAGTTCCATTCAGATTTTCAACACAGCTAAAAACTTGGCTTTAAAACTTGTGAAGGGAGGCATTTCTTTAGAATCTTTCACTTTTTTCATCGCAGAGGCTTTGGGGGAATGTTTAGCTTTTTGCTGAATCGTGAAGGGTTTGTTACTGCATTCTGAGAGGGTAGGAATTAGATGCCTAAAGGATGGTGTCTGCTTTCCTGTTGAGGTGGTTTATTTAACAGTTCATAGAGGCATGCAGGTCAAGTCATCCTTAACTGTACAGAGTCAAGGGTCTTGCCACATGGAAGGCTGGCCAGCGGAGAAGTTTGGTGCTCTCTCAGTTTGGAGATCCTCATGTTGTATACATATTCCAAAATTTCCAGTAATTATATACCTATAATTATATACCTATAAATACCATTCCAGATACTAGAATAAGATCACAGATAACTTCTTAGATGTTTCTTTTCTAGAGAAATAGGGAAACAGAACATATATACATTTGCACACAATTCAAACTTACACTTTGAATGTTTGTCTTAAATCTCCTAGTCAACTCCCTTAATGTACAGACAAAGAAACAGATCCAGAGAAGTGAAGAGACTTTCATAAAGTTGGAGTCAGGTTGGGATATGTCAGGCCTGGCCTTCTTGCTGCTAATTATTTCTCTGAATTTTATAATAGAGGCACCTCTGAAACTGTCTGAAACTTTTCATTTGAAGAGATATTCAAAAAGAACTGTAGATTTCTCAGAACGGGTGTGTTTAGTCTGAGTGTTGTGGGCCAGTATATTTCATCATTGAGTGTGCAAAAGATTTGTTAAAATGGAGATATTGGTTCAGTGGGCCTGGGTGGGGTGACAGTCTGCATTGCCAGCCCAAACTGCCCTTAGTGGTGCAGATGTTGCTGGTCCACATGTGGAACGGCTAGGCTGTAGACAGCATCTGTCCTCCTTGCCTTTCCTTCTTGCTGAGGGAACAGCCCTGGGGATTTAAGAAGCCCTTTTTGTTTCTGTTGCCAGGTCACTGTGCTCCCTTAGCTAATCTGGATAGCTTTCACTGCCTTGTCTTCATCCAGATCTAAGATTGTTAGAAATAGTCCCTAGAGACAGGTGTCTTGAGCTGGAGGGTGTGATCCTTTGTATAGTGACTTAGCACCATTTAACTTGGTTCCACAAAATGTTTCTTTCACACATAAGCAATTTACTCAACTCAGATTGTTAAAAAAAAACTGTTTTTCCTTCCACAAGTGTCCTCCCAGCTGCAGCTCATTGCACTCCCTTGCAGCTGGGAGTGCAGCTGGCATGCTGCTAGCTCACTGGTCTGGCCCTTCCACTGGAACCCAGCAAGTTTTTTGTGCTTTTTTTCACCACTCTCTTCTATCCTGCACTTCTGCATGTGACGCCTAGATTTAGCTGTAAGTGCCTTTGTGCAGCATCTGAGTTGAGCAAGCTGCTAAGATATAACTGGGCAGAGGTTCTTCTAAGGCAGGCAAACTTCAGTGTCACCCAAAGGGTGGTTTGACTTGGCTTTGCTTTGTCAAGCCCACCGGGCTTTGATATGACTTTGTTTTTGTTTGTTTGTTTGTTTGTTTTTGTTTTTTTGAGAGGAATCTCGCTCTGTCGCCCAGGCTGGAGTGCAGTGGTGTGATCTCTGTTCACTGCAAGCTCTGCCTCCCGGGTTCACGCCGTTCTCCTGTCTCAGCCTCCCGAGTAGCCGGGACTACAGGCACCCACCACCAAGCCTGGCTAATTTTTTGTATTTTTAGTAGAGATGGGGTTTCACTGTGTTAGCCAGGATGGTCTCGATCTCCTGACCTCGTGATCCACCCGCCTCGGCCTCCCAAAGTGCTGGGATTACAGGTGTGAGCCACCGCACCCAGCAATATGACTTTGAATCGCAAGTTTGGCTTGGGGAGAAACTAGGGCTTTTTTTTTTTTTTTACCTGGGAGCTGTCAAATTGCAAACCACAGGGCGTGCTCACGAGAGAAGTGGGAAGATAGGGACCATTTCATGAATTTCTCAAATGCCAAAGCAATGCATATTTTCTTAGCTTGATAAGCAATGGGAATGTCTAAAGTTTGTTTTTGGTGGGGGTAGGGGAGAAGGGGAAGGGCGTATTGTAATGAAACCACAATTCTATTTTAGCTTACTCTGATAAAATATGTTGCTCAGAGTGGAAGACAGACTAAGGAAGAGAGCTTCTTAGATTGAATGTTATAGTGTTAGCTTTTATTGTCAGTTTTAAACCTTAAAATATGAGAATAGTACTTCTAGGTAGAATTTCTGACATTTGGTAAAAGGAGAATCTTCGTCTAGGTCCTCCCTGCATACCCACTGCACTATCGCCACCAGCTACTTCTGTTATTGCCTTGATTCTCTGCAGTGATTTAAACCTTCTGTTGTATGTTTCTTGGGTGCTTCCATATCTTCCATATCATGGCATAGTCACACAGATGCATACTCATTTACCAGAGGCTGCAGAGGTATCAGGCAACTTTGGTTTGTTCAGCTTACCGGGTTTTGATATGACTTTGAATTGCAAATTTGGCTTGGGGAGAAATTAGGGAATTTTCTACCTAGTAACTGTCAAATTGCAAACCACAGGGAGAGTTGGCTACTGGATTTTTCTGGGAATCATTTATTCCTAGTCTTGGGTATAATTCTGAGCTGATACAGTAATATGGGAAATTCTTGGTTTCTGAGAAGTAAATCAGAATCCTGGTAAGAGTGGTGACATCACCTCTTGAACTCAGGAGAGTCTCCAGGACTTTTTATGCAGCAACACATCTGTAAAGCTCCCCATTGTTGGAGTTTCACTAATTTGGTGCTCTGTACATCCCTTTGGGCCATGTGACGTCACTGATGAGAGGGTTGCGGCACGTCTCATAGTGGTGTATATGTCAAGTAGAAAGTTATTTTCATTGACCTCAAGACTGCAGAATTAGACAATATCTCCCTATTTTTACCCAATTTAGCCAAATTCTTTCATTCAAAGATTAGATTATTATTAATCCCTGAATGCAGGTTCATAGGAATTAATTCAAGAGTTGTAAAATTTGCTTGCCTGGTTTCCAAACTGAATAAAACGGAATTTTCTTTCTTTGATGGCTCCACAGGGTTCGGTGTTTCTCCCTGCAGAACCACAAAGTGGGAGGTGTGCTGCTGCTTTGTACCATGAACTACACAGTCATCAAACATATACATTTTCTCCACAACCTATGCTGCATAAATAATATGATACTTTTTGAGTATCATTCGATTCAGAGCAATTTGTATGGCATGCGTGAAACAGTTCTTATTTCCTTATATACCTCACTACAATTGTGAAAAAAAGGAACATGAATAGTTGGTTCAAGTAAAAAGCAATGTTTAATTCAGGAACTCAGGCTGAATTTAAATCCTCACACTCAGGAATAAATCACAGAACTTTCTCTTTACCACCTGCTCAATCCCTTCCTTCTGATAAGAATGCATAAGGTTGACTCTAGTCCATTCATCTGCTTTTCTCATTTATTAAATAGCCATAGTTCCTGACCTGATGCCCTCTCCCTCCCTCTTCTCCCAGTATTGCTTTCCCTGCTCTCTGATATTTTTCTCTTTTGCTTTCAGAATTAAAAGGGAACCTGGTCTCTGGGTTGTTTTCAACATCTCAAGTGTGAATTTTCCCTGTCAAAATCTTCACAAGGAAAATGAGTCACAGCATCACCTGGGTGACGAGGTCATAACACCTCAGCCCTTGCTTAAAAAATTTATTTCTACTTTTCTATTGTAAAGAGATCTCAAAACAGGAAGATAAAATTGGACTGACAGCTCTACAGCCTAGTCTTTTAGACAGTGAACTAGGCCAGCATTGGCAGACACTGGCGATGACAAAGTCCTGCTCTGAATTATGCCACCCCGCACTCCACTTTTTACCTTGCCTGGGAGGCTTGAGAAAAAACCTTCAGAGAGCAGATCGACCTAGTCCTTATTCACTTGGCTTCTTGACTTTCTGGATTTCAAGGGTAATTTTACCTCACATGTAACCTATACAAGTATTTTAGGTTCAAACCCTGACTCTGCCACTTACTAGCTGTATGACTTTGAGCAAATTACTTAATTACTTAACTAATGTCCTTCTACTTAGTCTTTTCATCTGTAAGATAATAGTACCCATTGCATAGTTTTGTTCTTAGAATTGAATTAGTTAATATACAAACTATATGCAATAAATATGTTTGGGGTGTGTATATATCATATAAAAGTGCTTAGAAGAGTGCTTGACATATAGTTTTAGAATTTGTTATTATTATGTTCTCCAAGCATATGAGGGCATTTTATGTCATTACTTTTAAAGGTCGCTTTTTTATATGTGTTAGTGGGAGGCATTTATTATTTTTTTAAGTGTGCATATCCCTGAAACATCCCTCTGTGGAGCTGTAAAAGAAAACTATAAAATATTTACCATATAATTCACTCAATCGCCAGTCTCCAGAAAGTAACAATTTGTACTTCATTTGTATTGTCTTCTTCCAGGCATTTTACAAATACTATTTTCTTTCATCCTCAAAAAAATTCTGCATAATAGGTAATAGGATTCTAATATGGGTGATGAGAAAACTGAAATTTAGAGAAATTAAGTAATTTATCCTAGGTCATACATTTAAGCAGTGAATGAGCCGGGATTCAAACTCAGATCTTTTGACCCCAAAACCATGCCAGGTAACAAGTAATCAATGAGTGTCAATGACAGATCATCGAGAGAGAATCCAGTGCCAAAAATGAAGAAGGTGTCAAGAAAATAAGAACAAGGACAATAGCAGCATGAGCAACAAGAACAAACTTAGATCCAAAATTAACAGGAAAAGATTTTTCTAGAGTCCTGCATATTTTTCCTTAAACTGTCCAGCAGCTTGGGGACAGAAATCTAATTAAAATGGAAGTCTATGCATGCTCAAACCACATGCCTTGTACCTGATGCAATCCGCTTCCACCCCAGTCCTGAA
Organism: Pan paniscus; assembly: GCF_029289425.2. Taxonomy (NCBI): domain Eukaryota; kingdom Metazoa; phylum Chordata; class Mammalia; order Primates; family Hominidae; genus Pan; species Pan paniscus. The sequence continues at coordinate 113,660,473 of NC_085926.1, forward strand.
AAAAGGCATTCAGTTATTTTTTTCTACATGTGGAAGAATACAACAACATACCTTCTAGAATCAGGGAGAAATGTACTTGCTCTTTTTATTTTTTTTTAATTTCTCAAATACTGTTCTATAAGGATAATCACTCACCTGGTGATTAATGTAGAATGTTAAGGTGTGTACAAATTACTGCTGATAGGTAACACTGTCCTTGCAAAATCATCCCATGGGCCCCCCTCAAATAAATAAGTATACTTCAAAAAGCAGTGTGCTTGCTATACAAGTGCAGTTTTAAGAAAAATCACTCAGCTCTCCCTTGCAAACATGTTCTTTCCCCTAATGCCTCCTACACAGAGATTCTGGAGCCACCCCCTTCAGAATATCTGAAATATAGACCAATTTTGCTCATTAAAACTACTTCAAGTAGTCCTAGAGCTGATATTAGGATTGCTACTTATTCAGTCATACTTTTCGAGTGTTCACTGTTGAATTCTTAGATTGAATTTTCTATTAGTTTCCTTAAAATATAAGAGGTTGGAGGGCTAAGTTTAAGACCCATTCTACTAATTGTGAGGCTTTCCACAATCTGTGTTTCCTTATTTTTTTAAAGGGGATGGCACACTTGCTTAGCCTTCTTCATTATAATTCTCAGAGGAATCATTTTAAGTTGAAAGTACTTCATAACCTATAATGCATAAATTTAAACCACTGTCATTTCCCCCCACCACAGCCTTTGGCAAATGGGGTCTTAAATTCCTTCTCCCACCAACTAGACTTTTAGCATGCATTCTGACACGTATTGTGTATCCTTACTAGATATGAGGTATATAATATTCGGGCTTTACTAACTATCCAGTGGGGGTGCATTGGATATACTTGGCTTGGCAATTTCAAATTATAATGATCTTCAGTACCAGATGCTCTTAAGCTAGTCCCCTACAAATGTCTGGCAGCTTCATTTATAACTTTTATCAGGCTTGAGTATTACCACACACAAGCACATAGAGTAGCTCTCAGAACCTGCAGAGGCAATTGTTTTGCTATATGTGTGAGGGATATAGTTGGATCAATGGGATAGATACTGTATATGAAATAGTGGCTAAATGAGTTTGTGTGTGTGTGTGTGTGTGTGTGTGTGTGTGTGTGGTTGGGGGATGTCAGGTGAAGGTCACATATTTTGGGAATGAATAGATTTCTAGTTTCAGTGAATTTCTATCACTGAACTCCTACACTAGGTGAAGTTTTGGGGGATGGGTAAGTTAGAGAAGACTGAGAAGGAATCAGTTGGTGTGTGTCAGGTGATAGTAGAGTGGGACTGTGGTTTAACTTTGACAATGTAAACAGATCTTCCCCCTTCCCCAGATAAGAAAGAACAGAGTTGAGTACTGTGGCACATTTTACATGGTTTCCTGCTTATCTCTTTGAGAACAGATATAGCTCAGTAGTACTGTCGAGTTAAGAAATAGCTTTTCCACCCTCTGAGTGATGATACCTACAATCATCAGGATGAATACAGTCTCATGACCAAATCTCCTCTGGTATTTGTCTTATCGACATGCCTTAACTTAATGTCACGATGCTCTAGAAATTACTCTGAGAGAATAATGGTGATGGCAATAATTATGATGAGAATAATGGTAGCAGCCACCCCTTTCTGAGTATGTACAAAGTGTCAGGGACTGTGCTGGGTGCTTTATGTGCATTAACTCATTTGATTCTCATATCAGCCCAATGGGATAGTTTTTTTATTCCCTCATCCTGCAGATGAGGAACCTAAAGCTGACTTGCCCAAGGTCAGGATCTACCAAGTAACTGGCAGAGCTGGAATTCAAACTTACACATGTCTAACTCCGCAGCCCATGCTCTTAAGCACCAGGGAATATTGACTTTTACAGGAGGAGGACTAAGCATGGGCTTTGTCATTCAGAAGCTGGATGATGCTGGGCTCCTTCCTGGTTCCTCATCTGTGTTGATTATAAAACAGGCACAGTGATGTGTTCCTCACATGATCATGATGAGGATTGAATTGAAATACTAAATATATATACTGTGCACTTATAAATGTAAGAAGAGAGAGGAAAATGACTGCTGGAGAGTGGTGTGATGAAGGCTCCAGCATTAGTGACCTGGAGCGAGAACACCCAGCCAGTGAGCTGAGTGTTCACACACAGAGAGTTTACACACTCTCTGAGCACCAACACAGTGTGGCATGTGGTCATGCAACAACTAAAAATAACATTTTTTTTTAGTATCAACTATGTGCCAGCACTATTTTAGCCACTGAAGCTTAGAAGATTGTAAAAAAACAGATAAAGTTCTGTTCTCAGATTGTTTATAGCCCAAGCGAAGTTCAGTTAGTAATAAAATAAAAACATACAGCAGATGATCATAAGAACTAAGAGGGGAAAGACAGAGAAGTGGACCAAGAGTGACAACATTTGAAGAAGGGTGTGTGGTAGAGTGGGTGAGAAAAGTCTCTGACTCATGTATTCATTGAACAAAATGTCTCAAGTACCTGCTGACTCAGACTGTAACTTATGAAGGGAGTTTAATTAAGAAAAAATAGATGAACAATCATTATTTGTTATAGTAGGAAGACTGTAGTAATTTAAGAAAATACTTATCTTATTGCATCTCACATTTTTGAGTATCCAACAAAAGACACTTCGCAGTGTCTTACCTGGAAGGAAGATTGTTTTATGCTAAGTTCCCTGGGCTCTGGGGCTCTCTTCCTGCTGGTGAGCTCTGACCATCTTCAGGAGCTTGGCATGTGCTTTGCTCTTGGGGCCTCTCAGCTGGGAAAGATTTGCCTCTGGTGGTAGTACAGGGGTTTGTCTGCTGGTAGACTGCTTTTCTGTCTTTTTCTTGATGCATTGGCTTCCTGCAGCTCTTCTTCTGTCTTCAGTTGCTAGCAGAAGAGGCCTCACAGTCCCTCTCATGGACTGGTCTGTGATAGCCTTTTTAGCTGAGTGATGGGGAGTTCCACCCTTTTGTTCCTAGCTCACAGTGGCTGCTAAAGGCATAGCAACCTCTCTGAGAGCAGAGTCTAGTGTCCCCCTCACTTTGCCAGCCCTTCTGTCCTTTGAGCATGTCATTTCTTGAGGGAATCAACATGTGCTTCTGTAATGGGCAGTGTTCATCAGAAGGTTTGCTCCCATTGCTCAAGAGTAGAGATGCTTCCTCCCAGGGCTGACTTCCCATAGGTATTTTCCTGAGTCTCAGTGATTTTGACCCTTGATTCAGTTAGGTAACTTATACCTATGTCTGCTATACCCAAAAGTTTTCTAGAGGAGTTTAGTCAAGTGATTCTGTCTGGCTTGTGCCTTGGTACATGACCAGCATGATTAACGTGCCTCATCGCAACACTGGGCTCTTCCAACCCCTGTTTAGGGAAGGAGACTTCCTTCCTTGAATAACTAAGGGACTAGTTATTCCCAGCCTACTCCCCTTAAGCTTTGGAGAGCAATACACAGATTAAATATAAATATTAGGGAGCAGAGATTCTCCAGCAATCTCCCATGAATATTTTCACCACTTTTATTTATTTATTTGAGACGGAGTTTCGCTCTTGTTGCCCAGGCTGGAGTGCAATGGCGTGATCTTAGCTCATCGCAACCTCCGCCTCCTGGGTTCAAGCAATTCTCCTGCCTCAGCCTCCCAAGTAGCTGGGATTACAGGCATGTGCCACCACACCTGGCTAATTTTGTATTTTTAGTAGAGACAGAGTTTCTCTATGTTGGTCAGGCTGGTCTCAAACTCCTGACCTCAGGTGATCTGCCCACCTCAGCCTCACAAAGTGCTGAGATTACAGGCATGAGCCACAGCACCCAGCCATTTTCACCAGTTTTGCTAGTGAAAACACATATAAGCAGGGAGCAGTGCCTCACACTGTAATCCCAGCACTTTGGGAGGCCGAGGCAGGAAGATGGCTTGAGTCCAGGAGTTTGAGACCAGCCTGGGCAATATGGTGAAATGTTGTCCATCTCTACAAAAAATATAAAAATTAGCTGGGCATGGTGGCACATAGCTGTAGCCCCAGCTATTTGAGAGACTGAAGTGGAAGGATTGCTTGAGCTTGGGAGGTCAAGGCTGCAGCAGTCATCTGAGATAGTGCCACTGCACTCCAGCCTGGGTGACAGAGAGTGACCCTGTCTAAAAAAAAAAGAAAGAAAGAAAAAGTACACACACACACACACACACACAGAAAAATAATTTTATTGATATGACTCTAACGAGTCAATAGATAAATATAAATCAGTTGTCTTTATCTTAGATGTATTATTATTTTCAAGTGCTTGTTTATTATTATGATCAATGGCGTTTCTATAGCTTTGCTATTTCTCTCCTTGTTAAACCTCTGCTTACTAATTTCTATAATTGGGGAATCATATACCTGTTGTAGTTAGATGCTCTTGAATTCCACCACTGAGAAGTGAAGGATTTTAACAAAAATTGACAAAATCGAATCCAGATTTCTTCACCTGTCATCATCTTTCTGAAATAGCACTAATGGAGATGCTCAGATTTTGGATTCATCCAACAAATATTAATTGAGCATCTACTTTGTGCCAGGCACCATTCTAGAAACTGGCATTCAGCTGTAAGTAAAATAGACAAGGTACTTCTCAAAGGCTGACTTTTTTTCTGTTTGAAGGCATCAGTTGCAATACATTATTTGCCTCTTCTATGTCTTTGTGGGACATAATAGGGTTATAGATATACAAAATAAAAGAAAACAACTTTTCAGACTGGAAACTGAGTTCTACTCTGATAATGCTTTATACTATGTTGAAGATACCACCTCATATTATTTTGGAAGCAGGTGGGCTGTACATGTTGAATAAATAATACATTAAAGTGGACTGAAGACCCATCTTTTGATCACCAGCTCTTATCTGAAAAGTTAACATTACTACTGCAGTTTCCAATATGAGATATTTTGTTTTCTTATACAGTTTCATTGCTTCTCTGCGCACTCTGCTCCCCATTCCCCTCATACCCTAGGTATGAGGTCTTCAAACCAGACTGCATGTTGGGGGATCTGGTGTATGCCCACTGTGCTTATTCATCTTTTTAAAGGACACTTTCTTCCTTACACCTGCACCGAAACCGGCAGTGACATTCCATCTATAGAACTGGAGGAGGCTGGCCCACTGTCTTCTCTCTCCTCCCTAAGGGGTATTTTACTGTATTTTTGATCTTTGTCTAGGTTTAAAGAAAGTACAGAAGCTCCACTGTGAACTACTTTAATACTTGCACATTTTCCCTAAAGTCAATTGCCATGGTATCAATGATGCTTAAAAATAGAGTGAAATTTTGTTATGTGACTTTCACCTCAATAAATTATTAATAAAAAATAAAGTGAGCCATAAGTAGGTACTTCCTAGGTTTCATTTATATTTATCAACACTTTATTCTGGTTCCTTTACAGGCTGTACAAGATTCTGATAGGCATGAAAACTACTACATATTTAAAAAAACATTGCTTAGGATATCTCCGGCCTTTCAAGTTTGTTCTCAAAAATAACTTTGCTTGATCAAATGAACTATATTTTGGTTTACTAAAGATGTTCTCAGAAAGAAGAATATGTGCACATCAATGATTTGTAATGCATTTAAAATTCAATACTATTTTTTAAAAATTTAAGTATCATAATGGTACTATTTATAGCTAGCAGAAGTAGATATAGGGCCAAGTTTTAATTTGCTTGGAAGGTTGAGGCATTCCTATGATAACTGGGAAAAGTGAAATGCATTGAGGTATCCCAGATGAATGGATGATGTTATTTTTAGTTCTGAAAGTTAGCCATTCATGGATTTTTGCCTAGAGCTCTTTTGTAACATATTGAATGCAACCGTTTGGACATTTTAGAATAAATCTTAAGTTGTCCATTCCTCCTTTCCCCAAAGGAAAAGAAGACCAGAGCAACAATGTTGGATATTTAAGTAATTACTTCTTATTTCTGGCTTTCTTATCTGTAATTCTTAAATATCAATTAAAATCATTGTTCATTCATCTAATGGATTTAGAAGTTTCATTAGTGTCAACAAGTTAGTGTAATGGTACTCTTCATTTTTTCCAACCAATATTAATCTGAGATTTTAATGTTTGTTTAAAAAGTAGGGATGTCCTACACCTTGGTTTCCTTTAAGACTTCATAAATTGCAGAGCTCTCAAACAAATCAATCAGTAAAAAATATTAAGCCATAACAATAAAGATTCCTGAAAAACTTATGGTAACTCGTAATGACACCCTTCCTACCTATAATGTACTGCACTGGAATGTCCTCTTTACTTAATTCGCAGATATCAACAATTCTATGTAAAAATGAAATAACTTTGAAATTCCCTCAGAAACATTAGAGTTCATTACAAAGCTTATTTGTGGCAAGACTTAGTTTAAAAAATAAATCTATCTTTAGTGACATTTATGAGCTGACTTTTTAGCCATTAGATAGCAGGATTCCTTTTCTGGACATTTCATCTTAACTCACAGTTTTAGAGTGTTGTCCTTACTTGAAAAGAAGAGTGTAAGATCAGGTGTCTACTGCAAATTCCTGGGAAGTTATTTATTGTTAAAGCACTATGATGTGGTTTAAGTGTATTTTCAAAAGGATTCTATGTGGGTAGACACAGTATCCTTCCGTTCAGTAGCATTTGTATAGTGCTTAACATAGGCACTGAGTATTTTTAAATGAATAAATGAACGAGAATGCTGATGTGAAGCCTTATGGATTATCTACTACAAGTAAGTCCAAGCTATTCCAGGTCAGCCATGCAATAAAATTGGACTTGGAAGTAGGTGGGAGGGGGGAAGAGTTGAGGTCAAATACAAGCTGGGCCACTGCCTCCCTCACTCGCTGTATGAATTTAGGCAAGTCACTTAACTTTTCAGGGCCAGGGCTGTCCCTTTTGGAAAGTGAAAGTATTTTGCTGAATGTGATGAGTAGTCTGGTTTCTCTGGGCTTGAATGTCCTTCATCTTAAGTAAGCGCTTCTATTTCTAGTGGGGAAAGGGTCAAAGTGTTCTCAGAACCTGGGGCTACTCCACATAGCCAGTTTTGGGAAATGTTCTTTTTCTCCTTGTCTTAACAAAATACACAACAAAATACACTCCCAGTCCACTTACCTTTATACTGTACTGTGAAAAGAATTTTACCAAGAAATAACCTGCAGTTTAAGGAATATTAATAGAATCATTAGAAATACAAAAGAAAGACACACAAACAAAATCCAGTGGTGTCTAACTTCAAACCCAGTTTTAACTTAAAATATTTTTATTTATGGATGTCTCTATTCAATCACTGAAGTCTGACCTCTTCTTAGCCTGGTTTCTTTCCTTCCCTTTCCTCCCCTCTCCTCTTTCATTTCTTTGTCTCCTTCCCACATCCCTCTCCTCTCCTCTCCTCTCCTCTCCTCTCCTCTCCTTTCCTTTCATTTCCCTGTGTCTGTTTCTTTACTGCTATCTGGAAAAACTTCTATTAATTGTCTTTTTTTTCCCAACTAATCTCTAAAATTTAGTTTTCCTAAATCTCTAATGATGAAGTCCAGCAGTTTCTCCAGGATGAGCTACATGCGTGTGGAGTACTTTGAGCATCTTTTTGGGTATAGTCACTTATTTGGGTACCTGGCTCTTATAAGACTGTCTTCACCTCTCTCTCCTAACTCTTGTTTTTCATGGTTCTCCCCCGTTCTGCTCACTCCTGCTTCCCTTGAATTTCTTATACTTCTGGGTTGTTTAAGTGAGGTTTGTCTCACAATCTTGGCACCCTAGTCTAGTCTTAGCCTTTCTAAAAAGTCATTCTAACTTAGATGCTGTGTTCAGAAGCTTAAATTCTGATTTTTTAGAAAATTGAAGTTGCAGATGCTTTAAGAAATTGAGAGAGAGAGAAAGAGAAAGAGGAGGGAGAGAAAATTGAGAGCCCTTTCTTTATCCTTGTAGTTTCTTTGTTTATATCATGTAGACTCTCAGCTTCCTTCTCTTTGTGATTTCCAGCTTTTCAAGAGTTTCATCCCCCTATGCCTTATGTTCATAAAGAAAAGACAGAGCTCTAAAATGTTAGCTTTCTTGAGTCACTAGAGAGTCTTTTGTGGACACCTGCTCCTTCTGAAACAATTGACTTGTCTACTTTCACAAACAGCAGTATTTGTATTAAAGAACCAGTTGGCATCAATGCCCAAGTGCAGGTGTCCTAATATATAAGATGGTGCTTCATTCAGAAAACTCAACATAGAGTAAAATAAATTATCAACATCTTGGCTCCATGCTCCATTCACAACTGTTAATTTTACAGGGTTATGCTTCCATCTCTGAGCAGAGAGCTCCTGGCAGGGACAGCTGCTCCCGTGTCTCACATTGGGCTGTGCTCATCCCAGTAGGAGTCATCAAGAGCAGCAGGTTAGCGAGAAGGTGATAGTACATCAGAGAACTGAGCAGTGGAGGAGGGAGAAGGACGGGCCTCTCCAAAGTGCTTTTCATTTACTCCTTTAATCTTTGTGTGTATATACATGCATGGTTAACTAAGGAAAAAGGAAAAGTTGACTTGAATTTGACTGAGAAAATTATCAAACCTGCTTTTACTCGTACATGTAGCTCATTTTCAAAAATACTTTTGTGTATCCACTGGTATGTTGATGGTCCTATGCAGCAATAGGTCTGTACGCTTGTCCAAAGAATGTCTAACAGCCCCACATCATGATTAGCAGGAGCTGGGTCACTGGGGCAGAGCTGGTTTGACAGGTGGAAAACTTGTCCTGAGTAGTTCTGTATTAGCTTACCTCCTAAACTGGAGCAAAGGTCAAGGCCAATCCAAGATTGAGAACAGGCGCCGAACATGTTACATGGTAAACACTCTTTTATTAGTGGTCTTTTGAGGGAAAGTTGCTGTGTTGTTCTTTGCTGTTATTTCTGCTAGAACAGTGTTCACAAAAGTGAACAAAAGTTCAATGCTCAAGTTAAAGAAATCTAAGAATGGAGACTATCAGTAGCCATATTGGGGCACCATGGTAAACAATGGAACTGGATAAAATTTTATGTACTTGCCTACACAATTCTTTCTATGACCATACCTGCTGTTCCTATCCTCTGAATTAATTTTCATGTGGAAAATAGTCATTTGCAGCATATATTAGGCTACAAATGTTGCCATCAAAAGGTAACATTCTATATGCTAGTCTCTTTTCTTTAGTACTAAGATGGCTCTATTGATGATAATACGAACACATTTTAGGTTCCCAATTGCTTTGGGAATAAAGAATTGTGACTTAGTTAATATATGTTGCTTTTTCAAAAGGAGAAACAGTGTTTCCCATCATTTTTTAAAATTCAGGAATAGTGGTCTTTTTTAATTCAGATTTTGAAGGTTTGGTATGTTTATTGCTAATGTTGGACCACACGCAAGAGAAAGTTAGACATTATTTTGTGACCAGCATTTTTAAGTTGTCACATTCTGAACAAATCCCTTAAAGACCTGGAACTCATTTACATTTTGCATAAAATCCTGATGGGATTTATGGTTTAAACTTTGACTATACTCTTTGTCTTGAATTTATTAATTTCCTTATCAGGCTTAAAACTTGGGGGAAAGTAGACTTTTGCAAAATATTTTTTTAAACCATTAAGTTTTATACAAAGTCCTTCTCAAAAACCCTGTAAACCCTCTATCTTTCAGAGCTCTTTGATAAAAACCTGGGGTGAATGTGATTTATTTTTTGCTTTTGTTTCTGGTTTGTTTGCTTTTTTGAGACAGGGTCTCAATCTGTTACCAAGGTTGAAGTGCAGTGACACAACAACAGCTCACTGCAGCCTCGACCTCGCAGGCTCAAGTGAGCCTCCTTCCTCAGCCTCCTGAGTAGCCAGGACCACTGGTGCATGCCACTACACCCATCTAATTTTAAAATTTTCTGTAGAGATGGGGTCTCACTATATTGCCAGGGATGGTCTCGAACTCCTATGCTCAAGTGCCTCCTGCCTTCACTTCTCAAGGTGCTTGAATTACAAGTGTGAACCACTGCACCCAGCTTGTAAATGTGATTTGAGTTGTCAAAGTACTTCTAAAAAGAAAGGCTGGTTTAAGTTTGACATGGAGCAACATTGAGCTGGGGAAAGAAAATACGTAGAAAATAATGCCAGTGGCCAGATGCGGTGGCTCACGCCTGTAATTCCAGCACTTTGGGAGGCAGAGGTGGGCGGATCACTGAGGTCAGGAGTTTGAGACCAGCCTGAACAACATGATGAAACCCCGTCTCTACAAAACACAAAACTTAGTCGAGTGTAGTGGCACATGCCTGTAATCCCAGCTATTTGGGAGGTCAAGGCAGGAGAATTGCTTGAACCTGGGAGGCGGAGGTTACCGTGAGCTGAGACCACGCCATTGTACTCCAGCCTGGGTGACAGATTGAGACTCTATCTCAAAAAAAAAAAAAAAAAAAAATGGCCAGTGATTCTAGAAGGTCCGAAAGACATTACTTTTCCCATACAATACTGTGGGAGAAAGATGAGGCTTGATTTGAACTTCCAGGGTACTGCTGAATTCTTAACTCCAAAAACAGTGCCTGGCACAAAATAAATCACTTAATAAATACTTGTTGAATGCTGAGATTTAAAGAAGAATGTCATTGAAGCCCTCTCCTTTTTTTCCCTTCTTTTCTCGACAAAGGTTGAAAAAAATGATGACGACCAAAAGATTGAACAAGATGGTATCAAACCAGAAGATAAAGCTCATAAGGCTGCAACCAAAATTCAGGCTAGCTTCCGTGGACACATAACAAGGAAAAAGCTCAAAGGAGAGAAGAAGGATGATGTCCAAGCTGCTGAGGCTGAAGCTAATAAGAAGGATGAAGCCCCTGTTGCTGATGGGGTGGAGAAGAAGGGAGAAGGCACAACTACTGCCGAAGCAGCCCCAGCCACTGGCTCCAAGCCTGATGAGCCCGGCAAAGCAGGAGAAACTCCTTCCGAGGAGAAGAAGGGGGAGGGTGATGCTGCCACAGAGCAGGCAGCCCCCCAGTCTCCTGCATCCTCAGAGGAGAAGGCCGGCTCAGCTGAGACAGAAAGTGCCACTAAAGCTTCCACTGATAACTCGCCGTCCTCCAAGGCCGAAGATGCCCCAGCCAAGGAGGAGCCTAAACAAGCCGATGTGCCTGCTGCTGTCACTGCTGCTGCTGCCACCACCCCTGCTGCAGAGGATGCTGCTGCCAAGGCAACAGCCCAGCCTCCAACGGAGACTGGGGAGAGCAGCCAAGCTGAAGAGAACATAGGTGAGCAACCGCGAGGGTCAGATGCAATGGGTGGATGGGGAGGGGAGTTGCTATTCGGAAGACCAGGCCACCTGGGTCATTGAGGGAGAGGAAAAAGTCTAGAAGATGTTTTCCAGAAATCAAGGGAAGCTGTGCTTAATTTCCCAAAGTGGCAGGACTAAGAGCTAAGGTTACATTCCCAAATATCTCCAGAGAGGACTACCAGAGAGGACTCAGGCAGGTCTATGTAGCAGCCAGTACTAGAAAGATCTGGCAATTACCTTAATTGGATTGATATATGCAGTCAAACTAGATAAATCTGCTTTAAAAAAGTATTCTGTGTGCTGATAGACTTAGTTTAATAAGGAATGACTGAGGCTACATATATTTTATGGATGGGAATTAGCTAATGTGATTATTTGGCACTAGAAAATGCCTGGTATAAATACAGCCATCCTCTTCTTGATCCAGATTATCTAGTGTGTGAATTGTTGGCAGCAAAAGTATAATCTCAGACCACCCTTCCCTATCTCACATTATGTTTCTGGGCATTCTCTCCACCATCGGTTGGTGAGTAGTGTGTGTATATGTGGGTATGCTCAGAGAATGTTAATTGTAACATTAATTGGGGTCAAACATAATTAGGAAAATAAGTCTGTCGATGTTGCCAAAAACAAAAGAAAAACCCCAAATACAGAATATGTTGTGAAGTCAAACATAAATAATCATTTTATTATTGAAGACACAACTTTCTACAATATGCATAAATAATTGAGGGTTCCTATGATTACAAAAAGGTACTGGATTCTCTTCAGTTTGGAGCTGTAACTTGAAAGTTGGAGGGTTTTCACTATTACTGCTCAATTGTGCAGAATTGGAATAGAATATTCCCAGAGCAACATAAATTCAACAGAGCTTCGTCCCTGGAGAGTAGATCCTTCCCTCACCCCAACACATCCACAGTGGTAAAGGAGGCCAACAGTTTCCATGATCTTTCTCTAGTCTAATATGACCGATAAATACTTTCCAGCCCCAAAGATCCTCAAAGATAAAGTTTCTTCTGTGTCCATTTAAAAGATTGGGTTTACTCCTTTAGAAGCGCCTTGGTTTAACCAATGATGTTTGTCATCCAAGGGTCCAAATACGGACTGAACCACCGTGTGCTCCTTGGGAGAAAACCTACTCCATGAGAGTGGTCTGAGGAATGTTTTGGCATCTGACCATCAGATTGAGAAAGTAATGACTGGACTTTTACCTTGATATACACTTCCCCAAAATCAGATACTACAATATGGTAGGTGACTATTCTAGATATTTTAGGTTTACTTCTTTCATCGTATCCCTAAAATTCTATGAATATGATGCCAGATTATATTAATTAACATTGTTATTGGCATATTCCAGCTCTGGATAAATCGTATGCTTCTTTTCATTTTGAATCTTTATTCTAACACACAACTGTCCCAGGGGCCAGACATTGAGGTTTAGAAGATGGGAATTTTTCCCTGGAAAAGGTAAGGCATGTGATAAAAAGTGGGGTGTGGGTTTTAATTTACTCAGCAAAGCAAAACTTAACTACTTTTCTTTAGATTTAAGGTTTGAGCCTCAGGTATGATGTCTGGAAATCACTTTGCATATCCACAAGTTACTTAATGTGTCATTTTCGTACATCTTAGAAATTAATCATGCTTTTAAATACAGAACATATCTGACATGGCACAGACCATATTTTTTAACTGGGATTTCTAAAGTTGTGGGAAACAGAGAAATGATGTGATTTTAGGTATATGCTTATGATTTGGGTTGATAGAAGGATTTTTTGAATCAGTAGGAAGTCTAATATATAATATATTTTAAAAGAAATTAAGTTTTATTATGTTTCAGGTTATGATAACTAACTGCAAATGAATTAATGAAATATTTTATGTAGTAAGTTGTCAACAAATGTCAAATATTGAATATAAATTGATGAAATTTAAATTATAGATAATTTGTTCACTCATTTATATATTTCTCTTGCATATTTGCTTATTCTATTCATTTATTTGATTAAAAATGTGTCTGGTCAGTGAAAGCAAACAGCACTCTTCTCTGCCTTAAATGTTACAGATTCTGACAGAAAAATATCTTAATTAATCAGACTTTATCATGGGCATTCAAAGGTGATTGAAACAATAGGTGAAGTTCAACTTGAAGGTAATCACAAAGGGCAATTTACATTGTTTCTTAGAGTTGGGTAGGTACTGTCCTCTTGGTTAGATTCAGAAATGCTGCCTGTCGTTTCTTTCTGGATTGAGGTATCTAGTAGCCTTGCCTGCTCTTATGTGACAAGCACAAATTACTCCGCTGTGATGAATCTCATGGGATCACAGAAGGTAGAGGTGACAAGGAGATCTATCACATCATATCAGGTCCAAATTCCCAGGTGCCCTGTACTGCATTTCCTCTGCCTTCCACTGTATTTCATTTTAACCTGGGTTAAAGTAGCAGCATCTTCCACTGGGCTGTACTGTTCGGAAATGGGTGGCTACCATGGGTTGCTTTAGGATTCTACAGCTGCCTGGAGGGGCATGGACAGACAATCTAAGAGGGTGCAACAGGGTTAAGGGGCAAAATAGGTACAAAGAGAAAATCTAAGAAAATAATTTCTGTGAATATCAGGCTTAAAAATTTTAGATCAGATATGATTATTACTTTAATACCTATGGAAATGTTGGGGGAACTATAAATGTTATTTATTTTACTTCTTTTACTATTTACTACCAACCTGTTTGTTATGGGGGGATGTCATTTGTATTTTGATCTTTGAAGTTGGTTGGTTATTGTCATTGTTTTAAATTCTCCAAGTATGTCCACCTCTCCCTAGTTTGCCACGCTGCCTGCCCAGCTTTTTACGTGCCTGGGACCAAAACATTTCAGCGCACCTCTGACAATGATTCCTTTAGAGGAAGAGGAGTGTTCAAAACATCTGTGGGACACTGCCCCATTCAGTCATGAGTAGAGAACTTTGAAGCCCCCTTTAGTGATTATATCCTTGGGGTCTCCTGCTGAGCAGTGTCACTGGGCTCATTGGCTCTCAGTGAAGGAATTCTCTCTTATGTCTCCTCTTCTCCATGGTAGCCTATTGATTTTCCCCAGTAGAGGACTCTGCTGTGGTCATATTCAGTGATGTGGTACTACCAAGGTAACCTATCCAGAGGGCTATCAATCAGTGATATTGATTGGGTGGCTGCCACAGGGTCTTTGACTGATGCTAGTTGGAAGTGTAGCTCTGAGTGACTTTAAATGTTCTGTATGTTGATCTTGGCTGCATTTTATTTTCATGGTCTCAGTACATCTTGCAAATTGATGCCATCAGTAATGATCAAGAAAAGAGGGAGGAGTTTCCTATTGCCATTCCCTGAATAGAAAAATTAACTTAGTGTCTCCCTGCTTCTCTTCCTCCTCTTTTTTATCCTTCCTTCCTCCCTCCTTCCTTCCCATTCTCTCTCCTTTTTTTCTATTCTTCCTTTCTTTTTCCCTTCCCTTTATATTAACTTTCTTCTGTGCTAGGTATTGGAGTCACAAAGATGAATAAGATATGATTTTTTGGCCAGGTGCGGTGGCTCATGCCTGTAATCCCAGCACTTTGGGAGACCGAGGCAGGAGGACTTGAGTCCAGGAGTTTGAGACCAGCCTGGGCAACAGAAGGAGACCCCATCTCTACAAATAATAAATAATTAGCAGAGTGTGGTGGTGTGTGCCTGAGGTCCCAGCCACTCTGGAGGTTGAGGCAGGAAGATCACCTGAGCCCGGGAGGTCAAGGCTGCAGTGAGCCATTATTGTGTGCCATTGTACTCCAGCCTGGGTGACAGTGTGAGACCCTGTCTCAGAAAAAGTAAACCAAACCAAAACAAAAACAAGATGTAGTCTTTTGACCTTAATGAATTCTTACTTGGTATGGGGGTAGTATGAAATTCAGGGAATGACATTGAAAACAATCATATTTATAATCTCAATTAAATTCTGCAGATAGGTACAGGGCACTTCCCTATGCCAATGCACTTTGGACAAAATATGAATGAGGCAGTGCTTCAGGGGCTAAGATGCAGTCTGCTGCTTACTATAAAAACGTTTCATATAATGTATGTCCTGATACTCAAATTATTAACAAAAAGAATAGATGCAAAATTTAGAATTTCTAGAATGATAATTGTGTATAAGAAAATGAAATACCCAGTTCATATTTCTGAATTTAAAAAATTATTTATGTTTCCCAGAACAATATTTTCCCTAAGACACAAGGTAACCATCTATTTTTCAGCTTTCCAAAAGATAGGTCCACTTCTACCAAGCTGTGTGTTAGACGTGAGATTTTCCAAGGATATTTACACTTATTTGGCAGGGTGCCTCGTGAGCGGCTTTGATTTGAAATGTGGTTTCAACCACTTCCTAAATTTATACACAACTCACAAAGAATGAAAATTTTGGTTGTGGAAGTCCATAAATGCTGTTTATAAAACATGGGCACCCTGTCAGATACTCAGTGGTATACCTCTTAAATACTGTTGATTATTAAGCTTTTATGGAGCACTTTTATATTGCTAGAGTAATCATTTTTATTGGCTTTTCTTGACAACAGCCCAATGTCATTTGATAATATTTTTCTTTCTATTTTTATATTCCAAGAATAGGGACAAAGTAAATGGATATTCTGGCCACAAATACAGCCAGTGACAAAACAAGGATCAAACTGATTGAACTCTAAATCCTCACCTTAACTGTAGCCCTACAGTTCTTTCTCTCTATTAAGGTGTTATGTTTTGTCTCAGTTTCTGCATTTTCTTTTTTATCTTAGCTGTTGTTGTGATCTGATGCTTTTGGGAAATACCAACCAGGACCTTACTAGGATATTCTCTGTCCTACCTGCCCTGTAATATAATGCAGGGAAAAGATCTTTGAACTGAAATAAAGAGACCAGGGTTCTAGTCTCAGTATTTCTACCAACCAGATTTTAGGCAAGTTATTGCTTCTCTGGACCTCATTCATCTCATCCTTAGGAAAAGGGACTACGATAGTTGGTTTTTAAGGTTTTCTTTCAAGAGTTAACATATAAAAGTCTAATAATAGGTAGCACTTAATGAGCATTTATTAACTGCCAGGTCCTGTGCTGAGTGCTATGTGGGGATTGTTCCATTTAATCATCATAACCACTCTGTGGTAGTAATGTAGTAGTGTAATTTTCCCTTCCCTTTTTACAAGGAGAAATCTTAGCTTTAGGGAGACTATGGGACTTAATCATTGTTGACAGCTAGCAATGTTGAACCAGAAGCCAAACCCTGAGAGTCTGAGAGGTCACATGCTGAACCCTGACACTTATCCAAGTGCTATTCTGGAAGAAACAAAGAGGAGAGGAATGTCTAAGGACCCCAACAATGTGTTATAATATAAGAACATCTCTCTTCTTTGGATAATTGGATATTCCAGACTCTTGTCTGGGAATTATTAGGGATAGCATTTACAGATGGGTGTCTAGTAACTACTATAATTCCTGATCATAATTCCCTCACAGCCCTATCACCCCAGAATTATTAGGGATATTAAACTGTTTCTGAGTCTTAGATTCTTATTTCAAAAATGCTCCAAGTACTGTTTTATTAGACCTGAGAGAGCTATAAAGATCAGTTGAAAATGATTGTTCTTAACAGATGTATTACTGACTCCATCAAATACATCAGTTATGCCAGGAGGATCTGAAAACTAGAATGGAAATTTTCATATCTCAATCAGATGAAAGTCATTTTATTTATTGTAGGCAATTGCTACCCTAAGTTTAGCTTATCACAATCAGTATCTTTTTTATATTCTTGCTTAGGTCTACCCCCCTTTGGCAAGTGCATTTCCAAAGGATCTGGTACCTTTATAACTAAAATATTAAAGAACTTAATAGAAGAGATAAATTAAAGAGAAATCATTAACTCTTTTTTTGAGACAGAGTCTCGCTCTGTTGCTCAGGCTGGAGTACAGTGGCACGATCTCAGCTCACTGTAACCTCTGACTCCTGGGTTCTAGTGATTCTCCTGCGTCAACCTCCCTAGTGGCTGGGATTACAGGCACCTGCCACCATGCCTGGCTAATTTTTGCATTTTTAGTAGAGACGGGGTTTTACCATGTTGGTCAGGCTGGTCTCAAACTCCTGACCTCAGGTGATCCGCCTGCTTCAGCCTCGCTGGGATTACAGGTGTGAGCCACTGCGCCTGGCCCTTTTATTAACTCTTTAGTTAAAAAAGTAAGCAGACAAAAGACAAGATGAAGGAATGTGTTGTGGAGTCACAGGACTCATATTGTTGAGGCCATTCATTCATTCTTTCATAGCTTTTATTAAATTGTTACTGTCACCTCATAAAAGAATCTGGAAAACAGACATGTTCTTCCCCCAATTTTAAAGTTGTGAAACTATATTTGGAACTAAAAATTAATATTTCTTAAAATATAGACTATTATTCAGATATTAACACACATTCATAAAATATTTTTCTTTTTTCTCTACATACATGTGCGCGCACACACACACACACACACACACACGACAATCTTGCAATGGTAGACCAAGGAGGCATCTTTGAAGTGTGGGACATATGGCTTCTTAGCCAACCATCCTCACTTTTCCATAGTCCCTTATTTTCTTAACTATTAGATAATGGGCTTACGGGATGGAGTTGATAGTAGAGAAGTTTAGATAGAGGGGCAAAGAATCTAGAAGAGTCAATTCTAAGAAAGTTTATTATTAGACTAGAGGCCCAGAAGACAGCAAGAATATCTCAGTAGAGGTTTCTAATCCCGTCTTACACTTGAGATTGAATATAAAGAGTTGAAAATGATGTTTTCTGATATGACTGGACTTCTGATTCATAATCCTCCTAACCCTGTCTCTGGATGGAAAACTATAGCTATAATAGCTACAGTGGCTATAGCCTATAGACAGCCATAATTTGCTATCAATAGTTTCATTTCCATCTTACACTTAATTCAATATCAGTGTATTTTTATATGCTTTTATTTCATTAAAGTAATTAAACAGCTTCAAGGGTTAATAAAACCTTGGATGCTTATGTAGAGCAATGGATACATCTGATAGACATCTGATAAGCTTTTTAAAATTTTGTCGGTAGACTGTCATTAAAACATAAAGTATTATATGGGCTAATACAAATCTCTTCCAATTCTTTTTTTAAAAACTCTACATTCACAGTCGTTGGATATTTGACCAATAGTGAAATTAACTAACAGGCCTAAGTATTTGAATTGGGCTATTGAACGTCCCGAGAAAAGGTGGTATGGAAGATATACAAGTTAGATGTGATTACTCAGCAATCCTCACACTTATTTGTAATCACCAAATCACAAATTAGAGGATTATGAGAATTAAAATATTTCAGTTTGATCATCTCACACCATTCTACTTGGAAGGGAAATTGTGGTTCTTAAGATATCTTCAGGGGAAGAAAGTATTCTAGGAAGGCTTTTTGCCTTTCTTTGTAAAACATGTTCAACATAAATATTCTATCCTGGTGGCACATATACAGTGAAATAACTTTTGAAGGCTTTTTTTTCCCCTGTTTTATTTTGTTTTTCCAGTATGAGTTAGTAGAATCTTTTGGAATTTGGAATAGAAACCAGAAGCCATTTACCTAAAATGGTCCCTTCTTACTGGTGCATGATGAATGTGTGTGTCTCTCAGATAAAGTGGAGATGAACATTTCTATAGCCTTGAAAAAAATGTTCTCTTCCCTGGTGTATGACAAAGTGAAGGATATAATTTAGATATGTTTAAGCACTGTATCCATGCCTGTAGTATACCCTTCTGCCAATTTCCAAGCACATATGTATACACACACATTCAATATGTAGGGAAAGGGCTGCCCAAGAGTTCAGACTGTAGGGAAAATCTGGAAGAACGGTAAGTTTCACATTTTCTTCACCCTTCAGCCCAAAAAGAAGTAGAGAATGGCTCCAGGAGCACCCTTTGTCTCTCTGAGGGTGTGTGTGAAGAGTAATGGTCGTTTCTCGGCTGGTCATGTAATCAGGATATGTTTGTGAACCTACAGTGGGTTGAGGAGAGTTAAGAGTTGGTACTAAAGCTATCTACGATGAAATTTATAGTGCCTAAGAACTAAAACCCTGGTTTGGCTAATTAGGGGAACATTATCCAGGAAGAGTTCTTGGTGTAGAGGTTGCCTCATCTGAATCTTAAAGGATAAAATTTATCCAATGAAAGAGACGTCATTTATTTAAAAACTTGAGACACCACCTTTCATTCAAGTTAACACACACGTATAAATAAATTGATTCAGGTTATAATTCTGCAGCAGCTTTTTAACCTTCAGTGGAAAAAGTAGCTTCATGTCTGTGTTGTTTATTGTTGCTTTTCCTGCATCTGTGACAATACTTTGAATGAATAATATTATGCCGTAGAGAAAATCCTAAACTGACCCAGGAAAATGAATACAGAAGCTCATTGGAAAGTTTAGTTGTTACTCAGGCCTGTAAGTCATCCCTGAGGTTGCCAGAATTCAAACCATTTAGGGCTTCATAGACCAGTGTGAGCATTTTGCATTATATTCAGAAACATATTGAGAACTAGAGGAAGTCAAGGCTGCTCCCTACTGAAAGCAGGTGATTAATTTCACTCCAGCCACATGAATGACCTGTGGGTGGCCCTTGCTAGTGTGTGACAGAAACACCCAGGGAAGAAATGATTTGCCAGGTTCCTTGGCTTCCTTTCCTCATCTGACACAATTAAGTAATCTTTGCAAGGTGTGTAAGAGTCTATTGAACCTGCTGTTGCTCCACTGTAGGGTGAATTGTTATTGTGTTCCCAAACCAACAGTGTTGGGACACAGACCAGTAAACAAGCTTTCCCATTCCTTAATGCAAACATAATTTGTGTACAGCCTGTGAGCTATTCAGATTACAGACCATGAGGGACATTGCAGTGGGAGGCTGAAAGGATTCTTCCCTACACAAAAACTGCAACTCAAAGTCACCCTCATGTATTTGGTAAAAAGACAGAATGTGCCCCACTTTGTGAAATTCGATTCCAGTTTAAAGGGCTAAGAAAGGGCAGAGTTCAGTAATGTGGTTTCAGCGTTCTCCCCATTGGTGTAATCAAATCCTTTTAGAAGGAAAACCAGCGGTGGAAGATTTTTTATTTCCTCCTTCCTCTTCCTTTGATATTGGTGGTTTAATTATAATAGATTCATAAGAGAACCTGGCCCCTATTGGAAGATATGTTAGTTTTCTTTTTCTTGCCACCAAGGTGTAAACCATTCATTATGATTTTATCAGATATCTGCAGCGGCATGCTGGTAAACTGGCTCTCCAAAAAATAAAACAAATCTCTAACAGCCTTTATTTGTAGTTTTTGCCAATTTCTATGGTATAAATACTCCCATCCTAGCTGATTTCAGGCTACCAATGTGTAATTTCCAAATAAGCAGTTGGGAAGAAGTGCTAATATCTTGCTGTCAGCAGCCAATGTTAGTCAGCTCCAGCATACCCCAGATCATTATATTTTAGCAATTTGATTAATTTTATTTTGATAATTCTAAAATACTAAGAATAGTAATTATCAACTTCCAAATAATGTATCAGTATAGAAGCATATAAATATCCATTTGTAAAACCACATAGTTATGTACATATATATGTGATGGCATGAGAAGTACTTTCAACATTCGCAGTCATTTCTGTTGAGCATTGTACACTTGCTAAAGGTTAAGGAAGAAAAGTAAAGTTTAGAATTGGTATTCTTGTATTCAATTAGAAAAGCAATTGCTACTGAAGGAATTTGTACATTGTCCTCAAAATTTGATCTGAGCTGTATCTTTTTAATGCATTGAAAGGCTTTTCATCTTTTTTTAAAGGAAAGTGCATAATTTATTATATTTATGAGGTTATAATAAAATGGATACTTAGGAACTTTAAACATGAGTTAAAAGTAATCATCAGATATAAAATTCTCAAATCTTGGAACCCAAAATACTAAATTTTAGAATTTTCTTAAAACCTCTTTCTCATGATTAACTTAGTTTGAAAATTATTATGTTCTTTCATAAGAAAAGAAGGAAAATTTAAAAATAGACATGTTGATGGAGGCAATAGTTCTTCTCAGCTGGTTTTTCGGAGATGATTTCAGGGTTCAGATTGATTTGCAACCATTTAACATTTAATGCAGAGGAAGAGTTGACTATTTCCTTCCCCATACTAATTTTTAGTGAGAAAGATGCTTTTCGTGCTAGGAGGAACATTGTGAAACAATGTCTTCACAGAGGTAGAATCAGATGAGTAAGTAATTGCTGAAGGCAGACATTTTCAAAATTGTTAGCCTAGGCACTATTTGCTCAAATGAGTTTAAAATACATACACTAAACCCCAAAGCAGAGAAGCTTTGGTTGAGAATGATAGGGGAAAGTGGAGATGACTGAAGATGTCCTGAAATCCCCCCTCTTTTTTTTTTTTTTTTTGCATCTATCCCTACCCTCTAGGTAGATCATTTCTGAGCCTTGAAGTACAGTTTGAAAAATGCAAATTTCAGAAATTTCTCAGCTACTTATTGTCTACATGTGGACAGCAACAAAAGAGTCAATGCCAATCGATCTCATTTACTGTAAGCTGATCTTCACAATGAGTATGGATAACTGCACCCATATTGATGATATAGTAGATTTTGTGTATTACTTATAAGGTCAACAGAAAATTGATTCATATTACAGTCCTATTGTGTAGTCGCAGATAGGACTGGTGTGAGTAACTTCTAAACATGGCTTTAGGCAACTAACCACTGTTCCATTTAATTTTAGTTCCACTGGTATTAAAACCATGCAGAATTTATTTTCTAAATGATATTTTACAAATCATAATCCCAAGGAAAATTTATTTTCTAGAATCCTCAATCAGTGAACTTTGAGTTGTGTTGCTGGAGCCTGGAGTTCCATGGAGCAGCATCTCAGCAGTAGTTTCTGGGAATTGCGGTTGTTTTGCAGAGGCCAGGTTAACAAGGATTGGGGTCCTAGGATTGGGGTCCTATCTCGCAATCCCCTACACCTCTACCAAACTATTTCGTGATCTTGGTTAAACTTTGATTTGACATTTTAACTAATAATAATTAAAAATTACTGTTTTAAACTTAAGACCAAATTCAAAAGGTCTTCAATCTTGGCAAGATTAAAACTCAACATAATTCAAAACTCATCTTTTCAGGCAGGCATCCAATCTGTACTTAGCTTGAATTGTTTATTTTACAAACAGATACTGCTCAAATTCTAAAATTTGACTTGTAGTATAAACCATAAAAAAATGGAATTTGAGTGACTCATCCAGGGTTACTAACGAAATTTTTTTATTATTTATTTATTTATTTATTTATGTTTGAGATGGAGTCTCACTCTATCACCCAGACTGGAGTGCAGTGGTGCAATCTTGGCTCACCACAACCTCCGCCTCCCGGGTTCAACCGATTATCCTGCCTCAGCCTCCCGAGTAGCTGGGATTACAGGAGTGTGCCACCATGCCCAGCTAATTTTTTGGATTTTTGGTAGAGATGAGGTTTCGCCATGTTGGTTTCACCAGGTCTCAAGCTCCTGGCCTCAAGTGATCCACCCACCTCGGCCTCCCAAAGTGCTGGGATTGTAGGCATAAGCCACTGCCCCTGGCCTCAAATTATTAAAATTATTATATCCATGGGTACTTTAACTTAAAAAATAGGCTAATAATGCAGTAATATTTTTTAGTTATACTCCAGTGTCAACATAATTGTATAAATAATGCATTCCTTCTGATGGGATACTATTTAAAAAACTCTATCTATACAATTTTGGAATATCCACAAAAATAAGATTTCTAGAAGGTTAAAGGCCGAAATCAGTCTCAAAAATTCTAAAAAATCTGTCGCCTTTCTTTCTCCCACTCCTTAGCCCTAGTGGACAATAGCTGTTTGTGCCTCTGTTGAAGCAAGTGCCCCAAAAGGAAACATGCCTGGGCAATGGGGCCAATTCTTATTTAACTCCGCGGACTGACATCCTAAATGCCTCTTCAGTGATTAACATTACAACGTGACACAATTCAGCTGGGTAAAAGGGATAGGTCCCATAATGCCATGCTCACTCCTTATAAATTCAAGTAGACTACTTGAAAAACCACTCATACAAAGCTATGAATTTATACCTGTCCATATCAATGCCCCACAAAAAACCTCCCAATGCTTGCCTACTTTTTGCAATCTGAATACAATCTAACTTACTTACTTCCGCAGCCTAGGAGGCCTCATGTGATCTCACATCTTAGCTTTCTGATCAGATGTCCTTCTGCTCAGCCCTTCTTCCCCATTCTCCAGCCCTAATAGCTTTCTTAAGGTCTCTTGAATGTATACAGCTTGCTCCTGTCTCAGGGCCTTTACACTTGCTTTCTCCCTTGAGCTTCCCATGGTCACCTCTTAGCCCTGGCCTCTTGGCACTCAGGTCTCCATTTGAATGTCCCTTACTCAGAGAAGTCTTCCCTGACCATTTGGGCAGAACAGCACTACCCCTACCAATGCCAACAGTTACATCACATTACCCAATTTATTTTCTCCGTAGCATTCTTAGTGCCTAAAACGACTGTGTTTATCTGTGTCGTCCTCAGTTTCTCTCCCTCTCAGTAGACTTTTCATTTCTTGAAGGCTGCATGGTAGCCCCAGTGCTCAGAATAGAGCACAGCACATAGAAGGCTCTCAATAGACATCCTCTGACTGGCCAATAATATGGATTGCACCTATGGAGAGATTTCTTTTCATAAACAGCTTGAAAGGGAAAGAACCATTTAATTTTTTAAATTTGAAGCCCCACAAGAAAAGCTAAGAGTTTTTCAGGCAAGTGTCCATCTTTATTGCTTGCAGCCCAGTTCTTTGGAATTTTATACATCAGCAACTTCTTTTCCATGACCCATTTCTAAATATTTCCTAGGCACCCAGACACTCTGAGTCTGAATGAGGATATTTGATTGAGAAGGAAAATTGGTCAGAATGTGAAAAAGGAAGGTGGGCCCTTAGGAGGAACAAGGTGGGGATGTGGATAGAGATTCTTTACTTCCTATAGAGAAAAGGGAGAGTAGGAGGGAAGAATAATGGGGTAGAAAATGGAGAAAAAAGTGGGAGGAAAAAAAGCAGAAGAGGACCAGAAATCGATCAGGGGAGGCAGAAAGAATAAGCAAGGGCAAAGTGGAGAAAGAATAGATAGTAGAAAAGAGAAAGAAGGAATAATAGGCGAGAAAGCAAGAGGTGTGGGAGAAGCAGGGCTGGAGGGGCGCTGAAGAGCAGGGGAAGGCACTGACTGAGCTGAGTACCAAGAGACAGCCGTGGTTTTCTTGTAGCTCTGTTTCTGACAAGCTCTCTGGCCATGGCCAAGGCCAATTTACCTTCCTTGCTGGTAAAAGAAGATGGTTTTATGGGATCTTCCAGCACTAGCGCTCTCTGTTCTTGGCTTCACAAACAGCAGGCCCTAAAGGGTTCCTTGACAAATGGATTTTCTGTCTTTGAGCAGATCTAAGTGGCAGATGGGGCACAGCTCCCCTAGGAGAGACCCCCCCGCCACCCCCTGCCCACCATTGTCTGAGCCCTTCTGCAGCATCAGTCCTCAGCCAGCGCTGCCTCAACAAACCAAGAGACATTGTCTCTGCTTGCTTCCAGACAGGAAAAGAAAAGGATTGAGTTTCATAATCTCACAATTTTAAATGTAGGCCTATTTCTATACGAAGTTTCAGATTACAAGGCATGTTTCAGAAACATTTTTTACTTTGAACACCTCATAAAGAGACAGTCTTGGAACTGGACAGTCCTGGGTTCAACCTCAGGTTCCTCACTGCATGGTTTTAATGGTTTGTATAACCTTCAGTGTCTTCATCTACAAGATAGAGATTAAAATGTTACCCTTAAACAGTTGTGATGAGGATTTAATGAGGTAACATATTTAAAGAACCAGGTATAGAGTAGGTCCTCAATATCATTTTGCCTAAGTTTTCTTCTGATAATCTGAAATAATCACTTTTCATCCTCATACTCTCCTCTCCCCATATGAAGATCCTCTGGGCAAATCTTTCTTTTTTTTTTCTTTCTTTCTTTCTTTTTTTTTTTTTTTGAGACGGAGTCTCCCTCTGTCGCCCAGGCTGGAGTGCAGTGGCGCAATCTCAGCTCACTGCAAGCTCCGTCTCCCAGGTTCACGCCATTCTCCTGCCTCAGCCTCCTGAGTAGCTGGGACTACAGGCACCCGCCACCATGCCCGGCTAACTTTTTGTATTTTCAGTAGAGATGGGGTTTCACCATGTTAGCTAGGATAGTCTCAATCTCCTGACCTCATGATCCACCCGCCTCGGCCTCCCAAAATCCTGGGATTACAGGCATGAGCCACTGCGCCTGGCCCCCTCTGGGCAAATCTTAAAATTGAAGATGGTAAAAGCATGGATAATCTGTCATCTTCCTACAGGTAAAATAGTGGAAGAAATTACTTCATCCAGCAAATAAAGAGAACAATGGTTTCTTGGTGACCCAAAGTAAAGTATTTCAGAGTATTATTTTGTATTCGAAGTAATACAAAAGACAAATATATTATTCAGTGGATACTGCAACAATAGACAGAATTGCAACAAACATGAATTTAGCCAAATCTCTTGCTTAGAGGCCTGCAGTGGAGGAGAAATATCAGAGCGATCTTGGAATCGGACCTATCTATGTTTGAATCAAAGGTCCAGTCCCTAACCAGCTCTATGCCATTAATTCAGCGTCAGCTTTGTCATTGTGAAATAAAATATCCTCATTGCTGAACTTGGTGGTTGTCGGTATTAAATAGATCATGTGTAAAAGGTGTCTATTATGGTATTTTATTGAACACATAGTAAGTGCCTAATAGAAAGTCACCATTGTTCCTGTTCCTTTCAGCTGGGAAACTTTCAGCTATTGGGAAACTTTTTCTTTGGTACTACACCTGATTTTATGAAGGAAATTAATGTGCAAATAGGACATGATTTATGGCCAGCAAGAGAGACACATAATGATTTGCAGTCTCTTTTGGGAGTCAGAGTCTATTCTATTTGGCCTACCTTGTAGCTCAGCAACATTACCAAGTCCTTACATTATCAGTAATGATTGAGCCTGGAAGTCAGCCAAGGTTACCAGGTAGTGATGTTAGGATTAATTTGGGCTTCATGTAATTTGTCCCTCAGAAACTGCAATCTAGGGATTCAATAGAAAAGGTTGGGATACCTTAAGGGAAATAGCTAACACACTCTTCCCAGGTAGATACCAGCTATAACTTGTCACATCTTGGATTTCAATCCTACAGTCTTAGACCTAAAAGGAAACTTAAAAATTGCCTAAGCCTGGGAACTGGATGGGCTTCAGGAGGGTTCTTTCATCTCCTAAGATTATTTGCAACATATTATACTGTGTGTGCATACGGATGATATTCTTGGCAAAATGACCTTGTCTTTCATCACATACTCTACTGGGACCACTGCACAAAAATATTATGATGCACTATGCTTGAACAATCTCCAGGAGAAGTTGTGCGCGCCTGTGTTTTAATGAACGATGAAGCTTGTTCTGGGATTCAGTTGCATGGTCTGGCCATGGTCCCACAATGAGTTAGCATCAGAATAGAGGAGATAAACCCAGATATCGCAAGGACTGTATTCTACTGTCATTCAATTAATTTGTACTTATTAATATGTATAATTTCCACACTACACAGGCATTGTGAGGGATGTAGATTATAAAAGTGAATATCTGTTGTCATGGAAGTTACAGTCTGGATGGGGAGAAAAGTAAGGCTCTTAAAAGAAAACAGAAACAAAAAAGACTCAGTACCAGTATAGAACAAAATAAGTTTGTGACTGCTTGCAAACTGCAGTCTGTAGTTGTGGCAAAGGAATTCAGAGACCACGATAGTGGGTAGGGTCTGAAGAAAAGAAACGAGCATTATGATGAAGCATTGGTGAGGATACCGGCCTTAGTAGTTTGTGCCAGTGAGGAGAAGGTAGGGTATGTTGGACCTTGAAGTGGTCGGAAGTTTTCAGTCTTGGTCCAACAGCAAATAGAGGGTGGTTAAAGTTTTTACTTCACCATATTATTTTTGCTCCCAGAATGACTCTGATGTCTCTATGAAGTGTACACAAAGCACAATCCACACTTATGAATTCAGTTCAAAGATATTAACATTATTTCAGCGTACCTGTTAAAGTGACTTAACAATCTACTTGTAGACTGAGTTTTTGGTCATATTCGAAGGACCAAAAAATCAAAATTGATTTAGGATTAACTTCAAAATAGGACCCAATCACAATAGTTGTTCCTATTGCACTGCTATGCAGTTTGCCTGGGGTCATTTCTTCCTGGAGAGTGACGCCTGACACGCCTGCCTTCCACTCAGCCTCCACAGCTGGGAACAGAATTACACTGGTGCCCTCTGCTGGGATGAAATGGGAAGTTGATCAGGAAACAATGGTGTCCTCGTCTTTTCAACGTAGAGATGGAGGTGGCGATTCCGGGCCCACCGCAGCCTCCAGGCTGGATTCATTTAGTGTTCTCTCCAGGCCTCCCTCTCAGGTGTCTTCTTTGCATCATACCTGAATTTATTAACCAAAAGGAGTAATTGGATTTTTATTGTAAGAAGGTTGTCAGCTAATTTTTAAAAGTAGTCCAAGGAAATGCTGCCCCCTTTCCTCTGACAATTTGAGAGCTGGGCCCTGGTTTCAACACACAGGGCTACTCATCTTGGGTGGTGGCTTGGCTGTCTTGCTAGAGAACAATACATATTAAGAGCCACAGGGAGACTCTGGGACCATTTAAAAAAATCCTGTTAAATTATTATTATTATTATTATTTATTTTAACGGTGAGGAAAGCACATTGATATTCATTGCTGATTTTCTTGGCTCAAATAAACAGCATTAATGCTATGGTGTTAAATTCGATTTAGAGTGTCTACTCTGGTGTGCCTTTGGTACCCTGCTCAGCTGATTTTTCTGCTAGAGGTGAAAAAACATTCAGTTGTAATTAAGAAAGGGGTGGGGGAGTGCTGAGAAGGAAACCGAAAGAGAGAAGAGTTGTGAAGTCTCATGTGTGCAAATTGGTAATGGACTTCTAAAATAAAATGATGGGGGCTGGGGCGGGGCAGGGGAGAGGATGGATTGAAATGATCCTTTCCTGCTCCCCACTTTTATTTTATTTTATTTTGTTTAGGATCAATAATATGGACATGGAGTTCTGCTGCTGGTTTCCATAACAACCTGGCTTATTGAAAAACTGCAGGCTCCACGAATCCCCAATTATCAGCCTTCCAGGGCTTATTAATGGAGCTGAGCATCCCAGTGAGGCAGGCAGCTCATTGCTGGCACGTGCCCGGTGGGCTGGCGGAGGGTGGAGGAGATGGGAAGAGGAGATGTGTGGTGAGACAGCAGCCATTTGTCCCCGTCACTTGCAGGGGAGGGGGGAGCAGTCATTCAGGAGGCTGTGAGAGCGTCTCTTGAAACCCTGAGTGGCTGCCGCTGCTGTTACAGGCAGCCCAGAAATCGAAGCAAAGCTTGTTTTTCTAGCTCCACCCCGAAGCCATCTATCTGGAATAAATCCTTATGAATATATCACAAGCCCTGTATGTCTATTGAGCTTCTATAATTAATCGGGCTTTCCTCACAAAGACAATGGTGACTCTATATTTCTAATATTAACTCAAGCCTTAATTAAAATGTGAAGCCAACCTAATGCATATTTGATAGCTTTGAATTACTCAGTCTTTGGTCTGGCTTCACTTATTAGGCCCTCGCCATAGAATAATTACAATAGCAACAATAATACCGATGATGATCAAAATACAGATAACATTTACTTATCTTGTGCCAGGCTTTCTGCTAAAAGCTCCACATGGAGTTTCTTGTTTAAGCTTCACAATGATCCTATGATGAGGGATATCACTGTCCCTTTTTTACAAATGAGGAAACAGAAGCAAGAGAACTTAAATGACTTATCTTAGGCCACAAGGCTAGTGAGTATATCAGAGTCTCATTTCTGCTCCCTTTCCATAATTATTTTTTATTTTTCAACATGCATATCCTCAAGATAGAAAAGGAACAGCACATTTACAGTAAATTTTGTGCTATCCAGTGTTAATTGGGGAATGAAACATTCTGGTTTATCAAATATTTTGATTAATAATTGCTATTCATGTCATGATTGGGTTTCCAATGGGAAAGATCTGGGATATAATAAAACATACACAACATTAGAAGTATAGTAATCATTGTCATAAAATGCTTCAGGATCATTATACAAATGTGAATTTTTATTGTAGTGCAGAAGTGTTAGTTGATAAAGACTTCTGTTTGACAAAATGCCAGTTGAACTGTTTTTATAGCATGGAACTATCAGTGCCTTAACACTTTTGAATATTGTAGATTTCAAAGTGCTTTACATAAACTACCACAGAAGTTCAATGTGATCAGAAAAGAAAAATTTTAGGATCTTTCAGAGTTAAAGAATATTAGTGCTTGGAAAACCTTAAATGCATTAAATACTCTGGATCCTTAGACTATGCTTTTTAAAACTGGAACCTTAGACTAACTGGGAAATGGAATGTGACACACCCTTGACGTGGTTCAATGCAAGTCTGTCATCAAGCACTGTTAAAATAGATCAACATTTCCAGAAATTTCATCACAGTTGCTCAAATAACATTTATTATTAGTTTAGTCTCCAGAAGTGAAAATAGAACTTGTTTCCAAGGACCCCAACTTTTTAAGAATTAAGAGAAGTGACAATATGGATTGTTTTATTTAATACTTAGTGAGCATATAATCTAAGCATTTTACATGTGTCATCCATACACAGCAACCCTATGAGGTAAGAACTCCCCTGTTTATAGATGGAGAAATCAAAGTACAGAGAACACATAACATGCCTGAGGTATCACATTTGGGAAACACATTCAAAGTCAGGCAGTCTAGCTCCTGAGTCTGTGTTCTCAACCAGAGTTGTCTATACTCTCTCCAATTTGTTTCTTCCTATTCTGCGTTTAATCCACAACAATCACATCTACCTCCTACCCACTCCCCAAACTCCCCATCCAGTGAAACAACTTTAACCAAACTCACAAACGACCTCCACATCGCCAAAACCCAATGGCCAATTCTAAGGCCTCATCTTCTTTTACCTATTAACAGCATCGCAGAGTTGATCACTTTCTACTCTTTGAAACACTTTCATGACTGCTCTTCCAGGATGTTGCCTATTCTGATTATTTTTGCCAACCCACTGGCTAGTCCCATTCAGTTTCATTTGCCCTTCCTTCTTTATTTCCCTGATTTGAAATGTTGAGTTACCCCACAGCTAAGTTCTTGGATGTCTTCTCCTCCTTTCTCTTCTACATTCTCTCTCTCTCTCTTTTTATTTACATTTATGACTTTGGTGATCTCTCCGAGCTCATCTATAGCCCGGACCTCTCTCCCCACTCCAGACAATTGCTTACTCTATATCTCAACTTGGATATCTAATAGATACCTCAAATTAAATCTCTTGAAAACCAAACTTCTGTCTTTTTTTTTCTGAACTTACTCCTTCTCCCGTCTTTCTCATCTCAGGAAATGACAAGTCCATCATTTCCTGATACTTAGGCCATATGCCTTAAAATTATTCCTTTTTTTCTTTTCCTTTGACAACATTAAATCTATGAGCAAGTCTTATTGGCTCCACCTTCAACATATATCCAGAATCTCAGCACATCTCACTTTTTCTAGCACCCATCTCACTTCAGCAAAAGTCAAGTCCTTAAAGTGGCCTCAAAGCTCCATGTTCTCAGCATATCCACTAGGTCACCACTTGGATTTCCTCTCCTGTTACTCTCCATTTCTTGGTCCTTTCTAGCAATACTGATTTCCTTGCTGCCCCCCACCACCCCCCCGCCAACAAACAGGTATGCTCATATGCAGGGAATTTGCAACTTACTGTTCCCTCTGCCTCAAAACCTCCCTCCTCTAGAAATTTATAGGGTTCACTCTCTAACCATCTTCAGCTCTCTGTTCAGATATCACCTTCTCAAAGCAACTTTCTCTTTGTTTAATATTGTCACCCCAACCTCATCCCAGCATTTCCCCTTCTCTTTCCCAGTTTTGTTATTTTCAAGAATTTTTGTTTGTTGGTTAGTTTTGTTTGTTTGTTTGATTTTAGACAGAGTCCCGCCATTGTTGCCCAGGCTAGAGTGTAGTGGTGCAATCTCGGCTCACTGCAACCTCCACCTCCTGGGTTCAAGTGATTCTCCTGCCTTAGCCTCCTGAGTAGCAGGCACTACAGGCGCCCACCACACCCGGCTAAATTTTGTAATTTTGTATTTTTGTATTTTTGTATTTAGACGGGGCTCCACCATATTGGTCAGGATGGTCTCAAACTCCTGACCTCAAGTGATCCACCCACCTCGGCCTCCCAAAGTGCTGGGATTACAGGCATGAGCCACCACACCCAGCCAATTTTGTTATTTTCATGGTGCTTACTGCCATCTAATATACATTACATTTATTTATTTATTTATAATAATAATATAAACTTCATGAAGACAGGGTATTTTTTGTTTTATTATTATTTCATACACTGTGGTATTCTCAGCAACTGGAACAAGCAGTAAATGCTCAATAAATATCAATTCATTCAATGAGTGAAGAAGATACCAAGCACATGTATTAAACAGGCAGTTCTAAAGGAACTTCCTCTCCGCCACCTAAGCACATGTTTCCTCACTGTCCTTTGTCCCTGTACATGCTTTGGTGACTCATAGAGTTCTCACATGTAATGCCACCCTCCTAATGACCGGAAGATGATGGCCGCTGGACAGCAACTATAACTGGGTTGTGTCTGTGGCATCAGGGCACTGGCCCCTTGTTTTAGCCTCACTGCTTCACAAGCCCTCCTTACATGGAGTCCATGCCACAGGGAGGAAATTGTTTCATCTTTCAATGCAAAGGATATAGCTCTAAAAGCAGAGAACCATTTTAGCAAATTCAAAACCACTGGGAATTCTGCCCAGACTGGAAATAGATGGCAAAACACACTTTTGCTTAGAAGTGAGCTGCCTTTCTTTCATGTTGAATCATCAAATCAAAGTCATAGAAACTTTAATATCTAACAAAGAGTCTCTGGCAGATTAAAATTTTCCACTTATAAATTATAGTTAACTCAGCATTTAGCTATTAGTAACCCTTTTGTAGTATGTTAAATTTGCTTACATATTGATTATAACTCAATGTGATTGGAACGTTTTCCCATGCGGGAGCATTTCTTCAAAGGAACCACTGCATAAAAATTCACAGAGTACATGTGCGTGTGTGTGTGTGCATATGTGTGTATAAAATATATAATATATATAAAAAATATATATTATATAATATATATAATATATAATATATATTATATATAAAATATATAATATATATTATATATAATTATATATAATATATATTTATATATATATTATATATTTTATATATAATATATATTATATATAAAATATTTTATATATAATATATATTATATATAAAATATATTATATATAATATATAATATATAAAATATATATTATATATAAAATATATTATATATAATATATATATAATATATATATAATATATATATATAAAACCAGTTCTGTTGGTCATGATCAGAGTCCAAGGATTAAGTCTCATGTCATCTATTAGCTTTGCACAATTAGAAAATAGTTTTGTGACTCAGATTACTCCAATAAAACCAGTAGGTCTTCTCTTAAGATTCTAACTGTGGTTGGTAAGAATAAATGCAGAACACGGTGAGACAAACAAATCTAGTTCATATAGCTGTAGACAATCTTTGGTGAGAAAAGGCTGCTTATGTCTGTGGGGCTATGTTTGTATGTGGTGGAACTTGGAAAGTGGAGTGGAAAAGTGTGGGTAGAGGGTGGAAATGAGCACATACTTAGGTGACAAGAGAGATGAGGGTGTGGGGGTGTCAGTGCTACCTGAAAAATCCCAATCCCAAAGGAAAGTGGGAAGGGACCAGGGTGACAGCAAGCAACTATAAAACTTTAAAATCTATGGACCAGAACCCCTGATAATAGGAATCTGTTTATAAGTTAGATAACAAAATATGGTTGTACATATAATGACTTGGCCCTAAACTGGTAATCCTTCATTTCTTACTCACAGCCTCAGCATTCCCACCACCATCCTCCATTGTTGGAACAGCTGCCCAACCCTTACATATGACAACAGAAAATGGGAGGAGCAGGAAGGCAGGACACCTAAGGCATAAAGGGCTGTGTTTCATCTTTACTGCTGATTCCTTGTAAAAGTGGCAGCCATTCTCGTGGATTGGAATTCCCTGCTTCTGATCTTATGTGGACAATTGTTGATTGTGTCTGTCTACCATGGAAAGATTTGGTTTACTGAGGAAGTACTTTGGCATTGGCAGGAGGTTGATGAGAATACAATCATTCTACCTCCGCTGTTCATCTTGAGCATCCTGCATCCTGACACCTGCTGAGTAAGACAGATTTGTGCCTTGTCACCACATGTGTGAAGTGCATGTGAGAAACAGTAACAGGGTTAATGCCACTCTCTTACAAAGAGAATTTTGTTTTCACTTGTTCTCTCCCATATTGCTCTAACACCCTCTGTGCCATCGTTCCCAACCTTCCTTCCTCTTCCCCCACCACTACGCACCCACCCAGATCTCCTGAGAGTCGTTACTACTCAGCCCATCAGCCAAAGTTAGTGGGTTTCCATGGTAACCAGGCAGCTGGTGTCTAGACACTCTGAGAGAGATGCCTTGCAATTGAGCTGCAAATCTAGCTTCTATCAAACACCCCCTCTCTTCCCTCCTCCTCTTTCCTCCCATTTCCTTTTTATTTACAGCAGGCATTAATGCCAACACTGAATGGAGTTTCCTTTTGACAGGCCATTAAAGGAAGAGGGGGATGAGAGAGGGTGAAAACCCCCAACTTGCTGTCTTGTCATATCAGTGCAGTGAGAAGACAACCGAGGTGACAGACTCTGATCTGGTTTGCTCTTTCTTCTTTAAGAAGGATTTTATTTAATTAAAATATTTTAAATTAGGAAACAGTGCCACTAGTCTATTGGGAGTCATATGCATCTTTAAGAGCCAGTAAAAGCATTTTCAGGATAGAGCTTGAGCTGATGGCACTGGGTTGAGGTAAAATTTTTTTCACAGTGTCTGGGCAATCAATGTAATTTCTCTTTCTATGATGCTCAGGGGAATTACATGCCTGTAGTATTACTAGACAGGAAACTATGCAGTGGGATACAGGCAAGTATAAGAAAGGGCCTTAAATGACACCTCAGATCTGGAAAAGTCAAGTTTAACTGTTCCTTATTTGTCTCAAGAAAGAGAAAAGCAGCTTCTGACAGCCAGGAGCTGGCCTGGAGCTCACAAGTTAGCCTTAGTGTTCTCCTGTTAATATAAACAATTTTGCAGAACACCAACATCAGACAAGGGCACTTTGTGTGATGGATCAGGACAAAACAAGACCACCATAATAATCATGTCTGAACGCAGACTAAATATGCACATTGTCCAAACCATAAAATGTCTGAATATTTCCTCAGCCTGGCCAATATGAATAATGATGCTTACTTTATTCCTCCCTCTTCCTAGATGATACTTATTGAGATGCCTAAAAATAAAATTACTCCTGTTTTGTGACAGCATTCCAATCCAGAGCAAAGTTCTTTTTCCCTAAAACCACCTCCAAATCACCTAACACCTGCCCAAATAAAGCCCTTTCTAGTCCCTTCTTGTGAGACACCTCATGATTCTCCATAGCATAGAGTCTTCCTAGCTGTAACATGTAAATAAACCCACCTTTGCTCAACTATATGTGTGTTCCTTTTAGTCTTGGCTGTAAGTGGTTAATGCTCCATAGAATTTCTCTCTATATTATTATGTACACTGAAGTTAACTTCAGTGAAAAAGTCTTTTTCTTATTTTCTCCCACATCTAAATATTTTCTA
Organism: Pan paniscus; assembly: GCF_029289425.2. Lineage (NCBI taxonomy): Eukaryota > Metazoa > Chordata > Mammalia > Primates > Hominidae > Pan > Pan paniscus. Next base: position 113,695,740 of record NC_085926.1, read on the forward strand.
TGCCATCTTTACCCCAAATTTATTGCTACACTTTCCTGAATTCACTAATTCTCCCTCTGAAATCTCATAAAAACCTAATATAGGAAACAAAATTAACTCTATTTTTTCTATCTGTAGTATTTTCACATTTTTGATCTCAATAATTACACAGGATGCCTCAGGGCACAGATGAGTTTATAATTATCTTTACTACTCATTGAGAAATTTATTACCTGAATTAGCAGTGATGACAAGGACATGTAGATCAGACTGACAGCAGACATCAAACATGACCCAGTCAAATGACAGTAAGACTATGACAAAATGTTTAAATTTAGTACACTTTCCCTTAAATCCCAAGGAAAGCTATGTTCCCTGTTTCAGACTAAAGGGTGTCAGATAATTTGTTGGGGCAGCAACCATCTCCTCTCCCGTTCATATTATGATCTGTCAGCTTTAAGTGACTATTTTAGCTACCACTATCCACAACAGAGAAGAAGTTTGGAAGAGGTCCACCTTGGGAACAGAATGATATGTTAAGATATGACTCTATTCGTTCTGATATTAGTATCTTCTCTGCCACCCCCTGAAATGCCAGTTTGGTGTAGTGTCATATATCCTCTGGGCCCCTCTGTGAGATCACTCACCACTCACCATCTCTCTTTCAGGTGAGTTCTGTACCTGGCTGTGGAATCAGTATCATTGTTATTCCTGGGGTAGGGTCATTTAAAGAACCCTACACACAATTGGCTCACCACCAAGTCAAATGGTACCCACCAATAATTGGTTTCTTACTTGGGAACAGTTCCATTAACTAGACTTCTGCTTGGTTTACATTACCTACATTCCTATCTTATCTCTTTTAGATTCTGGTTTCTCCAAGACTAAGGCCTAGCCTTCTTCTCATCTATTCTCTTGGAGATGGTAATCTTGTTCTTGGACCTATAATTAGGAGGCTGTATTGTTGGCTGACAGATTTCCCCAAATGTCCATGGTTGATTTACATTGGACTTTTTTAGTTGCTGTGTTCTACCAACCTCCAATGTTTGTTTACTACTTCTGCTGTTGACCTTCTATTTTACTGTTTCCCATAATCATAAGCCTCAGACATTCCACCCCCCCAACCTGTCCTTCCTCCCATTGGCTATTATTGGTTCCATGCCCAAATTGTAGTAGTATTGCTAGATTCAATTCTCTTTGAGTCTGATATATTTAACATCATTTGTATTAGTACAGTTCCTATTTTTAAATCTTTTCTTTCCATTTCTTGGCCTCAGTTAGAGAGATGTGCCTCTGAGAAAGAATAATCAACAGATATAGGTGCATTTGGGAGAGAGGGTTTTAAATTTGAATCACTGAGAGAATGTTAAGGCCAATCTGGTTACACTTGTAGAGATAATGGTCAGGTGATGTATCAAATAAAGACATAGGATTGGAGCCAGGAATGGAGTCAAGATTGTACTTACTTGGGAAGTAAGAATTTGGAATTTAAGAATTTAAGAAGTTGGAAGTAGAATTTGGAATTTGATGGATATGAACAAGGAGTTAAGATTTCATAATAAAGAAAGTAATATGCTTACAGTGATCTTTAAGGATTAATGATAAGACAGTGGTAATATAAATCAGGTGGTTACCTGGATAGAGGTCAGGATTGAAGTCATTAGAGGGAATGAGTTTTCTGATACAGAGTCTACAAGGATAATATTGACTTGAATCTTGGATTGAGGTCATGTTAGGGGACAGAAAGAAAAAAACTAGACCCAGAATGGCAAAAGAAAAGCTAGAAAACAGCAGAAATAAATCCAGAATATACTGCTCATTGAAGCTAAGAAAAAGGAATATTTTAAGAAGGTGTCAAAGCCAAAATGCACCAACAGTTAAGGAGATGATTTTACTTAATCTGTTGCAAGAGACTCCAGGTCTCAAGATCATGTCTTGGCAGGGTGGTTTTCCATTAGACTTTTATAGGAAGGAGTAGACAAGTTATAGGTCAGGTAATTTTGTGTTGTTTTGCAATCAGGGGAAGTCCAGTCAACTAAACAGGATTTGTTTCTCTGTGTGTGTAGCTCCTTTCAAAGGAAAAAATTCTCATCTCAGCTAAACATCCATGAGACAAAGAATGGAAAGTTAAGAGTATCTGTATCTATTTTTGTCAGCAGGTTCAGGCAAAAGGGGAAAGGTCTATATTTGCCCTTGTTACAGGTAAAGAAGGGGATCATCTCTGAGTCTTACAGGAGTCCTGAGAAAGAGTTGACGCAAGTCATATGGAGAAGAGTGTTCTTCAAGGTTAGCCATTTCCTGGAGTACAAAAAGATGTGGGAGATTTAAGAAAGCAAAAGGCTAAGGAACTTTCCTAATTGTTGATGTTTTCTGGAGTACAGTGCTCAGGTAAAGGTCAACAGTCAAAATAAAGAGTACTTAAGGAAAGATAAAGAACAATGGTAAATGAGAAAAGGCCTTAGGATTGGGAATATGTATATTTATGAAATCAAGGAGAACACTGTTATTAAAAACAGTAAAGCTAAAATTCAGTTCACAGAGAAATAAGGAAGGAGAGGTGAGAAAAAGATGGCACAATTCCAGTTTATTTTTTAGTGAAGTTTGATGATTGAAGAGGAAAATAAGATGTTTGTAACTTTATGAGGAAAGAGGCTATTTTTGCCTTTTTGAAGGGCTATCATGTGCCAGAGAATATATTTGAGATATATTTGTTCTGTGTTATTCCAGAAGACAGAACTCCATAGAAACTTAGAGGGAGTAGATTTCAGCTGAGTATCTGGAATAATTTACAGAAGAGCTGGAATGCCTGTTAAAGTAGAGGCTGTCCATCTGCCTGGGGTATCATAGGGGATTCCTGCATTAGGTGGGGAAATGCTAGAGGATCTCCACAGCCTCTTTCTACTCTGAAGTTTCTGTATGTATTCTGATTGCTTTCAAATAAATAGGATTTTGAAATAAGGTAGATAATAAATAGGAGGCAGTTTTAGATGTAAAGTATGTCTTGGAAAATGGCTTTATTGGAGAGAAAAAAACATTGGGTTGAGAAAAGTGAGGGATGATTTTTCAAATGGCTGTATTATATGATAGGCAGAGCGTACATGACTCTATAGTGCTATCCTCTAAAAACACGGACTCTCCATGACTCTTTGTTCTTTAACTGTTTATTGTTATAGTGTTCCCAAATAGTCAAATCTATAACATTCTTTGCCACTAAAAATAAGTAAACAGCTTGGAGATCTTTGACTAAAAAATAAAAAATCAGTACAAATACTAATATCACTTTTTCAATATAGTTCTGGTTGTGTTCCAGTGAGTGCTATTGATTCCTAAAGTGATTTTTTACTCAAAAGCAGCACCATAATTTGACAGGCCCCAGGAAGCCAAGGCACATAATGACTGCAAAATGAATTGTCCCAGTAAGAGATGGAGATTGCATTTATTTACACACATGCAAGTATATAATGCAAGGCTTTTTTGTTATAACAATATTTTAAAAATTAACTCCCAAACTGAGTTAAATCTTCACAGTTGGCTTTTTAACATTTTGCTGGCACTGGAGGTGAAGGGGGTGATAGATGGGAGGAATTATCTACACTTTTATTTCCTCTTCCTCAGGATAGTGCAACGATCTGTTAAATTCTTAGATATGATAGCATTTGTAGTAATTTTAGCTATCTCTGGATTTTCATTCTCCAGTAACTCTTATGCCATTTCGTCTATGAAGCCTACCATAATAAAATGCTAACTATTCAACCTTAGTTACTAATTTTAGAGGTCTCCACTTATTTTCTTTCTGCATAAAATATCCACTTCACTTCCCGCAATTTGAACATAACATGTTAGAATTTGATAAAACAGTAATCCTCAGCCATGATTCTGCAAGCCTCCAGAGTATCTAAAATTACTTTTGGTAGGCCTTAAAGCAAAATTATATTGAATTACCTTGCATTTCTCAAACAAAAATAGGAATGGAGGGAAGGAAGAAAGAAGGGAGAGAGGATTGGAGTAATACAGTACATTTAAGACTCTGGGAAGAGATGCAAGTTAAAATCAAGCAGATTTTACTCATTCCCCAAGGCTATCAAAGGCAATATGATCTAATGGAGGATCGCTGAATTCTAATTAGCTGTGTGTCTTTGGACAAGTCACAAAAACTCTTCATCTTTAGCTTTTCTCATAGAGAATAAGGAACTGAAATCAGATCATCTCTAAGGTCTCCTTCAGCTTCTGTTACTTTGTAATTTCATGAGCAACTACAAGCTGAGTCTGTGACAGTATATACAGATTTTGTATTTTTGTCCTGATTTATGTGGCTTAGCCATTTGCTTTGATAAAATTAACAAGACAACTGCCAAGTCTCTAGTTTACTTTGTGCTGTGTAGATACAGCCATAAGGGAAAATTAAACAACAAAGATAAATAATTGTCTGGCTAATCTCAAGTAGTACCCAAACACATCATGCCGAACCACGGCAAGGCATGAGCTGAATGAATATGACTCATAAATGCAGTGCTTTTATTTAAAAATTTAAATGTTACCCAAGCAATAGATATAAATAGGAAATATTTTTAGGCAGCTGTAGTCACTATTGGTGTCATTCTTACAGAGCTAAAATTATGTCTGGCTTTAGTTTCTGTATTTTAACCCTGGTGTCAGATAATTAAATCATTTAATCAAATATCAGATCATGGGATTTGGCAAACCTAGATCTGCTTTTGCTTTTAAAGGTAAATATTGGAAATACCAACTTTATAATAAGGAATATTAACTCATCATATATTAAAACATTTAAAATCATTTATTGAATTTTTAAATGGAAATCAGTATAACTGAAAGATAGTTGGTTAACTTTCTCAAAGTCTGGCAGACAGGAATTACTACAGTAACACTTTTATGATTGATCTCATTAGATGAGATCTAGGGTGACATCGTTGAAAATAATGGGTATAATAGAAATACCAAAACATAAAAAACCCAAACTTTTGAAAAGGCCGGTACAATGCCTAAGCAATCATTCAATGAATGTGAAAAACTGAGAAGGAAAAGCTAAGAAAGTAGATTCAATAAAAAATTACCAACAAACACGATTAGCCTGTTTAATTTTTCCTCACCTCTTAAGTATGGACCTAAATAATTAACATCAAATACACGAGGTATAATTTTTTGAAAATTATTAACTTCCTCCAAAATGCAGCAGGAGGAATTGTAGAAAATCCTTCGTGGAGGGTGGAGGTCGGTGCTAACTTCAATCATGTTTGAACAAGATTCCAAAAGAAGTATGACATCTCTTTGCCTAGAAAACTTTCAAGAGAACAGCCACTTCCTATCCCATTCTGATTCCTTATTCTTCAAAGTCTGCTGGGATTCCCTACTTGAGAACACCCAGAAACGAGAGTGTTTTGCGTAAGTAGAAAGAAGAACCCCATCAGCGCAGTCTTCTCAAAGGATTTCTCCTTCATCATATGCCTGTCCCCAAATAACTTCAGTACTTCCTGGAAATGAGAACTTTCTCACAAGAAAGCTGAAAAATCTCATTGCATCTTACCGTTTTCCTGAAACTTAAGGAATCAATTATTAAAAAGAAGTCTTACGGTCCTTTTCAAGTATAGGATTCCAGCATTATGATTGAACAAGGGAATTTTTCTTGAAGTTGGTTGGAGTGTCTTAAGCCTGGAGAATTGCCATCCTCTCTGTAACTTGCCTATTGGATGCAAGATTTACTACTCAGCTGGGGGTAGGCTGTGACTTGGCCTTTTACTCATTCAGTATGGTAAACATAGTTTTTCTACAAATGAAGCTAGCTCAAAGATAAGGTTTTTGTTTGTTTAATCAACTGGCTGCTATTCTTTAGATGTGAAATAGAGAAGGCTGTTCTGCTTTGAAATACCATCGATATCAGAAAGGTCTTTGCCCTTGAAGGCATTACTGCTTAGTAGCCTTGATTCTTGTATTACTGAATCATGACTTCTCTTCTTTGCTGCCCTTCAAGTTTGGCCGATGGTCACCTTTGCCTTTGTGATCATTTTTGGACTTTGGTCTCTGACTTCAAAGCCGTTTTCAAAAAACTATTCTTTTTTTCACTCCACAAGCAGAAACTTTACAAGTCAGAGACTCTTCTCTTTCTTTGTCAGGATATTTGAAGACAGTTTCTCTTTGGCTGTGAGTTATGATTGGATAAGCATAAGTTAGAAGAGAAAAGGTTGAAGATAACTCATTTATTAGGCATTCATGTGAGCAAAGAAGTGGCATTTTAAAATGTTTATTGTCATTTAATGTTCATCACAAATTTATGAGGTAGATATTATTATTCCTATTTTACTTATGAAGAAATGGAAAAGCAGCAAAGATACATATTGATTACCTATATGTGAAACCTCTTAGCACAATGCTTGGCACATAGTAAACATTAATCAATGTTAGGTCCCTTCTAGTCATATTATAATGGCCAACACTTATAAGCGCTTACTTAAATATGTCATTTATTGATATGGACTTTAAATGAACACATTTAATTGTCATAACAACCCCACGAGGTGGGTACCAATATTATGAAAAATTAGGCAGTGAGAGGTTAAGTAATTTACTCAAGGTCATAGTGTCAGAAGTAGAATTTATTTATTTGTTTGTTTGTTATTTATTTGTTTCTATTTGAGGCAGGCTCTTGCTTTGTCACCAAGGCTGGAGTGCAGTGGCTCACTGCAGCCTTGACCTCCCAGGCTCAAGTGATCCTCTCACCTCAGCCTCCCAAGTAGCTGGGACGACAGGTACATGCCACCATGCCCAGCTAATTTTTTAATTATTTGTAGAGGCTGAGTCTCCCTATGTTGCCTAGGTTGGTCTTGAACTCCTGGGCTCAAGTGATCCTCCTACCTCAGCCTCCCAAAGTGCTGAGATTACAGGCATCAGCCACTGCACTCAGCCTGAGAGACAGAATTTAAATGTAAACACTCTGGCTCTAGAATCAACTCTCTTAACTACTACTCTGTGCATCTAAAAATAGTTATGCTTATAGTAGATATCTATTTCTTACTTTTTCTTTATATATGAAGACTTGGTTATAAAATTAGAAGATAGGTATAAAATTAAAGTTAGCAAAAAAATGGAGAATGATGGGATAATGATTTTCATGGCTATGAAACAGAATAGCATTGGGGTTCCTTTTTATAATCCAATATTTTTAAATTTACAAACTTTTGCTATTTCCTTTGACCATGGTAACATTATAGGACCACAGGTTTTCTTCCCAAGGTAATTGAGGTGACTTTAATTACTTTGGTGACATCTACATGTCACAAAGCATTCAAGATATATATATCGGGATACATACACACACACACACACACACACACACACACACACATATATATATATATACACACACACATATATACCAAGTATCTAGAAACATACTTTCCAGGCATGTTTCTAGGTACTTGGTATTCACTGGTGAACAAAATAAAAGAAATCTCTGCTTTTGTGGAGTTAAAACACCAACAAATGTATACTTTTCTTTTGAGAAGTTAGTCCACAGTCAACTGAAGAAGACTAAAAAGATACCACAAACTATGATATAATGCAAGGCATATAACTTCCATATGAGAATGAAGTGATGAATTCTGTTTAGTGTAAGTTTGGAGGTTGAAAATGTAGTTGAGCTGGGTCATAGGAATTATAAGCAGTAAATCCAAATGAGTCAAACTTGAAGATTTACTACATCCTTCACTGATATCATTGGCTGGTCTGCCTCCCAACTGCAGTTTTTAATTTTTGGTTAAAGAGATATCTTTGGTCCAGATCTCCATAATCAAAGTCCAAGAAGGGAATTCTTGTGCATATAATTTATTGGTGCAAACTTATAAGAGAGTGAGAGAAAAGAGGACAGAGCAGAGGAAGATACCAGGCAAAGACGAGAGTTCAGGGGAAATGTGGTCTCACCCTGATCCAACAGAGAGCTCTGAAGCACAAACTGCACCATAGAGGTTGTTTTGTCCAAAAGCAAGGGTACTGGAGTGGAGTCATGGTAGGCAGAGGGGCATGACCCCTCAGGAACCAGGTTGAGGTGGCTCCTATTTTCTATACCTTACCCAAGTGGCAGGTGGGGCTGTTAGCAGCCAACACCTCTGGCAGCTGGGGGATGGGAGCATGGACCTGGTAAAGAAGATCCGAGAGGGGCACCAACAGCATCTACTACAAGGAATGTAAGACATCTGAAAGGCACGTGGAGAGATGTAGAGTTGTAGAATATTTGAGTGGCAAGTGAGGGAACAGATGATATTGACAACTGGCTGGCTGTTTTTTTTTTTTTTTTGCTATCTCTTTTTGGTTTGGTGGGACATTTATAAAATCTGAAATAGGTATTATTTATTTTTACTTCACTGAAAAATCTTAAATGCCAGTAGTTTAAATTTAGTAAAATAGAAAAAGCAGCACTGTCATTCAGAACCCCAGATTTAAAGTTAGTTCTTGTAGGCAAGTATGAGACTGCCTTTTATTTTGATTAGTTTTGATTAATGGGAACCTCTTTCATTTTAAGTCAGAGTCCACAAATTTACATGTCTTACTCCAGACGCCCTGCCTCCTCTTGCTTTTGCAGCGAGAGTTCTTTAGCATTTTTTAATGCCTTTAGGCAAAACCTGCACTCTCCAGTTCCCCACAGACCCCACTGCCAATTTTACCCTTGGCCAGATTTTCACATTAATGTTGTTTGCCTGGCCTCTTAGGCAATTGAGTTTGCGAAGGCTGGAGGCTGAAATCCCAGCTCAGATTTTCACCTAGCTGGGATTCTTCTCAACTGGGATCCTGTGGAGTGAAACAGGGAGATGTAGAATTGAAATTACTGATGTGTTTCTTGTAAACTTTTCAGAGTGTTAAACACATACAATTAACATTGACTTCCTAGAATTAAAGGTTAGTAAACTGATCATGTTCTAAAACAATAACATAAATTTGCTTATTTCACTCTAAGGCCTATGTCAAAGAATATATGCTAATGAACCAAATCATAAAGCACTTTTTCATTTTCAAGGTGATGTACAAACATTGACTAAGTAGCTTTTTAAAATGCTAATATGAAAAAAGGTTATTACTGGATAATCAGTCATATTGTAACTGTCCTTTATAGCACTTTAAAGTCTCAAATGGCATTCTTAATTTTTACTGCATTTTGCAAGTATACATGAACATATATATATATACGTATATATATACATATATATGTGTGTGTGTGTATATATATATACGCATACATGAGCAATTGATTTTAATGTTAATTTTAAACATATGTTTTCAAGCTTTTCCAGTTTATGGCTCGATAACTTTTTCACAGCACCCCTAAACCTCTGCTTATTAGACAGTTAGGTTCAAGGAGCTTAATAATAGTATATTGCACAGTATCCAACAGATAGTTTCTCTCAAATTTCAAAATATATATTGGCACTCCTGTGAGTTCACTGTAGCACCCACGGATTCATGTGTATGGTTTGAGAACTACACTTTAAAGTGCTGATTCACTATAATGTGCCAAGCAGTGTAGATAACTTATGGTTACCATAGAAAATGAAAGTTTCCCAAAAGTTTGCTTTCTGGGAAATCACATTCTAAGTCAACCTAGAAAAATTATTCACCTACTCTTTTTTTTTTGTCTGTAGATATCATAGGCTGTACCTTGACCTAGTTTTTACTGTGAAAATTGAGAAGTTTGAACTGAGTGAAATAAGTGTTAAAATCAAATTTTGTTTGGAGATAATTTAGATATTTTAACTCAAATATTTAAAACATATTTGTTTATTTTAAACCTGATTAAAACTGATTTATGGAGTTTTTTAAAGAGGGAGAATAACAAAATCTTTTTCTGATTCATTGATCAGTATAAAAAAGCACTTCTATAGTTGAATATCAGTGACATGGTTCTGCTTATTCCAGTTTTTGTTTTATAATTTGGCTTAGTTCAAATCTCTGAGAAATCCATTAAAAATTGTTTTGAACCAAATTTTCAGGATGTATAAATTGTTTTTATTGAGACCAATTAGCTCTTCAACCTCTTGCTTGTGTCCATGGTTAGAGTTCATAGCAAAAAATTTTCATTATTTAATGTCCCTTCACAGTGAAAACTGGGTAAAAAAAATAGTTAATAATAAAATTCTGTTAAAAATGAAGCCTCCCAAAGTGAAACTTAGGTTTTATGATTTTTGTCCACTCAAATTATTTAAGAACATAGCCTATTTTTTTTTCCTTCTTTTCCATTTTTATGTTTGGTAAGATAATTAAACCAAACTATCAGCTTCAATGTCTCAGTGAATCCAGCCTGCCAAGGCATAAAGATAAAGCATGTTTTTGGGTTTTGAATGTCATCTGCCCCAGTCTCCTAGAAAAATATCATACCATAAAGGAAAGATTACTGGGCTGTGAGTCAGGAGTCCTGGATTTCAGTGCTGCCTTTTTCAATTTTATGACCATAGAGAAATTACCTAATTCCTTACAGCTTCAATTTTCTTATCAAAAAATTGGGTGTTAAAGTATCTCTTACGTTCCTTCAAGCTTTAGATTTCTGTGGTTATACCATATATCAAAGTTCTTAAATAAAGCTATAAATTCTTCACGGTCATATGTGTGTGTGTGTGCACGTGCACGCATGTATTTGGAATTCCCCTGGGAGAATAAAATAGTCCTTATTTCAAAAAGAATTCAGGAAATTATTTGACGGCAAAGTGCTATGAGCCAACACTGCAACTGTGATAATGACCACTTGCAATCAATTTATGGCAAGCTCACAAGAATTTGAAAATGCTGAGAGAAAAGAGCTCCTGAAACTCAGGTCTTTAGAAGTCCATGATAAAGTTTGGGCACACGTGGGATTTTTAAGTTCTAAATACACACACACACACACACCCCTACAGAAAGGAGGAAAACAAAAATTCCTAGGTTGAAATGTCTCTAATCATCACTATTAGTTAACAACACTCACTATCGCATTATTTTTCTATTCTTGTCATGGCATTTCTCATAATTTCTCAGTGCCATTGGAGCCATCAGTGTTTATCTTTAGGCTGACTCTGCATTCTACCTCTTCCCTCCAACCCCCAAACAAACTGAAGCAATGCCTCAATAGACCCACAGATTCCACTGCCAGCTCAGCATGTAATTTAGCTGGGAGCAGGGATGAGGGAGTGATTTTATTTGACTGTTATACTAAAGTGAGAATACCCTTAATTTCTTGTTTTAATTTTTAACCTTTAGAAGTTGACTTATTCATTGTAATAATGGTAAGAAATAAAGTTAATATCATTTAACTTAATATATTTACTTCATCTTATTCCAAAAATTATTGAGGGCAAGTAGGCAAGCCATGTAAATTATAATTATTGATGTTTCTGCATATTTCTAGTTGGGGAAGAAGAGAGAACACTAATTTTTGATGATTTGATAGACATTCTTTATAAATAATGTTTTAAGAAGTTTTCAAGGCTAGTCAACTTGTACCTTCTTTGGCTTTAGTTTTAATTTTTTAAAAAAATATCTCTGGGTTTTTTCTCCATTCAGAAAAAAACACTGTCTTTTGTTCTATAGACTAGAAATATTATATTCTGTCCTAGTTTTATAAGAGTAGCTGTCTTTAATTAATAGTCACTCATATCTTTATTTTCTGAGTAGTGCTCTCTAATTAATTAGTCATTCATATCTTTGTTTCCTCATCAGAGTCAGACTTTACAGAAACACTCTAGGGGAGAAGGTCTCTTAATCATCTGTCTGGGAAAGAAGTTTTTTGGTGGGTAGTGGAAGAATTGCTTTTTTTCCTCTTGAGACTATTAAACTTGGCAGCTAGAATTAGGTTGAGTGAATTTCTCAAATCCTTCATTTCCTGAAGGTTGGATTAAAATTCAGCAAATCTCAAACCCCATAAATTGGATTAAAATCTCGACAAACTACATTCTGCACTTTAGATTTTATAAAGCACTTTCAAATACCTCCCTTCAAACTCCAAACAACCCACGATAAGGTAGGGCAGGCATTATTATTCATATTATGTGTACATTAGGAAACTGAGACAAAGAAAGGAAAAGCATCTTCTCTGAAGTCATATGATTAGTTAGTGGCAAAGTCTAGGCTAGAATAGGAATCAGCCTGGTCTTAGGCCTAAACTTGAGGGAAAAATAGACATGTAGATGGCATATTGCAGATATCACTGAGACCCCATCATGCTGCCTCTGATTTTTTCTTCTTGGTTACTCTTTGAAATCCTTTAGTGTATAGTGTTATTAGCAAAAAGGTTATTCTCTCTTTCAAGTGCTTGGAAAGTAAGGAAGAAATGGGGGCAGAATGTTACTTGCATAATTCTCCTCACATCAAAATGAAATATACTGGCTCAGGGTTTTGAAAGGAACTTAAAATGTGAAACATGGTAATGAAATGAGCAAAATGTGGATCACAGTGACCACTGAAAGCCATGATCCAGGCTCCAGATGGACATCTGGTATATAGCTAAAGAAAAAGACTGTGTGAGCAACAAAAGGGCCATATGTGAGTTAGCTGCCAAAGATTTTTTTTATTATTATTATTACTTTCCTTTGAGCTTTTGAGGTGATGATGCTTAATATTCAAGAAAGATGAAAATAAGAAGAGAGGAAGCAAACACCCAGCTCATTGGTGATTGGTAGAGTAATTGTGGGCATGGCCCCAGGATGATAGCAGCTTCTATTTAATCAATGTTGACAAGGCTGGGGAGAGCTGGGCAGGTCCCAAGAGGTAATGTTTTACTCGGAAATCCACTCAACCTAATTTCAGTAATGTAGGGCTGTGGAAGGGCCTGGACTGGAGCCAAAAAACAGGGCCATTAGAGCTCAGTGTAGGCAATGGCAGCTGGGAACATCGCCATCCCTCCAGCAGCATTGCAACCAGGCTGCCTGGCTGAGCGCACAAGCAGCCGCTGCTGCATATGCTCCTGGTATTTGCTCACCAACAGAATGCATCGACATGCTATTCTCATCCTTTTGAGGAAATGAATGGAATGCATAAAGGCAAGAACTGCTTCCAAACTCTATTTTAGCAAGAATCAGAGAGCAAGTTTGGCATACATCTTTCAAGGACCACTGTGAAATTGTCCACTTAATCCCCTGAATCCTTTAAGGCTACCATTACATTGTTGTAAATACATGCAGAGATAACTTAGATCTTTATTGCTGTCTTAGTGTGGTTTTGATCTTTCTTAGGAATTGTGGTTGTGGATCAAGAATATGGAAACTACTATGGTTTTTCCTTTTTCAAAACTTCTGAGATTCATTCAAATTAGTCAGCTTTGCAAATCCAAGAGAAGTGACCCAGGACGAATTACGCTCCTTAGGGCTGAGTGCTTCTTATCTAGCTGTTCTTTCCTTTACCATTCTTTCTCTAATAAACAACACATTATTATAGTAATTTGCTAGCATATAAATTCCAATAACTTAGAGGTTTTTGCTTTGTGTTTCCATGGCTGTGTCACCACTGCTATATTTGCAGTTCGTGGAACAGTGTATGGACATAGTAAGACTCAATTTCTTTCACTGGATGAATAAATGAATGAATGAAAACATTTTCTTTCTTCCCTTTTGAAGGATCCTTGAGCTATCATGCATCAAGAATGTATGAATTTACTTTCTATGATGTTAACTTTCTCTTTTTAAGTTAACACAGAAATGACAAAATTCATGGAGGCTGCCAGTGAACGTGGTGGTAATCTCTAAGCTGTCTTTGGGCTTGAAAGAGCAATGTTTTTGTCAAGGCTAAAATGCCATGGCATGGGCAGGTTACAGCTTTCTATCAGATTCTAACATTATCTGTCCAAATGACTGAATATAATTTTTGAGACTAAATCGTGGCACAGCAAGAGTATTTAATCAACTTCATTAAATAATTTAATCAAGTTTTTGAGCCTCTAGCTTAAGCCTCTCATATAAATAAGGTTATTTACTCCTGAAAATATGACTGTGTTCCATTTGAAAAATTTGCGTCTTGAAAAAACCTTTTTCCCCTAAAAGGAAAAAAAGCCTAAACTACTAAAACTAAATTTAAAACTAAAACACATCATCGATTTTTGTTTATTGTTTTTGTTTTAGACACATTCGGTTTTATAATAGAACTGGATTTGGGGGATTGATTTTGCCCTGGTAAAAATGGATTTGGGGAGAAGCCATCACTAGGTAGATAATAGTAATAGTCTTAGGAAATTCATTCAATGGTCACTACATAGATACACGTGTGCACGTGCACACACACACACACATACAGCCCGAGTGTCTTTGGCTGCTATAATAAAATACCATAAACTAGGTGGCTTATAAACAACAGACAAATTCTGGTAAGGGCCAGCTTTCTCTGTACCTTGCTGTGTCCTCACATGGTGGAAGAGACTAGCTAGTTCTCTGTTGTGTCTTTCATAAAGACACAAATCCCAGTCATGAGTCCTCTACTCTCATGATTTAACCACCTCCCAAAGATTCCTACTCCTAATGCCGTCACCTTAGGGGGTTAGAATTTCAACATATGAATTTTGAAGGAACACAGACATTTAGTGCATAATACTGTGACTCATTTTTGTTTTTCCTGTAATGTCTTAAACAAAATAACAGTACTAATATTAAGTTTTAATGTTTAATACAAGTACTATTCAGAGGCAAACTGAAAAAGAACAAGCATATTCTACGCTTCACCTTGCTGGATTTCAGCTGTCACACTAGCACTTCCAGGCTTTCCTCATTTGCCAGCTCCAGGTCATTGCTTCTACTCACTTGTTCTATGTCACTTGGTGTTGAAAATCACACTTCAATCTTCTAGACTCTATAGCCTCTTCCTAAGTAATAACTGTCTCAGAGGGAGGTTGATCCGCTAGATGAGGAATGTGACTATTTACTCTAATTGGATCATGGTAATTGGAGTGACCAGCTGGCCTCAGCCATTCATTTGTCTTTGACACTCACCATGATGATCAAAGATTTTGCACAAAATACTAAAGATTACATATTAACTCATCTCTAGCATTTACAAATCACATAATTAGTGCTGGAAAGTGCCAAGACCAGATTTTATACTACAGAAGACTTATCAGGATTCTTCCCTTCATTTTTAGCTGCTTTTAATGGTACAATTTTTAAACTTTGTAATCTTCAGACCTACATAGCTGTGGACCGGACTCCCTGCTTTAGTTATCACTCTGAACTTACCCATTCTTTTTGGGCAAAGGTAAAACCAGGGAAAGCAACTAAAGTAAAATCTGCTGAGATAACTCTGTCCTACGTTGGAATTTACAGTGTGGCCTTACGTAAACCATTCAGTCTCCCTGTGTTTCAGTTTCCCCAGCTGTGAAATGGGGTGATTAAGGTAGATGTGAGAATTAAATGCAATGATACAGGTACACTTCGCACTGTTCTGAGCACATAGTAAGAGCTCGAAAATGTTAACTATAGCTAAATACTTTATACAAAGGACCAGGGAAGTCATAATCCGTAATTCTTTCCAGGCAGTTGTTTTAAGCTGCTGAATAGAACAGGTAAGAAAATGTAGGTATAAACTAAACAGTCGACATTATTTATCACTGCAATGATTTATCTAGGGTTGACATCAGTGGGAGAATAAGCTAGCAATATCAAAATGTTCCCTCTGATATTCAGGCTTAAATGGAACTATTTATACAAAACTTGGATTCTGTTTATAATAAGTTCTGCTTTGTCAGAGGTTAAAACCTTTCCCAAACTCACATGCAGTCTCCTACCAAAAGTAGGGCTAGCTAGAGCAGGTGTATTGTCCACATCTGGCTATTGTTCCCTTATTTGGATGTAGAATTTTTTAAAAATGTTATCATGAGTTCTTAGTTTATCTCACTTTGGAAGCTGTAATAGATTGTTTCTTTACATTGTTTCCTCCATCCATATTTTATTTTCCTCTCCATAATTTCTTGGTGGCCTATAAAACTTTCACTGCATCCATTGACTTGACCCACTTTTTTTTCTGCCAACTAGTCATCCCTTCACTTAAAACAAAGCAAATATTTTGCTTAATATTCAATAATATCAAGTAAAAAATTACTTTAATCTCAGACAAATATATATCTATATACATATATATATATATAGAGAGAGAGAGAGAGTTTTATATGTTCCAGCTAACTGACTAGCATTTCCTTTTGTAGCCATCTAATCGAGCTTCATCAATTTTAATTTTACGGTTTTTATTTTATACTTTGGAGCCAACAATTTTTTAATCTCTAAAGTTGTATAGGTCACTAAAACCCTATGGACTCTAGCTACTTAGTTTCAGTGCCGAATTGCTAAAATGAGTTTGGCCACCTGATATAATCGGAAAAACTGAACAAATAGACCTGAGTTTTAGCTCTGGCTTGGTCATAAGCAAGTCATATGATTTAGGGAAAGTTCCTTTATGCACCTAGACTTCAGTGTCATCACCTGTAAAATGAGGCTGTCCAGTCACTCCTTCACTCAAGAAATATTTACTGAGGTTCTTTCCTGAATGAGGTTATGTGCTGGACATGGGATTCAAGGTTGAGCTGAAGTAGGTACTGCTGTTACCCTTGAAGAGTTTATGGTTTAGTGACTGGATGATCTTAAAGGGTCCACTCATTTCTAACATTCTATATTTATAAATTTTATTGTCTTTTTTTTTTTTTTTGACAGAGTTTCGCTTTTGTCCCCCAGGCCGGAATGCAATGGCAGGATCTCTGCTCACTGTAACCTCCGCCTCCCAGGTTCAAGTGATTTTCCTGCTTCAGCCTCCCTAGTAGCTGGGATTATAGGCACATGCCACTATGCCCAGCTACTTTTATATTTTTAGTAGAGACAGGGTTTCACCATTTTGGCCAAGCTGGTCCCGAACTCCTGACCTCAGGTGATCCACCCATCTCAGCCTCCCAAAGTGCTGGGATTACAGGTGTGAGCCACTGCACCCAGCCTGAATTTTATTGTCTTTTAAAGGTATATTATGAAAGGCTTTAAGGAGAGCAAGGATTTTGCTTTTTTTTTTTTTTTTCTTTCTCAGTACCTAGAAGAATGCCTGGCAGAGTGCAGGTGTCCAGTAACAACTTATTGAACAAATAAATTAATAAATATTTACATTTAAAATACTTTGAAGCATTTGAGAAAATGAATATATATTGAGGCTCTCTCAATAGAGCTTCATAATTTCCTGTCATAAGAAACAGATTTGTGCCAAATTTCGTCTTTTGTCCTAGGACCAGGCAATGGATGACAAGAGAAAGTGGGAGAATTTGGGAGGATTTAGCTTGATTGTATTCCAACAAGGGAACAGAAAGTGTAGCTGCATCTCAGAACCATCTGAATGTTCAAGTTTCTGTTTCTGCATTTTTGAGTTTTATTCCCTTTATTCAACAAACATGCAATTCTCACCTTTCCCAGTCTACTTCCCTTTTTCTCTCATTTCCTAATCTCCCTCTAAGCATACATAATAGCTCCCATGTCTTTATTTTGGAAAGAGAGATTTGAAGTCTTCTCTTGTTCCTATAACTACTATCTTTCTATATGTTTCTGGGTTGTGTAAATCAATATTATGTTTATTTTGCAGTTTGAAAAGGGCACTAAAAACATTGCTTCTTGGAACTGATAAGGATGGTAAACTACCTTGGGCATACTTGTAATATCCAAAGGTTTGAGCAGGGTTAGGGAACCAAGCAAACTCTCCAAAAGAATTCCTGATTGTTTTAGAAGGACTTCACTGAAATAAATCTGGAATCTTTCTTCTGGTAGAAAAATTAAATAACTCATTAGCACACCAAAATTTTTATAATTCCTGAGGAATACTGCTGATGCATAGTGTATTATAATGATCAGAATTGAGTTAGTTTCATGCAAAACTTGGATAGGTGCACTGTTGTTCAAGAGGTAATTTCAGTCACTTTGGAAAGCTATAGCCTTAAAAAAATCTTATGAGTAGTAGTAGGTAGCATCACTAGAATAGCTATATTTTATGAATAGCTTATAGTGAGTTATGAACCCTATAAAATAAGTCAGACTTTAAAACCCTGGTCAAAAGTGAGTATTATAAGGTAAAATTACCCATCGTAGCTGCTTACTTTATTTACCAGACTAGTCTAGTTAGATTCTAAAAACCTAACCTATTTTCAATAAATAAGTATTTCTGCTACTGAAGAGCTCTAAAAGAATGTTTTTTGATAGGTGTTTCAGAGAAGAAATTCCATAAATTTGTTTAATAATGGTGGGTATAAATGTTCAGCTTCATCTGAATGTAAATATGTAGCTGGCTGATTTAAAAGAGACATACATTTTGATGAGCTCTTTTAATGGTCTCCTTAATGACCCCATTTCTCTAATCTCAACATCTATGTACAGTAAAACTATTTTATTTAGTATTCCTAGTTTAATCTCCTCAAAGCATAGCTGTATTATGTTCCTTGCTCAAGTGCTTTCAAGCTATGTCTGTTATCTTCTAATTAAACACAAATTTGTTAGCCTAACAAAATTCCATGGACTCCAGTTTACCTTTCCAAGAATAATCAGCACCTAGTAGTTGTTAAGAGGAGGACAAGCAATAACAATAGCTCCATTTTAAGACAGAGGCATCATCAATATCAGGGATGGAGAAAAAAAAAAACAGTTAATACAGTAGGCCTGGGACTGCTATCCTTAGAAAGGCTTGTTTGTAAAGTTGACCATTGGCTGGCATCTGGGATCTTGGATTTTGAGAAGATTCTCCTCATTCCTTAACTGATAAGAGTGGTTCCAGGTGCCTAAAATCATAGTACAAACAATGTGGTTTATGCTGAACATCTATTTTTCTTCTGGGAGTCTGAATTTTGTACCTGCTTGCTGGAGGGTGCCTACATGACCTATTACCAGTGCAAACTCAGTTAAACTTCCCTAATAGATGACATCTTCCATGTGTTATGGTAATTTATTGCTGAAAGAATTAAGCACATCCTGGGTGACTCCATGGGGAGAAGACCCTTAGAAATTTGTTTGGTTTCCTCCAAACTTTGCCCATGCGCAACTTTCAGCTTTGCTTATTTTGCTTTGTGTTTTTTCGCTGCAATAAATTTTAGTTATGAAGCAGACTGCATGCTGAGTCCCATGAGTCCTCCTAGCAAATCACTGAACCTAGGGGTGGTCTTGGGGGACACTGACACAGGGAGTTGATTGTTTGGCAACACAAGTTGTTTCAGAGCAAATGAATTCTTTTTCCACAAGCTAGCATATTAGTAAACTATCAGGTAGCATAAAATCAGTTGACTGAGTTCTGTCGGGAAACAAAGGGAAAATTTTTCTTCAAAAAGACATGATATCCTCCCTGTTAAGCAAAGCAGTACTTTCCCTATGGATAAGTGTATTCAGTTGGAATGTGCTTGGCTGCAAGAAACTGAAAACTATTATATTACAATGCTTTAAAGAGGCTAGTGACTTGTTTCTGAGGGAAAGATATCTAGGACTGGTACAGTCACTCAGTGATGATTTTTTCTTTTTGCTCCACCATCCTTAGTGTATAGTTTTTGTCTTCATGGTCACAAGGCAGCTGCTACAGTGCCATGTATTGTTTGATGTCCAAGTGATCAGGAATAGGAGAATGTGAAGGGCAAAACCCAACTCTGCCCTCTCTAGGGACTTCAATTTCTATATAATTGACTAGCACTGTCCCACAGGAGCTGAAAATTCAACTACTTCACTTTTCAATACTGGAAATGAGTGGTAAGAAACTTGGACTAGATGATCGATGGTCCACATAAATTATCTGTCACAATTCTTCTGACACTAATAGAACAGCAATACAAGATTGTCGTTGATTCCCTATGTGAAGATCCTGTATGTGGATACCTTGATTGTAAGGCTGAGAGATTAAAGACTACAGTAACTTTTGTTAAGTGGTCTCCTTGTCACTCACATACCTTTGCTCCTGAGTTCTTCCATAGGTGCCACTGAACAGCTTCCTTGAGGTAAGCTCTTCTGAACTTGGAACCTACATTAACTGGGATATTAATAATCTCTTTTAATCTTAATGCTCTTATGAAATGACATAAAAAGAAGAAATGCATTGCATCGTTGTATGAGCAGATAAGACAAAATACTAATTCTCTCCTTTCCCCCCCCATCCTATCTTGTTTTCTTTCTCAGAAACTGTAGATGAAACCAAACCTAAGGAAAGTGCCCGGCAGGACGAGGGTAAAGAAGAGGAACCTGAGGCTGACCAAGAACATGCCTGAACTCTAAAAAATGGCTTTCCACATCCCCACCCTCCCCTCTCCTGAGCCTGTCTCTCCCTACCCTCTTCTCAGCTCCACTCTGAAGTCCCTTCCTGTCCTGCTCACGTCTGTGAGTCTGTCCTTTCCCACCCACTAGCCCTCTTTCTCTCTGTGTGGCAAACATTTAAAAAAAAAAAAAAAAGCAGGAAAGATCCCAAGTCAAACAGTGTGGCTTAAACATTTTTTGTTTCTTGGTGTTGTTATGGCGAGTTTTTGGTAATGATGATTCAATCATTTTGGGAAATTCTTGCACTGTATCCAAGTTATTTGATCTGGTGCGTGTGGCCCTGTGGGAGTCCACTTTCCTCTCTCTCTCTCTGTTCCAAGTGTGTGTGCAATGTTCCGTTCATCTGAGGAGTCCAAAATATCAAGTGAATTCAAAATCATTTTTGTTTTCCTCCTTTTCAATGTGATGGAATGAACAAAAAGGAAAAAATTCAAAAAACCCAGTTTGTTTTAAAAATAAATAAATAAAGCAAATGTGCCAATTAGCGTAAACTTGCGGCTCTAAGGCTCCTTTTTCAACCCGAATATTAATAAATCATGAGAGTAATCAAGGTCCAATGGCTCTGTGTTTCTGTTCTACCTTCTCATTAGTTGGTTGGACATGCTAGGGTCTTACATTTTCATCTTTTTCTTCTCTCAGTTTTACATCAACAACCCTGATAAAGAAAACACAGATGAAGCCTAAGGCTCTGGTCAAGACCAATAGCTCCGGCCCTCGAGGGAGACATCTGTTGCAGGCCTGTCTCTTTGGCTTATGGGTGGCTATCTTTTAACTGTGCCTCTACACATCTTCCCTTTATGCCTGTCTTTGTGTCCAAATTTCCCCATTTTGTAAAGATACTAGTGATACTGAGTTGGGCCCACCCTAATGACCTCACCTTAACTTAATTGCCTCTGTCAAAGCCTCATTTTTAAATGAGGTCACATTCTGAGGTACTGGAGCTTAAGGCTTCAACTTATAAATTTGGGGGATAGGGCACAATTCAGCCCATAAGAGACACTAATTTATGACCAGTGTATTCAACATGGTGAAACCCTATCTTTACAAAAAATACAAAAACTTAGCCTGGCATGGTGGTGGGCGCCTGTAATCCCAGCCACTCGGGAGGCTGAGGCTGACATTGTGCCATTGCACTCCAGCCTGGGCTACTGAGAGAGACTCCATCTCAAAAACAAACAAACAAACAAAAAAACACTAAGACTCACTCTTACTAAAATAACCTCAAGAGTATTTTCATTATGTAAGAGAAGTTTAGTTTATCCAGTGAAAAGTTATTCTAGGTTTTGCTAAGGTAAATATTACAAAGAGGAGCTGGGCGAGGTGGCACATGCCTGTAGTTCCAGCTACTTGGGAGGCTGAGGTGGGAAGATAACTTGAGCTCAGGAGTTAAAAAGTCCAGCCTAGGCAACCTAAAGTGACCCTGTCTATAAAAAATAAATTCATTATAGAGATGTGTACAACTCTTGGAAACCACCAGGCTTTTGTTTAATTAATTTATTTTAACCCAAGTATTGAGCCAGTCCATTGTATCTTTTTCAGCTTATAAATTATGTTGAATTTACAATTCCTACACAGGGCAGCTGTCAGATTCTTGATTAGTTATAATCATTATACCTGCTGATGTTGATAGTATATAAAGAAAAGGTGTACATTTAGCACATCCATTTCAAATTTCCAGTTCCAGTTTTTAAAATGCCTTCTATTAGAAGGTAAACAGTTCTTATAAGAAACAAAGCAATATCTCTAAGTCCTGAAGTATCTATGCTCTATATCCCTCCCTACATTTTCTAAATCAATTCTGGTGCAGATTCCTAACATGTCATGTTCTACTCTAGCCCTGAGTCTCCTCTCATAGACATGCATGGCCAGGGGGTTCCCTTCAGCTTTCTACCCTCACCTGCAGATAGAACTTCCTAGCTAGGAAGAGAAAACTAAGTCAAAGAGAAAGTCCTCATACTAATGAAGATCAATGAAATAAGTCATCCTCGGAGTTTCAACCTGTACCTCGGTAACTATGCTCAGCTTTGTGTAGAGCTAGTGCCTAATTAATCAAAGAAAGGTGAAGCCATATGAAAAATGAGTCCTCACTGAATCAACAGTGTCTTTCCTTGGTCACTGACACTAAGTCGAATTTTCATTGGGAGAAACAACCTAAAGAAAAAGGTTAGAAAGTATCAATAACATATATTAAAACAATTTAAGAGTTTGATTTCATTCTGAGTTGATCTGAATTTCATGGAAGACTTGGAAGCAAGAATGTCTGGGGCTCAGTCATGATCTGATTAGAGTCTCAACAGATGTGGAATAAGCTGCTGAAAAGATCATTCATAGATTGAAGTTATATCACATAGGATATCTGGCAACATACTGCTTTAAAAATTCTATTTTACCTCAAAGGTTTTTGTTTTGTTTTTGTGTTTTGGTAAGAAATGCTTTAATCTCTTTCTCAAATCTATACCTGAAAGCAACATTCCTATGACTTGGAAAAATTCAACTTCTTCAAAATACAATTCTAAACATCTTCTGCTGAATCTTTATACTGAAAGCAATAGCCTATGATCTTTTAGGCACATATTAGTATATACTGTTTAGTGGTCTTATTACTTGTGTTAGGGTTGGGAATTTTTTTTTACTTATTAGTATCTAAATTTATTTCATTTATAAACTTTTGGTTCCTTAATAGAATTGTAAAGGTGGAGGAAGACACATTAGAGAGGCTCATAATAGAGCCTCTAAGACACCATAGAGAGGCCCCCAAAAGACATACCAAGAATCATTGCAGCCCTAACACTAAATGCAAAACAATGTGACTCAAACTTACAGACAATACACAAAGTCAGGGAGCAATTGGGACGAATAGGCCATTCAAGACACAGAAACATACAGTTTCTAAATTCTGTTCAGAAACAACCTAAGTTGTTGATTCCGAAACACCTAAATCTGGACTACTTTGAAAAATAAAAACTAGGTTGAGGACAAGTCAAAAAGACCTCAACACTGACGGGTGATTTTTTTCAAATAGTAATAAGGTCAGACAGTGGGCTCCAGACCCAACATCTCATCGATAGCAAAATCATTGCCTTGTCTGTATGAAATAAGGTCTTTTGACTGAGGTGTATTATTTGGGTCTAAAATGTTCAGCTACGATGTAATACAATTTAAGTCTCTTTGAAGATAAAAGGATTTCTAAAATAGAACTCTTTATCTCTATCACCCAATCCACATTTGGCTGATTTTCCTGTCTTTTATACCATCATCTACCCAGTGGCTTAGGTCAGAAATCTAGAAAGAAACTTGATTCCTCTTTTTTTTTTTCACATAACATTTAATTCATGAGAGCAAATCTACTGCTGTGGATTTCAAAAGGGAATAAAGATAAAATTTGTGCCTGTTGCTCTGACCAATCCTGCACTTTTCTTGGTCAGTCTGTGGTGATCTAAGGGTTCTTTTACAGTGATTCCACCCCACACTCAGTTCAAAAGAAAAATCACAGAAGAATTAGAAAACTCTGTGTCAGTAACCTGGGTTAGAGGCACTTGGAGTTCTCAAAAATGCATTATTCCCAATGTCAGACACCCCCAGAGAAGCCAGTTAGTTCTGCAGTTGGCATGGAAGCCCAGACAACAGGAAAACCAGATTAATGAATAAGTTCCATACAGCATTATTAAGATCACTACAAGTTCCATTAATTTCTTTTTTTTTTTTACCTTCCTAACATTGACTGTTGTCATGGAAACACAGCTTCTGTTAAGCTGGTTATAAAAATAACTTAATGATTGGTGATCCTCCTTGATAAATGTCAGCTAATGAGCATTAGAAACATGGGCGTCTTTAATTTTAGATAGAACTCTTGCCTAATTTTTCTTCCTGGGGGGTCAAAGCCCATGTCTGCCTGTTATGTAGGCAAGGCCTGCATCCATGTCTACCACCATTTTCAGTCACATATTTACCCCGCTATAACCTCATTTTTTCCCTTTCTTCATGGATAAAAATTCAGTCATAAGGAATGAGTACAAGATTGAGCTATGAGAATGATGAGTTATTAAATCCTCTTGGAGAACATTATCAAGGTGTCAGAGATATTTTGAATGTGCATTTTCCAGCAGATTAGTCACCTGATTTGTTTTCTTACAGATATGTGTCATGGTTGGTAATTACAGCATGTTTAGTGTTACAGATGTACCTTACTAAGTACATTTTCAATGAAGTGAGATGCCTCTCCATAGAGGAGAAAAATTTCGGTTAATCTCATATTGTGTAAGATCTGGCTACGGAAGCACATAAATTGTAATTAAATTTTAAGTTTCTTTGATTGTTTAATTATCCAAGCAATACTATTTTATTATAGAAAGGTAGAAAATATAAATAAGGAAAAAGATAAAAATAATCCACAGTTTACTACGCAGAATTAAGCCATATTTATATTTAAAGATTCAGCCTTAGGTAATCTGTCTACCTGCCTAACTGCCTCCTCTCTTCCCATATATCATCCACTTATCTATTTAAGACAAACATGGACTCATGTTATACATATAGTTTTGTAAATAACTTTAGACTTTCAACTGCAAATTTTTAATAATGTGTTTATAATATAATTTTGTTAGCCAGATCCATAAAAGTGGAAAAATTAGCTCAAAGGACATGAGTACTTTAAATGATTTTTATATAGATTGCCATGTTAGAGACAGAGGACTTTAAATCTTGTGGTTTCTATTGCGACTTTCCAGTGCCATGCCAAGCCTCAGAAGCCTGAGACAAAAGGAAAAATGTGCAACCTAATACAAATGCTCTTTAACTTACAATTGGTTTATGTCCCAATGAACTCATTGTAAAATTGAAAAATCGTAAGTCAACCTATTGTAAGTTGAAGACCATTTGCATACACTTATCAAAGTATTGTCCCATAGTTTCAATGAAGTGAGAAAGTTAAAAACAGATCTACAAACGAAAACATGATTATATATAAAACCCTGTGTTGCCCAATCCATTGATGCGCTGTTGTCAACCTTCGTAAACATGCCTCCTGGTGGACTGGTGGACTGTATGGATTTGCCAGACCAGTAAACTGAGGGCTGAGTGGAAGGGACTTATTCTATTGCACAATAATATAGTCATAAAGCAAATAGTCTGTCTCTATTTAAAATTTTGGTATTTGTTTTTCCATAGATATTTTTGCATTAATTTTGAATTTTGAAATATTACAATACTTTTTTTTTTTTTTTTTTGTCAGACAGTCTCACTCTGTCACCCAGGCTGGAGTGAAGTGGCACAATCTCACTTCACTGCAACCTCCATCACCTGGGTTCAAGTGATTCTCCTGCCTCAGCCTCCTAAGTAGCTGAGATTACAGATGCTTGCCACCACACCCAGCTAATTTTTGTATTTTTTGGTAGAGATGGGGTTTCACCATGTTGGCCAGACTGGTCTTGAACTCCTGTCCTCAAGTGCCACCTCCCTCAGCCTCCCAAAGTGCTGCTAGGATTACAGGTGTAAGCCATTGTGCCCGGCCCCAATACTATCTTGATTACTAATTTTTTGATGTAACCTTACATTTTGCACTTAAGGCAAGTAGTCTTAACTTGCCTCACCCTAATCCTGGCCCTGCTGCTCCCAAAGGGAATAGTAGAAACATTGGTTCCCAAACATTTTCTGAGGACCATTAGGCAGCTGTGATTATGTGAGGTCTTAGTGATAACCATGGACTGTAATGCTTGAGAATGGGTGGGGCATGAGGACCTGGGAATTAAATATCTAATATTCCTAGAAAGTTAGTAAGATAACGAAGAAGTTTCCCTGCTTTTTAGAGAAGGCATTGCTATGAACTGACTGTTAGTGTCCCCTTAAAATTTATATGTTGAAGCCTAATTTCCAATGTGATGGTATTTAGAGGTGGAGCATTTGGAAGTAATTACACCATGAGGGTAGACCACCCCCCACTCCGATGGAATTAGTGCCCTTATTAAATGAGGAAGGGACACGAGATTTCTCTGTCTTTCTTCCATGTGGGGATACAGCAAGATAGCGGCCTCTGCAACCTGAAAGAGGGCCCTCACCAGAACTTGACCATGCTAGCATCCTGATCTTAGACTTCCAGCCTCCAGAATTGTGAAAAATAAATTTCTATTGTTTATATGCCACCTGGTCTGAGGTACTTTTGTTACTGCAGCCAAAGCTGACTTAGTATAGATTATAAAACAGCTGGATACAGACAACAAGGAGTGGTTAGAAACTGGTTTGGGCTATGGAGAAGTGAGAATTCATGATCTATCTAAACCCTCTGAAAATACATTAAAAACTAAACTAGAATAAAACTGGGTCTATCAAACCAAAGCACCAATTTATAATGCCAACCACTCTTCAGGGTTGCATTTGGGAAGAGTACAGTTATGAAACTAGACGTGGTCATTTGAAAAATCGTGTTCTTACTACGAAGCCACAAAAAAGAATGAGATCATGTCTTCATAGGAACATGACTGGAGCTGGAGGCCATTATTCTTAACAAAGTAACACAGAAACAGAAAACCAAATGCCACACACTAAATGATGAGAACACATGGACACATAGAAGGGAACATACACTGAGGCCTTTCCAGAGGGTACAGGGTGGGAGGAGAAAGAGGATCCGGAAAAAATAACTAATGGATGTTAGGCTTAATACCTGGGTGATGAAATAATCTGTACAGCAAATCTCCATGACACAAGTTTACCTATGTAACAAACCTGCATTTGTACACCTGAACTTAAAGTAAAAGTTTAAAAGAAAAAGAAAAATTGTACTCCTGAAGAAGCTGATCAAGTAGAACCTTTTATAAATTGGAGTGTTGTGGGAAACAAGTGCTAATTAATTAACTCACCATGGGTACAAATTTATGTTTAAGCTATAGATAAGAATATGGCTATTTCATTTTACATTTAGAAGTAAAAAGGATATAACTCTCTTTTGGAATTAGAAAAAAAGCATGGGAGGAAAAATATGCTTTAAAAATTTTTTTCTGCCACGTTGGAAAAATAGAACAAGCATAGAAATGAAAGAAGAAACACTGGCATCTGTTTTTCTTTTTCTACCTTCCCTTATGCCTTCTCCTTTCTTCCTAGAGTAAGTAAAATAAGCAAAAGATCTCCAGCCTAGGAACATTGGAGTGTTCACTAAGTAAGGGGAAATGGAGAGACAGCAGGAGGGAGGCAGCACACCCCTGTTCCAGTTTTAGCAATATCAAGATTCAGTGAAGGTTGTAACCATTACCTCCACCTGAAGGGGAACAGCAGCCTTTGCTTCAGCATCAGAGGTCACCAATAGGATTCTACAGTGCTGCCTTTGCCTACTTTCTGACCTCCTGCCTCTGAACCACACTGCCAGCCTAGACTTGTGAATCCTGCCTTCTTCTCCTTGATTTAGCCCACCCTGTCTGCTTAGATGACTCCTGCTGGACTGTAAATTCCTTAGGCATGGCATGGGATATTTTGTCCTATTTGGTTCTGTACTCCAGAAGCATCTGAAAATAGCAGGCCAAACTAAATAAATGGATGAATGGATGAATGAATAAATGACTTCTAATTCTTGTCTATCAGTCTCTATCTCTTTTTCCCTTCCTTTGGCTTCACAAACTTCCCTTAGGGGTACCAAGATACCCTTGTCCAAGAGTGAGAAGTATTTCCGTGAGAACTCAGCGCTTTCACATATCATACCTGATGATGAACTTGGGGCAACAAACTACCACATGAATCTAAGTTATATTCATTCACTAAACGACCAGCTGAGAGATTCAGCCACAGTGACCTCATTGTTATCCTTCTCTATTCCACTCCTGACTTTGCATTTTCGGCTCTCCATTACTTCAGTCCTGCCTTTGCCTTTCTGCTTTTTTTCTGGTTGGAATGCTCTTCCACAGATATTCACATGGCACTTTCTAGGTCATTTCTCAAATATTACCTTTTCATTGAAGCCTTCAAAGACCAGCCCATTAATATTTTCTACTACCCTTCCTATAAAAATATTTCAAATAGACATAGGTCTTAATTCTATTTAAAATACTATATCCTTTACTCAATTATTTTATTTACCTATCTTCAATTACTAGAATATAAGCTTCATAAAAGTAAGAACTTTCCCTGTTTTGTTTATATCTCTAGCTCTTAAGACACTTCCTAGCATCCAATAGGATCTCAATAAATGGGATATGAATAATTTTTATTTTAAGTACTTTACTTGCTCCTTAAAATTGGTTCTTTCTAACTGTAGATTCATCCATGGACCACTGTCTTGTTACATTCCTTAGCAGGAGGCATCTGTGTTCTGGCCCACCCAGCATCTTTTCACATTCCTCTGATGATACGTTACCTCTTCCTATTCTATTTAGCTTCAATGGAGCCAATTCTGATTCTTCTCCTCACCCTCAACATAGAAGAGATACAAGAACCAGGTCAGGCCAATCAGACCATCACATCTCCTGGTACAATGATTGATTTAAGCACAGACACGTGACTCTAGACGTGCTCTCCCTTGGAGTTTTCTGCCAAAGCTAGCAAAACAAACAAACAAACAAACAAAACAAAACCCCCCATTCATTTTGGTAGGATTTCTAAACAAGGGAATGTGAGTCTTCTATAGAGAGTGGCTGTTTGCTCACCATGTGGAGAGAGCCTTTCCAAGACAAGGAAAGAGACAGTCCTGGTAACATTTGTCCTCTAGATGTAACAATGCCTGAAGTAAGTACTATTCTTGGACTCTTAGTAACGTGTGTTGATACCCTTTTGTGCTTAAGCTTGCTTAAATTATATTTCCATCATTTACAACTTAAAAGATTCATGATATATTAGCCTTTCCATGTTTGCCCCAGCCCCAATAAACCCCTAGGCATAAGTGACTCTCCAGGGAAGCTCCCACCTAGCTGGTCCTGACTTCTTGGCTCTCGGACATTTTCACAATATTTGTAGGATAAGAATAACATTTGTTGTCTAAAGCAATGTGCATAGCATATCATCATTTCTCCCTCATTAGGTTGATAATATATTTTCTTTTTTTTCCTATTATTTTATTTATATTTTATTTTAAGTTCTGGGATACATGTGCAGGATGTGCAGGTTTATTACGTAGGTAAACGTGTGCCATGGTAAGTGTGTTGCTGCACATATCAGCCCATCACCTAGGTATTAAGCCCAGCATGCATTAGCTGTTTTTCCTGATTCTCTCTCTCCCCTTGTTCCCCTGACCCCTGCAAAAGGCCCCAGTGTGTGTGTTGTTCTCCTCTCTGTGTCCATGTGTTCTCATTGTTCAGCTTCCACCTATAAGTGAGAACATGTGGTGTTTGGTTTTCTGTTCTTTTGTTAGTTTGCTGAGGGTAATGGCTTCCAGCTCCATCTATGTCCCTGAAAAGGACATGATCTTGTTCCTTTTTTATGGCTTCATAGTATTCCATGGCATATTTGTACCACATTTTCTTTATCCGTTCTATCATTGATGGGCATTTGGGTTGATTCCATGTCTTTGCTATTGTAAATAGTGCTGCAATGAGCATACATGTGCATATATTTTTACAATAGAATAATTTATATTCCTTTGGTTATATACCCAGTAATGGGATTGCTGTGTCAAATGGTATTTCTGGTTCTAGGTCTTTGAGGAATTGCCACACTGTCTTCTACAATGGTTAAACTAATTTACATTCCCACCAACAGTGTAAAAGTGTTCCTTTTCTCCACAGCCTCACCAGCATCTGTTGTTTCTGGACTTTTTAATAATTGCCATTCTGACTGGTGTGAGACAGTATTTCATTGTGGTTTTTGATGGGCATTGAGAAGTGTCTGTTCATGTCCTTTGCCTGTTCATGTACTTTTTAATGGGATTGTTTGTTTTTCTTGTAAATTTGTTTAAGTTCCTTATGATTCTGGATATTAGCCCTTTGTCAGATGGAGAGATTGAAAAATTTTCTCCCATTCTGGAGGCTGTCTGTTCGATCCCATTTGTCAATTTTTGCTTGACAAAAGTTTTCATCATGAAATATTTGCCAGTGCCTATGTTCTGAATGATATTGCCTAGATTTTCTTCTAGGGCTTTATAGCTTTTGGCTTTACATTTAAGTCTTTAATCCATCATGAGTTAATTTTTGTATAAGGTGTAAAGAAGGGGTCCAGTTTCAATCTTCTGCAATGGCTAGTCATTTCTTCCAGCACCGTTTATTAAACAGGGAATTCTTTCCCCATGGCTCGATTTTGTCAGGTTTGTTGAAGATCAGATAGTTGTAGATGCATGGTCTTGGTTCTGAGTTCTTTATTCTGTTTCATTGGTCTATGTGTTTGTTTTTCTACCAGTACCATGCTGTTTTGGTTTCTGTAGGCTTATAATATAGTTTGAAGTCAGGTAGTGTGATGCCTCTAGCTTTGTTCTTTTTGCTTAGGATTGTCTTGGCTATTCAGGTTCTTTTTTGGTTCCATATGAATTTTAAAGTAGTTTTTTTCCAATTCTGTGAAGAATGTCAGTGGTAATTTAATGGGAATACCATTGCATCTATAAATTGCTTTGGGCAGTATGGCCATTTTCACAATATTGATTCTTTCTTTCCTTGAGCATAGAATGTTTTTCCATTTGTTTGGGTCCTCTCTGATTTCCTTGGGCAGTGGTTTGTACTTCTTGAAGAGGTCCTTCATTTCCCTTGTTAGCTGTATTCCTAGTTATTTTATTCTCTTTGTAGCAATTGTAAATGGGAGTTCATTCATGATTTAGTTCTCTGCTTGTCTATTGTTGGTATATAGGAATGCTTATGATTTTTGCACACTGATATTTTACCCCAGGACTTTGCTGAAGTTGCTTATCAGCTTAAGAAGCTTTTGGGCTGAGAGGATGGACTTTTGTAGATATAGGATCATGTCATCTGCAAATAGAGACAGTTTGACTTCCTTTCTTCTTATATGGATACACTTTCTTTCTTTCTCTTGCCTGATTGCTCTTGCCAGAACTTCCAATATTATGCTGAATAGGAGTGGTGAGAGAGGGCATCTTTGTCTTATGCCAGTTTTCCAGGGGAACGCTTCCAGGTTTTGCCCATTCAGTATGATATTGGGTGTGGGTTTGTTATAAATAGTTCTTATTATTTTGAAGTATGTTCCAACAATACCTAGTTTATTGAGAGTTTTTAACATGAAGGTATTTTTAATTCTATTGAAGTCCCTTTTTTGCACCTAATGAGATAATCACATGGTTTTTTTTCCCTTTTTTAAAAATTATACTTTAAGTTGTAGGGTACAAGTGCAAAACGTGCAGGTTTGTTACATAGGTATACATGTGCCATGTTGGTTTGCTTCATCCATTAACCTGTAATTTACATTAGGTATTTCTCCTAATACTATCCCTCCCCCTGCCCCCCACCCCATGACAGGCCCTGGGGTGTGATGTTCCCCACCCTGTGTCCAAGTGTTCTCATTGTTCAATTCCAACCTATGAGTGAGAACATGTGGTGTTTGGTTTTCTGTCCTTGTGATAGTTTGCTGATAGTTTGCTGAGAATGGTTTCCAGCTGCATCCATGTCCCTGCAAAGGAGATGAACTCATCCTTTTTTATGGCTGCATAGTATTCCATGGTGTATATGAGTCACATTTTCTTAATCCAGTCTATCATTGATGGACATTTGGATTGGTCCCAAGTCTGTATTGTGAATAGTGCCGCAATAAACACACGTGTGCATGTGTCTTTATAGTAGAATGGTTTATAATCCTTTGGGTATATACCCAGTAATGGGATCGCTGGGTCAAATGGTATTTCTGGTTCTAGAACCTCGAGGAATCACCAAACTGTCTTCCACAATGGTTGAACTAGTGTCACCAACAGTGTAAAAGCGTTCCTATTTCTCCACATCCTCTCCAGCATCTGTTGTTTCCTGACTTTTTAATGATCGCCATTCTAACTGGTGTGAGATGGTATCTCACTGTGGTTTTGATCTGGATTTCTCTGATGGCCAGTGATGATGAGCATTTTTTCATTTGTCTGTTGCCTGCATAAATGTCTTCTTTTGAGAAGTGTCTGCTTATACACTTTGCCTACTTTTTGATGGGTTTTTTTTTTTGTAAATTTGTTTAAATTCTTTGTAGATTCTGGATATTAGCCCTTTGTCAGATGGGTAGATTGCAAAAATTTTCCCCCTTTATGTAGGTTGCCGTTCACTGTGATGGCTGTTTCTTTTGCTGTGAAGAAGCTCTTTAGTTTAATTAGATCCCATTTGTCAATTTTGGCTTTTGTTGCCATTGCTTTTGGTGTTTTAGTCATGAAGTCCTTGCCCATGCTTATGTCCTGAATGGTATTGCCTAGGTTTTCTTCTAGGGTTTTTATGGGTTTAGGTCTAACGTTTAAGTCTTTAATCCATCTTGAATTAATTTTTGTATAAGGTGTAAGGAAGGGATCCACTTTCAGCTTTCTACATATGGCTAGCCAGTTTTCTCAGCACCATTTATTAAATAGAGAATTCTTTCCCCATTGCTTGTTTTTGTCAGGTTTGTCAAAGATCAGATGGTTGTAGATGTGTGGTGTTATTTCTGATGCCTCTGTTCTGTTCCATTGATCTATATCTCTGTTTTGGTAGCAGTACCTTGCTTTTTGGTTACTGTAGCCTTGTAGTATAGTTTGAAGTCAGGTAGCGTGATGCCTCCAGCTTTGTTCTTTTGGCTTAGGATTGTCTTGGCAATGCTAAGACATATGAACTTTAAAGTCATTTTTTCCAATTCTGTGAAGAAAGTCATTGGTAGCTTGATGGAGGTGGCATTGAATCTACAAATTACCTTGGGCAGTATGGCCATTTTCACGATATTGATTCTTCCTAACCATGAGCATGGAATGTTCTTCTATTTATTTGGGTCCTCTTTTATTTCATTGAGCAGTGGTTTGTAGTTCTTCTTGAAGAGTTCCTTCACATCTCTTGTAAGTTGGATTCCTAGGTATTTTATTCTCTTTGTAGCAATTGTGAATGGGAGTTCACTCAGGATCTGGCTCTCTGTTTGCATGTTATTGGTATACAGGAATGCGTGTGATTTTTGCACATTGATTTTGTATCCTGAGATATTGCTGAAGTTGTTTATCAGCTTAAGGAGATTTTGGGCTGAGATGATGGGGTTTTCTAAATATACAATTATGTCATCTGCAAACAGGGACAGTCTGACTTCCTCTTTTCCTAATTGAATATGCTTTATTTCTTTCTCTTGCCTGATTGCCCTGGCCAGAACTTCCAACACTATGTTGAATAGGAGTGGTGAGAGAGGCCATCCCTGTCTTGTGCCAGTTTTCAAAGGGAATGCTTCCAGTTTTTGCCCATTCAGAATGATATTGGCTGTAGGTTTGTCATATATAGCTCTGATTATTTTGAGATATGTTCCATCAATACCTGGTTTATTGAGAGTTTTTAGCATGAAGGTTGTTGAATTTTGTCGAAGGTCTTTTCTGCATCTATTGAGATAATCACGTGGCTTTTGTCATTGGTTCTGTTTATGTGATGGATTATGTTTATTGATTTGCATATGGTGAACCAGCCTTGCATCCCAGTGATAACGCCGATTTGATTATGGTGGATAAGGTTTTTGATGTGCTGCTGGATTCGGTTTGCCAGTATTTTCTTGAGGATTTTTGCATTGATGTTCATCAGGGATATTGGTCTAAAATTCTCTTTTTTTGTTGTGTCTCTGCCAGGCTTTGGTATCAGGTTGATGCTGGCCTCATAAAATGAGTTAAGAAGGATTCCCTCTTTTTCTATTGATTGGAATAGTTTCAGAACGAATGGTACCAGCTCCTCTTTGTAACTCTGGTAGAATTCGGCTGTGAATCCGTCTGGTCCTGGCCTTTTTTTGGTTGTTAGGCTATTAATTATTGCCTCAATTTCAGAGCCTGTTATTGGTTTATTCAGACATTCAACTTCTTCCTGGTTTAGTCTCGGGGGGGTGTATGTGTCCAGGAATTTATCCATTTCTTCTAGATTTTCTAGTTTATTTGAGTAGAAGTGTTTATAGTATTCTCTGATGGTAGTTTGTATTTCTGTGGGATCGGTGGTGATATCCTCTTTATCATTTTTTATCACCTGTATTTGATTCTTCTCTCTTTTCTTCCTTATTAGTCTTGCTAGAGGCCTATCAATTTTGTTGATCTTTTCAAAAAACAAGCTCCTATATTCATTGATTTTTTTGAAGTGTTTTTTTGTGTCTCTATCTCCTTCAGTTCTGCTCTGATCTTGGTTATTTCTTGCCTTCTGCTAGCTTTTGAATTTGTTTGCTCTTGCTTCTCTAGTTCTTTTAATTGTGACATTAGGGTGTCAATTTTAGATCTTTCCTGCTTTCTCTTGTTGGAATTTAGTGTTATAAATTTCCCTGTAAACACTGCTTTAGCTATGTCCCAGAGATTCTGGTACGTTGTGTCTTTGGTCTCATTGGTTTCAAAGAACATCTTTATTTCTGCCTTAATTTTGTTATTTACCCAGTAGTCATTCAGGAGCAGGTTATTCAGTTTCCATGTAGTTGTGCAGGTTTGAGTGAGTTTCTTAATCCTGAGTTCTAATTTGATTGCACTGTGGTCTGAGAGACAGTTTGTTGTGATTTCTATTCTTTTACATTTGCTGAGGAATGCTTTACTTCCAAATATGTGGTCAATTTTGGAATAAGTGCGATGTGGTGCTGAGAAGAATGTATATTCTGTTGATTTGGGGTGAAGAGTTCTGTAGATGTCTATTAGGTCTGCTTGGTGCAGAGCTGAGTTCAAGTCCTGGATATCCTTATTAACCTTCTGTCTCATTGATCTGTCTAATATTGACAGTGGGGTGTTAAATTGTCCCACTATTATTGTGTGGGAGTCTAAGTCTCTTTGTAGGCCTCTAAGAACTTGCTTTATGAATCCGGGTGCCCCTGTATTGGGTGCATATATATTTAGGATAGTTAGCTCTTCTTGTTGAATTGATCCCTTTACCATTATGTAATGGCCTTCTTTGTCTCTTTTCATCTTTGTTGGTTTAAAGTCTGTTTTATCAGAGACTAGGATTGCAACCCCTGCTTTTTTTTTTTTTTTTTTTGCTTTCCATTTGCTTGGTAGATATTCCTCCATCCCTTTATTTTGAGCCTATGTGTGTCTCTGCATGTGAGATGGGTCCCATGAAAACAGCACACTGATGGGTCTTGACTCTATCCAATTTGCCAGTCTGTGTCTTTTAATTGGGGCATTTAGCCCATTTACATTTAAGGTTAATATTGTTATGAGTGAATTTGATCCTGTCATTATTATGTTAGCTGGTTATTTTGCCAATTAGTTGATGCAGTTTATTCCTAGCATCAATGGTCTTTACAATTTGGTATGTTTTTTGCAGTGGCTGGTACCCGTTTTTCCTTTCCATATTTAGTGCTTCCTTCAGGATCTCTTGTAAGGCAGGCCTGGTGGTGACAAAATGTCTCAGCATTTGCTTATCTGTAAAGGATTTTATTTCTCCTTCACTTGTGAAGCTTTGTTTGGCTGGATATGAAATTCTGGGCTGAAAATTCTTTTCTTTGAGAATGTTAAATATTGGCTCCCACTTTCTTCTGGCTTGCAGAGTTTCTGCCAAGAGATCCGCTGTTAGTCTGATGGGCTTCTCTTTCTGGGTAACCCGACCTTTCTTTCTGGCTGCCCTTAACATTTTTTCCTTCATTTCAACCTTGGTGAATCTGACAATTATGTGTCTTGGGGTTGCTCTTCTTAAGGAATGTCTTTGTGGTGTTCTCTGTATTCACTGAATTTGAATGTTGGCCTGCCTTGCTAGGTGGGGGAAGTTCTCCTGGATAATATCCTGAAGAGCGTTTTCCAACGTGGTTCCATTCTCCCTGTCACTTTCAAGTACACCAATCAAACGTAGATTTCGTCTTTTCACATAGTCCCATATTTCTTGGAGGCTTTGTTCATTTCTTTTTGCTCTTTTTTTTTTTTTTTTTTTTTTGAGACGGAGTCTCACTCTGTCACCCAGGCTGGAGTGCAGTGGCGTGATCTTGGCTCACTGCAATCTCCACCTCCCAGGTTCATGCCATTCTCCTGCCTCAGCTTCCCTAGTAGCTGGGACTACAGGTGCCTGCCACCACGCCTGGTTAATTTTTTGTATTTTTAGTGGAGATGGAGTTTCACCATATTAGCCAGGATGGTCTCGATCTCCTGACCTCGTGATCTGCCTGCCTCAGCCTCCCAAAGTGGTGGGATTACAGGCGTGAGCCACCGGGCCTGGCCTTTTTTACTCTTTTTTCTCTAAACTTCTCTTCTCACTTTATTTCATTAATTTGATCCTCAATCACTGATACCCTTTCTTCCACTTGATCGAATTGGCTATTGAAGCTTGTGCATGCGTCATGTACTTCTCATGCCATGGTTTTCACCTCCATCAGGTCATTTAAGGTCTTCTCTACACTGTTTATTCTAGTTAGCCATTTCTCTAGTCTTTTTTCAAGGTTTTTTAGCTTCCTTGCGATGGGTTCGAACATCCTCCTTTAGCTCAGAGAAGTTTGTTATTACTGACCTTCTGAAGCCTACTTTTGTCAGCTTGTCAAAGTCGTTCTCCATCTAGCTTTGTTCCATTGATGGCGAGGAGCTGCAATCCTTTGGAGGAGAAGAGGCGCTCTGGTTTTTAGAATTTTCAGCTTTACTGGTTTGGTTTCTCCCCATCTTTGTGGTTTTATATACCTTTGTTCTTTGATGTTGGTGACCTACAGATGGGGTTTTTGTGTGGACATCCTTTTTGTTGATGTTGTTGCTATTCCTTTCTGTTTGTTAGTTTTCCTTCTCACAGTCAGGTCCCTCAGCTACAGATCTGTTGGAGTTTGCTGGAGGTCCACTCCAGACCCTGGTTTCCTGGGTATCACCAGTGGACGCTGCAGAACAGCAAATATTGCAGAACAGCAAATATCACTGCCTGATCTTTCCTCTGGAAGCTTCATCCCAGAGGGGCACCCACCTGTATGAGGTGTCAGTCGGCCCCTACTAGGAGGTGTCTCCCAGTTAGGCTACACGGGGGTCAGGGACCCACTTGAGGAGGCAAGTTTGTCCATTCTCCAAGCTTGAACACCATGCTAGGAGAACCGCTGCTCTCTCCAGAGCTGTCAGACATGGATGTTTAAGTCTGCAGAAGTTTCTGCTGCATTTTGTTCAGCTATGCCCTGCCCCCAGAGGTGGAGTCTTCAGAGGCAGCAGGCTTGGCTGAGCTGTGGTGGGTTCCACCCAGTTCGAGCTTCCCTGGCTGATTTGTTTACCTACTCAAGCCTCAGCAATGGTGGATGCCTCTCCCCCTGCCAGGCTGCTGCCTCACAGGTGGATCTCAGACTGCTGTGCTAGCAGGGAGCAAGGCTCCATGGGCATGGGACCCGCCGAGCCAGGCATGGGATATAATCTCCTCGTGTGCTGTTTGCTAAGACTGTTGGAAAAGCACAGTATTTGGGCAGGAGGGTCCCATTTTTCCAGGTACCATCTGTCATGGCTTCCCTTGGCTAGGAGAGGGAAATCCCCTGACCCCTTGCACTTCCCAGGTGAGGCAATGCCCCACCCTGCTTTGGCTTGCCCTCCGTGGGATGCACCCACTGTCCAACCAGTCCCAATGAGATGAACCAGGTACCTCAGTTGGAAATGCAGAAATCACCCATCTTCTGCGTGGATCACACTGGGAGCTGCAGACTGGAGCTCTTCCTATTCCACCATCTTGGAATGGACCAATCACGTGGTTTTTGTCTTTAGTTCTGTTCATGTGATGAATTATGTTTATTGGTTTGCATATGTTGAACCAGCCTTGCATCTCAGGGATGAAGCCAACTTGATTGTGGTAGATAATCTTTTTGATGTGCTGCTGGATTTGGTTTGTGAGTATTTTATTGAAGATTATTGCATTGATGTTCATCAGGGATATTGGCCTGAAGTTTTTTTGTTGTTGTGGTATCTCTGCAAGGTTTTGGTATCAGGATGATGTTGACCTCATAAAATAAGTTAGAGAGGATTCCCTCCTTTCCAATTGTTTGGAATAGTTTTAGAAGAAATGGTACCAGCTCCTCTTTGTAGTTCTGGTAGAATTCAGCTATAAACCTGCCTGGTCCGGGGCTTTTTTTGGTTGGTAGACTATTACTGCCTCAATTTCAGAACATTTTATTGGTCTATTAAGGGATTTAACTTATTCCTGGTTCAGTCTTGGGAGGGTGTATGTGTCCAGGAATTTATCCATATCTTCTGGATTTTCTAGTTTATTAGGTTAGAGGTGTTTATAGTATTATCTGATGGCAGTTTGTATTTCTGTTGGGTCAGTGGTGATATCCCCTTTATCATTTTTTGTTGTGTCTGTTTGATTC
This sequence comes from Pan paniscus, assembly GCF_029289425.2. NCBI lineage: Eukaryota > Metazoa > Chordata > Mammalia > Primates > Hominidae > Pan > Pan paniscus. The sequence continues at coordinate 113,734,277 of NC_085926.1, forward strand.
TTCTCGCTTGTCTTCTTTATTAATCAAGCTAGCAGTCTATCCATATTATTAATTTTTTTGAAAAAACAGCTACTAGATTCATTGATTTTTTGAATAGTCTTTTGTATCTCTATCTCCTTCAGTTCTGCTCTCATCTTGGACATTTTTTGTCTTCTGCTAGCTTTGGGGTTTGCTCTTGGTTCTCTAGTTCTTTTAGTTGTGATGTTAGGATGTAGATTGGAGATCTTTTTAGCTTTTTGATGTGGGCATTTAGTGCAATAAATTTTCCTCTTATCACTGCTTTATCTGCATCCCAGAGATTCTGGTACATTGTTTGTTTGCTCTCATTGATTTCAAAGAACTTCTTGATTTCTGCCTTAATTTCATTATTTACCCAGGAGATGTGTTGGAGTTTGCTGGAGGTCCACCCCAGATGCTGTTTGCCTGGGTATCACCAGCGGGTATCATTCAGGAGCAGGTTGTTTAAATTCCATGTAGTTTTGTGGTTTTGAGTGAGTTTCTTCATCTTCTAATTTGATTGCTCCATGGTCTGAGAGACTGTTTGTTATGATTTCAGTTCTTTTGCGTTTGCTGAAGATTGTTTTACTTCCAATTATGTTATCAATTTTAGAGTAAGTGCCATGTGGCACTGAGAAAAAGGTATATTCTGTTGTTTTTGGGTGGAGAGTTCTGTAGATATCTGTCAAGTCCACTTGACTAAGCTGAGTTCAATCCTGAATATCTTTGTTAATTTTCTGTCTTGATGATTTGTCTACTATTGACAACAGGGTGTTAAATCTTTCACCATTATTGTGTGGGAGTCTAAGTCTCTTTGAAGGTCTCTAAGAGCTTGTTTTATGAATCTGGGCGCTCCTGTATTGGGTGCATATATATTTAGGATAGTCAGCTCTTCTTGTTGAATTGAACCCTTTACCATTATATAATGTCCTTCTTTGTCTTTTTTGATCTTTCTTGGTTAAAGTCTGTTTTGTAAGAAACTAGGATTGCAACCCCTGTTTTTTTTTTTTTTATTTCCATTTGCTTAGTAGATTTTCCTCCATCCCTTTATTTTGAGCCTATGTGTGTCTTTGCATGTGAAATGGGTATCTTGAATACGGCACACCAATGAGTCTTGACTCTTTATGAAGCTTGCCATTGTGTGTCTTTTAACTGGGCCTATTTACATTTAAGGTTAATATTGTTACATGTGAATTTGATCCTGTCATCATGATGCTAGCTGGTTATTTTATAGTCTTGTTTATGTAGTTACTTCATTGTGTTGTTGGTCTGTGTACTTCAGTTTGTTTTTGTAGTGGCTGGTAATGTTTTTTCCTTTCTACATTTAGTGCTTCCTTCAGGAGCTCTTGCAAGGCAGGCCTGGTGGTGTGAAAGTCCCTCAGCATTTGCTTGCCTGAAAAGGACTTTATTTCTCCTTCATTTATGAAGCATAGTTTGGCTGGGTATGAAATCCTCAGTTGGAAATTCTTTTCTTTAAGAATGTTGAATACTGGCCCCTAATCTCTTCTGGCCATAGGGTTTCTGTTGCAAGGTCTGCTGTTAGTCTGATGGGCTTCCATTTGTAGGTGACTTGGCCTTTCTGTCTGGCTGCCCTTAACTTTTTTTATTCATTTGACCTTGGAGAATCTGATGATTATGTGTCTTGGGGTTGATCTTCTCTTGGAGTATCTTACTGGAGTTCTCTGAGTTTCCTGAATTTGAAGGTTGACCTGCCTCGCTAGGTTGGGAAAGTTCTCCTAGATGATATCCTGAAGTATGTTTTCCAAGTTGGTTCCATTTTCCCTGCCTCTTTCAGGTACCCTAATCAGTTATAGGTTCAGTCTTTTTACATAATCCCATAGTTCTTGGAGGTTTTGTTCATTCCTTTTCATTTTTTTTCTCTAATCTTTTCTGCCTGTCTTATTTTAGCAAGATAGTGTTCAAGCTCTGATATTCTTTCCTCTGCTTGGTCTATTCAGCTATTGATACTTGTGATTACATTGTGAAGTTCTCATGTTGTGTTTTTCAGCTCTATCAAGTCATTTATGTTCCTCTAACATTTTATGATGGTTCTTAACTTCTTTGCACTGGGATAGAACATACTCTGTTAGCTCATCAAAGTTCATTATTACCCACATTTTGAAGCCTGTTTCTGCCAGTTCATCCAGCTCAGCCTCAGCCCAGTTCTGGCTCCTTGCTGGAGAGGTGTTGTCATCATCTAGAAGAGAAGAGGAACTCTGGCTTTTGAGTTTTCAGTGTGTTTTTTCATTGATTCTTCACATCTTCACAAGTTTATCTACCTTTGATCTTTGAGGTTGCTGACCTGTGAATGGAGTTTTTATGGGTACTTTTTTGTTGATGGTGTTGCTTTTGTTGCCTTCTGTTGGTTTTTCTTTTAACAGTCTGGCCCCTCTTCTGTAGGGCTGCTGTGATTTGCTGGGAGGGCCACTCTAGATCCTATTTGCCTGGGTCCCTCCCACACCTAGAGGTGTCACCAGTGGAGGCTGCAGAGCAGCAAAGATGGCTGCCTGCTCCTTCTTCTGGGAGCTCAATCCCGGAGAAGCACCAGCCTGATGCCAGCAGGAATGCTCCAGTATAAGGTGTCTGGCAACCCCTGTTGGGGGGGGGTCTCACCCAGTCAGGAGGCACAAGACCAGGGACCTGCTTAATGAAGCACTCCGGCTGCCCCTTGGTGGATGAGGAGCTCTGCGCTTGGGGGAATCCCACTTGTCTGGGCTGCCCGGATTCCTCAGAGCCAGTAAGGGAAAAGACTAAGTCTGCTGATCCATGGGGACTCCAGCTGCCTCTCCCTGCAGGGCCTCCATCCCAGGGAGATTAAAGTTCTGTCCCTAAACCCCTGGCTATAGTTGCTGAAATTCCCAGACCCTGTCTGATGAGGAGGGATGGCTCCTGGTATGGCCTAAAGAGTCAGTCTGGCCACAGTCTGCCACAGCTGCTGTGCTGCACTGTGGGGAATTCCTCCTGGGGCCAAATCACCCAGTCTCCCCAGCACTGGCAAGAGAAAAAGGCCAACTGGAGCTACAGTGATGGCTGCTGTCTCTCCCCTCGGGAGCTCAGTCATCTTAGGCAGCAGGCAGCCATGGTGATGACAGCCACCCATGCCCCCAGGAACTGGGTAGTCTTAGGCAGTCTCTAGCCAAGCAGCTACTGAGAATCTGCGCAGCTCTGTGCTTAGGACCCAAGGACCTTATAGCATGAGCTTACAAGGGGATCTCCTGATGTATAATTGCACAAATCCGTGGAAAAAACATGGTTTCCTGGGTGAGGCAGCACAATTACTCAACACCTCCCTTGGTTGGGGGTGGGAGTTCCCCTTGCCCCATTCAGCTCCTGGATGGACCGTCGCTCTACCCTGCTTTTCCCTGCTCTCCTTGGGTTGTGCCAACCTCCTAGTCAGTCCCAATGAGAGAACCTAGATACCTTAGTTGCTGGTGCAGGATTCACTCACTGTTTTCATTCTTCTCAGTGGGAGCCTCCAACTGCAGCTGATTGTAGACCAATATTTTTTCAAGATTGAATCCACAAACTAAAAATGCTGAAGGACAACAGCATTATGTCTGCAGAGGAAGGAACATGTAATAATATACAACTAAAGTTGGAATTGAGGTTAGGTGTTGCCAATGACACTTCTCCCATCTACAGACTTTCAGTGAAAGTCATAAAGCACTGGATATTAGAAGAACAGGATATTCTATGCAATCTAATTTTGAAGCCATAGGTGTCTCTTTAAAAACTCTAACTTTATTTTACATCAGACGAGCATATGGTGTAAAAGTAATTATACATTTTAATGAACATGAATTCTTTCCTATTAGCAAACTATGTTGAACAAATATTTTTAAATATTTACTCTGGATATATTTATGTTATGCCACAATAGAGTGGGTGTTTAATGAAATGAAAATTGGTATGGTTTTGTTGCTTGGAGTAGAAAACACTATGTATCTATGTACATATATACACATATATGTGTATACCCATGCAGGTACGTATATAAAAATGTATATATACATAGTATATACATGTATGTAATAATTTGATAAGATATAGAAAAATGAGATGAGAAATACAAAATTGAAAACAAAATAAAACAGAACCATTGAAGCTTCACTTCAACATTTATAACACAAAATCAAGTCTCATTTGTACTTATTTTGAATCTTTTCCAAAGGAATTAGGATACAGGAAGAGCTCATTTTACCAGAACATTTTTTTAAATAGGGATCAGGCTGGGTGCAGTGGCTCACGCCTATAATCCCAACACTTTGGGAGGCCAAGGCAGGCGGATCAAAAGGTCAGGAGATAAAGAGCATTCTGGCTAACATGGTGAAACCCTGTCTCTACTAAAAATACAAAAAGTTAGCCCGGCGTGGTGGTGGGCGCTTGTAGTCCCAGCTACTCGGGAGGCTGAGTCACGAGAATGGCATGAACCTGGGAGGCAGAGGTTGCAGTGAGCCGAGATTGCACCACTGCACTCCAGCCTGGGTGACAGAGTGAGACTCCTTCTCAAAAAAAAAAAAAAAAAAAAAAAAAAAATTAAATAGGGATCATTAACCAGCACCAAGGACTGCCCTGGAAAGGGGTTTTATTGTGTTTCTGAAGAGGCAAAGTCATGTTGTTGTCCCCACCTACGTTTGCTCCTTTTCTCCAGATAACCCTTGCGAGCACTAAATTGGAGCTATCACATCATGCTGTGTGTTACTAAGTTCAGGTCTTCATCTGCTGCTTTAAAGCCGTGACCTGGGCAACTTGGATGGACTCACTTCTCCAATTTATACATGCTCAATATCTGTTTCCTTTTCTTTCTTTCTTTCCTTTCTTTCTTCTTCTTCCCCCCTCCCCCCGCCCCCCGAGACAGGGTTTTGCTCTGCTACCCAGGCTGGCGTGCAGTGGCATGATCATGGCTCACTGCAGTCTCGAACTCCTGGGCTCAAGAGATCCTCTTGGCTCAGCCTTCTGAGTAGCTGGGGCTACAGTCATACACTACCACACCCAGCTAATTTTTTCAATTTTTAGTAGAGGTGAGGTCTCTCTATGTTGCTCAGGCAGGCCTCAAACTCCTGAGCTCAAGCGATTGTCCTGCCTTGCCTCCTAAAATGCTGAGATTACAAGCATGAGCCACTACACCTGGCCTCAACTTTTGTTTTATAGGGCATTTTATAGGGTACTCCACAGGAGCCTAGAAACTACTACAAGTTCAAGACATCATCAATAGAATCCACAAAAACCTATTAAACACTTGTACTACCTTAGATACAGGAGATAAAAGAAGATGAGATAAAGAAGTCATGGCCCTCAGGCAAGCAGACTTTGGAGGCTCTGGAAAAGGGAAAGACTGGGCAAATTGAATGCCTAATAGGGCTTGCTTTCAGTGCAGTCTACAAGGACACTTTAAAAAAAAGATTGTCTGAATAGAAATAAGCCGCCCACTCGTCCATGCCTCTTATGTCAAGGGAATCACTGGAAGGCCCACTGCCCCAGGGGATGAAGTTCCTCTGAGTCAGAAGCCACTAACCAGATGATCCAGCAACAGGACTGAGGGTGCCCAGGGCAAGCGCCAGCCCATGCCATCACCCTCACAGAGCCCCAGGTATGCTTGACCATTGAGGGCCAAGAGGTTAACTGTCTCCCGGACAGTGGCGTGGCCTTCTCAGTCTTACTCTTCTGTGCCAGACAACTGTCCTCCTGATCTGTCACTATCTGAGGGGTCCTAGGACAGGCAGTCACTAGATACTTCTTCCAGGCACTAAGTTGTGACTGGGGAACTTTACTCTTTTCACATGCTTTTCTAATTATGCCTGAAAGCCCCACTCCTTTGTTAGGGAGAGACATCCTAGCAAAAGCAGGGGCCATTATACACCTGAACATAGGAGAAGGAACACACATTTCTTGTCCCCTACTTGAGGAAGGAATTAATCCTGAAGTCTGAGCAACAGAAGGACAATATGGATGAGCGAAGAATGCCCATTCCCTTCAAGTTAAACTAAAAGATTCACCTTCTTTCCCTACCAAAGGCAGTACCCCCTTAGACCTGAGGCCCAACAAGTACTTCAAAAGATTAAGGACCTAAAAGCCCAAGGTCTAGTAAAATCATGCAACAGTGCAATAGTCCCTGCAATACTTCAATTTTAGGAGTACAGAAACCCAATGGAGTGTGGAGATTAGTGCAAGATCTCAGGATTATCAATGAGGCTGCTGTCCCTGTATAACCAGCTGCACCTAACCCTTATGCTCTGCTTTCCCAAATACCAGAGGAAGCAGAATGGTTTACAGTCCTGGACCTTAAGGATGCCTTTTTCTGCATCCCTTACATCCTGACTCTCAATTCTTGTTTGCCTTTGAAGATCCTTCGAACCCAACATCTCAACTCACCTGGACTGTTTTACCCCAAGGTTTCAGGCCATCTATTTGGCCAGGCATTAGCCCAAGACTTGAGCCAGTTCTCATACTTGGACACTCTCGTCCTTTGGTATGTGAATGATTTACTTTTAGCCTCCTGTTCAGAAACTTTGTGCCATCAAGCCACCCAAGTGCTCTTAAACTTCCTCACCACTTGTGGCTACAAGGTTTCCAAACCAAAGGCTCAGCTCTGCTCACAGCAGGTTAAATACTTAGGGCTAAAATTATCCAAAGGAACCAGGGCCCTCAGTGAGGAATGTAACCAGCCTATACTGGCTTATCCTCATCCCACAACGCTGGATACTGCCAAAAGAACCTGAAAATGCAGGAGACAATGCTAGCTATTCCTGTGAACCTCTACAGGATCTGTGCCTGCTCTTCAAATGACAACCGTGAGGAAAGTAACTAGAATCATAGATCCCCGTGGCCCTCCCTTGTCACATTTTTCTCTTTACTGTTCTCTTACCCACTTTCGCTCTCATTGCACCTCCTCCATGCTGATGTACTACCAGTAGTTCCCCTCACCAAGAGCTTCTATGGATAATGCAGCTTCCCAGAAATACTGACGCCTCATTGTATAGGAGTTTTTCTAAAGGAAACCCCACTTTCACCCCCCGTACACATACTCGCCCAGTAAGCCTATTTAATACCACTCTCACTGGGCTCCATGAAGCCTCAGCCCAAAACCCTACTAACTGTTGGGTGTGCCTCACCCTGCATTTAGGCCATACATTTCAATCCCTGTATCTTTAATCTCCTTGTTAAGTTTGTCTCTTCCAGAATCGAAGGTGTAAAACTACAAATTGTTCTTCAAATGGAGCCCCAGATGCAGTCCATGACTAAGATCTACTGCGGACCCCTGGACTGGCCTGCTAGCCCATGCTCTGATGTTGATGACATTGAGGGCACCTCTCCCGAGGAAATCTCAACTGCATGACCCCTGCTATGCCCCAATTCAACAGAAAGCAGTTAGAGCAGTCGTCAGCCAACCTCCCCAACAGCACTTGGGTTTTCCTGTTGAGAGAGGGGACTGAGAGACATGACTAGCTGGATTTCCTAGGCCGGCTAAGAATTCCTGAACCTAGCTGGGGAAGCTGACCACACCCACCTTTAAACACAGGGCTTGTAACTCAGCTCACACCTGACCAATCAGGTTGTAAAGAGAGCCCACTAAAATACCAATTAGGCTATAAGCAGGAGGTAAAGAAATAATCAAATCTATCTTTTCTTCTTTATTAGTCTTGCTAGTGGTCTATCAATTTTGTTGATCTTTTCAAAAAGCCAGCTCCTGGATTCATTGATTTTTTGAAGGGTTTTTTCTGTCTCTATTTCCTTCAGTTCTGCTCTGATCTTAGTTATTTCTTGCCTTCTGCTAGCTTTTGAATGTGTTTGTTCTTGCTTCTCTAGTTCCTTTAATTGTGATGTTAGGGTGTCAATTTTAGATCTTTCCTGCTTTCTCTTGTGGGCATTTAGTGCTATAAATTTTCCTCTACACACTGCTTTGAATGTGTCCCAGAGATTCTGGTATGTTGTGTCTTTGTTCTCGTTGGTTTCAAAGAATATCTTTATTTCTGCCTTCATTTCATGATGTACCCCGTAGTCATTCAGGAGCAGGTTGTTCAGTTTCCATGTAGTTGAGCGGTTTTGAGTGAGTTTCTTAATCCTGAGTTCTAGTTTGATTGCACTGTGGTCTGAGAGAGAGTTTGTTATAATTTCTGTTCTTTTAAATTTCCTGAGGAGTGCTTTACTTCCAATTATGTGGTCAATTTTGGAATAGGTGTGGTGTGGTGCTGAAAAGAATGTATATTCTGTTGATTTGGGGTTGAGAGATCTGTAGATGTCTATTAAGTCCGCTTGGTGCAGAGCTGAGTTCAGTTCCTGGATATCCTTGTTAACTTTCTGTCTCATTGATCTGTCTAATGTTGACAGCGGGGTGTTAAAGTCTCCCATTATTATTGTGTGGGAGTTGAATCAAATAGACACAATAAGAAATGATAAAGGGGATATCACCACCGATCCCACAGAAATACAAACTACCATCAGAGAATACTATAAACATCTCTACACAAATAAACTAGAAAATCTAGAAGAAATGGATAAATTCCTCAACACATACACCCTCCCAAGACTAAACCAGGAAGAAGTTGAATCTCTGAATAGACCAATAACAGGCTCTGAAATTGAGGCAATAATTAATAGCTTACCAACCAAAAAAAGTCCAGGACCAGATGGATTCACAGCCGAATTCTACCAGAGGTACAAGGAGGAGCTGCTACCATTCTTTCTGAAACTATTCCAATCAATAGGAAAGAGGGAATCCTTCTTAACTCATTTTATGAGGCCAGCATCATCCTAATACCAAAGCCTGGCGGAGACACAACAGAAAAAGAGAATCTTAGACCAATATCCCTGATGAACATCAATGCAAAAATCCTCAATAAAATACTGGCAAACCAAATCCAGCAGCACATCAAAGAGCTTATCCACCATGATCAAGTGGGCTTCATCCCTGAGATGCAAGGCTGGTTCAACATACGCAAATCAATAAATGTTATTCAGCATATAAACAGAACCAATGATAAAAACCACATGATTCTCTCCATAGACACAGAAAAGGCCTTTGACAAAATTCAACAACGCTTCATGCTAAAAGCTCTCAATAAATTAGGTATTGATGGGACGTATCTAAAAATAATAAGAGGTATATATGACAAACACACAGCCAATATCATACTGAATGGGCAAAAACTGGAAGCATTCCCTTTGAAAACTGGCACAAGAAACAGATGCCCTCTCTCACCGCTCCTATTCAACATACTGTTGGAAGTTCTGGCCAGGGCAATCAGGTAGAAGAAGGAAATAAAGGGTATTCAATTAGGAAAAGAGGAAGTCAAATGGTCCCTGTTTGCAGATGACATGATTGTATATCTAGAAAACCCCATCGTCTCAGCCCAAAATCTCCTTAAGCTGATAGGCAACTTTAGCAAAGTCTCAGGATACAAAATCAATGTGCAAAAATCACAAGCATTCTTATACACCAATAACAGACAAACAGAGAGCCAAATCATGAGTGAACTCCCATTCACAATTGCTTCAAAGAGAATAAAATACCTAGGAATCCAACTTACAAGGGATGTGAAGGACCTCTTCAAGGAGAACTACAAACCGCTGCTCAATGAAATAAAAGAGGATACAAACAAATGGAAGAACATTCCATGCTCTTGGGTAGGAAGGATCAATATCGTGAAAATGGCCATGCTGACCAAGGTAATTTATAGATTCAATGCCATCCCCGTCAAGCTACCAATGATTTTCTTCACAGAATTGGAAAAAACTACTTTAAAGTTCATATGGAACCAAAAAAGAGCCTGCATTGACAAGTCAATCCTAAGCCAAAAGAACAAAGCTGGAGGCATCATGCTACCTGACTTCAAAGTATACTACAAGGCTACAGTAACCAAAACAGCATGGTACTGGTACCAAAACAGAGATATAGATCAATGGAACAGAACAGAGCCCTCAGAAATAACGCAGCATATCTACAACTATCTGATCTTTGACAAGCCTGACACAAACAAGCATGGGGAAAGGATTCTCTATTTAATAAATGGTGCTGGGAAAACTGGCTAGCCATATGTAGAAAGCTGAAAGTGGATCCCTTCCTTACACCTTATACAAAAATTAATTCAAGATGGATTAAAGACTTAAATGTTAGACCCAAAGCCATAAAAACCCTAGAAGAAAACCTAGGCAATACCATTCAGGACGTAGGCATGGGCAAGAATTTCATGTCTAAAACACCAAAGGCAATGGCAACAAAAGGCAAAATTGACAAATGGGATCTAATTAAACTAAAGAGCTCCTGCACAGCAAAAGAAACTACCATCAGAGTGAACAGGCAACCTACAGAACGGGAGAAAATTTTTGCAATCTAGTCATCTGACAAAGGGCTAATATCCAGAATCTACAATGAACTCCAACAAATTTACAAGAAAAAAACAAACAACCCCATCAAAAGTGGGCAAAGGATATGAACAGACACTTCTCAAAAGAAGACATTTATGCAGCCAAAAGACACATGAAAAAATGCTCATCATCACTGGCCATCAGAAAAATGCAAATCAAAACCACAATGAGATACCATCTCACACCGGTTAGAATGGTGATCATTAAAAAGTCAGGAAACAACAGGTGCTGGAGAGGATGTGGAGAAATAGGAACGCTTTTACACTGTTGGTGGGACTGTAAACCAGTTCAACCATTGTGGAAGTCAGTGTGGCGATTTCTCAGGGATCTAGAACTAGCAATCCCATTACTGGGTATATACCCAAAGGATTATAAAACATGCTGCTATAAAGACACATGCACATGCATGTTTATTGCAGCACTATTCACAATAGCAAAGATTTGGAACCAACCCAAATGTCCAACAATGATAAACTGGCTTAAGAAAATGTGGCACATATACACCATGGAATACTATGCAGCCATAAAAAATGATGAGTTCATGTTCTTTGTAGGGACATGGATGAAGCTGGAAACCATCATTCTCAGCAAACTATCTCAAGGACAAAAAACCAAACACCGCGTGTTCTCACTCATAGGTGGGAAATGAACAATGAGAACACATGGACACAGGAAGGGGAAGATCACACACCAGGGCCTGTTGTGGGGTGGGGGGAGGGGGGAGGGATAGCATTAGGAGATATACCTAATGTTAAATGACAAGTTAATGGGTGCAGCACACCAACATGGAACATGTATACATATGTAACAAATCTGCACGTTGTGCACATGTACCCTAAAACTTAAAGTATTAAAAAAAAAGAAATAGTCCAATCATCTATTGCCTGAGAGCACAGGGGGAGGGAAAATGATCGGGATATATAAACCCAGGCATTTGAGCCGGCACTGGCAACCCCCTTTGGGTCCTCTCCCATTGTATGGGGGCTCTGTTTTCACTCTATTAAATCTTGCAACTGCAAAAAAAAAAAAAAAAGAAAGAAAGAAACAGAAACATATGTTAACACAAGGAGCTGTACATAATGTTAATAGCAATTTAATTTGTGATAGACTCAAACTGGAAACAGTGAGAAAGTTCAAAAAGTAAGTGGATGAATAAATTAGAGTGTACCCCCAAAACCGAAGACATTCTGCAATAGAAAGGTATAAACTACTGGTACGTTAAACAACATAAATGAATCTCCAAAACATGCTGCTCATAAGAAGCCAGACACAAAAGAATATATGCCATATCTTGTCACTTATATGATAATCTGGAAAAGACAATGCAAATGTACAGTGATAAAGTCTCAGTGGTTGCCTGGGTGTTGGTGTACAAATGAGGATTGACCAGAAAGAAGCAAAGAAAGTAACCTTTGGGGATAATGGAAATATTCTATATCTTGACTATAATGCGAGTTACATATGTGTATATATCTATCAAAGGTTGTTGAACAGTAAATTTAAAATACGTGCATTTCTCTTCTTATACTAAACTGTAAGATACACACATATAAAATCTGATATATCTAGATATTCTAGATACATATACATCTACATATTGTTACATATATAGATATAGATATAATCTGATTAAAAAATAGCATCTGGGATATATAAAAGTATTCTTATAATTCAATGGTAGAAGATAAAGATAAATGATCCAAATGGTCAGTATAGTTCTAAATAATAACTTCTTTTGACAGAGCACCTGGAATAAGGGGCATCTGTGGGAGCAGCTTCAGCAAACTTAAACATTCCTGTCTGCCGGCTCTGAAGAGAGCAGCAGATATCCCAGCACAGCACTCTAGCTCTGCTAAGACACAGACTGCCTCCTCAAGTTGGTCCCTGACTCCCATGCCTCCTGACTGGGAGACATCTCACAGCAGGGGTCAACAGACACCTCATACAGGAGAGCTCCAGCTGGCATCTGGCAGGTGCCCCTCTAGGACAAAACTTCCAGAGGAAGGAACAGGCAGCAATCTTTGCTGTTCTGTAGCCTCTGCTGGTGATATCCAGGCAAACAGGGTCTGGAGTGGACCTCCACCAAACTCCAGCAAACCTGCAGCAGAGGGACCTGACTGTTAGGAGGAAAACTAACAAACAGAAAGAAATAGCATCAACATCAACAAAAAGGACGTCCACACAGAAACCCCATACAAAGGTCACCAACATCAAAGACGAAAGGTAGATAAATCCACAAAGATGAGGAAAAACCAGCACAAAAAGACTGAAAATTCCAAAAACCAGAATACCTCTTCTCTTCCAAAGGATCAGAACTCCTTGCCAGCAAGGGAACAAAACTGAATGGAGAATGAGTTAGACGAAGTGACAGAAGTAGGCTTCAGAAGGTGGGTAATAACAAACTCTTCCAAGCTAAAGCAGCATGTTCTAACCCAATGCAAGGAAACAAAGAACCTTGAAAAAAGGTTAGAGGAATTGCTAACTAGAATAACCAGTTTAGAGAAGAACATAAATGATCTGATGGAGCTGAAAAACACAGCATGAGAACTTCGTGAAGCATACACAAGTATCAATAGCTGAATCGATCAAGTGGAAGAAAGGATATCAGAGATTGAAGATCTACTTAATGAAATAAAGTGTGAAGACAAGATTAGAGAAAAAAGAATGAAAAGGAATGAATAAAGCCTCCAAGAAATATGGGACTATGTGAAAAGACCAAACCTATGTTTAATTGGTGTACCTGAAAGTGACTGGGAGAATGGAACCAAGTTGGAAAACACTCTTCAGGATATTATCCAGGAGAACTTCCCCAACCTAGTAAGACAGGCCAACATTCAAATTCAGGAAATACAGAGAACATCACAAAAATACTCCTCGAGAAGAGCAACCCCAAGACACATAATTGTCAGATTCACCAAGGCTGAAATGAAGGAAAAAATGTTAAGGGCAGCTAGAGAGAAAGGTCGGGTTACCCACAAAGAGAAACCCATCAGACTAACAGTGGATCTCTCAGCAGAAACCCTACAAGCCAGAAGAGAGTGGGGGCCAATATTTAACATTCTCAAAGAAAAGAATTTTCAGCCCAGAATTTCATATCCAACCAAACTAAGCTTCATAAGCAAAGGAGAAATAAAATCCTTTACAGACAGGTAAATGCTGAGACATTTTGTCACCACCAGGCCTGCCTTACAAGAGCTCCTGAAGGAAGCACTAAATATGGAAAGGAACAATGGGTACCAGCCACTGCAAAAAACATACCAAATTGTAAAGACCATTGATGCTAGGAAGAAACTGCATCAACTAATGGGCAAAATAAACCGCTAACATAATAATGACAGGATCAAATTCACACATAACAATACTAACCTTAAATATAAATGGGCTAAATGCCCCCAATTAAAAGACACAGACTGGCAAACTGGACAAAGAGTCAAGACCCACCAGTGTGCTGTATTCAGGAGACCGATCTCACATGCAAAGACACACATAGGCTCAAAATAAAGGGATGGAGGAATATTTACCAAGCAAATGGAAATCAAACAAAAGCAGGATTTGCAATCCTAGTATCTGATAAAAACAGAATTTAAACCAACAAAGATCAAAAGAGACAAAGAAGGGCATTATATAATGGTAAAGGGATCAATGCAAGAAGAGCTAACTATCCTAAATATATATGCACCCAACACAGGGGCACCCAGATTCATAAAGCAAGTTCTTAGAGACCTACAAAGAGACTTAGACTCCCACACAATAATAGTGGGCCACTTTAACACCCCACTGTCAATATTAGACAGATCAACGAGACAGAAAATTAACAAGGATATTCAGGACTTGAACTCAGCTTTGGATCAAGGGGACCTAATAGACGTCTCTACAGAACTCTTCACCCCAAATTGACAGAATATACATTCTTCTCAGCACCACATTGCATTTATTCTAAAATTGACCACATAATTGGAAGTAAAACACTCCTCAGCAAATGCAAAAGAATGGAAATTATAACAAAAAGTCTCTCAGACCACAGTGCAATCAAATTAGAACTCAGGGTTAAAAAACCCACTCAAAACCACACAACTATGGAAACTGAATAACCTGCTTCTGCTCCTGCTCCTGCTTCTGCTCCTGGGTAAATAATGAAATTAAGGCAGAAATAAATAAGTTTTTGAAACCAATGGGAACAAAGACACAAAGTAGCAGAATCTCTGGGACATAGCTAAAGCAGTGTTTACAGGGAAATTTATAGCACTAAATGCCCACAAGAAAAAGCAGGAAAGATCCAAAATCGACACCCTAAGATCACAATTAAAAGAACTAGAGAAGCAAGAGCAAACAAATTCAAAAGCTAGCAGAAGGCAAGAAATAACTAAGATCAGAGTAGAACTGAAGAAGATAGAGACATGAAAAACCCTTCAAAAACTCAAATGAATGCAGGAGCTGGTTTTTTGAAAAGATTAATAAAATAGATAGACTGCTAGCCAGATTAATAAAGAAGAAAAGAGAGAAGAAGCAAATAGACACAATAAAAAACAATAAAGAGGATATCAACATTGATCCCACAGAAATATAAACTGCCATCTGAGAATACTATGAACATCTCTACACAAATAAACTAGAAAATCTAGAAGAAATGGATAAATTCCTGGACACGTACACCCTCCCAAGATTAAACCAGGAAGAAGTAGAATCCCTGAATAGACCAATAACAAGCTCTGAAATTGAGGCAGTAATTGATAGCCTACCCACCAAAAAAAGCCGAAGACCAGATTGATTCACAGCCGAATTCTACCAGAAGCAAAAAGAGGAGCTGGTACCTTTTCTTCTGAAACTATTGCAAACAACAGAAAAAGAGGACTCCTCCCTAACTCTTTTTATGAGGTCGACATCACCCTGATACGAAAACCTTGCAGAGACACAACAAAACAAAAAAACTTCAGGCCAATATCCCTAATGAACATTCATGCAATAATCCTTAGTAAAATACTGGCAAACCAAATCCAGCAGCACATCAAAAAGCTTACCCACCATGATCAAGTTGGCTTCATCCCTGGGATGCAAGGCTGGTTCAACATACCCAAATCAATATACATAATCACATAAACAGAACCAATGACAAAAACCACATAATTATCTCAAAAGATGCAGAAAATGCCTTCGAAAAAATGCAATACCTCTTCATGCTAAAAAGTCAATAAACTAGGTGTTAGTGCAACACATCTCAAAATAATAAGAGCTATATATGACAAACCCACAGCCAATATCATACTGAAGGGGCAAAAACTGAAAGCATTCCCTTTGAAAAAGGGCAAAAGACAAGGATGCTCTCTCTCACCACTCCTATTCACCATAGTGTTGGAAGTTCTGGCCAGGGCAATCAGGCAAGAGAAAGAAATAAAGGGTGTTCAAACAGGAAGAGAGGAAGTCAAATTGTCTCTGTTTGCATTTGATATGATTGTATATTTAGAAAACCCCATCATGTCAGCCCCAAATTTCCTTAAGCTGATATGCAACTTCAGTAAAGTCTCAGGATACAAAATCAATGTGCAAAAATCACAAGCATACCTATACACCAATAATAGACAAACAGCAAAATCATGAATGAACTCCCATTCACAATTGCTACAAAGAGAGTAAAATACCTAGGAATACAACTTACAAGGGATGTGAAGAACCTACTCAAGAACTACAAACCACTGCTCAAGGAAATAAGAGAGGACACAAACAAATGGAAACATTCCATGCTCATGGATAGGAAGAATCACTATCATAAAAATGGCCATACTGCCCAAAGTAATTTATAAATTCAATGCTATCCCCATCAAGCTAACATTGACTTTCTTCACAGAATAAGAAAAAAAACTACTTTAAATTTTATGTAGAACCAAAAAAGAGCCCGTATAACCAAGACAGTCCTAGGCAAAAAGAACAAAGCTGGAGGCATCACGTTACCTGACTTCAAACTATACTACAAGGCTACAGTAACCCAAACAACATGGTACCGGTACCAAAACAGATATATAGACCAAATGGAACAGAACAGAGACCTGAGAAATAATGCCACACATCTACAACCATCTGATCTTTGACAAACCTGACAAAAACAAGCAATGGGGAAAGGATCCCCTGTTTAATAAATGGTGTTGGAAAAACTGGCTAGCCATATGCAGAAAACTGAAACTGGACCCCTTCTTACACCTTATATGAACATTAACTCAAGATGGATTAAAGACATAAATATAAGACCTAAAACCATAAAAACCCTGTAAGAAAACCTAGGCAATACCACTCAGAACATAGGCATGGGCAAGGACTTCATGACTAAAACACCAAAAGCAATGGCAACAAAAGCCAAAATTGGCAAATGGGATCTACTTAAACTAAAGAGCTTCTGCACAGCAAAAGAAACTATAATCAGAGTGAACAGGCAACCTACAGAATTGGAGAAAATTTTTGCAATCTATCCATCTGACAAAGGGCTAATATCCAGAATCTACAAAGAAACAAATTTACAAGAAAAAAACAACCCCATCAAAAAGTGGGCAAAGGATATGACAGACACTTCTCAAAAGAAGACATTTATGTGGCCAGTAAATATAGGAAAAAAGCTCATCATCACCTGTCATTAGAGAAATACAAATCAAAACTACAATGAGATACCATTTCACGCCAGTTAGAATGGCAATCATTAAAAAGTCAGGAAGCAACAGATGCTGGAGAGGATATGGAGAAATAGGAATGCTTTCACACAGTTGATGGGAGTGTAAACTAGTTCAACTATTGTGGAAGACAGTGTGGTGATTGCTCAAGGATCTAGAACCAGAAATACCATTTGACCCAGCAATCCCATTACTGGGTATATGTCCAAAGGATTATGAATCATTCTACTATAAAGACACATGCACACGTATGTTTATTGCAGCACTGTTCACAGTAGCAAAGACTTGGAACCAACCCAAATGCCCAAATGATAGACTGGATAAAGAAAACATGGCACATATACACCATGGAATACTATGCGGCCATAAAAAGGATGAGTTCATGTCCTTTGCAGGGACATGGATGAAGCTGGAAACCATCATTCTCAGCAAACTAACACAGGAACAGAAAACCAAGCACCATATGTTCTCACTGAGTTCAACAGTGAGAACACATGGACACAGGGAGGGGAACATCACACACTGGGGCCTGTCAGGGGGTGGAGGGCTAGGGGAGGGATAGCATTAGGAGAAATGCCTAATGTAGATGACAAGTTGATGGGTGGAACAAACCACCATGGCACGTGTATACCTATGTAACAAACCTGCACGTTCTGCACATGTATCCCAGAGCTTAAAGTATTAAAAAAAATTCTTTAAAATATATAACAAAAAAGAGCATTATCACATTAGGTATATACGTTTTTGAAGATGAGTCCCATTTTAGAAATATTAACATATTATTATATCATTTTAGGAATCCAGGAAATGAATAATGTATAAACATATACATTAATATAATGTATTATATGTTGTTATAAATGTGTATATTTATAATATAAATGTGTAACATAGATAGGCAAGGGCCCATTTTCCCACTTTCAAGTCATCATTGTCCTGTCACTCAGGGAGACCCTGATTCTCAGTTCCTCTACAAACCTTTCTTAGATATATTGGAGAGGACCTGTTTGTTCTCATTTTCTGTGTGGATTCAGAGCTGGCACTGTTCCCAACATCGCTGAAGGCCTCCAAAAATCTGTCATTGGAGATTGTTTTAAATATTGCCAACCTAGTTTAAAGGCCATCTTCCAGGTTCCTTGCACCTGACTACCATACATGCAATTGCTTAGAAAACAGATAAATACAATGCCATCTGCAAAATAGCACCACTCTTCATGACTTTAGCAACTGCCTGATAAATATTCCTTAACATGGGTCAGCTCTTAATTGAGAATGTTCCAAAGTAATGCAAAGTAATAGCAAATGGAATTGTTCATTATTGACAAAATTTCCAGATTATTTCTAATTGTTTGGTCTTTATTTCATACTTCATTATAAACAAATGAATGGGTAGATTTTTCACTGATGGATAAAATGTATAATGTTGACCACTGGAGAAAATAAAAGAACATGTTCTGATCAGAATGACCAAGTTGAATTGTTAAGAGAGTGAACAGAACATAAATCCAGAGTTTCCAAAATATATATCAATATTTTATATTTATTCTTTTTTAAATCTCTTTTTATAAGTTAAATTGGCTCATTTAGCAAATGGAAATGGAAATTTTTTAAAAAGAACAAAAATCTCTTCTATTTCTGTAAGGAGCTAAAAGAAGGAAGCATCTGCAGGGAAGTGCTGAAGCAACATTATTATAAATGGGGATACCTTTACAATTATTCCAGCTTCAGGCTTACACCTTTAGAAACAATTCATCACATTGCATCCTTTCTTCTTCCTTTGCCAGAATCAGCCAGAGATAAGCTTCCAGTTGCTAAAGTTGTGTGAGAAAAATAGAATTTCTCTATCCCCTTGATATGACTTCAGCTCTGCTGATGTTGAAAACACCATAAGCAGATAGAAGGTCCATGATTACACCAGACAACATTCCTCTCCTCCAGACAACCACCCTCTGGGATCTGGTCATGTAGTGCAGTTCTGAGAAACAATGCAGAGAAGAATTTGTCCAAATTTGGTAATAGATTCACAACGGTATGTAAAGGTGAAAGACAAAGGAATTGAGGGTTGCTGTGAGGTTATGAGTCTGAGATTTTAGAAGGATGTTGGTGGCAAGGAAGCCAGATGGAAATATGTAATTGCAGGGATATTTGACATTAGATAAACAACTTGGTTGTTTGCCTCTTTAAGCCCCATTTATTACTACTTAGACTGAATTGATTTCTGCATGGCAAATATTGACTCATCTTTCAAAAGTCCCAGCTAAAATGTCACCTCCATGGAGAAGCCTTTCAGATACTCCCCAGGCATTTAGTTGCATCTCCAGGGTATTGTGAAAGTACACAATACATAAACTGTTCATATTGCTATCATATTTCCCATGTTGTAATTTGCTGCTTATATATTTTCTCTTTTTGGCCAAGGGATCCATATTACATGATGAAAAGAGCACAGCTCATGAAGTAAGTAGACAGACCTGGTTCCATTTCCAGCTCTGTCACCATAACATTGTGACCTCAGAAATGACTAGGGTACATATGACATGGGGAGAACAGTAGCAATTATGCAGGACAGTGGTAGAGACTAAATCAGAAAGATACCCCAGAGTTTGACACTTAGTGGCACTCAATACATGCTCTTCTCTCTTTCTATATCTTGTTAAGACCATGTGCTCCTTGAAGGCAGGGATTGGTTTCTTGGGATCCTGGTACCTGGTACTATGCAGGTACTCAATAAATGTTTCTTGCATGAATGAATTGGTCCACTATGTGTGTCCCTTAGTTCATGAAGTCACCCCTTACTATACTCATTGCATGGTCTTTGTCCATCTCCTTCACTTGGCTGAGGGCTGTTCAAAGGAAGTAGACCATTCATATACTGTGTCTTTTGAACATTCTTCCTGTTCACCAAATCTTTATGGCTTTCTGCCTTCTGGGCACATAGTGAGATTTTACTCCTTGTTCTCCTTGTGACTGTATGAGGTTATGGGACTAATTTTAGTCATTGAATTCTAAGTAGCAGTGCCTTCCTGGCATGAGCAAGTACGTGCCCATGTGAGACCCTCAAATTCTCTGTCATTGCATCTGGCAATACTCAAAATTGTGGTTGGCCAACAGCTTGTGTTTCTGAGTGACTGCAATGAGCAGAGTTCCCATTCTCTACCCACAGTCTGGAAGGGACAAGTTAAATAATCAAGAATAAACCCTAGTCGATTTAAGTCACTGATATTTGGGGATGTTCTTGATCACAACCTACTCTCACCTGTTCTAATTGATACAGGGGACAACGAGCAGAGTGTCTAGCATTACGTTCAATAAAGAGTAATTATCAGAGGCCTGTTCCATAAGCCATTTTACAGAATTTTACTACTTAAATGTTTTTAGAAGTAGTCTATCATTAACATTACACAATCCCATGTGACAGCTAGAAGAGAGATACTATCCCCGTTTTACAGATGGAGCAACTAAAATCAGCAATTGCTCTCTATGAGGATTTCAGCAAGTCATACAAACACTTTTCAGAGTCAGGAATAGATCCCATTGTTTTTGCCTTCCAGATAGGCAGCCATTTGACAAAACTACACAGGAATCATTGGAAATATAAAATCCACATTAATAAAACCCCTACTCTTGGGAAACCTGCCTTTTATTTAGGATTGAAAAGACTGAAAATGGTTGGGAAACAGCAATGCAAGGTTTGGTTTTGTTTAGGTTCTAAATTGTAGGTGTAAATGAATAAGCTATAGAATATCAAAAAGAGGTGAGATTATCGTAAGTAGGAGATGAGATTTGAGAGCAAATATATAGCATTCTATTTGAAAGAATTTGCTCTGATAAAAGTAGAAATTGTGTATTGTACCAAACAATTGGTTAATTCTTATTCATATTTTAGGGCTCAGTTCAGATGTTACCACCTCTGAGAGGTCTTTCCCAACTCCCTCATCTACTTTAGGGCACCTCCTACATATATCTTGCTCTGGCATATAACTGCTATACTAGCTTTCCACTGTATCATAATCACCCATTTAGTTTTTCTACCTTCTCTATTAGACACTAAGACACTAAGGGCTGGGAGCATGACTGCTTTGCATAACAAGCACCTAGCACTGTGGATGACAATTTAGTGGGCATACAATGATATTTGTGAGTAGAAATTGCAGTTTTTTTAAAGACTCAGAAAATTTTGTAATCTGGAGAACATAGATTAACTGATTCCAAAATATCTTGGTCAGTGCCTTTGTTATCTCTGCCCTCAAGAAATGTATACAGAGAATCTTAAAGGAGAATATTTCTCACGTTTCCTACTCCACCAAGGTTGGAGTTCAAAACAGATATCCAATTGCACTCTGAGGTGATAATGAAAAACATGGATGGTCTGAAATTCAGAAGCAACTTTTATATTTTGTGGAGGTAGCTAAAAAAGGGGAAAGAAAAGAGACCAGAAAGCAGCCCAGACCACAAACAGAAGGTACTGCCTGTTACACACCAACTGACTTAACTGGTCCTGACAGTGCATGGGCCATTAACAAAAGCTTTCTAGCCTGTCGCATGCATGTACAGGCTTAAAAGCCCTGTTCCCCCAGGGCCATTAGAAACAGGAGTGGGTCTGCTACAACATATGTGTCTGCTGGGCAGACTGGCTGATTACCACTGGAAATGCCAGGGCTGCCTACTGACCTGATCAATGTGGCAGGTGCCTTGCACAGCTGTGGTTTGTAAAGAAGTTGGGAGAAGAAGACACTTTTTATGAAAGTAGAAAAAATGTGGACGAGGAATACATAATAATAAGAAGAAACATTTAATAAGTGATTAGCCCATGCTCTGAGATTTACGTGCTTTGCCATATGTCATTCTCATCTAAAGTGAGGACTGTATTACAATCTGTCTCTCCCTCACTATCTTCATCTTGACACCATGATAAAATAACCTACAATTCTACAGTAATGCAGACAATCAGTGTGAGACACCAGATCTCAGCCACGACTCTTGGACTAGAAAGTTTCTATCTTTAGCCACTGTGCAGTGTGGCCTCTGTGCCTTTTTGTAGTGATAGGCACGAGGAGTTGGAGATATAAAAAAAATTGGCTGAGAGAGAAGGCTAAAAAATAAATTTGAGAGTTCATCATGGTGAGAAGCATTTTATTTTATATCTGCCTGTTTTTCTCTGAAATTGCCTCAGTACCTCTGAGCATTTCATTATTCAGCTTCTTTCTCCATTTACAGAATAGTGTACAAGGTTTAATGGAGTCCCTTGGCTTTTCCTTTTGAAATATTCATGGGCCTTTAGCAGTTTCTTTCATGCTCACCTTCTCCTCCATTAGGAAAGAAACCTTGGAGGAGCTAAAGAAGAAGAAACTGGTGCAGGAGATAGATATGTGTGTGTGTGTGGCGGGGGCGGGGTGGGGGTGGTGACTGCCTACTCCCAGCTCTAGCAGGGAAAAGAAAGTGCTTATCTCCCAAGGAGCAGGTCTTCTTTCCCTAGAGCTGATATATCTACTTTCCCCAGATCAAAGGGAGTGAAGAAATGGCACATTCTGGGAAAAGGAATTTGACTATGTCATTTCTCAACCTGTGTCTTCTCTCTTCATTATATAAGAATCTACCCAGGTCCAAAAGAATCATGAGAAGTTGTCTTCATGGAGAGATTTGATGAAAGGTCAGCAAACAAGAAAACAGTATTATTTGACCTCACACTTCTCAAAATAGCACCTTCTCATACCTTTTTGGGGGCCTTGCTCTGCCTTCAGAACACTCACCCAGCTCCTTTCCCTCCTATCATCCAGCTGTTCCCTGTCAATCAGGGCCTCTCAGTGATTTTAATCCTGGTTTACTAAAATGAAAACAGAAAGCTATCCTTTACTGAGTATTTACTATGAGTACTACACTGAGTACTATATGCCAGGTACTATACCAATCTTATCAAATAAATATAACCATCTCTGAGGGATAAGGAAACCAAGGTTCAGAGAAATCAACCTCTATTGGAAGAGCTATGATTGGAACCCCACTCTGATTCCAAGACCCAAGATCTCAACTTTTCTGCCTCTCTTGCTACGGGAAGTTTGAGAGTGCTAGCCTTTAATATCATTAAAAAATTAATAATCAAAAATTGTTTTTCAAGCCAAATGGGGCTACTCTAATTTTAAGTTTCAGGGAATTCTTTGATAACCACAATTAAATAAAGAAGTTAAAAATAAATTAAGAGCGTAAATGAAACAAAAAGCTTAATAACTATTCCTTGTAATCATGTGTAAATCAGACTACAAATCATGTTAAATGGAAGAATTCCTAAGAGAAGGGACTGTAAAACTGCACTGATGTGTATAAAGAAAAAGTGAGACAAAACTTAAAGATGCAATAAATGCTGGCCGGTAACAGTGGCTTATGCCTGTAATCCCAGCACTTTGGGAGGCCAAGGTGGGATGATCATTTGAGGTCAGGAGTTTGAGACTGGCCTGGCCAACATGGTGAAGGCCTGTCTCTACTAAAAATACAAAAGTTAGCCAGGTGTGATGGTGCACACTTGTAATCCCAGCTACTTAAGAGGCTGAGGCAGGAGAATTGCTTGAACTCAGGAGGCAGTGGTTAGAATGAGCCAAGATCATGCCACTGCACTCCAGCCTGGGTGACAGAGCAAGACTTTGTCTCAAAAAAAAAAAAAAAAAATGTAATAAGCAAGCAAGATAGGAAAAGAGTAACTAAAAAAAACTGAGATTAGCCCTCAATACTATTTCTTTTCACTTTAAAGTTTCTTCTCTCTTCTCCTAGAAATTCTTTATAATCTACAAATTGTTATTATTTAACATCATCTGTAGTCAGATTATATGATATTAGTATGGCATTTCTATTCACTGAATATATATTTCAAGCAATGATAAGTAATGTTTATTAAGTACTTATGTTCTAGGCACTGATCTAATTATTTTAGATATATTGTTTCATTAAATTCTCAGAGTGATATGAAGTAGATAGAGTCTCTGAACTAGGCCACAAGATGACGAAGACACATACAGCTCTCTCCTAAGGATGTCACAGTCTCCTAGGAAATAAAGCCTGAGTTCAGACTGTCACCTATCTCCTCCAACCCAAGCCCCCCAAATATCCTGTGTTATATTGATATCCCAGTGAAGAAAGGCCCCAGAAGCCCAGAAAAAAAATGAGTTTATTCCCCAGTAAAGACCTAATGTTGAATTGCTACCAAATTATTTGGGTTAAAAATGTCCAATGAGTATAAAAGATCATTAAAGTATTTTGTACCATTCTCTATAATGAACCTCCTAAGGTAGAAAGGTAAAAATCAACGCTAGGTCTAAAAATGAGCTCTGATTTTATCTGAAAAACCATTTGCCTCACTTGCCCTGATATGCTGAAAAGGCAGTTCTGTCTGGACATATAAAAATAGAGCTTTTCTCCCTTGGTTCTATAAGGAGGGGGTAAGGCCCCTGTTTTAACTACTGAGATAAGAGAACCAGAGATGAGAAACAGCACAGCAGATTAAATGAGCTGGTGCAGGGTCAGAATCAAAGTTCTGTCCCTCATTGCTATGTATTTCTTTTCTTTATAAAAGTTAACTTTTCTTGCAGAGACTTTAAAACACAAAATGATATTACAAAACCATCCTGGCTGGGTCAGAGGTTTGGTAGTTTTCCTAATTTCTCCCCAAAGGTCAAATAAATGTAATCTTCCAGTTTCCCACCTCTAAGTCCTAAGATGGGGCCAAACGTAAGCATTGGGCATCAGCTGCATATGTCCCACTGTGTCAGACCCAATGCAATCTATCTGGATGAGGATCATGTTAAATGGAAGAATTTTGTGAGATCTAAATGAACTGAATTTGAATGGTACCTCTTCTTTCATAAAATATCTTCATCTCACATAATCAGTGCATTTCCAGTTATAATAGACCTTCACTGCCAAATGGGTAATAACCTCATCTTCTGCTGCTCATTTAAGTTAAAATGTTTATCTGCAAAGTATAGCTGAAGCTCATCCTTACACATCTTTAGCAACTGTTTTACCATCCTCTGAGATTCCTGAAGTCCTTTGTTTTTGGTAAAATGTAGCTAATACTACATACATCATCAGATTATTGTGACAATTACATTAAATAATTTATGTAGAAATGTTTAAAAAAATAGATGTCCGAATCTGGTAGGTTTATTGTAAAAATGGCTGCAGTTTTTGACCTCTCCCTATGTCCAAGTTTTTTGTAGTGTGACTTTGGGGCACCTCTCCTTAAGAGATGAAGTCTATTTCCCAATCTAGGAATCTAGACTAGTCTTATTTATTTTTTATTATAATTTTTAAAACTTTTGTGTTCAAGAGTACATGTGGAGGCTTGCTATGTAGATAAAATTGTGTCCTAGGGGTTAGGTGTACAAATTATTTTGTCACCCAGGTAATAAGCATAGTACCAAACAGGTAGTTTTTCAATCCTCACCATCCTTCTACCCTCCACTCTCAAGTAGGCCCTGGTGTGTGTTGTTTCCTTCTTTGTGTCCTGGACTGGTCTTTTATTTGCTTTGGACAACAGGATGTGGCAGAAGAGATGACGTGCCTCTTTACTGCTTTGCTGCTTTTACCATGAATAAACCTGGACTAGTTCGTCAGAGGGATGTAAGACAAACATGAAAAAGAACCAAAATTGTCCTAAACCAGGCAACAGACAGACAACAGCTAGTCAGCACCCAACATGTGAGAGAATCCAGCCAACTTCATCAAAGACCATACCCACCTGATTGTAGATGCATGAGTTAAGCCAGTCAAGAACAGAAGAACCACCCATAGACTTCTGAGCAATAATAAATGCTGTTCAAAGCTATTAAGTTTGGGGATGGTTTGTTATGAATCAAGGAATTATGCATACATTGAGCCTTATTTTGATCCTCTGGATCAGAAGGCCCAGAAGTGGAACCCAGGCTTCTGCACCTTTATAATATCACAACCCAAATCTCGGATGTTTGTTTAATATGCATGTTTCTAGAATTTATCACAGGCCTAAATCACCAATTAGAGGTGCAGGCACCTGGAATTTGCATGTTTAACATGCTCCTCTGGTGATTCATAGTGACAGATAAGAACCAATGCTCTAAGTCTTCCCTTCTCATACTTTAAAGTGCATACTTTCTTTTGAGTGAACTCGTCTCTGTCTAGTTAGAGTCATAGAACTTACAAACTAAAACTAAAAAGTATAATCCCTTTCTTTTGAATTAGGAAGGAAAATCTTCATAGCTAAAACTATGCAATAGTTTACAAACAAACACATTTATACGTAAAAGTCCATGAATCAAATTTTGGCAAGATTTATTGGCGAGATTCTAAGGCCTGGTTCAAAAGCTTGGCTATATACTGGAATCACCAAGGGAGCTTTAAAAAATACTGAGCTTGGTCGGGCACAGTGGCTCTCACCTGTAATCCTAGCACTTTGGGAGGCTGAGGCAGGCAGATCACGAAGTCAGGAGTTCAAGACCAGCCTAACTAACATGGTGAAATCTCGTTTCTACCAAAAATACAAAAATTAGCCGGGCATGGCAGCGTGTGCCTGTAATCCCAGCTACTCAGGAGGCTGAGGCAGGAGAATAGCTTGAACCTGGAAGGCAGAGATTGCAGTGAGCTGAGATCACGCCACTGCACTCCAGCCTGGGCGGCAGAGCGAGACCCTGTCTCAAAAAAATAAAAATAAAAATAAAATACTGAGCTTGAGTCCAAGCCGCAGAATCTCTAATTTAATTGGTGTGTGGTGTGGCCTGGACACTGGGATTGTTTAAGGCTCCCCAGTGATTCTAATGTGCAGCCAAGTTTGAGAACCACAACTCTACATTTTGCTGTGCCACACCATTTCCAGTTGAGAAAAAAAAAATTTAAAAATAAACTAAACAGGTGTGTGTGGAATGGTCATTAAGATTCTCTGTGATGGCCTAAATTACCTGCTCTTCAAGAAGCCTCGTAGCTCATTTGACATCACGTATTGGCAAACTGTTTTTATCCTGATTTAGATTTTAAATTGAGGGAATAATGGGACAGAGAAATCTGGCCAAATCTTTCTTAAATTGAAAACACATTAAATTCTCCCACAAGGTTGGGTGAGTTGGCAGTTGGATATTTTACAGATATATTTTTTAGGAATGTGCCCTTATTCTGAGAATATTTTTCATAATACAGGTGCATAACATTAAACTTACTGTCAATAACTGTAGCATGAGCACACACTTGATCATAAATCTTAGCATGATTTTAAGTAAAGAACAATCCTGCCATGGCCTTGGGTAGTTTTAATCTGGGTTGACCATGGTCCAACTTTATAAATTATCTACCATCATGAGTAGATACGTGGACTACAGTGTCAACACTATTATTAATAACATGTGTTGATGTGATACACAGGCCTTACCACTGTTTCTGTTTATTAGCTGAAATCAAATTTAGAGAATTTCCCAATATAATCAAGGATAGGATTATAAGGAGCATTGCACAGAGTTGATGCTTAAAGTTGTTGCTGATCCCTTAGCTGTTAACCAGGTATTTTAAAAGTTGTTATTTTAATCACTCACTCAAGCACAGTCTGAAACAACTCTTCTTCTACTGGACTGCTTCTTTCCTGCTGAGTCCTGACTGTGAAATAGAAATTGAAAAATATCAATGCTTGTGAATGCCTTACCTGGGATGATTATAGTAATATCACCACCACCAACTACAAAACAATTATTGAAAACTTATTATGTTCCAGCAACGCTGCAAAGGTCTATTTATATAGACCTTATTAGCTTATTTAATTTAATTCTTACAATTGCCTTGTAAGGTAGGAGCCATTATTGTTATCTGCATTTCATACATGAAGAGACTAAAGCACAGAAAAGCTAATTTCCATAAGGTCCCTCAACAAATAAGAAATTCAATGCTGTGGAGTCAAGATTGGATCTTTGGCTAATGGACCCCAGGAGTCTTGTCATTAACCATTGTACCATATTGCTATATTCAGCATGCAATAGTATACTATGAGGGCACTTACATAGAGTTGGGTAGAAACTTGGAGATTTTTTCAAACTCTCTGATTTTATGAATGAGAACGCTAAATTCCAGAAAGATGGAGTGATTTGTTTCAGGTCACTGTGAATGTATCTGGAACATCATGGATTCTGAGGATTCATTATTCTTCAGAAAATGCACTTACAGTCCCACATTTTAGAAATAATTTCTTAAATCTTGAATTATTACCCATAATACTTCAGTTCTGAGAATGTTGTCATGTTTCACCACACATGCAAGGTGGTTAGCTCAATGCCGGATATACAGTGGGTACTCAAATAACATTACTCTTTCTGTTCGGCACTTTTACTAAGATAGTTTCTCTCTTTATTAATTGTTTTGAAAAACAAAAAATATGCTTCATTTTTACCCAGTGTGCCCACTTAAAACCCCCTCTCTTCTTGACTTCTCTTTATTACTTTCCACCTCTGAAAAGGTCATTTTCAGCCTTCTTCAAGACTTCTTAATCAGTTCTTTAATTCTGATGTTTCTGGACTTTGTTCTAAATCCTCACTCCTTCCCAGACTATACATTCTCCTTAGTGAATCTCCTCCTCCTCTATTGCTTCACCTACTTCCTATGCCAAGAAGTGTAAAGTCTTATCTTTTTTTAGTTTTCATTTTTATTTTTTTGAGTCAGGGTCTCGCTCTCTCTTCCAGATTGGAATACAGTGGCATGGTCATGGCTCACTACAGTCTTGACCTCCTGAGCTCAATTGATCCTCCCATCTCAGCCTCTCGAGTAGCTTGGAGTACAGGTGCATGCTGCCACACCTGACCAATTCTTGTATTTTTTGTAAAGACTGGTTTTTGCCACGTTACCCAGGCTGGTCTCAAACTCCTGGGCTCACTCCCAGGCTCAAATAATCCACCTGCCTTAGCCTCCAAAAGTGTTGGGATTACAGGCATGAGCCACTGTGCCTAGTCCCAAAAGCTATATCTCAAGGTTAGACTATATCCTGAGCTAAAGCTTTATGGTTCAAACTGCCCACTATATACCTGGATATTGTCCTTTGGTTTAAGGACAATATAATTCAATGTAGAACATTTGAGTGGGTGGGGGTGGTAGGAGATTTTTTTTTTTTTTAAACAGAGTTTCGCTCTGTCACCCAGGCTGGAGTGCAGTGGCACGATCTCAGCCCACTGCAACCTCCGCCTTCTGGGTTCAAGCGATTCTCCTGCCTCAGCCTCCTGAATAGCTGGGATTACAGTCACACGCTACCATGCCCAGCTAATTTTTGTATTTTTAGTAGTGATGGGGTTTCACTATGTCGGTCAGGCTGGTCTTGAACTCCTGACCTCGGGATCTGCCTGCTCGGCCTCCCAAAGTGCTGGGATTACAGGCATGAGCCACCGCGCTCAGCTAGTAGGAGATAATTATCTGGGACAACTAAAGCTTCAACTAGTTGTCTGAAATGAATCACTTCCTTTCCCCACACTTATCAGCAAAACAGACCTATTCAAATCTACAGAGAGATATTCAGTGGGCTAGTCTACTCTGCTTGCAGGTAGAGTCCAGAACTCATCATTTCAAACATATATTTTAAAGCCCGTACTTTAGGATATAAGAGTCTTTTCTTCTTTCATTTCTTTCTAAGCACAAGTATGTATTTATATTTATGTGGAAGTGTGTGTGTATGTGTGTGTGCGTGCACTTACATATACATGCATATACTTACACAGACACATGTTCCCCCCTCCCCTTTTCTCATAACAAGGTTGGAAGGTAGTGTGGTGGAGTTGGGGCAAAGGCCACGGCACTCACATATTTATTCATGTCATGAAAATACTCATCTGACTGCCTACACACTCTCCAAGAGGGAAATGTTTGTCAAAGCATTCACAGCTTGTGCATCGCTGCCATGAAATCTTCCTAATGTTCCCAGAATCATCCCAATTATCAGGTATTCATATGTCTTCTATGCTTCCCACAGATTGTTCTACAGGGGCATGTCTTGAGTGAGGTGGCATGTTTCTGTCCACCTTGCCTTTTAGAGACCCAGAGCCGTCCAGAAGTGAAAAGCATGTGGAAGGATGCACGTTCCTGATGAAGATCAGAGGAAACTCCCAAGGCCGCAGAGTGCCTTAGCTCATGGGAAGGAAATACCCACACCAGGTGGTGCTTGTCAGCAAATAGATTTAGTTTTATATTTTATGAGAGTATTACTTCTGGGTCAGGTTTTCATTTTCATTCTGTGTAGGTGCATATTGTTAAATTCCATTTCCTATAGGCACAAAATGTATTACCTCTGTTTTACCATCCTCTAGATATGGAAAACCATGTAAAAGACTAAGACAACTTTTATTGTGGACACACTGAATGCAAACGTGCTCTTAGACTCTAGCAAGCAGAGAGGGAACAACAGGTTTAACTCCAAGTTCTAAGCTTATAACTGAAAAGCTGTCCTGCAGGGAAGGAGGCACACAAATCCAGCTCAGAGCTTCCAACCTTTCTCAGGTTTTGTTCTTGCAGAATACAATTGAAGAGTGATTTACATGGTAGTAAGATAAAAGAAGTATAAACAGCTCAGCTATGACTCAGCTCATCTTGACTCCTTCACACAGGGCACAAAAACAGTCAGATTCTTCAAAGTTAGAAGGACCAGAAAAGGAAAATCTGCAAAGGAAAGCCTTTGAAAAGAAATTTGGCAAAGGGCCTGATCTACAAAGCTGATTTTCCCTGGTATAAAATGTCCCCATAGCACAATGCTTTTTATTTTGGATGAAGTGAGCTATAGAGAGGGTGACAGATGACTCACCCACCCTGAAAATTAGAGCTCATGACTTGATATGTTCACGTTAACCGGAAGAGATAAAAAGATGGGAAAGGTAAGACCCTGTTAATTCACTGTAGGGATTTAGGGGGAGGATAGACGGGGCCAACATCTTGGTGAATCCTTTTTCTCACAGTAGTTACTTGTACTCTCATTGAGCACTGAGACTAAGGAGCAGGCAGATCAGAAAAGTGATTTCTCATCCCACTCTATTCAGCATTAATGGCACAAAATCCCATTAGTGCACTCTAGGGGTTCATTTCAAAACAGACAATGGCCTCTGAATCAGCCTGCCATGCATAATCATCCGGCAATAGGGAAATTACACAATCAAAAATTTATCAAAGGACCATGAAAGGCAGCTATGTGAGGTCATGCCCATTCCTTCTTTAGCAGGGAGGAGGAGACATCACTTTAAGACCAGCAAGATCGATTTTCGTTTCATAACCATAGCTGGATTCACATGATCAGTCCAGAAAAGATAAAACGCTTTTGAAGGAGAAAGTGAAAGGAAGGAGTCTTGTTATTATAATTATTTTATAAATAGGTGAAAATAATTTTATCCCCCTTAGGCATTCTTATGTTCTATATCAACTTTTTTAAAGAAAATCCTCCCACATTCCCTTTTATTATAATTGAAATTCAAGTCCTAGACGGTTGTCCAGTGTCCTATCTTTAGCCTCTACTCTCTCCTAGCCTCTACTCTCTCCTAACCTTGGGACCTGCTTTCCCAATAGTTTGTCAGACTTTATCACATGGATTTTCTTCAAATCCATGTCTGGCATTAAAATATCATCATGCTTATCCTTTCAGACACATTTATTGGTACATTTATATAGTTCTTTTTTGGTTTTAACATGCATTCACATGCATTATCTTGATTCCTACAACCAGGGTGTAGCCAATGTTATCAGTGGGATGACTCCCAAATCCTTCTCTCTGTTTTCTATTCTTACTACCATCACCCAGTTTAAAATTTTATTATACTGAACTATGGTCATTGCAGTTTTTATCCTGATCTTTGTGTCTTCAGTCATTCCCTTCTTCAAATTCTCCTACTGCTAAAGCAATCTTATAATAGCAATGCTTTGTTTAACTCTCTTTTGCCTAAATGGTTTGAATTATTGGCTTAAATGAATGGATTCAATTATTTACTATTTAAAAATTAAAGCCCTTCTGCCTAGCATTTAAAGCCCTCAATAAAAAGGCCTAAATCACCTTTTATAAATCTTCATTTTGTCCATCATTTCCCATCTACACATATACTTCCTTTGGTTAGATCTCCTGAGTCCACTATGCCACATCTCCCTGAGTAGCTGGCCCCATCTATCTGAACACAGCTGATTGGCAGGGATAGACACCTGACCCAGCTGGATTAATCAGATTATCTGCCTAAGGAATTTGGATTTAAGACTCAGCAACTCAGCCCAGTCGATTACCTAATGTTACTGGGCCTGGATGACACTATAGATAAAATTGTATGACTGTCATTTTGCAGCAGCTATTTGTATGCTGAGACCTCAAAGAAAGGAGCACTCTGCAGATAGAAGCAGGTAAATGGGGCCAAAATCCAGAAAAGGGTAAAAATTAGATGCTTGGAAAGAGAGACAAGAGATGGAAAGTAGATGGCTTTGTTCTTGAAGGCATTCCTGCTTTCCGTTCTATACAATAATGAAGCTTAGCTGCTGTTCCTGCCCTTTTTTCTCATGGGTTCTAGTTCTTAGAATAAATTCCCATTAACTTATGGTAGTTTAGGTGAATTTCTATATCTTGCAACCAAACAGTCCCTGGCTAAAAAATATCCCTTCGAGACAGCCAGATCAGCCTTTTGCCAGACCTGAAGTACATCTTGCCATTTCTCACACCATCTGTCAGAAAGGCCCTCTACTTTCATCTGCTCACATTCTTTAGCATTCACTTCAAATGCCACGTTTTTATCCACACTTCCATAATCACCCCTCTCTCATGGATAAAGCAACTTCCAGCAATTCTGCAACCTGAAAGCAACAGGAGAATTTCAGGAATTAACTTCTGATCTATTGGATTTTTAGACAAATGAGAAGAACCAGAGCAACCTTCTGTTTTATTTTAAAAGAAAGAAAAAAATCCTCTCTTGTTTACACTTAGGAACAAATCAACTCAACGAATTAAGAGGGGGCATTGAACTAAACCTCTTGTCTCCATCCCTCTTTTGGCCAGGGCCTTGCGTCTACACCTTTGCATCTACACTCTTTACCAAATCCTGATTTTCAAGTTATTTCAGTGATGTAATCCCATGAGTCCATTTTAGTGGCACTAAAGGTCTGGAGGGGAGCACACTTTCCCAGACACAACTTCCCTGGGTGCTCCCTCTCCTCCTGTGTCAAGCATCCCAAATTGGCCACTTCTGACTGCCAGCTCCCACTGAATTTGCGGCCCACCATCACCTCAAGGTCGCTTTCATTATCATTATTGTTCAGTATTCTCCTGCTCATTGAATATGTGGTGCTTTGGATATTTCCCCAGATGATTCAGCTTGCATCGATTCAAGCTAAAACTCATTTCCCTCCTATTTTCACAGATTCTCCTAATCAATTTCATGCTGCAGAACAATTTCATCTTCCCTCCCGTTGTGCATGTTAGAAAAGCCTGCTGAATCATGTGCTGTAAGTATTTAGCTCTGGCTTTGCCTTGACAGCTTTGCGGTTATGTCCTGGTCCAGTTTTGAAGCTGGTTGTTGTAGTAATTTCACCTTCATCAGAGGCCTCATGAGGATATCTCATTTGATGGTAAATATTATTCTGAGTCCAAGATTCACTAATTTGGAACTTTCTTTTAAAAAATCACTTATACATTTGTTTATTCAAGTTTTCTTTTCGATCTTTCTTTTCCAGATGAAACTTTAATTCTCTAAAACATCATACTAACAATTTCTGGTTGATTTCACCACTTGGTTTGCTGAAAGGATGTTCCCAGACCTCATACACCCTGACCCTTTGACAGTCTAGAACTGAAATATTATTTCTAAATTCTTCTCCATGACTTCCTGGACTGGAGAACCTATCTTTCTAGGCCCGTCAGATCCTCCTGTTTTTCAAAGCTCCCTTTTCTGCTTCCTTTTGATCATCCTGTTCCTAAACTTCCCATGCTCTCTTATGATCAAACTCTTTCTGAAAAATAGTCATGTAATAAATATATTAGTGGTATGTAATCAGACCATTTTCTCTAGACTTCTAGAAGCCAGATTTCTACTCTATGACATTGCTACCTTGGCCACAGCTAGATAACAAATTCAAGTTCAACCATTCATCCTTTTTTTAAGGTGGGGGAGGATTTGAACAGAGATACAGGGAGTAGCAGCTGGGTGTGGATTATAATAGTGGTAGAACTTCCTTAAGGAAGGTCTTCAAACTCCTGTGTCTGAGGTCATGTGAGTTTCCATAATATGAGTCCCTACAGGGGCCTAATTACTAACCTTTCTCATAGTCCATGGGATACTCAAGTATCTGTTTATTCATGCAAAATACCCTTAAAAATATAACTTGTAATTTTATGATTACAAATCTTATTTCCCATGCCTCTAAGGACTGTCAAGTGATTCTCAATAAACCATTTTTAAAGGAGCATAAAACTTTATAACACCAGTCATAGTCAGACAACCAAAGATTGAATTCTGGCTCGATTACTTACTAGTTCTATGACCCTTATAATAAAATGGAATAATAGTTGTATCTTCTTCCTAGAGTTGTGGTGATAACTAAAGTAATGAATGATGCATGTCATATTATCATTGCATTATAAATATTCAATAAGTGTTAGCTGTATTGATTATTGTTACTATATTAGCATTATTATCTATTCTTTGCTTCTTCTCTTATCACCCCTATCACTGAGTAGAACTCTGTTTGCTATATTCTTCTTCTACTGATAGGGGATGTTCCCGTTGCTTTATAGGCATCAAAGTTCCCTAATATAATTGCTAGAATTTATCCATGATATCATTCTAGTTGACATGTAACTCCATTTGTCTGCAACAAAAATTCTACTATTTTTGCTAAATTCTACTATTAAACCAAGGAGCAAAGTGGCCTTTCTTTTTCAGGTTCTTACAATGATTTGAATTGGTAATACTTTTTTATTTTTCCATTTTATGTGCTTTTTAGTCCATTATACCATGAGTATAATATGAGTAGAGGAGGAAAAACATAAGAAAGTATCAAGGAGGGAAAGAAATTGAATGGTTTAGACAGACATCAGAGAAAAAGGAGAGGGGTCATTCATAGATTAGGCTGATGGTATGGAGACTGTTGCTGATGATGACCATGAGTTCCAGAGGGCCCAGTGAAAGGATTTTAGGTTTCACTTGGAAGGATGGTGTGATGGTTAATTTTATATATCAACTTGGAAGGTGTTTTGGGATGAGATTAACGTTCAAATTGGTGAACCTTGAGTAAAATGAATTGCCTTCTTTAATGTAGGTGGGCCTCACTCAATCAATTGGAAACCTGAATAGAACAAAAAGGCTGGCCTCCGTGAGCCAGAAGGTACCCCCCAGCAGACTCCTTTCTAGACTTCATCTGCACCATTGGCTCTCCTGAGTCTCCCGCCTGCTGGCCCACACTACAGATTTTGGACTTACCAGCCTCCATAATTATTACATTAGCCAGTTAGCTATGATACATTTTTTAAACATATATCTCTCCTGTTGATTCTGGTGTTTTTTGTTTTTGTTTTTGTTTTTAACTCTGACTGATACAGGTGGAGTTAGGGGAAAGAGGTTGAATGGGTGAGGTGTGTGAAGAGTTTTATGTTGATTAGTGCTCGAGAGGTAAGAGGTGACCTAAGAGAGATGAAGGGCTGATGTGATTAATCTCAGGGATCTCAGGGCTCTATGTTTTGTGGAGTAGGAGAGAACACTGAAGCTCACTCTTCTCCCATGATGATGGGCTCAGAGGGCCTTCATGGGTCATGAGATTGATCCCAATTCACAATTCTCGTCTTAGCCTTGGATGCAGAGATGGAAGGTTTAAAAAGATGTGATCTTTACTGCTTAGATTTACACTTGAACTTTTGGTGGTAAAGAGGTGATCTTTCTCTAAGTGTACACGCGAAATCATGAACCCTGTTGATGAACTAAAGGAATTTTGGTAAAGCTGGCTGCACTATCAAGAGCATGAGTCTCTTCTCCCTATCTAACAGAGAGTGAAGAGCCAGGAAAGCATGACCTCAGACCCAGTGCACAGCCAGTATTCTAAGTGCTGGGAGGAGAATAAGGTAGGAAAAATTCTGCCCTCACGAAGCTTACATTTTCATGGAGGAAGACAATAAATAAAGCATTAAACAAAAACTAAGAAATTTCAGATAGTACTAAGAACTATCAAGTAAATAAAATAGGCTGATTTGCTAGTCAAAGAGTAGTCAAGGAAGGACTTTTTGAATATAACATTTGATGTAGACCCTTGGGAGATTCAAATATACACCTTCTTTTTGCAGAGAAGTATAATGTTAAGTAGGAGAAAAGGTAATAAAGCTGATAATTAGATATTTCTTGTAAGAAAATCATCTAGAGAAGCCAAATGTATCAGGAGTTTCAGCTGCCTCTTTCCTCAGGAAGCAAATGAGGAATGGGTTCATGGAGCAATTGTGTCATCTAAACTCCCTAGACTGGCTCAGTAAAAGTGGGAAGAGAAGTCCCTGTTGACTTCCCGCAGAGAGATGGGGTAGCCAAGTGCATCAGAAAGAGAAGAAAGAATATAGGGAACAGCATGGTGAGAGGCCACTGTTTGGATTGGAGTAGGAGGGAGCAATGTTAGAGGCAGCTGTGAGTTTGGAACTTTGGGGAAAGGAAAAATGACTAAATAGAATATTTGAGAAAAGTCTTTAAATCGGATGCCAAAGACTAGGATAAGCTCGGTTTGTTCCTGGGTTAGTTTCGGTCTATTCCTATTGGTCCAACAAGATTTTTAAGAGAAATTTCTCATTTTCAAAAACACTGCACTTTGGACAGATTATATGTTTACATTACTGTATAAAATCCCTCAGCTGCCCTCTATGAAAACCCACAGCAAAAATTTACATCATTTTTGAGAGTTTGTAGAGTTAAATTTATGGTCCCTTTGAATGTCACTGTAAGTAAGACAGGACTATTTGGGGCTCTGACTCATGTGGATTATAAAAGCACTTATTGTGACATTTAAAATTGGAATTTGTCCATCTTTATTTGATTTTTATAGAAATAGTTTATGGTCATCCTGCAATGAAGTGAAGGTGAAGCAGGCCTAGGAAATAAATAAACACATTTTTATATGAAATACACATTGGATATATAGGGAAATGTGGAGCACATACTGAAGAAAAGAGTATAGAATCAGGGAGGGAACAAATACAACCTCTGGTTTAACTCTTTATTTCAAATGTACTTATTTAACATCTATTAGGTTGGTGCAAAATTAATTGTGTTTTTTGACATTAGAAGGGACAAGTTTATTGTATAAAAACTAGAATAAATGCATTTTAGTATAAAAATGGATTTATTTATTTCCTAGGCCTGCTTCACCTTTACTTCATTGCAGGATGATCATAAACTATTTCTATAAAAATCAAATAAAATGGACAATCCGCAATTACTTTTGCACCAACCTAATATTATATGCATAGCACTGTGCTAATCTATATGTATTGTGTATGCATATGTGTGTGTGATATTCAGGTGGTGTGTGTATGGTATGTTGTGTGTATGTGTTTATATTAAAATGAGGGTTCTAGGGGAAGTGGGGTCTAGCAAGATGAATAAAACATGTAGTTTACTGGAAGGAGGGAGAGTAGAAACATAGCTATCATCTATTTAACGCCTACTGTGAGTCACTGAGCTTTACGAGGCACTTCACACATATCACTTAATCTCACAAAGCCATAAATATTATATTAATACTCATTTTCTATAAGCAAATTGGCTTTACAAGAATAAGTAACTTGAAGTCAAGTTTCAAGCACAAATCTGAAGTCAGGTGAACATGTTGCCAATACCTGAGAAGTCTGCAATAGAAAGCCAACTACGTGTTAAATGATCCGATAAAGACAAAAAGTATTATGGGAGCATGGAGGAAGGCAGGAAAAACAGAGAAGATAAATAAAAACAGTCAATAAATATTGAGCTTATTAAGTGCCAAGCACTGTCTTAAGGTACTAATATATTTTTATTCATTTAATCCTCATAACCATTCAATGAGGTAAACCCTATTATTAACCCTGTTTTAAGCATGAGAAAACTGAGACACAGGAGTATAATTTGCCCAAGGTCATACAACTAGCAAGTGGTGAACCAGGATTTAGCTCTAGGCTGACTAGTTCCAGGGGATGTGCTTTACAAAACAAAAACAAAACGAATCCCATATTCCCTTTACTTGGCTTACCTAATGTTAGCATCTTGTATAACCATGGTATACTTATCAAAACCAGGAAATGAACATTGATACAAAATTAGTAATGAAGGAACATGTTTTACTAGAATGTCACCAATTTTTATCCTAATGCCTTTTTTTCTGGTCCAGGATAAAATCCAGGATCCCATATTGCATTTAGTTTTTGTGTTTCCTTAGTTTCCTTCAATATGTCACAGATTTTTATTCTTTCCTTTTTTTTTTCCATGAACTTGACACTTTTGAAGAGTATTGGTCAGTTACTTCATAAAATATCTCTCAATTTTGGTGTGTCTGGTGTTGCCTCATAATTAGATGGAGGTTATGCATTTTTTTGGTGTGAATACCACAGAAGTGATGGTGTGTCTACTGTAGACTGAATGTATTCCCCCCAAGTTCATATATGTTGAACCCTAATTTCCAATGTGATGGTATTTACAAGTAGGGTCTTTAGGAAGTGATTAAGTTATGATGATGGAGCCCTTGTGAATGGAATTTGTACTCTTTTTTTTTTCTGGGATGGAGTCTCCCTCTTTCACCTAGGCCGGACTGCAGTGGTGCTATCTCGGCTCACCGCAAACTCTGCCTCCCGGGTTCACGCCGTTCTCCTGCTTCAGCCTCCCGAGTAGCTGGGACTACAGGCGTCGGCCACCACGCCCAGCTAATTTTTTTGTATTTTTAGTAGAGACGGGGTTTCACCGTGTTAGCCAGGATGATCTCGACCTCCTGACCTCGTGATCCGCCCGTGTCGGCCTCCCAGAGTGCTGGGATTACAGGCATGAGCCACCGCGCCCGACCTGGAATTTGTACTCTTATAAAGAGTCCTCAATGAGCTACCTGGCCCTGTCTGCCTTGTGAGGACACAGTGAGAAGCCAGCCATCTATGTACCAGGAAGTGGGCCCGCAATAGAGACTGAATCTGTTAGCACTTTGATCTAGGACTTTCCAGCCTCCAGAGCTGTGAGAAATAAATTTCTGTTGTTTAAGATACCCAGTCTATGCTATTTTCTTATAGCAGTCTAAACAGACTATGACAGTGTCCTTTTCAGGGTATTTTCCGTTG
This sequence comes from Pan paniscus, assembly GCF_029289425.2. Classification (NCBI taxonomy): domain Eukaryota; kingdom Metazoa; phylum Chordata; class Mammalia; order Primates; family Hominidae; genus Pan; species Pan paniscus. Next base: position 113,773,544 of record NC_085926.1, read on the forward strand.
GTTAAGTAGTAGTGCCTGCTAGATATCTCTACTATAAATTTTTTTTTTTGTAATTGATAAATGTCTTGGGAGAATATGCTTTGAGACTGTGCAAATATCCTATTTCTCCTCAATAAGAGATATGCTGTTAACCATCATTCTATACTTCCCCCACTTAGAATAATTTTTTGTTGGGAATCAGGGACATGATCATAGAAAAGAAAGAATGTGATCTGTCAATAAATTGAAGGAAAAATAGTTTAAAAGTATTAATTCTTTTATGAATTTAGAGTGCCTTCAGAAATATTAGCTTGATCTTTCCCCTAGGCATTGGAAAGAAAAATAAAAGGGCCCTGAGATGAGCAGTTAACAGGGTTTCCTAAACTCACTCAATTCTATTATCAAATGGAGCTTTGTAGACAGACCATATTGATAGAAATAATTTTCTGTTGCCTTCTTTTTATTGCTGAATGCCACTCTGCTTTATAAGAGAATCCCAGACTGATGTTAAAATTCCAGATCAATGTGAGACAAACTATGATAGACTGTCACTAGGTTTTTTGTTTAATTTCTTCCTTGGGTTTATTCTGTAATGACTCTCTCTCTCTTGCTTTCTCTCTCTCTCTCTCTCTCTCTCTCTCTGTGTGTGTGTGTGTATTGGGTCGTGTCTTTGATAGCTCCCTGATGTAGAAACAAGCAACGCTTTTGAAACCTAGCAATTCTCTGAATTGTTACCTTAGATAGCTTGTCTTATATTAAAAACTAATTAATGTTTGTATGTGTCTGACTTTCTGATTTTTTTCAAGACTATTATCATAAATAATGTCATAAGTTTTTGCTATCTGTGTTATCAGTATTGGAGATATTTTATTTTGCATCTTCGCTACTCCAGAAAGCATTTAAGATGGGTTCAATGATATATGTCATACAATAGGTAACATAAATTAGAAGCAAATTTTTAAAAAGTTAAATAGTGGGTCAGGACATAAATTAGAATTATAAATGACCCTAATATAAAAATAGATTCCTATTCTATGCTTTCTAGCATTCATTTATATAAATTCTGAAACTATTTCTATGTCAAAATATGAGTTTTTCTCAATAAGAAATAGGTTTATTTCTTAGACTAAAAAGATATTTCTCCTGAGAGGTTTTTTTGTTTGTTTGGTTTTTTTTTTTTTTTTTGAGACAGAGTCTTGCTCTGTCGCTCAGGCTGGAGTACAGTGGTGCCATCTCGGCTCACTGCAAACTCCACCTCCTGGGGTCAAGCAATTCTCCTGCCTTGGCCTCCCAAGGAGCTGGGATTACAGGTGCACGCCACCACACTGGGCTAATTTTTGTATTTTTAGTAGAGACGGGGTTTCCACCATGTTGGCCAGGCTGGTCTTGAACTCCTGACCTCAGGTGATCCACCCGCCTCAGCATCTTGAGAGTTTTTATAAGAAGAATACCACAATATCATGAGCATATTCCTCAACAACATTCATATATTTGAGGCAATGCATTTCATTGCTTCTTAAAGAGTCCCTCAAAACAGAGCTGTTGGTATAACCCTAGATACAATTTAGAAGAAGCTATTCTATGGAAATTGGGAAGAGATTGACAACACAAAACACATCCAGTTTGCAGCTTTCTGTTGGCTTGACTTAATCCAGAGGTGGATTTGTGTAGTATCTAGAGAAATGATGCACTGCAAACTCAGGCTTCACCTGCTCTCTCAGCTGAGCTTTTGATAGATATTGAGTAGCAGCAACACTTTAGTCAGGGACATTTTTGGTTGGAGGGAACAGGGACTCATATAAGTTGATGCAAGAAAAAGATGTAGGAATACAGACAGGACTGCCACAATGCAAATATGATAAATAAAGAATAGTTGGGCCCCATGGAAAGTGTATCTGGGAACTGCAAAGAAACAAGGCAGCTTCTTTATCAGTCTCTCTTTCTCTGGGCTTATCTAGTCATTTCTAACCTCATCTTTATGTCTGCTCTTTTCTTTTTTCTAGAGAGGTATTACCACCATGGCCCAAAGCAGCCACTTCAGCCCTCAGAATTAACAACTCCAGTACTCACAGACAATAAACATCATTCAGTTGAATTGTCCAACCCGAAATTCCCAGGAAAAGAAGCTGGCCCAGCTTTCCTTCTTGACCTGCCATAGGCAGCTGTCCAGTAGTGGAGAGATGGCCTTGAATCTTTTGTCCAAAGACTATGGCTGGAGGTGTGTGAATACTTGGTTCAGATCTCAGGTGTGACCCTTCATCATAAGGGCTGTAAGTGGGCTAGGTTCCAGATGTGACCAGACCATCTCTGCAAATGTGGCATGTTACCAAGGTAGCCACACTTAAGAAAACACAGCCCATTGCTCTGTCACGCAGCACAATTTCTGAACAAGGCAAGGTGGACCTAACTAATGCAGAATGATCTCTTGGAGGGAAGCAGAGAGAGATTTATCTGCTGGCTCCTTTCCCTTTTCTATATCTCCTTTGTCAGAATTAGCCCCATAGTGTTTCTTACCCCCCACTTTAATTCCTGTTATCCAGGTGCTTGGTGGAGCTGCTAAAAGATAAATGCTATGCTTGAAGCAGCTTCATTTAAGCCCCAAAGCAATAATAATTGCCATGGTCCTAACTGATACAAATTTTTATCACAACTCAGTCCCTAGCCCATTTTTCCAATCCGGATCCCATATTCATTGTCTAGTTAAGTAAAGAGAAAGTGCCTAATGTCCAAAGTGAGTTTATGTGAAGTCTTTCCTCCTCTTATCTTTTTGCTGTACTTTCTCCCTGTAAAGTACAGCATGGAATGGGTGATAGGGTGGGTGTCGGGGGAAAGTCATGGATCCACTGTTCCATTCTCATCCCTTTTCCTTGGTCATATCAAAACACAAGACAGTTTACTTGTGTAATTGCTCATTTTTTAACATTTTGCATGAATTTTTCCACCTGATAAAAATATTTAAAAACAACTAGATCTATCAATAATCTCTAAAATAGAGTATGTGCAAGATGATCCAATAGAGTACAAAAAGAAAATATTCAAATTTCTATTCATGTATTTTTACTTCATTCTTTAAAAAGGTTTATTATTTGTGTATGTTTTAAATGATATATAATTTATTAGTACAGAAATACAGCTACATACTTTATAAATAAATATACATGAGGACATATGCCCAAATTATTTTTTTTCCAGATTGGATGCATGATCAAAAGTTTGGAGCCCACTAGTACTGAGACGTCAATGAATGAGCATTACTCGTTTTATACCTATAGAAAAAATAACAGTTCCCATTGAGGGCTTCTGGCCAATTCTGACTTTAACTTCTTTGGTAGAGCCTGGTCCCATAGTACATTACATTATTCAGCATGTTATGCTTTCAAACCACTTACCCTTTATTTAAATATTTATTTAGTATGAAATACTAGCAGATGGATTGAATAACGGTAATTTATTTATACGTTTAATATTGAATCAGAAAGTATGAAACAAGTTCATTATCACCACAGGGTGATCAAAGACTGGTGCTTTTGAGTATCAGCATATATGAGTTTAAAGAGTTCCCTGGAATTCTTGTTAAAACAGTGAAGTCTTAAACAGAGAACCAGAAAAGCAGGCGTCTGTATCTTGTGATTACTCCACTAGATATATGTACCTCATGACCGGAGATGTGTCATACAGGCCCTCTACATGTAGAACAGTTCTTTACTTATCTCGATAATCAATGATTATTGATGTGGGTGAGGCTGGAGATCAAAGGGGACTCCAGGATGACTCTTTGAGTTGTTAGTAAGGGAATGGAGAGGACAGAGGCTGGCAGGGCATAGGAAGAAGGGAAGAATGCTGATATCTGTGTTGGCACTTGGCATTTTATACTTACAAAAATTCTGTAAAGTTAGTGCTATGGTCCCCATTAGACAAGTCCCTGCATCTCTCGAAGCCTCAGATTTCTTATCTATAGAAGGTCACATTGCAGGCCGGGCGTGGTGGCTCACGCCTGTAATCCCAGCACTTTGGGAGGTCGAGGTGGGTGGATCACGAGGTCAGGAGTTCGAGACCAGTCTGGTCAACATAGTGAAACCCCATCTCTACTAAAAATACAAAAATTAGCCAGGCATTGTGGTGTGTGCCTATAGTCCCAGCTACTGGGGAGGTTGGGGCAGAAGAATCGCTTGAACCTGGGAGGCGAAGGTTGCGGTGAGCCAAGATCACGCCACTGCACTCCAACCTGGGCAACAGAGTGAGACTCTGTCTCAAAGAAAAAGAAGGTCACATTGTAAGTAAGTGGTAGGGTTGGTTTTTGAATGCATGACTGTCATTCAAAGCCCATGAACTTTCCACTGCGGCATCATTCCTTTCTGATAATGTAGCCCACATGGTGGATGAGTAGATATAATGACAAACTGGCTCTGAAAGTGTATAAATTATCCCTGACTAAACTCTGTAAAATATGTATTCAGACATTTAGCACATATTTTGGGGGCATTTATTATGCGATAGACAGTGCGATGTGCTTTTGGTACACAGTAGTAAACAAGAAAAACTCCTTACTCTCAGTCTGGTTGAGAAGACAGCCATACATAAGTAAATAATTCCCTAAGTAAGATTTTTTCATAATCCTAATTGGAATGAAAGAAGTAAAACAGGATGATGTAATAAAGATGCTGACGTGCTGTGTATTATGGATGGTCAGGGAAGGCCTCTCTGAGAAGTTTTATTTGAACTTAGCCTTTAATGATGAGAAGGGGCCAGCCTTGCAAAGAACTACTGAACAACAAGCACAAAGACTCTAAGGAAGAAGTGAACTTGCGTGTTTTAGAAAGAACAGCAGTGGGGGCCGGGAGCGGTGGCTCACGCCTGTAATCCCAGCACTTTGGGAGGCCGAGGCAGGAGGATCATGGGGTCAGGAGATTGAGACCATCCTGGCCAACATGATGAAAACCCATCTCTACTAAAAAAATTGCAAAAATTAGCTGGGTGTGGTGGCACATGCCTGTAATCCCAGCCACTCGGGAGGCTGAGGCAGGAGAATCACTTGAACCAGGGAGTGGGAGGTTGCAGTGAGCCAAGTGGAGATTGTGCCACTGCACTCCAGCCTGGCTACAGAGGAAGACTTCATCTCAAACAAACAAACAAACAAAAAACAAAAACCAAAACAACGAGAAAACAAGAACAGCAGTGGGAATGGAGCACAGTAGAAACAGAAGTGAAGTGAGAGAAAAGTCAGAGACAAGGCCTTGAGTACTAGGCAGATTTTTTTAATCGGAAAGCATATTTGTTTACATTTCAAGGTGTGATAAGAACCAGGACCATGGAGACATCTCCAGGTTGCAAGGCTAGACATGGGGGGACAGCTGTCCCTCTTTTTCCTACATAAATGCCCAGATTCATGTAGTCAGGCCCTTTGTCTGCGGTGAACTCCCTCACATGTAACATGACATTCAGTTTTCACTATATTGCCCTGGGGGGTAAGAACTGGGGCAAAGGGTAGCTGGTGTGTCCTGTGTATAAGCAAATAATAATATGGTCTGCTCTAGAACCCATATGTTGGCATCCAGCATAATACAATCAAATACAGATATTATGCGCTTAATGCATAGTATGATTCCTCTTTTTACACTAGCATGCTGGCTGCTGTTCAGATAATGGATTAGAAGGAGAAAAATGAAAGTGGGAAATCGGTTAAAAAGCTGTAACAGTAGATCAGGTTTGTGTTATGGTGGTGGCAGTAGAAGTGAAAATATTCAAGATCTATTTTGGTGATAGAGTTGACTAAGTTAGCAGATAGAATGAGGGAAAGAGAAATCAAGGTTGATGCCCAGATTTTTGGCTTGAGAAACCGGGTGGATGCAGGGTCGGTTTCAGAGAGGGAGAAGCCTGAAAGAGGGGCAAGTGGTGAGGGGCAGAGTTAAAAGTGCAGTTTTCAATGTGGTGATAAACATCATCCAGCATCATTGTTGGTGGCTGGCCTTTTCTGTGTTTGCCATTTATGCCAGAGAGATAATAGGTAGTTTTTCTTCATGTTTATTTTTTCTTTTTATGATCTGAAGCTACAGTTCTGTCTCATAGGGCCCTACTGAGTTCCCCTTGTCTTAAATCCTATTAAAATGCCTGGCCTATGTGACTCCACCCAAATTAATCTGTGATATCCTTTGGAGTCCATCCTCTCAAATCACCTTGAGTACTTTCCTTCTTGCTGTTCATTCTCCACTGAATTCCCATGCCCCCAGATTAAGAAAGTAATCTGATAAATAACTAAAAAATATATTATTTGCGCCCATATATTTATGATTTATTTTTGAATATTCAAAATACCCTGCTTTAGCCCAAGTTTCGCAGTGATTTTTATGCTGCGATCTTAAAGATTCCTTTATTATGGCTTTGTGTGTGTCTGTTTTGCTTAACCGGAACCACATTTCCAAGAACTCCTTTTGTTTCCGGGTCAGGACTGGCCACAAGGAAAAAATGAACAAGATCTGGAAGGCAGAAAAGAAGCACCAACTATCTTTATGATTTGAAGGTGGGTGTGAAACCAGGCTCACCTAAGTTGTCACTGATCTGCTGGTTCACCCTGTTGGCATGGGCTCCTTCAAGTCCTGCTAGATACCCCTGCTTCCGCTTCTCTGAATCCCTGGCTAGGTATGTGTATGTTTCCTTGGTGAAAGACGTCAGTTTATGCTGCAAGTCATTTACATGGAGGCCATGAGAAACAACTATGAGTTTCATTTTTTCTTTGCTGTATCCATTTCGTAGGCATCTTTCCTTCTTGATCATCAGCCCTGCAGACTTCACGCACAAAAGTAGATGCAGAGGCCTTAGACTACTTAACACATTCTCATAATTGCATAGAATCTAAACCCTATAATAAATCCCTGGTTTTATATCACTCACAATAGTTCTACTTCCCCAGTAGAACTATAACTGATACATATGCAATGTAGTATCGCATAGCTAGCGTTTCCACACAGTATAAAAGAATATTAGTTTATTTTTCACTATGATTTTGATTTACATTTTTATCACATCATATCTCTTTTACCTCTATAGCAGGCTCAAAACTTGCTATAGATTGAAATGCTTACAAAAGAGTAGTTCTATCATTCTTTAGTATTTCTCAGACTATTACTGTGTCTGATTACTAAGGAACAAAAATGTTTATTTTTATAATTAAGTACATATACATTAATTTTGTTGTACATTTTTTTGCTTTCAACATCAAATTCTGTTTATGCATGCACGTGTAGCAGAAATTGTTGTGCCTTGTATGAATGTTTTTATAGTCCTTAAAAATAATGGATGCAATATCTGTGGTAGCCTGACAGTTTAAATAATGTTCCATTGCTCATTTTATTCAACAAATTTCCATTCAGCAGTTCTTAGCGGTATCTACAATATGTCCAGATCAGTGAATTTCTATGAGGGATTCAAAAGAAATATAAGACAAAATTCCTTCTCTCGTGAAACTTATGGTCTAATATTTACTTTTATAAATAAAGGAGAGATTGAGAGACAGATTGTGAGAGAGAGTGAGAGTGAGAGTGTGTGTGTGTGTGTGTGTGTGTGTGTTTGTGTTAGGGGAGAGAGGGTTGACTTGTAGCCTTCCCCCGGGGTGCAGCTTCAAGTAATAACAGTCCGTATTAGGGCAAGGTGGGTACTGTGGCAAACTGGAGAGCCACTTGCCCCTTCTAATGGCAGTAACAGCTCCTCAACTCCCACCAATGGGGTTACCATTTAGGTCAAGTCTCTAGATGTTCTCTTGTTCAAGGGATGCTGTAAATTGGGACAGTTACATGAAAATTCCCACTTAAAAAATATGCACGGAGCGGGCACGGTGACTCACACCTGTAATCCCAGCACTTTGGGAAGCCGAGGCAGGCGGATCACCTGAGGGCAAGAGTTCGAGACTAGCCTGGTCAACATGGTGAAACTCCGTCTCTACTAAAAATACAAAAATTTCCCGGGCATGGTGGCGCATGCCTGTAGTACCAGCTACTCAGGAGGCTGAGGCAGCAGAATCGCTTGAATCTGGGAAGCAGAGGTTGCAGTGAGCCTAGATTGCACCATTGCACTCCAGCCTGGGCAACAAGAGCGAAACGCTGTCTTAAAAGAAAAAAAAAAAAAAATGCACGGAGGGAAAACAGCCCGGAGGCTGAATCCTGTCCAACGGTAGTTATAACCCTAGTTTTTCCAACACGAATAAATATAAAGGCATCTTGCTCCTCTGGAAATAGGGAGAACCAGACCTAGCTATCTTCTTGAAAGAGAAAAAAAAAATACTTCTGCATCCTCTCAACTTAAAACTAAGGAAATAAGATAGTTATCAATCAGCATCATTTGGGCATATTGCTATTATTTACTATCATTTTATTAAAATTAATAATTTATAAATTTACTGTAAAAACAGAGCCTGCCTTGCGCGTAGCACTCGATAAACGCTTTTTATTATTCTGCTTGTTGACGCTGTTACCTCTCTTTTGGAGTAAAAGGGGGCGGAATCACAACAAGACCCCAGGACCCCGTGTGCACGCACGTGTCGGGGGAGCTGACCTATGACAAACATGTGCAGAGCTCTAGTACCCAGCCACGCGGAGGCTGCCGGTTGACAGAAGCGTTGCTGCCCCCTGCCGCCGAGTTCACCCTGCCATCACTGCTGGAAGCCGCACCCCTAGGAAAGGCTGCAAACCCACCCTGCCCCCAACACACCCGCGCTCCCTCTCTGCAGGCCGGCTCCATCCCCGCCCCCAGGTGGCCAAGCAACACCGCCTTCTAGCTTCCTCCCGACCCGGCGGCGCCTGCAGCTGCCTGGGGAAGGAGCCCCGCAGCAGCGCGAGCGGGTGGGCGGGGGGTGCGCGGGCCGCAGGGCAGGAGGGAGGGCGCAGGAAGGCGGGCGGGGAGAAGCTAGGCGGCCGGGCCCCAGCGGTCGCGCCCAGCCCTGCCTCTCTCCCTTCTCGAATCACAGGCGGCCTGACTCACCCCTTTGTTTCTGGAAAAGATCTATCTGTACTAGCCCGAGGCGGAATTCACCCCGCCCGCACTCATCAGAAATCGTTTGCTTATTCTCTGCGCCCCTCCGTGCTCGCCTGGGACGCGGGCGGAATCCTGACGCAGGCTGTCAGCCGCGGTGACGGGTGACACCGGGTGAGCAGCCGTCCGCGCCGCCTTCCCTGCGCCGACGGGCAGCGCTGCGTTCGGCGCGCACTTCTGCCCCCTCGTGGCAGGAGCAAGCATCGCAGCAGCGCCGTCACCACCGCCCACCTGCAGCCCAGGGAGCGTCACTTCTGGGTGTTTTTCAAAGGGAGCATTTTTACAGCTCCATTCAACTTCTGGGATTAGGAGATGTGGCTCCCAGGTTGATTACTAATGAATGAGAAGGGGTGTGGTCTGTGCGTGTATGTTCTTGTGTGCGTGTACGCGTGTGAGAGAGGGAAGGGGGGAGAACAACTGTAAGAGCATGTTTGTGGTGACAGGATAATGGAGAGGGGAGGAAGGAAGGGGAAAAATGAAAGAGATTAAAAAGCAAGAGAGGCAAAGTGACAGTGACGAGGGAAGAGAGTGACAGGGAAGGATGCAGAAAGAATGCAGGGAGCAACAGTTTGATGGGAAATGGGAGGGGACTTCTGCATGAGAGAGAGAGGTGAGGATTTGACATCCGTGAGAGGTAAAGTTTCATTTTGGTGAAGTGAACCTTGTGAACATTTCAATATACCTCTCTCCTGCTTTACGTCCCATTTTGTTTGGCAGCTGCTAGAAATGAGTTTCCATTTTTCTGTCTTGTTTTAATATTCTCATGTCTCCCACATCACTAAGATCATTAGAGGCAGAAACAATTATGTCATGCATTCCCTGCATCTGACAGAACCCTCTGTGTGTGCTGGTTTATTAACTCCAGCCTTGCCCCTCTGCCATCAGCTACATCTGCTTTTGTTATTCTGATCCACGTTTCATGAGCATGCACACACACACTCTCTCCCTCTCTCCACTGACCTCTGTGGGCTCACTTGTCCTTTGGGAAATAGACCAGTAGCTGCTCAGAATCCAAATGTACGTGACAAACACTCTTGAAAAGGCTTCTGCCACCTACTCATCAACAAACAAGCAAAACAAAGCCCCAACAGCCACAAATAGCCACAAAAAAAGGTTCTTCTGGATCACATCTGTAACTCTTGACCTAATCCTTTCATTTTCCCTAGAAGAACAAAAGAAAGAGAGAGTTTTTGCAGGATCTGTGTTAGGCTATAGCTTGTTATGGTGGCAAAAAGGTTAAAAGGGATTTTCTATACCCCATTCTTAGTTACTATTTTGCCAACATTACCCCACACACAAGTATGTGTGTGGGGGGTCACATTTAGAAAGTCTGGACAGGATGATAAAAATTGTTTTGGCAGAAGATAAATCATTGCATATGGGCGTGGGCAGTAATGCCCAAACTCATTTACCGTAACAAATGGTTTCATGAAAATATTTTGGTCAGTACAGCTTATTTTGGCATACTGAGAGGTGGCTGCCTATCTGTGTGATTGCATAGAGAGGATGGACATCTTGTGGGTCAGCATTGCTTAATTCATTCAGAGGGAGCTCTGAGGAGAGTGGCCATCCTTGGTGTTTGACCTTCATACTGAGGCGTGCCCAGGGATTATTGAGGATAGGAATGCAATTTGGAGATAAACCATTCTTTCATAATTTTAGTAAATGGATTATGATGCATGTAAGCAACAAGAAGAGAAAAATGCTTTGGGACTTCCAAATACAAAACCTTTCTCTGACATGGCTATATCAGAGGGGGAGAGTTATAATATTTTTGCCGCAATCAGTTGTTCTGAAGTTCAAAAGAGATAATATAAGTGAACATGCTTTGCAAACTCAGAGGATGCTTCCTGAAGCAAAGGCAAAACAATGCCATGGAGACAAAGGATGTTTGCCACAAGTGTTTCAGAACCAATTGACTATGTTATCTCCAAATCATTAAATAATTGTTTAATTATCCTCTTAATATGCGAACATTTACGTTTCACTTCCCTAGTTTCCTTTTTATTCCTCCATGATATGTCTTTCTGCTTGAATCTGTTTAGTGCCTTTGCTTAGGATCCTCCATCAGGGTTTCAGCCAAGGAACCCCTACTCTTAGTTGGGGTTCATTGAAGCTGTGGCCAAGTTGAGTCTATGGTAGCAGTCAATGAGTGCTTCTCAGTTCTCTGCTCACCTGCTCAGATCCATGCTTGGCTGCTGTGCCCTAACGGGAGCTCATCACAAAGAACTTATATGTATCTGTGAATCTAGGTCTTTATGGGATGGGGATGTGAACTGCATTTTCTATTGATAGTAGAAATGCAGTGATTTTATATATATATAATATATATATCACACACATATATGTATACTGTGTATATATGCACACACATATCCATATATGTATATAAAATCTCACAGTATGTATATTCTCCCACCCTGACACACATCTACCAATGTTTCTTACCCCTACACACAAAATTTATCACTTTATAAGACTCAGTGCTTTGCGTTCATATTTGGAGTGAGAGTAGAATACATGTCTCCATAGTAACTGTCACCGTAGGGCTGAAAAGTGAGAACATTTAACAAAACCTCACTTAGAGCGGTGAACTTGCTCTTTGAATTAGTTTGCTTGGGCTACCATAACAAAATACCACAGTGCAGCTGGCTTAAACAACAGAAATGTATTTCTCACAGTCCTGCCTGGAGGCTGGAAGTCTAAGATTAAGATGTCAGCAGGTTCATTTTCTCCTGAGGCCTCTCTCCCTGGCTTGCAGATGGCCACCTTTTCATGGTGTCCTCACATGGCCTTTCCCTTGTGCATGCACATTCCTATGTCTCTTCTTCTCATAAGGACACCAAACAGAGTGGATTAGGAACCACTCTCAATTGATTCATTTAACCTTAATTCCCTCTTTAAAGGCCCTATCTCCAAATAATAGTCATAGATTTTCTAAGGCACTAGGGGTTAGGGTTTTGACATACAAATCTGGTAGAACATAATTTAGTCTCTAAGATTCTCCAAGCATATTCACATGGGCTACTGAGAGTAGTCTTCCAGGTTCCACAGGGATAGAGAAGTCTATATCAGAAACAACACTCATATTAGACCCAGAAGTCCCAGAGATTGGGTGCTAGAGTCCTATTATTCAGCTGGCTGTGTGATCTTGAGTCAGAAAGTTAATTTTCTGAGTCTCAGTTGGCCTTGCCTGTGAAACACGAGCTGTTAGTGTTTTGCCATGATTATTAATTACGATTACATGTAATTATTAGTATTTGGTTGCCTAAGATAGCTGTATGAAGAAGTTCTGTGAAATGATATGTACTGCTTTGTTGCATAGCATTTTTATAATCTTCTGACTGGCAACTTTTCTTAGTGTTTGGGAGATAATATAGTGTTTAAGAGCAATGTCTGTAAAGGCAGACAGATCTGAGTTTGAATTTCAGTCCATTTACTTCTTGTCTTAGCCAGTTTTGTTAATGAACAGACATTTTTTGGCTTATGGTTGTGAAGGCTGGGAAGTCCAAGACTGAGGAGCTGCACCTAGCAAGGGCCTTCTTGCTGCATCATCCTCCTTTTATAACCAACCCTCTCCATGAAAACTGCACTAATCCATTCACCCTCATGACCGAATCACTTCTCATTAGGCCCCACCTCCCAACACTGTTACTTTGGGGATTAAGTTTCCAACACGTGCCTTTGGGGGAATAGATTCGAACCATAGCACTTCCTAGAGTAATTAATTTTAAAAGATCCATTTTCTTTTATGTAAAATAGGACTAATAATATAAACAACAAACAGAATTCATATGAAGATTAAGGAAAATAATACATATAAAATGAGAGGGCTTGGGCCCTGCATGGTGGCTCACACCTGTAATCTCAGCATTTTGGGAGGCCAAGGCAGGTGGATCACCTGAGGTCAGGAGTTTGAGACCAGCCTGACCAACATGGCAAAACACCATCTGTAGTAAAAATACAAAATTAGCCAGGCGTTGTGGCACAAGCCTGTAATCCCAGCTGCTCGGGAGGCTGTGGCAGGAGAATTGCTTGAATCAGGGAGGTGGAGGTTGCAGAGAGCTGAGATCATGCCATTGTGCTCCAGCATGGGTGACAGAGTGAAACTCCATAAAAAAAAAAGGTAAGGGCTTGAAAATAGTTTATCATCATCATTAATTTATTTCTGTAAACTCTTCCCCTTTCCTCTTTCCTCTTAGCACAATTGAACTTCCACATGGAGGTCTGTTCTACTCCTGATTCGAGTTTTGTAAATAATCTTTGTGGTATTCTTTTGTGCCAATGACAGCAGTTTATTCTTCAGTTGATCTTTTTGCCTCTTCTTCTTTTCCCCCAGCCAGCTTTCAATGGTTATAGAGCTTTAGCCTTCTGTGAAGATAGAAAAAGCATTCATATACTTTCCTTTGCAGATCTATCATCTCCTTTCCATTAAAGCAATCCCTTGATATACCACATACTCGAGTCTTAGTCATTTCTTTCAATATGCAATGCTGACTTGTTGGCATAATTTCATCTCACTTATACATTTTCAAACACATTCTTCTCAACCTGAAGTCTGAGTAAGCTGGTAGCAATGAAGACAAAAACAGTATTCACCTTCAATCACCATAGTGTCCCAGCACCTAGCTCAGTGCCAGCCAAATAATAAGAACCCACAAATATTTGGGTAATGAATGAGTAAATGGGCTGTGTGTTGACAAGAGAGTAGCTGAAACGCTAAACTCATTTGTTTTTTAGTGACAGTTACTAAGTGGGGAGAATTCCAGGGGGAATAATGATGGAGGACAGTGTGGAGTCTAAAGCCAATGTGTGTGTGTGTGCGTGTTTGCATGCATGTGTGTGTGAGAGAGAGAGAGAGATGTTCAGAGATTAGCAGGAAGTACAGTTCAGAATCAAATAGCTTAAAGGAAAAGGAGGGATTGGGACATCACCCATGGTAAAGGGTTCTGAGAAGCTACCCTATTGATTCATAGAGGGTGTTCAGAGTCCCGTGTTTTAGTGACCCCAGTTCCACCTAGACCCAGCTCTAGGCATAATATGTTTGACAAAATGGCAGGACAGTGAAAGGGTCATTAAAGTACTTTATTTGTGTCATGAAAAGATTGACTTATAAATCTTCATTAAATATTTGCCTTCCTAGCCAGACATAAGCTCCATAAAGACAGGCGCTGGCCCTCAGGGAGCAAGTGGACTGGCATGGTGCCTGGCGCCCAGCAGTTCCTTCATGATTTCAGAATGACTAAGTGAGTGAACGCACAGCACAGGCATCTGTGTTTTCACACCTCTCCAGGGTCTGTTCCATTATTCACGTAGAAAAACCTGTTAACTATTGTGAAGCAGCCTTGTATCTGTAGCTGCCACACACTTCTCAATGACCTTCCCTTTCCAAGTTGAGTTTTGCACCATGTCAACAAGTGGCAGCTTTCTAGCATCAAATTGTTTGTCCAGGGTTATCAGCATTACTTTCTTTTCTTGTCCTCACTACAACACACATGCCCATCTCAAATCAGTTCCATTGTTACTTAGGTAATAGTATTATAGGGTGTCTTTACTTCAGAAAGAATGATATATTTAGCAAATGTTACAGATATAGGAGGTTTTAAGTGGGACTAAATGCAGCAATTAATGCTAATGAGTCTGCTGTTAGCATGTAATATTCTTGGTGTTATAATCATGCATCACTGAATGCGAAGCCTCAGTTTGTGCAACAGATGCCGATCTTAATGGCTATATTCTCTTCCCATGGATAAGCTAGCTTTAGTTAAATGAATCATTAAGAATAACCATTTAAAGTGTTAATGAAAACAGTGATTATAACCACCAAGATTTTTTTTTTTAACTTCTGGCTCTATTACTTTTTATTTTCGAAAGGACTTTGGGAAGGTGAGAAACTTATTGCCTATGTATGTTGTTTTAAACAGAGAAGGCCGATACAGTTTCTGTTCACAGCAGCCCTGAGGCTGCATGCCTGTATTATTAACATCAACCGTACTTGGAGACTAACTCTCTTTTGTTCTCATTTGTCATTTCTTTTAAATATTCATTTAGGGTAGAAGACAGAATTGGGTAAGTAGGATCCTTGACAGTCCAACTAGTTGGTAAACAAATATTTTGTCTTCCTGAAAGTATCATTATACTATCGCAAATTAAGACTGAAAAGGAAAAAAATACCAGGATGTTGATATTTAAGAATAAATACTTTATCTTTTCAGAACAACAATAAGAAGGCTGGTTTAGGCTTTATCGCTGGAAAATGGAGTTTGTGAAACAAAGAAGTAATAGATGCATAGCAAGAGCTCAGTGTCCTTCCACATTGTGTCACCGGTTGTACCCTGAGACAGATTCTCCAAGTCTTAGAACATGGATATGCAGTGAGAGTGAGGTTTACATAGAGAAGCCTTTGTGTCTTGGGAGTGCCATGTGTATTGAATGTCTATGACTCATGTCTCCCCTTGACTCACTTCTTGGCTGGGCTACATGACTCATCAGGCCTCGTAGGTTTAGGGCAGTGTAGCTGGTGGGGAAGGGCTAAGTGAAGAGGGGCTGTCTAGACCTGGGGAGCATGGTTATAATGAGCTTTTTCAAACGTACAACTCAACTCTCTTGCACCTAGGAAGTGTCTTCATCCAGAAGGAGTTCTCAGTCCTTTTTCTGGTGAGTTGTCTTGATTCTGGAAAATGTTTGTTTTTCTTTGAGAATTGGCCCAAATATTAATATATCTGGGTGAATCAATGCTTCTTGAAGGCTCTGTAATCTCATGATTGTTAATATAGAGCCTGGGGTTTATATATTAAGAATAGTAAGTGCAGGTTGAGTTAATTGTCTAAGAGACAGAAAATAGAGAGGAATGTTCATAGTCCAAGGACTTAAAGTTCAAGTGAGAGGTGACAGCGTGCTGTCAGTCCTCACAGCCCTCGCTCGCTCTCTGCGCCTCTTCTGCCCAGGCTCCCACTTTGGCAGCCTTGTGGAGCCCTTCAGCCCATGCTGCACTGTGGGAGCCCCTTTCTGGGCTGGCCAAGGCCGGAGCCGGCTCCCTCCGCTTGCAGGGAGGTGTGGAGGGAGAGGCGCGAGCTGCAACCCCGGCTGCGCCCGGCGCTTGCGGGCCAGCTGGAGTTCCGGGTGGGCGTGGGCTTGGCAGTCCCCGCACTCGGAGCAGCCGGCCGGCCCTGCCAGCCCCGGGCAATGAGGGGCTTAGCACCCGGGCCAGCAGTTGCGGAGGATGTACTGGGTCCCCCAGCAGTGCCAGCCCACCGGCCCTGCGCTCGATTTCTCGCCGGGCCTTAGCTGCCTTCCCGCGAGGCAGGGCTCTGGACCTGCAGCCCGCCATGCCTGAGCCTCCCACCCCCTCCGTGGGCTCCTGTGCTTCCCGAGCCTCCCCGATGAGCGCCACCCCCTACTCCAAGGTGCCCCAGTCCCATCTTTTTGCTTTTATGAGCTGTAACACCGCGAAGGTCTGCAGCTTCACTGCTGAAGCCAGCGAGACCACGAGCCCACCGGGAGGAACGAACAACTCCAGACGCGCCGCCTTAAGAGCCGTAACACTCACCGCCAAGGTCTGCAGCTTCACTCCTGAGCCAGTGAGACCACGAACCCACCAGAAAGAAGATACTCAGAACACATCCGAACATCAGAAGAAACAAACTCCAGACGCGCCACCTTAAGAGCTGTAACACTCACCGTGAGTGTCCGAGGCTTCATTCTTGAAGTCAGTGAGACCAAGAACCCACCAATTCCGGACACACAAGGGTTAATACAATAAAGATTTCTGAATGAGGTCTGTGGTTGCAGCAGCTGAGGTAGTGCTGTAGCACTTATTTTTCAGTGACAATTGCCTGGAAGCTTCTGATGACTCTTACTTAGGGCTGCCCAGGGTTGGAACTGCACTATTTCTCTTAACCTGACCCGCATCCTCTCCCACTTCCTGAGTTTCTGATCAAAGTCCATCTCTGATGTTTGTTCCGATTAGTAGAAACATCTCTTTTGGGCAGGCAGAAACTGAGACAGAGGTTTTTTGTTTGTCTGTTTTTGAAATAGGGGGTCTTTGCTGTAAGATTAATTCCTAATTTGACCTAGGAAACCAGGCAGGGGCAGGGTGAGCAGGTAAAACGATAAAGATAGTAAGTAAAGATAACAAGGCTAAGTCAAATTTCTATACTTCCTGTGACGGTTAATACTGAGTGTCAACTTGATTGGATTGAAAGATACAGAATATTGATCTGGGTGCGTCTGTGAGGGTGTTGCCAAAGGAGATTAACATTTGAGTCAGTGGGCTGGGAAAGGCAGACCCACCCTTTATATGAGTGGGCACAATCTAATCAGCTACCAGTGCAGCTAGAATATAAGCAGGCAGAAAAATGTGAAAAGAGAGACTGGCCTAGCCTCCCAGCCTACCTCTTTCTCCCGTGCTGGATGCTTCCTACCTTGAACATCAGACTCCAAGTTCTTCAGTTTTGGAACTTGGACTGGCTCTCCTTGCTCCTCAGCCTGCAGTTGGCCTATTGTGGGACCTTGTGATCGTGTGAGTTAATAATAACCTTCCTTGTTTTAAAAGCACGTGGCAAATCAGCAGCACCTTACATTCTCTGGTAGCACCTGAGAATGGTTGGGTTTGTAAAAGGTGAGTTAGAAGATGTCCCTCAATGAACGTTCTCAGATACAGTCCCCAGTGCTCACCATAGATCCTCAACAGTTTGAAATCCATTGACCAGGACATAGCTTTGACTGATAAAAGGATATCCCAATTGGCCAGTAGCCAGTCTGGAGAAGAGTACAGAATAATTTAAAAAGGAAAGTGAAGAGAAATTCATTTCCTCTTTATACCAACAACCAGTAAGACTTCAGTCTTGGGCTTATAGGTTTCACGTGCATCCGTGTGAAGAGACCACCAAACAGGCTTTGTGTGAGCAACGTGGCTGTTTATTTCACCTGGGTGCAGGCGGGCTGAGTCCGAAAAGAGAGTCAGCGAAGGGAGATAAGGGTGGGGCCATTTTATAGGATTTGGGTAGGTAAAGGAAAATTACAGTCAAAGAGGGTTTGTTCTCTGGTGGGCAGGAGTGGGGGTCGCAAGGTGCTCAGTGGGGGTGATTTTTGAGCCAGGATGAGCCAGGAAAAGGACTTTCACAAGGTAATGTCATCACTTAAGGCAAGGACCGGCCATTTACACTTCTTTTGTGGTGGAATGTCATCAGTTAAGGTGGGGCAGAGCATATTCACTTCTTTTGTGATTCTTCAGTTACTTCAGGCCATCTGGGCATATATGTGCAAGTCACAGGGGATGCGATGGCTTGGCTTGGGCTCAGAGGCCTGACATTCCTGCCTTCTTATATTTATAAGAAAAATAATACAAAATAGTGTTGAAGTGTTGGGGCGGCGAAAATTTTTGGGGGGTGGTATGGAGAGAGAATGGGCAATGTTTCTCAGGGCTGCTTAAAGCGGGATTAGGGGCGGCATGGGAACCTAGAGTGGGAGAGATTAAGCTGAAGGGAGGTCTTGTGGTAAGGGGTGATATTGTGGGGACGTTAGAAGAAACATTTGTCGTATAGAATGATTGGTGATGGCCTGGATACGGTTTTGGATGAATTGAGAAAGTAAATGGAATAACAGAAGGAGAAAAGCAGGTATAAAAGGTCTAAGAATTGGGACGACTCAGGATATCTGATTAGAGAGTGCCTAAGGAGATTCAGCATAGTCCTGCCGGCAAAGATTATTTATTTACTTCAAGAGTTAAGAGTAGCAGTTTGGGGATAGCACCAGGAGATATCAGCTGTGATGGCTTGGAAAAACAGTGTAAACTGGCAGTGTAAACAAGAGCAGGGCATGTATGAGTAGTTGAGAACGGTGAATAGGAGTATGACTAGACAGAAGATAGTAGGGATGACAAGTTTTTTTGGGGCACAGTCTAAGTTGGTCTGGTGTCTGGAATGGGACTGGGGCCTAATAAAAAGGAGCATCTATACGGGAGGTTAAATGGGCTGTACCCTGTAGCATTCCGAGGACAGGCCTGAATTCTGAGAAGGGAAAGTGGTAAAAGTATTGTCCAGTCCTTTTTAAGTTGGTGGCTGAGCTTGGTGAGGTGTATTTTTAAAAGACCTTTAGTCCGTTCTACTTTTCTTGAAGACGGAGGACCATAAGGGATATAAAGGTTTCACTGAATACTAACAGCCTGAAAACCTGCTTGGCTGATTTGACTAATAAAGGCTGGTCTGTTATCAGACTGTATAGAGGTGGGAAGGCTAAACTGAGGAATTATGTCTGACAGAAGGGAATAAATGACTGTGGTGGCCTTCTCAGACCCTGTAGGAAAGGCCTTTACTTATTCAGTGAAAGTGTTTATTTAGACTAAGAGGTATTTTAGTTTCCTGACTCGGGCATGTTGAGTAAAGCTAATTTGCCAGTCCTGGGTGGGGGCAAATCCTCGAGCTTTATTTGTAAGGAAGGGAGGGGGCCTGAATAATCCCTGAGTAGTAGTAGAACAGCAGATGGAACACTGAGAAGTTATTTCCTTGAGGATAGATTTCCATGATGGAAAGGAAATGAGAGGTTCTAAGAGGCGGGCTAGTGGCTTGTACTATAGCATAGCCTGCCTTTGCTGGTGTGTGGCGATTAGGCCTGGTGGAACCATCATCAATAAATCAAGCGTGATCAGGGTGAGGAACAGGAAAGAAGGAAATTTGGGGAAATGGGGTGAATGTCAGGTGAATCAGAGAGATACAGTCATGGGGGTCAGATGTGGTATCAGGAATAATGTGGGAGGCCGGATTGAAGTCCGGGCCAGGAACAATGGTAATTGTGGGAGACTCAAGAAAGAGTGAGTATAGCTGAAGGAGCTGGGAAGCAGAAAGTATATGCGTCAGGTATGAGGAAGAAAATAGATTTTGGAAGTCATGAGAACTGTAGAGAGTGAGTTGAGCATAGTTTGTGATTTTGAGGGCCTCTAAAAGTATTAAAGCAGCGGCAGCCGCTGCACACAGACATGAGGCCTAGGCTAAAACAGTAAGGTCAAGTTGTTTGGACAGAAAGGCTACAGGGTGCGGTCCTGGCTCTTGTGTAAGAATTCTGACCACACTAACCATGCCTAGGAAGGAAAGGAGTTGTTTTGTAGAAGGTGCTGGGGTTTGAGAGATCAGTCAGACACGATTGGCAGGGAGAGCACGTGTGTTTTTATGAGAATTATGCCGAGATAGGTAACAGATGAGGAAGAAATTTGGGCTTGATTGAAGTAATGGGGGCTGTCTGTGAAGCTTTGCGGCAGTACAGCCTAGGTAATTTGCTGAGCTTGATGGGTGTCAGGGTCAGTCCAAGTGAAAGCAAAGAGAGGCTGGGATTAAGGGTGCAAAGGAATAGTAAAGAAAGCATGTTTGAGATCTAGAACAGAATAATGGGTTGTAGAGGCAGGTATTGAGGATAGGAGAGTATATGGGTTTGGCACCACGGGGTGGATAGGCAAAACAATTTGGTTGATAAGGCGCAGATCCTGAACTAACTTGTAAGGCTTGTCTGGTTTTAGGACAGGTAAAATGGGGGAATTGTAAGGAGAGTTTATAGGGTTTAAAAGGCCATGCTATAGCAGGTGAATGATAATAGGCTTTAATCTTTTTAAAGCGTGCTGCGGGATGGGATATTGGCGTTGAGTGGGGTAAGGGTGATTAGGTTTTAATGAGATGGTAAGGGGTGCATGATCGGTTGCCAAGGAGGGAGTAGAGATATATTTGTGGGTTAAGGTGGGGGGATACAAGAGGAGGATGCAAAGGAGGCTTTGGATTGGGAAGAAGGGCGGCAATGAGATATAGCTGTAGTCCAGGAATAGTCAGGGAAGCAGATAATTTAGTTAAAGCGTCTCAGCCTAATAAGGGAACTGGGCAGGTGGGGATAATTAAAAAGGAGTGCTTAAAAGAGTATTGTCTAAGTTGGCACCAGAGTTGGGGAGTTTTAAGAGGTTTAGAAGCCTGGCCGTCAATACCCACAACAGTTACGGAGGCAAGGGAAACAGGCCCTTGTAAAGAAGGTAATGTGGAGTGGGTAGCCTCCGTATTGATTAAGAAGGGGACGGGCTTACCTTCCACTGTGAGAGTTACCTGAAGCTCGGCGTCCGTGATGGTCTAGGGGGCTTCCGAGGCGATCAGGCAGTGTCAGTCTTCAGCCGCTAAGCCGAGAAGATCTGGGAAGGAGTCAGTCAGAGAGCCTTGGGCCAGAGTTCAGGGCCTCTGGGAGTGGCTGCCAGGTGAGTTGAACAGTCTGATTTTCAGTGGGGTCCCACAGAGATGGGACACGGCTTAGGAGGAATCCTGGGCTGCAGGCATTCCTTGGCCCAGTGGCCAGATTTCCGGCAAGTGTAGCAAGCTCCTGTGGGAGGAGGTTCTGGAGGAATGGCTGGCTGCTGCGGATCAGGCATTTGGAAGTTCTTGTGTGCTGGAGATGTGGCTGGGGTTTGTCTCACAGTGGAGGCAAGGAATTGCAACTTTTTTCTATTATTGTACGCCTTGAAGGTGAGGTTAATTAAATCCTGTTGTGGGGTTTGAGGGCCGGAATTTAATTTTTGGAGTTTTAATGTCGGGAGCAGATTGGGTAATAAAATGTATTTTGAGAATAAGACGGCCTTTTGCCTTTTAGGCTAGGGCTGTAAAGTGTCTCAGGGTTGCTGCCAAACAAGTCATGAACTGGGCTGGATTTTTATATTTGATGAAAAAGAGCCTAAACACTTCTGATTTGGGATAAAGAAAAAGGAGCATTAACCTTGACTATGCCTTTGGCTCCAGCCACCTTTTTAAGAGTAAATTGCTGGGCAGGTGGGGGAGGGCTAGTCACGGAACGAAACTGTAAGTCGGACCAGGTGTGAGGAGGGGAGGTGATAAAAAGATTATAGGGTGGAGGAGCGGAGGCTGAGGAAGAATTGGGACCTAGCTTGGCCTGGCGAGGAGGGGAGAGGTCAGATGGGTCTGTAGAAAAGGAAGATTAGAAAGACTCAGCAATGCTTGGGGTTGGGACTGAGGGGACAGGCGGGAGGGAAAGAAGGAAGATTTGGGACGAGTTGCACTGGGCACAGAGACTAGGAAGGGACTGATGTGTAAAAGAATGCCTGGACGTCAGGCACCTCAGACCATTTGCCCATTTTATTATAAGAATTATTTAGATCTTGTAGGATGGAAAAATTGAAAGTGCCGTTTTCCGGCTATTTGGAACTACTGTTGAGTTTGTATTGGGGTCAAGCAGCATTGCAGAAGAAAATAAGGCATTTAGGTTTTAGGTCAGGTGTGAGTTGAAGAGGTTTTAAGTTTTTGAAAACACAGGCCAAGGGAGTAGAAGGAGGAATGGAGGGTGGAAAGTTGCCCATAGTGAAGGAAGCAAGCCTAGAGAAAAGACAGAGTAGAGAAATGGAGGGAAGGGGTTTGGGGGTTCTTACCTTCCAGAAAAGTGGGAAAAGGGGTTGGGGCGCAGAGATAAGAGGTCGGGGCATGGAAATAAGGGATTGGGGGTTCTTGCCCCGTAGAAAAGTGGGACTTGCCACTAAGGGTGAAGGAGAAGGGGTTGAGGGGTACTTGCCCCTCTCCCAGAAAAGCAGAGAAGGGGTAGAGACAAGGAGAGAAGGGGTTGGGGTACTTACCCCTTCCCCAGAAAAGCAGGACTTGCCGCTAAGGGTGAAGGACCAAGGCAGGCATCCCTGCGTGGTCTGACACCTTTGAAACGTGGGTGAATAATCACAGAGGTGTCCCTGCAGTGATTAAACACCAAGGGAAGGCTGCCTTCCCAGTCTGTGACCGGCACCGGAGTTTTGGGTCCACGGATAAAACGTGTCTCCTTTGTCTCTACCAGAAAATGAAAGGAATTGAAATTAAGAGAAGGGAGAGATTGAAGTGTGGCGCCAAGATTGAAAGGAGAAAGAGGTTGAGGGATAGTGAGGGAGGTTGGAGAAGAGAGTAAAAAGAGGCCGCTTACTGGATTTGAAATTGGTGAGATGTTCCTTGGGCTGGTCGGTCTGAGGACCTGAGGTCATAGGTGGATCTTTCTCATGGAGCAAAGAACAGGAGGACAGGGGATTGATCTCCCAAGGGAGGTCCCCCGATCCGAGTCACGGCACCAAATTTCATGCGCGTCCGTGTGAAGAGACCACCAAACAGGCTTTGTGTGAGCAACGTGGCTGTTTATTTCACCTGGGTGCAGGCGGGCTGAGTCCGAAAAGAGAGTCAGCGAAGGGAGATAAGGGTGGGGCCATTTTATAGGATTTGGGTAGGTAAAGGAAAATTACAGTCAAAGAGGGTTTGTTCTCTGGTGGGCAGGAGTGGGGGTTGCAAGGTGCTCAGTGGGGGTGTTTTTGAGCCAGGATGAGCCAGGAAAAGGACTTTCACAAGGTAATGTCATCACTTAAGGCAAGGACCAGCCATTTACACTTCTTTTGTGGTGGAATGTCATCAGTTAAGGTGGGGCAGAGCATATTCACTTCTTTTGTGATTCTTCAGTTACTTCAGGCCATCTGGGCATATACGTGCAAGTCACAGGGGATGCAATGGCTTGGCTTGGGCTCAGAGGCCTGACAATAGGCAACCATATTTTCCACGTTTGTGTAACAATTTTCTTTTTAGCAGATGAGGGAGAGATACACTTTTTTCATAGATTTGGATTCAGGTATCTTCTACAGCTATGGTGAGGTTACAGTGATTGATGATAGAAAAGAATTTCAGGTGTAATGGGTTGGTGTATTTGGTTGAATTGAATACAACTTAATTCTATATTGACAAATATTTGCAAAACTCTTTCCTTTAGAATCACAGACCATTTTCTTTTGAGCTCTCACATGCTGTTTTAGGCATACTTTAAAATAGATGGATGTAAAGGGAGTATAAAATGGAAGTATAGTAGAAGTAATTTCTTCTGAGGCACTAATGATAGCAAAGCTTCAAGGTGTGGAGACTTTGTAACCCTGAAGCTTCTGTGGCTTAAAAAAAATAAAATCTCAGGCCATCTTTGAAAACTTAGAGACTTCAAGTAATTTTTTGATAGATTGGTAATATAAGGTATTATAGCAGGACGAGCTGCAGACAAGAAGCCCTCAGACACCGAATTGTAGAAGGAAAGGGCTTTATTCAGCTGGGAGCATCGGTGGACTCATGTCTCCAAAAACCCTGCTCCCCGAGTGAGCAATTCCTCTTCCTTTTAAGGGATTACAACTCTAAGGGGGTCTGTGTGAGAGGGTCGTGATCAATTGAGCAAGCAGGGGGTACATGATTGGAGGCTGCATGCACCTGCACCGGTAACTAGAAGGGAACAGAACAGGACAGGGATTTTCACAGTGCTTTTCCATACAATGTCTGTATGGATATGTATAGATAACATAACCGATTAGGTCACGGGTCAGTCTTTAACTACTAGGCCCAGGATGCGGCACTGGGCTATCTTCCTGTGGGTTTCATTTCTGCCTTTTTTACTTCTTTTTTTCTTTGGAGGCAGAAATTGGGGCATAAGACAATATGAGGGGTGGTCTCCTCCCTTAGTATATAATAAAGACTGGCTGGCTTTTGTCCCCAGGTCTTGGGAGATAAGCTCTAATTCCCTGGAATTTTCCAAGTAAAAGTTCTTTTTTTCGTTATTCATGTTGAGCCTCTTGGACCACACCTAATAGTGCGTACAAATAAGATGACTCAGTGTGGGCCGGGTGCTGTGGCTCATGCCTGTAACCCCAGCAGTTTGGGAGGCCGAGGAGGGTGGATCACAAGGTCAGGAGATCGAGACCATCTTGGCCAACATGGTGAAACCCCGTCTCTATTAAAATACAAAAAGTTAGCCAGGCGTGGTGGTGGTGTGTGCCTGTAATCCCTGCTACTTGGGAGGCTGAGGCAGGGGAATCGCTTGAACCTGAGAGGTGGAGGTTGCAGTGAGCTGAGATCACATCACTGTACTCCAGCCTGGTGACAGAGCAAGACTCTGTCTAAAAACAAAATAAATAACATAAATAAAATGACTCAGTGTGGGTCCCTAGATAGTTCATAATAACTTGATGACTCAGGACGGTGGCTGCACGTATTAGAAATACCACCCGTGTAATTCAGTATTGAAGCATTGAATCACATGATATCAGCCTGACCTCTGGGCAGGGGAGGGGGCGTGGACATTCAATCAATCATGCCTAGGTAATGAAATCTAGAAACAAAAACAAAAAATCTAGATGCCTGGTTGGTGATACTTTGTTTGTTGTCACATATCAATGTGTTAGAAGGTTAGTACTTCTTCAGTCCACAGGAAGAGGACAATAGAAACTCCCCCACACTAGGGACTCTCTCAGACCTTACCCTGTGTCTCTCCCTTTGACCGGTTCTAATTTGTGTTCTTTGCTATAATAAGACTGAAATCCTAAGTATAATTCCCTGAGTTCTGTGAGTCATTCTAGCAAATTATTGAACCTAAAGGATAGTAAGAACCCTGGACTTGAAATGTTCAGAAATGAGAGTGGTTTGAGAACCCTAATCTTGCATCTGGTGTTTGAAGTGAAAGTCTTTGAAGTGAGACTGTGTCTTTAACCTTGAGTTTGAAAAACTCATTGCAGAAGAACATTTTCAGAGTTTTTGTTTGTTTGCTTTTTTTTTTTTTTTTTTGAGACGGAGTCTCTCTCGCTCTATCCCCTAGGCTGGAGTGCAGTGGCGCGATCTCCGCTCACTGCAAGCTCCGCCACCGGGTTCACGCCATTCTCCTGCCTCAGCCTCCCGAGTAGCTGGGACTACAGGCGCCCACCACCATGCCCAGCTAATTTTTTGTATTTTTAGTGGAGACGGAGTTTCACCGTGTTAGCCAGGATGATCTCGATCTCCTGACCTCGTGATCCGCCCGCCTCAGCCTCCCAAAGTGCTGGGATTACAGGCCAGATTTTTTTTTTAATAAAATTCAAAATGTGGAGAGATTGGGACCGTAATCTGTTTCTTTGAGCCAGAGGGGTCTAGGAATTTTGGTTCTGTTTGATCCTTTTCCCATTATTGAAGCCCATCATGAGTGCTCATTCCTCCATTCCATCCCCCAGCCGCCTAACTTGGGATTAATTCTCATGGAGGTGTTTCAAAGCCAATTTGACTCCTAAGAGTAGCACTTCAGACGCTCCCAGTCACTCCTGATGTATGATCTTTGGACTATAGATTGCTTATTTCTCATTTTCTTTCTATGTGTCCTGTGTAATGCAATAGGGCTTCTATAGAGATTCAGGAAACATTTCGTGAAGATCATAGCTCTCAGCAGTAAGAGAAAATAAACTGCATTTTTGTAAGTAGAAATAATAGGTGGCTGTAGCAGGTACCTTAGTTCCTTCTACTGCTATGAGGTAGCATCTCATTAAAACTAACCCTTAAAGATAACCACTACTATGGAGACTTTGAAGAAAGAGCATATTTTCTAATGTTTTTGGTATCATAACCCAAGGTTGCACTGAAGTCTAACAATCATAAGTGTCTTAATTATTTATAGCATTTCAGTGGTAATTTATACTTATTTCTTTCAGTCCCTTAAGGGAAAAAAAGAAAAAGAAAAAAAAAAACACGTTTACAGAATCTCTTTGCTTAGGTGGAGAAAATTCTTGTAAATACCACGTTCCTTTCTGTGACAGACGAGGCATTGTTAGAAGAGCTTCAAGTGATTTTTCAGTATTATTTCTGCCCTTCCCTTACATGATATTCATATCATTGGCTTCATTTTCTATTTTATTCATGAAAACCTCCAAGAAGCAGTGCAGTCAACCACAAGATCACTGACAGGTCAATGAAGACACATCTCCTTTTCACATTTATTTCATTTTGTTTTAAGATCACAGAAGAGCAGAGCATTCATATGTGTAAAGTAACAGAAGAGAGAAACAGAATTTAAATACATTTAAAAAGAAAAGAAAAGCTTTTTTTCATTTTAATTTTAATTTTTTTTTTTTTTAACACACATTGCGCTTTTTATTTCCTTCACAGAGCTAGTACCCAGGGAAAAAAATCCACCCAATAAACAAAAATGAAAAACCTTGAAAAACAAAAAATCCCAAACAAAAAATGGCCATGTGTTTGTATCTTCAAGGGAAGATCAGTTCATGTCTACAGGGCTGAAAAAAGGAATATATTTATATATATATTTATATGTATATAACACTGTTAATAAGGAGAATTCTAACCAAGAGCAGGATTTATACACCCTTCAGTAGAGCAGTAATAAGGAAGGTGGGGAGCATTGGGAGATGGGGGAGGGAGTTGGAAGTGTTCTCCTTTGCTTCTCTCCCCCTGAATTTCTTCCCTTTAACCTCCCCACTCCAAGTAAATACTTAGGGAGCAGAACTTGGCCACAGTTCACCAGGATGAACAATTTCCATTCTCTGGTGAAGAGCAAAGACTTAGGGAAGTGGGTTCAAAAGAGGCTCCTGGTAGCTTGGGATTGCTGCAGCGTGCCATGAAGCTAGGACTTCCATGGGTTTTCTTCACTTGCAAGAAGCATATTTGTACTGTGCCTGGCTTTACATAGGGAGGACTTGTGCAGAGAAGAATGTGGCTGTAGAAGTAGATCCAGGAGCACTGCCCAAAAAGAGGTACTTCTGAAATGACCATGAAAACGGGGAGTTGTCCCATGGACAGGTCATTCTCCCACTTAGAGAGAGCTTCATAAGTAATCTAAGCACGTCATATATCCTTACCTACACAAAGTGATGTGATTGCTGGGAAGTGATGAACAAACCCTACTCTTCAGTGACTGGAAACTCTGATGCCTTCTGTTCTTTCAGACAATAAAATCAAAGGACAACTTTGGATAGATGCTAACCTGAGCCTCTAGGACAGCTTAGGACAAGAGGATCTGTGCTCAATGCATCTAGAACATGGCACAAGAAAATAATTCCTTATTAATTGCTTGAGAAATCATCCTTTCTGCTTACCCTTTTCTCAGAGAACCTAACTTTCACATTTGATTTTGGCCTTCACAACAATTCATACTGTCTTCAACTCTGTAACCTCCTAAATTGTGTTTATTTTTGTTTTATTTTCAGCTTGTCTTCTTTAAATAGAATTGACTTGTACTTTTTGAAAACAATACTTGTTTTCTCTCCATCTATTTGCTTTATTTCATAGCCTATAATTCAAGCTTTGGGAAACTTATCCCATGAGAAATTCCTTCCAAAACAAAATGTATTGTCTTGCCCATTTCTTACAGTTCAGCCTTTGAACCTGCCTGGGACCCCATGCTTACCGCCATCAGCACAAGCCAAAGAGTTTCCAAAGACACACATTTACTGTAATGAGGTACTTGGCCCAGGATGACAGAAAACTAATGTTTCCTTTCTTATGCACAACGTCCTCATTTGTTACATGCATAATACCCAGTCTGGCTATTTTCCTTCCTATGAAAGATTATTAGAATATAGTTCCACATTTAGGTTTTATAATATAAACAAGGAAACAACCCCAGCTATGTCAATGTCCTTAGTGTAATTTGAATGTGTCCCTTCTCTACACTGCTATAAAGTTTTGATCAGAAAAAATTTACAGACCCAGTCCAGAGTCCCTGTATTCTAGCAGTTTTGGGTTTAGAAATGAATACGGTAGAATGATAGTTCTGAGAAGTGATGAGAATACAGAGACCAAACTAGAGATAACAAACAGCTGCTGTTTACAAACAGTGCTGGGCACAGCACTAAGTGAATATTAAATTCTTATTCAGAATAAAGGTTAGAGTTGAAAGAGATTTTAGAGACGTCAGCCGAATCCCTCACTTTCAGGATGAGAAAACCAAGACTCAGGAAAGTTAAATGACTTGCCAATGTCTCACAGCTTTATTTGTGGCTGAACTTGGGGTTAGAACCCAATTCTCCTGACTCCCAATTCAATACACCTTCTACCTCACTTTAAAGTTGTCAGTTTATCTTAGATGATGAGGAAGCAGTACCAAGAAGACACTTGGGGGTTGATACAACAGGCACATGAGCCCTTAAAACTCCTTCCTGTTTTTTTTCTTTTTTTTTCTCTTAGGTAGATTAGTGCATTTAAAGCCTGAAGTTAATTTGACCTAAAATTTTTATAAGTCTTTGCAGAAAGTTCACTTGTTTCCTGAAATCATCTCCTTGATAATTTTTTATGTAACAGTTGTTCATATTGTAGGAATGATATATATGTCATCCTGTTACACGTGTCAGGCACTTCAAAAAGACTCCAAGAGAACATGCCTGAGAAAGATAACTCCCAATTAAAAATGATTCAGTCCCTCACTTGCAATATTCAGGATAAATGTGTGGAAACATTAGGCTACCAGATAAATAAAAGGTAGTTATTTCCTAGGGTGACTCGGCAAGATATTTCTTGAGGATATAACATTTTTTATATTGCACAATTTCTTAGAATCCAGATGGCAAGCTTTCCCACTGCTTTTGTTGAATGGAAAATAAAAACTGAGTAATATTTTGCTCATCAAGGTTTAGGTCACTTCCTTGGAGCTATTTAAATAAGACATCTTAGATGGTGAGAAAGGAGTAAAAAGAAGATAGCTGGGAGTGGATACAGCAGACATATAGCCCTTAAAACCTTTCCCTCTATTTCCCTTGCTTTGGGGTCGGGTGAGACACCTACAGCAACAGTTGGGACAATCTCCACTTAGATCCTGAAAGACCAAAGAGGTGACTTGAGCAGGATATAAACCTTGAACTGTTCCTGTGGGTCTGCTTCCTTTGGCTAAGGCAACCTCATATATGGAGCTTTAGTCGTAATTCTTCCGATTCTGAACTGTGAAACGTTTCGGTTTTTATTTATTTTTATTTGATTTTTTTTTTCCTTAAGAATCATAGTAAACCTTAGCAGTAGTTGGGCACTGCATGAAAAATGAAGTTTACATAGTTTATATTATGTACATAAACTAGTGATTTACATTGATTTACACATGATTGGTGCCTAATTTATTAATCAGCACGCAGCATGTAAATGTGCTCAAAAGAAATCAAGGTTTAAAATAAGTTTTCCATAATATTCATAAACATTTTCGCTGGTGTAAATGTTAAACCTAAACCCAACATTAACACCAGCTTCCTTGCCAAGAGAAAAGTGAGATGTACATTCTGGGTGAAAACAAATTCTTTCCTAAATTTTGGTTGGCGACATTTGAACAGCATAGCTACATGCAAATGAGAATAGTTTACTTCTTTTCTGCTAGTATGCACATAAATGTAAACTCCATTTTGCATTTAGTGAGATGTTTACAGATATTATGCCAACCATGATGGAAAATTTACATCACTGAGGCAAATGCAGTCTTTGGAGAAGAAATATTCTAAACATTTAAGCAAGGAGGAGGCTTCCTAAACTGCATTTTTGTTTCTTATCTCACTATTTTTGTGGTGTGTTTCACATTTGTCTTCAAAATATTAATAGTTTATGTAGGTCAGATATAGCATTGTACTTACATTTCTCTTAAAAAATGATATTGGTAACCAAGACTAAATGCAGGCTAAAAGTGTATGAGGATGAAAAGAAAAATGAGGACATGGTTAATCCCATTAAACATAGTCTATAAGCAAATTTCTTTTCGCCAAATAATTACAAAATGGAAAAAGTGGGGCTCTATGTCTTTCTACGTGAGACTTTCTTTCTAAACAACCAAATTCAGTACTTTTCTTCCTTTTAAGATCAAAACATTATTCTTAATTTGTCTTATAATACATACATTATTGTAAATATAGCATCTATAAAGATAAAAAATACACACACATATATATTATTGTTTTCCACAAATAATTCGAGCCCTGCAAAGAACAAAATGAAAAATTCAGGGAGAATAGCCAATAGAAACAGTGAAACCACAACCAACTCAGGGATGGAATCTGCGACTCTGGAGGATTCAAGAAGCTCACAACTTGGTAAAGTAATAACTCAAACAATTTCATGCTGAGGAGTTTAGCTTTTGTGTGCAAAGGAGGTAAGTCCATTTTTGGAGGAGAAACAGATTTTTGTTTGGTCCTCCAAGAACGTGAAAATCACGAGTACTTTTACAAGGTCTCTATAAGTAGCCCCAGTAGTCTGACTATGTAGTAAAAAAATGCCCATGGCAAGCGAGAAGTCTGTCTGACTTGGAAGAGAAGGCAAAGGTCAATGGGGCAGTCCTTCCTGAGAGAAAACCCATCTGCTTTTCTATAAGCCTTAGTTCTTTTAAGACATGGGGATTTCATGTCTCGAAACAAACAAGACTTTTTATCCAGCAAGGCAAAACCTTTGCTCAACAATTGCACAGAGCATAATTACAATTCTGCAGTTGTAAAGCCCTGGATAGTTCTCATTCTTCAGGAAGCACCCTGGGTCAAAGTCATTTCTGTTTTTGTTAACTGAAAGTTGGGTCTAAGGATTTCCTTTTACGAATGGTGGAGTTTTACTTTGTATACAAAGGATATTAAATATATTAGCCACTCAGATTAATTGATGAATTTCACTCCTCTCAGTATATTATTTCCAACCAGTTGGTGCTTTTCAGTGCAGGGTTTCAAACTTTGATTACCAAGGGACAAGATTCTTGAAGGAATTTATTCCAATATGATTAACTAAATTCCAAGAAGTCTTATGTTGAGATTCAATGATTTCTTGGTGTCAGTCCTCTGGCCCTACCTTTCCCTGACTTTTCTCTAAACTATATTTTCCTCCATTGTTCACACTGCTTAGGGAACACTTCCAATCCTATGAAATTTCTGGGGACAATGTTTTCTCTGAAACAGGAGCCAGAAGCAAATTTTTAAAATTCCCAGATCCTGCTAGAGACACAGGCAAACACCACATTTAAATATATGTTTAATTATGTTTAATATATGGTCCATTATATTAAAACTGAGGGAACAAACGGTGCTGACATGGCAGACATTTATTTCAATGGAGAAGTTCCTCCCATGAAACCAAGACCTTGTCCTCATGATAAAGTGGAGACGATAAGAAAGCCAGGTATATAATTAAGGCCTGTGACATGCCATGGGGATCTGTTCCTGAAGGTAATACTAACATCCAACTTCTAACAACATCCAACTTAACTCCTACTTTTCTCTTCCTGTATATCTTTAAATTAGCATGCGCTTTTCTAAAGCCACACACTTAAGTGTGTGACTGCCTCTTCAATTTTTGGGGAATGCTTATTATTAAAGATGATACCCTTTATTCTTGAACTAAGAAGACCAAACTGTTAAGAGAAATACCTGATTGTCAATAAATTGACTTTATTCTTGAACTAAGAAGACCAAACTGTTAAGAGAAATACCTGATTGTCAATAAATTGATGCTGCATAGGAATATGGCTCACCTTCCCTATATTTTACTAGCTACCTTCTTGGATGAGAATTTGTTTTCTCCCCTATGTCAGAATCTGCTATAAACACTCTTAACCATCCCCAAGCTGAATTTTTCCTTGTATCAAGTCTAAACTGCAAAATCATGAAAGAAGGCTGTGATAAGCTAAAACAAACAATAAAATCCCTTAGAAGAAACTGAAGAAATTAACAATGCTACTTAGATCTTTCTCCCTCCTTCCTTCCTTTCCTTTCTCCTTCCTTCCTTCCTTCCTTCCTCCCTTCCTTCCTTCCTCCCTTCCTCCCTCCCTTCCTCCCTCCCTTCCTCCCTTCCTTCCTCCCTCCCTCCCTCCCCCCTCTCCCTGCCTTCCTTCCTTCCTTCCTTCCTTCCTTCCTTCCTTCCTTCCTTCCTTCTTTCCTCCCTCCCTCCCTCCCTCCCTCCCTGCCTTCCTTCCTTCCTTCTTTCCTTTCTTTTTTTCCAGTTACAAAGTTTCTCATTTTATAACATGGAACAGCTATTTACAAGGTTCCAACTTAATGACGTACCATATTTGGCTCTGCAAGATTACATTCAAATATAATCTCAAAATAATTCTCTGTCCTCTCATGAACTGAACCACTTTCAATGCTTACTACTGTGTAAGTGAGAGCAAGGGTTGGTTTTCTGACAAAGATATCTACATGCAGAGAGCCAGCTCTCTCTGCAAGACATTTCCTAAGAAATCCTTCTGGTGATGTGGTAACACCAAGCTATGTGGTACTCATAAAATTTCTGTCTAAATTTATTACAAGTTGCCCAGCAATTTTGGTTAAGGACCTAGATCACATTTCAGTGTTAATGTCAAGATGACTCTTATAGATGTAAATTTAAATAGAGCAGGGAAGATGAATATCATGCAATTCTTAGCACCCTGGCATAGGATAACAGTGGACCACCATGAACAGTGGTGCTGCAAACACCATCAGTGAAACAGAACAGGGATTATGCAGGCAACCAAATAAAACACTAACCTAGAACACTGGGAAAAACATCTGCAGAGGAGCACAAGGAGTGAACTGCTTTTCATTATGGCCAGTGCTCTGTATTAGAGCTCTGACAGTATCTCCAGAATACGGTAGGAGCCTGGGCATCTGTTGGCTTTTTCTGCCTTGCTCACTTTCACTGTATTTTATCTGAAATAGGAAACAATCTCTGCTCAGGGGAATTCATGGGACAAATGTTATTTAAGATTAGGGAGGATGTAAAACAGGGCTGCTTAGGATCTCCAGGTGGTTCATCATTCTTCCACTGGGAGTTGACGCTTGGAGACCTTCCTGTTTCTGGGGATTTACTCAACACATGCTGCTCATTTTCACAGTGGAGCAGGGCCCACCCTGTTAAATTCCAGGAAATATATGAATCTCTCAGACTCATGAAATGAGAGTAAAATCTGAAATTTTCTCTCCTAGGTCACCTCGTCCACGTCATAATTCCTTATACTGTTTGCTTACCCCATTGATAGTAGGCACTTTCATTTACAGTGA
Organism: Pan paniscus; assembly: GCF_029289425.2. Classification (NCBI taxonomy): domain Eukaryota; kingdom Metazoa; phylum Chordata; class Mammalia; order Primates; family Hominidae; genus Pan; species Pan paniscus. The sequence goes on from NC_085926.1 coordinate 113,807,313, forward strand.
TATTCTGAGTGACTCCCCACTCGGTTCTGATGATGGGACTAGGAGGAATATGGGGTCCTGCCCTTGGAAGGGGCACAGCTTGGTTTGAATACACACTGATGCCATGTGACAGCCATGGATGTGGGGAGGACTCTGCTCCTTGCCTCTTTCCCCGCCATCTCCCCCAGCAACTTGTTACAGCCGCATCTCACAATTACAATGCAGGACAGTATCTACAGCACAATGAGTCTATGTACACATGGACCATTCCCTTGGCATGCTTTAGAGAGAGACACACACACGCTCACACACGTACACCCACGTGAGAGCGAAAGACTTGAGCACACACGCACAGTGGAGAAAATTAAAATGGCACTTCCTAGCATTTGCGGCATGACTAGTGCTCTGGGGAGGGGGTGGGGGTGAGGAGAGGTGAGGGAGGAAAGGTGGGTAAAAAGGGAGTATCTAGGGTGGGTGTGGGGGAGATAGAACGCACTGGAGGGAGAGGGGATGATCTCTAAAGTTGGAGAGATAGTGGATGAAGGAAAGCCAGAGAAAGGCTCAACATAAGATTCCATTGATAGTCTGAAGTGGCTACAAGTCAGCTCAAATGAAAAATAGAATTAAAAGGTTATGGAAATATAAACACCAAAGGCAAGACCTTATTTTTTTCCCCACAGATGAAAAAAGATGAAGGAAGGAAGGATAAAGTGTGTGTTGGTGGGCTTAATATGCATCTGGTTCTTCTCTTATTTTTACAGCATCTGGATGTCCTTAGTGTGGTGTAGTCTTTACACAGCATACATTTTCTTAGTAGATATAAACATATCCCAGTAGAACCTTCTCCATCCTGAATGATACATAAATTTTTAATGATGGACTGTAAAATTGTTTTAAATGTTGTATTTTCTTCTTCACTTTCTTATTTCCCCCTTTATGTATAAACACACAAAGTTGTGAAATAAACGGTCTCCCTCATCTCTCTCTCTCTCTCTCTCTGTCTCTCTCTCTCTCTGTATTCTGTGTGACGCATTTTTGTGTGTTTTTTAAATTATTTTTAAATTTTTATTCTATTAACATTTGCTGAGAAGGCAGAGCAGAGATGCTGCCAGCAGCCACAGTGGTACGGCCAGACTGATGGATCCATTTATTCCTCTCACCGACCCAGGTCCTGCAGAGCAAAAGAGGAGAGAGAAAAAGAGAATGAATTACATGGGCCCACTGTATGTTATAGCTGACTGCTGATGGCATCAGAGGTAAGACCTGGCCGGCTACTAGCGTCTCAAAGTTACTGCGCTTACGTGCAGCCCAAGAAGCGCTCAAAACCTTTCTAAATCCTTCTCCTCCTTAGGCTACAAGTATCCGAAGGGGCATCATTGGCTGAAACACTTCTAAATACAAAATGCTTTTGCCAGATAAGTCCTTAAACTGGCTATCACTAATGTGTCTGATGGTACAGCAGGCTCCTGTTCACCCAGCCTCCTCCTGTTGGCCCTGCCCGAAGTAACTCTCTGGGGCCAGCACTCATTAAGGTTCCAAGCATTGGTGAGGGTCCTTCAGCAGTCAGACATGGGTCTTCTGGCCAATTCATCACGGCATCTCCACCAATAAAGCATGGAACCAATCCACGACTCCCTCTGTCCCCGGGGCGGGGGTGGGGGGTGGGGGGCAGTAATTACTTATTTGCTAATGGGGAGGGGAACTGTTTTAAAGTAATGCTTATGGCTAGATGGTACCTTAGCAAGGGAGAAAATAAGTCAATACATCTTAAAATCTTAAGAGGCAGCAAAGGATCAACTCCTCCAAACTCTTCATTTGTCACTTTAAAAATCAAAAACAAAAACAAAGACGATAACAACAAAAATAAACAAACACACCTAGAGAGGTTGAGAGGCAGGTCCAAACCATGAGCAGAACTGAGATTTGAACTCACCCAGATTAACCTGGAATGGCTATCCGTGTTTCCTGCTGCCACCTTAGTTTTCCTAATGTGGACACAATTTGGGGGATGTGGGTGTGGGTCTGAGAGGGGAAATAGGATGGATAGGAAGCTGGAGAAGGGGCTTGTGTGTTCATAAAAGAGAGGACTGGGGAGGAGGAAATCAGTGGTCTGGCAGAAGAGCTTATCATCTCTGCTTTGCTTGTTCCATTTTCTCCATTTGTATAGTTCTGCTCATATTCCATTAAAGTGAAAAAATAGTATTTTTCACTACAGGGACTTTTGGATTTAAGACTACATACTTAAACAATGATGTTCAAAAGAGAAACTGGTGTGACTGTAATTGTCAGTCACTTAAAAATTTTGAGAGTGCATATGCAGATGGATTATGTGTGAGTGAGTGTGTGTGTGTGTGTGTGTGTAAAACTATGATGGTTTGCAGGTATGATGGAAGCATCCCCTGGTATGTGAATTTTTCCAAAACTGTTTACAAACATACCCAATTGGAGATAGGATAACAAGGAAGAATGCCAAATTCCATGGTCTCCTAATCTGTGCTTTATGTAAATAATAAAAGCAACAACAACAATAAGAACGAAACCACAAACGATTATACAGCACTTACTACACGATTTTGTCACAACTGCCTTATAAATATAAGCACACAACCATGCTATAAGGTAGATACTATGATGAAACCTGTTTTACAGTGAAATGATCGAGGCACAGGGAGATTGGATGCACTGTACAAGTTTACACAACTTGTAAGCAGAGGAGCTGGGGTTTTTACCCAGGTATCTGGCTCCAGAGTCTTTGCCTGTAAGTACTACACAGTAAAGGGGTGACTGTAAGTCTCCTGTCAACATTCAGCAAATTAAACTTGGGTTTGATTAAAATGGTCAGCACAAACAAAAACAAGGAGAAAACTACTATCATTGCAAAGAAGATTTTTGATAGGAGAGTTTTGGCTAGAATACCTTCTTGAGAATATTAAAAACATCACCCAATATAAAAATATGAACATATACAAACTTTGATCAGCATACAGTATAAAATGAGCCGTATTATGTGTAAATCTATGGAAACACAGAATAAAGATTCAATAAATTAATTATCTGATTTTCTGAATTGTTATAGGATCATATTAACAAAAGACACCTTAGCTACCTTCAGGTTCATGCATTTCATGAGGAATTAAGGTTCAATGAGATTCTGTATCTTGCATGAAAGCACCCGATTAGTAATTGTTGACCAGGTGCTTAAATTCAAGTGTCTTAAGTCAGCTCAAGGCCTTTCCTAATCTACTTCTATGTCTCCTACTCCCACCCTTTTTGGACTTTTGGGACCTTCAAGCTCTCTTAGTGGCAACTTCCCCCAGGGCTTTTGGGCTGGTAGGAATGTTACTTTCCTAACCTTCTAGTCTTTCTATGTACACTAGATGGCAAGAGCTCCTTGGCATGTTTGGTTGTATTTGTGTATTGATGAGGTTTTCAAAACAGAGAAAAACTACACAAAAATTAAAGCCATAGAGGGTTAGGCAAAAAATACTTGTGTTTGCACCAGAGATAGTGTAAAACAAAAGGTTTTCAGAAAGGGTCCAATTCTGCTGATTTCCTCAATCTCATTTTTAGTGCAAGGACAGGCTAGATTATCTTGTAGACATCCTGGAGCTGAATGATATCTTGGAAAGGTTAAGACTAGTCTTATCATTTTATTTGATAGTGGTAAGTATTTGAGAAAGCCAAAATTCCATTATTGAAAAATATATTACAGAATATATGAACCTAGATAAACATGTTCACATATAACATTCTTGATAATACATGTATACATACATATACATACAAAGTATATGTTATATACTTATATATGCACAAGATATACACACATATTGATCTTTTACAAATAATTCAGAATTAACTGTTATTTTCACGTGCTATTCTATGTTATAATGAGGAATCTCAGTATAACTATGTTAATAATCTTTAATTTTATCCTTCATAATATTATACAGTCATATGCTACATTACATTTCAGTCAAAGATGAACCACGTATACAAAGGAGGTCCTATAAAGTTGTAGCACTGCATTTTTACCATACCTTTGCTGTCTAGATAAGTTTATATACACAAATACTTACCATTGCCCATAGTATTCTCTATAGTAACATGCTTACAGGTGTTTAGCCTGGGAATAGGCTATACCATATACACTAGGTGTGTAATAAGCTATATTATCGAGGTTTGTGTAAGTATATTCTATGATGTTCACAAGAATGAAGTCACATAATAATGCATTTCTCAGAATGTATCCCAGTCATTAAGTGATGTATAAGTATATTTGAAACTTATTTTGTGCATCAGTTAAAGATATCTTCATCTCTATCAATTATTATTTATTAAGTGCTCTCATATAGCTAGTGTACTTATATGACTTACTCTTTTCATAATTGGGTTTGAGAGTAAATAAATAGGCTTAAAAATACAAGGGTAAATGGGTGGTAGTTGGGAAATCATCACAAGTGTGTATGCAATTATAGATATATGTGACTGCATAGGAGACTACTTCAGTTAATGGCTATTTCAGGGAAGAATAATCAGCAAAATCATTAATTATGTTTTACTTCAGAGTTATGAAATTTCTGCTTATTTGTGGAAATGCAAATGATAAATCTTATTTCCCACACCAGATGGCCAAGCTCAGCAAGTGCTTTCATATACTGACAGATAAAATGAAAGCAAGAGTCTGCAAACATGAATTAGCCTTAAGAATAGATGGGCAAATAGAACCACAATTCAAATTTTGCTACGTCTTTTTCATATAACAGACAAAAATCATATTTTAGTATCCAACCACATTCTATATGTGTGTTATATATGTGCACACACACTGATGTATGTAGTATCTGGTAAACATTCAGTAAATTGTATTATTATTAATCCAAATGCAGAAGTTTGGATTACAGAAAGAGATGAAATACCAACCTGAATCAAAGGCATTGATTTGTGAAATGGGTCAAGGCTTTTAATGTTGACTCAAGGAGCAAAATTCAGCTGCAGCAGGACTGCAAATCATAAGTCAACATGCCAGGTCAAGGTTCTCAACCCCAAGGTGGAATAAGTTAGATTCTGTGTCCAGGTGAATGCTGGATTGCACTTTCCCATAACAATGAAAGAGAATTTGTGATTAAGGGCAAGATTGATAAAACATTCTGAAACTGAGGGATATGAGAATTTTTTTGGCAAGTCTCTAGACTATAAATTTGATTCAGGATCTGGAGCCAATTGATTTGTCTTTCAGAAAAATCTCAAGTAAAGGACCAGGTGATTTTTCAACACCTGTTTTAGCGTATGCTTAGAGACACTTTGTAATTCAAATCTGGTCAACGGTTTTCTGTTGCTCCTCCTAGGAGCCCATTTCTTGGATTTAGGACTAAATTCATTCAAAGGAGTTTTCAATTATGCTTTCAGTGATCCTTGGATATTCCTTTCAGCCACTAAGAAATCAAGATAAATCATAATTTTATTCCAGTTTGTAGTTCAGCCATACGAGAAAAAAAGCCAGAGGAGTTAAAGTTTGAATTCTCTTAGAATTATTAAGGCTGATTGAGTGACTGAAAATAGAACAAAATTCTAAACAATTTGTAAAATACTTGTTTAACAAAGGAGAACAGTAATCTACACAGTCTCCTAAGAATCTGCCTCCCGTAGCATCTAGCCCAGCGGACTAAGGCATGTTGGTATCCTGGGAAGATACATTTAAAAGGAAGCCTGATAAAAATTGACTTTGGCGCCACCTGCTGTCCATTTTCTGCCAGTACAGCTTCCTCTGGGTGAATGAACTGGGGATTAAAGCTCAGGCTGGAGCAAATTAGAGGAGGGGAAATACGGTAGTCCCCCCTTATCAGTGGCTTTGTTTTCTGCCGTTTCACTTACCTGAGGTACATACAGTACAATAAGATGTTCAGAGAGAGAGAGAGAAAGAGAGATAACATTCACATAACTTTTATTACAGTATTTTGTTAGAATTGTTTTATTATTATTGTAGTTAATCTCTTACGGGGCCTAATTTATAAATTAAACTTCATCATACGTATGTATATGAAAAAATATAGTGTATATAGGTAGGGTTCTGTACTATCTGCAGTTTCAGGCATCCACTGGGGTCCTGGGGCCATATCCCCTGCGGATAAGTGGGAACTACTACATCAATGTTTTCTTTGAGTAATGGGTCTTAAAATCAATTTAATGTGAGCTCTTCCTACATTTTCTTTAGCACTTTATGCATTTTCTCCACTCTCTATAAAGCGAGATTTTGGTAATACTCTCACATTAAAGTCAGAAGCATCACATCTTTTTCATCAACACAGCAGCAAGTATTTTGGCATACAAGTTTTAAAAATTTTAGTCCAATACGTAGAACTTCTGGTGACACTGGCAGTTTATTTTGTCTTTGAAATAAAAAAAAATGCTATGCCTTATTTTTTCAACCACATATCAAAGCCATAATGTATCACATATAATACTAGTCACTTAAGATTAAAACATAATTGGTAATCGTGGCATTGGGAAGAAAAGAAGGGCTGAAAGGGACAATATTTTATGCCTTCTTGAAGGCCTCAAATGATCCTGTTTCCAAGTATATATTCATGGCTGCCTCTTCCCTGTTGCCTTCAGTGAGGACCTTCTAGCACTGGCCATAAATACGGTGCTGGCCCTTTCTTGGGAGTAAGCAACAAAGTGTCCATAATCTCTGTGGCTCTTGATCACTGGTGGGATGTAAGTTCCGCAAGAATAGATTTCCACAATTGAGAGTGATCTTGGTTGTCTCACCCCTCTGAGACTCAGAGAGGAAGATGCCTTCATATGAGACAATTATAATCATGTAGATGACCATCAGGAAGTAAAGAGGGTGGGGTCTGGCCACATAGGTGCCTCTGTGGCTCTGGTCTGGGGATAGACACTGTTAGGGACTAGCATTTATTGGACTTGTAAAGACAGCACCTCAGAATTAGTAACTACTTGCATTTTAGGGTCTGTTTTATGAAGCCAACAAGTGAATGTAAAATAGGCTGTACATCTTTTCTGAGAGCCCTGTCACTGGGCAGTGAGCATTTCCAAAATTGCAGCTCTGTCAGAATGAACCATGAATACTTAAGAAAGGGAAAGTAGGAACAGGGAGTAGTGCAAAGCATAACTTGCTCTGTTCCAGGGATTTAAAAATAAATTACTGTCAAGAGCAATATAAGGGTCATGGGTTTGATCAGGAACTTTTTGTAAATGAAAAAGTTCACAATTTGGAAAAAACAGTGCTAGATGTGTTATGGAAATTGTTATCACAAATTATTCCACCGAAACTCAAGTATATAAGACAACAATATATTGCTGTGAAATCTTAATTTTGACATACGGAAGGTAACCAAAAATAAGAACCATACCTTTTTGCTTGAAGTGCACGGTGGTACCAATTTCTAAAATAAGAAACATTAAGCAAAACAAAAACAAATAAAAAATCTTTATCAATTAAGAAGAAACACAAAGGTAATCTGATACTCTCCACTGAAAGGCGAATAAGAGAAAAGGAGGAAAGAACATTTTAATAGGAAAGAATATTGGTAGAGATGGAAAGAAAGGCAAATGGAAGGAGATTGTTTTGTTGGAACAAATGTTGTGCAGTTGGAGGTGGCAAAAATGATTTGCAACTTCAAATACCTGATGCTACATTGTATGCATGTAGACAAGTTCAAGAACTCTGAGTATGGAATGTAAAGGTACTCTTGACCGCAATTTAGTGGAATAATAGAATGTGTCTGATCCATAACCTTGTCCTACTATTTTGCCCTGGTTTATTCCACTCAAGCCAACTGGCCGTCCTGCTCTTCTTCCAACAGATCAAGTCTTTTCCAACTTAAAACCTTCACGCTTGCTTTTCATTTGCTTGGAATATTCTTCCCCTAGATCTTTGTATTGATCACTTAGTCATTTCATTCAGATTTCTGCTGAAATGACACCAACTCGAAAAGGACTCCTCTCATCATCTTGTTAAAAATAGCATCTTCTGTTATTTTCTCTATTCCTTTACCCTGCTGTACTAATCTAAATAGCACTTACCTCTAACCTGACATCATGTTATGCATATACTTTTTGCCTATTTATAGTTTTGTCCTCTTCATTAGACTATATGCCCCACGAGGGCAGCAACAGTGTGTGCCTTCTCAAATACTGTATCCCTGGTGCTTAGATTAGAGCTTGGCAGGTAGTGGATATTCAATAAATATTTGTTTAATTTATAAATAAGTCTCAGGGTCAGAAGAGCTCAGGTAGGTTAAATATTTGGTTTCTCTTTTAAGTATCTTTATCAAGTAAGCCACAATGCTCTTAGGTCTTTAGAAGCAGATATGTAAAACTTCTATAGGATACCACTTTGAAGCTCAGGAACAACTTTGCAGGTGCTCAGATAGAAGAGCCCAAACTGCTGTTGGAATACAGAACCTGTCTTTTTGTCCTTGAAGCCCATCACTTGCAGTTATTTCTATTTAACAAATGCAACATGCTGCAAGTTCATACAGAAAGATGGAGTAAGAATTCTCCTCTCCTAGCAGAAGCCAGCACTCACCCTGGAAGTGAACCCAGGTTCTATTAATATATAAAACAATGGTCTCTAGCTGTTGACGACTTTCTGTATATGTCTCATCATCTAACCACTGATGTTTTAAGTTGTGTATTAAACATACTGCCACTTGTTTCCTTTCATAATACGAGCTTTGACATCTTTAGGATCAACATATTGCATTAAAAAATATTGAAAGGCAGTGTGGAGAATATGTTCATGAAAACATGAGGAAACTGAGGCCCAGAGAGGTCATTTGCAAAGTGAGAGGCAAAGCTGAGACTGAAATTTAGGGCTCCCACTTCTCTAGACAGAACCTAGTCCGTTATTCCACAATACTCCTTTGGCAGTTTTTATGAAAGCAATGCCTGTATGACTCAAGAGGTATCACTGGGATATTTAAATGATTCAATACTGGCTGGAAAGGTACGACTCTTGTGCAAAGTGCAACTTTCCTTCTTTCTTGCATCAAGCCTCTTAGCTTATTATGGTAAGAATTTTTAAGAACCCCTTAAGGCCACAGAGCGATGCTCTTTCCTAAAAGAGGCCTCAATCCTCGATGAGGCCATCTTCAGTTAAAGAACACTAAGTTTCTGGTACACAGGCTTCATGGGAATGATTTCAAGCAATTGTTCAGAAATCCAGACAGGTAGGAAGCCCGGTGATTCTGCTGAAAGCTTTCTCTTCACCTCTCTTTGCGTCAGTTTCATCATCTCTAAAATGAGTTTACTTACATGCATCTTATAAATCTGTGCTATGAATTAGATCAATTAATCAACATACTATACTTACAATGGTGCCGGACACATAATAAATGCTCAATAAATGAAAGTTGTCAGTTTTGTGGTAAAATCCCTTCTAGACAGGATTATTAGTGTAATTTTAGTGGAGAGAGAAAAATACATCTTAACAAGTAAGTCATGGCATTGCAAGTCCAAAGAATTTATATATATATAATAAATTATATATATATAAAAGAAAGAAGGAAAGTTGTACATATATATATATATATATATATATATAACTGCAGCAACATGATGAACAAACACTGGGAGATTCTGGCACAAAAAAAGTGATTGGAGGCTGGTCGCAGCTCACGCCTGTAATGCCAGCACTTTGGGAGGCTGAGGAAGGTGGATCACCTGAGGTCGGGAGTTTGAGGCCAGCCTGGCCACCATGGTGAAACCCCATCTCTACTAAATTAGCCCAGCGTGGTGGCACGTGCCTGTAATCCCAGCTACTCGGGAAGCTGAGGCAGGAGAATCACTTGAACCCGGGAGGCGGAGGTTGCAGTGAGCTGAGATCAGGCCCTTGCACTCCAGCCTGGGCAACATAGCGAGACTCCATCTCAAAAAATCAAAAGTGGCCTGGCTCAGTGGCTCACGCCTGTAATCCCAGCACTTTGGGAGGCCGAGGTGGGCAGATCATGAGGTCAGGAGTTCGACCAACACGGTGAAACCCCGTCTGTACTAAAAATACAACAAAATTATCTGGGTGTGGTGGTATGTGTCTGTAATCCCAGCTACTTGGGAGGCTGAGGCAGGAGAATCGCTTGAACCTGGAGGGTGGAGATTGCAGTGAGATTGCACCACTGCTCTCCAGCCTGGCGACAGAGTGAGACTCTGTCCAAAAAAAAAAAAAGTGACAGGAAAGCGGATTGATTAGGGCATATTTTGATCAGGAAAAGTCTAGCAATGTGCCTGCATTAACCTGTCACTGGCATAGGTGTGGGTAAGAATCTACATGTTCTAATGGATCTCTTAGGAAACAGATGCTCCCCTATGAATCAACTAGAGAAAGTTGATTACAAGAAGCATATAAAAAATTCCCAAATATTCTCCTCTGTGAAGCTAGTATCAGAAAAATTCAGATACGAAATATACATTTGCTTGAAATATCTTTAAAAAGCAAAACAGGTTGCCAGTTAAATGTTAAGTACTCCTCCCTATGCCTGTAATAAATCAACTTCTTTGTGAAATCCTAAAGATCTTAACACTTGGGATTCCATTTTTCTTTAGGAAAAGAGAATGGAATTCTTATTTTGGACTCTTATTTCCTACCCATCACCTTCTGTAGGAGCAGAACATTCTGAGCACATTTTTGAAAATGTGGTTATGTGTTGCCATCTTGTGGTAATACTAAGACATGCTCCTACGTGCTGTGCAGATGAATCACCTTTGTCCACGAGGTGGCAATAGTGGGAGAAATAAACACTTTTTTTTTTTTCCAGTGTCAGGCCAGGCATGAAATAGTACTCTTTAAGAGGGGATTTTCTGTTGTTATAGACAGAATTTTTTTTGCATTTAACACCTAAACATTATTTTTACTTTTCTAGTGAAAATGCAATCTCCTGTTCGTGAATCGAACTGCATTGCCAGGGATATAATTTTTGCAGAGATTTCCAGGGCACCGTGCTTAGAACACAACCTGGAACCTATGATTTTTATGCCTTTTAGGAAGACTTCTAACTAAATATTAATCTTGCTTCAGCAAATACACTTAACAAATAAGTATGGCAGTGAAGGTACAAGGTATAATAGAGAAAGGTAAATCGACTGAAGCAATGCAAAACACAACACTGAGAGATTCTAGTATAGAGAATGTACTAGGCTTTCTGGAGAACCTTACCATCACATGCTTAGATCTTAGCTCCTGATGAGGTGGTAGAAGGAGACAATGGGGAAATGATTTAATATTAGGAAAGGCAAGTGCCTCGAGACATTTATTTAAGCTAATCTGTCCTTGATTTTTGACTTTCAGATTCATTACACCCAGCCACATTAGCCTGCACCATTAAAAACATTGATTCAAACTCTCTTATTGGCATAGACAATATATCTGCCTTGTTCACTACTCTGTCCTCAGCTTGGTATTTCTCTAGCACAGAAGAATAATCCAGTAGATATGCTGAACAAATACCTGAATGCATAAATAAATAAGAAAATGAGAGACTGAATGAATCAATTAATGCCTCAAGTGTTACCCTAGATAAGATTCTAGAGAGGGGAGATTCTATTTTCTTTTTAGAACCATGGTGCCTGAACCCAAGGTGAGATTATTCTTGGGAATTCACAGTTATTTGAAGAGCCAATGGGGCCAGGAGGTCCTTGCCTTATTTCCCAAATCCTGGCAGGTAGAACATTTTCTGGAGGGCTGAGCTTTATTTTAAAATACCTTCATGACTAATAAAAATGTGAACTTTAACAAATAGAAGCCCAAGTTTCTTTTGAAGATTTATTCTTCTTCTTACCCTTTACTATGATCTCTTACTCTTATCTCTCACTATGTGACGTGATGTTTTTCTCTTTCTCTGTCTCTCTCTCTCCCCCTCCCTCCATCCACATCCCTGAAAAAATTCAAGTGAGTGTTGCAAAGATGAAAGATGCTCCATTGGAAACTCTACAGTTTATAGTTTGGGAACTCCCTCATTATCTTAGGAAATCTTCATATCTTTATGTGTGGAAAATTTTGGCATTTTGCTTTCTTCCATTTCTATCTGGGAGATGAAGTGAGGGTACAACACATTCATAAGGAAAAGAATTGACGTTTAGTGCTTTGAATCTTGACTTTTGACAACTTTTCTCTAATCCTCTACTGATAAGAGTTCATTCACATTCACATGTAGGTAACCGTAGAGTTTGGGGAGTTTATATTGTTTGCACGGTTGTTCTAATTCTAAGGTATTTACTTGAACACAAATGTCTTATTTTTCAACCTGCTGCAGTCATTTGAAAAAGAAAACATTATGTGTGTGAACATTATCTCTATGTGTGTGACATAAGTCTTTCTATAAGGCCAACCCTCTGATGTGCTGCAGGTTTTGAAAATGACATAAGAATAATTAATGGCACTTTAAAAATTCTGGGCCAGAGTTAGTAAGAGTGTGTGTTTGCAGAAGTGGGACAGGAAAAGGTCCAAATTCAATAGGGATTTTATCCTCCAGTTCCTGAAAATTGCAGAAAGGGGCAGGGTTAAAATTATTAAGAAATGTAGTAAAAGAAACAGAGGAGGAGATCATACCTGCTGCTGCTTCCTCACTGATGCCAAGGACCTGAGGCATAACATTTGTAAGATTCTGCAATGGAAATTTATGGGTTTTGCCCTGACTTTTATTTATTTATTTATTGGCCAAATTTATTTATTTATTTATTTATTTATTTATTTATTTATTTATGGGTTTTGCCCTCTGACTTTTATTTGTTTATTTATTGGCCAAATTTTTGAAAAATAAAACCTTTATAATTATAGTGGCTTAAAAGGGAGCAATTTTTATTAATTCAATTTTCAAGCCACACTTTGAAAGCTATTAATTTCTTTCTCACAGATTTCTTCACTCAGAGGCTTTAGGGATTAGCAGCTTGTACTTGCAAATATTATTTTTTTCTTTTGCCATAGAAAAGTATTTGCCTTGTGATTCATATTTGAATTATTAGAGCTTTTGATTTTCTCCCATGTATGACATTCATGTTGTATAAACCTCAATGTCAAATATTTCTAGAATAATGTTTTCTGAGAATCAGAGTACTCATTCTGGGGCTAGTGAAGTAAGAAAAGAGTCAAAATAGAGAAATGGATTTGAATCTCAACCTTAAGATTCTTCCTATTTTTTTTCTTTTCTTTCTTTCTTTCTTTCTTCCTTTTTCTTTCTTTTTCTTTTTTTTCTTTTTCTTTCTTTTTTCTCTTTCTTTCCTTCTTTCCTCCTTCTTTCCTTTTTTTTTTTTTTTTTTTCCTGACAGAGTTTCACTCTTTTTGCCCAGGCTGGAGTGCAATGGCCCGATCTCGGCCCACCACAACCTCCATCTCCCAAGTTCAAGCAATTCTCCTGCCTCAGCCTCCCGAGTAGTTGGGATTACAGGCATACACCACCATGCCTAGTTAATTTTGTATTTTTAGTAGAGATAGAGTTTTTCCATGTTGGTCAGGCTGGTCTCAAACTCCCAACCTCAGGTGTTCTGCCCTCCTTGGCCTCCCAAAGATCTGGGATTACAGGTGTGAGCCACCGCCCCCGGCCTTCCTATTTTCTTAGTTAATAGATGGACCATTGCCCTCATGACTAAGAGAATGCATCAAACCAGCTGAGAAAACTAAGCAATCTTAGCATGTCATCAATATTTGAGAAAGGAAGTTGGCCTCCCTTAGCTAGATTTGGGCCAGTAAGGAATGCTACACTTTACTTTCAAATACCGCTAAAGGCTTTTCTTCTTTATAGTTGTCTGTGACTAGAAATGGACTTCAGTTTGGTGCTCTGTCAGAGTAAATAATGACATAGGCATGAGTAGACAGTACCAGAATACTGCAGCCCTAGACAGATGGTGTTCATTCCTTGTTGAATGAATGAATGAAACCAAACTAAAATAATGCTGGTATAATTTCTTGTTGAAAAACGTGAATAAAATATTTGGGCCTCACTCCTTATATCAAATATTCTATAGTGAATAGAATGTGAAAAAATGCTTAAATTGTCATTGAATTAAAAAGAACACATCTATTAAAGGAAAAATATTAATACGCCAACTTGGAGAGAGAACATATGAGCCCCCACATCTGAAAGGAGGACTCTTACTGGGGATCCTGGAGGTGCACGAGGGAAATCCCTTGTGAGTCAATATTTGACTTAGACCTGAAAGCACTTTGGGTGTGCACATCACTGTGGAGAGCACCCTGGCCCAGGTAGGAGGGCAGCTCCTGGGCCTGCCTCTGCTATAACCTTGGACGAATAACAGAAACATGCCCAGCTTCTGAGAGCATGGAAAAATAGAAGACATTTTATGTTTTTAACTTGGACATTCTGTAGTACGCTGGCAGCTCAAACATTCAGACAAAACATTTGTTTATATTGCATTAATGGTGTTATCTCTAAGGAGAGGGATTACACAGGAGCTTTATTTTCTTCTTTATAGTTTCATATTTTTCAAATTCTTCCATAATGAGAATGCATAACATTTATTATCAGAATAGAAAACTATTTGTAAAAACAAATCAATGCATTTTTTTAAAAAACCTTTAAATGTGGAGAAAAGGAAATAATCATTTTCTGATTATTTGGCATTGGCATTAGTTTGACAACATTACAAGGAGAATAAATTTTTTCTCCATTTTTCAGCTGGGAGATACCATGTAGTAAAGCAAAAGAGAAGCTAAGATGGGTGAGTCCTAATTTCCAAAGCAACATGGTCTTAACAGCAATGCAATAAAAAATGTTATCATACAGGTTGATGAGGTCCTACTGACCAGAGGCTTGATGCACTGGGTATTGTCGTATAAAGTAAGTATAGGTGCATGATTTGACTTTAACCATTATGGGCTTTGCTCAATGGTGATACGGATTGTTACAGAAAGAGCAGTCTCACTAAACACTCTCAACATAAAGAGAATGCTTTCTTAAGTCTCTTGCACCAAGTCGGCTTTCTTACATTTTGAGAGTTTCTTATTTAGCCTGAGAGGTTTAGTTTTTAATAATCAATGAATTGAAATGTTCCAGAATGCCAAAGAGGCTAAGTTTAATAAAGGGGTTTCTCTGGGCTATGCCACCTGAAAATATGTGTAAGATTAGATAAATCCCAGAAGTAAATTTATTTGGATCAGCTGTCAGTAAGGTACTCAGGACTAGACATGCAGTTTCTGTCTTAAAGAAGAAACAGGTTTCTTTGCCCTTGTGCCTGAAATGCACCTTGGCCCTTGTCTATGGGTGCAAACTGGCCCTTTGACCTTTGTTGTAATTAAGAGACCAGCCAACTCATTTAATAAAGAACTATATCCCAGGCCAGTTGCTGTGACTCATGCCTGTAATCCCAGCACTTCGGGAGGCCAAGACGTGCAGATCACGAGGTCAGGAGTTCGAGACCAGCCTGGCCAACATGGTGAAACCCCGTCTCTACTAAAGATACAAAAAATTAGCCGGGTGTGGTGGCATGCGCCTGTAATCCCAGCTACTCGGGAGGCTGAGGCAGGAGAATCGCTGGAACCCAGGAGGCGGAGGTTGCAGTGAGCAGAGATCGCACCATTGAGTCATTGCACTCCAGCCTGGGTGACAGGGCGAGACTCCGTCTAAAAAAAAAAAAAAAAAAAAAAAGAACTAGCTTCCGGACCTAAATCTACTTAGTTGTTGATTCTTCTTAGTTGTTAAAATATAAAATAGATTATATATGTCATATTTGTGTTTAAAAACATAAATTTTATGTATACTCTAAAGCCTTTTGTACTTTCATTTATCTGACTTGGTAAGAAAGATTAAAAATGCAGGTTTGGATAGGTCTCCAGAGATTTACATTCTTTCTGGTCTTACCCCTCACTTTCTATTTTCCAGCCCCAAATTGTGAATTTCTGATTTATTTTTGAATACATTTTAAATTTAAAATCCTAAGGCATGCAAGACCATCTTTAATCAACGTAATATGCCTTTTCATTTTGTATGTTTTAAAATCAAAACCATTCAAATACCATGAAACGAGGTAACTGGCCTGCAGAATTTGAATGCAAAGATAACAAGTGAATTTGTGAGATTTCCCAGGGTTTCTAAAGCTCCTGGAAATAAGGAGATAAGGGATTAAAAAATGTTGGTATGCTCTGAGTCACCCTTGGACCTACCTCTATTGCACTAACTACCGCAGTGCAGAACTTGGTAAATGTAGTTCTGCTTTGGACTACTTCCAGCAACATTATTCCTTGGAGTTCCAGAATGCTTCAATAACAAGTTTGGTTTGTCTATAACTCCTGCTATGTCAGTGACTCCAAATATAACATTATAGCCAGGTTCTTGTGCAACTCTCTGAAAATACTGATGGCTCCTTACAACCTATTTCTACAACTAAAATAAAAACCTACCATCAAACCTCCTTACTGAAAAGCTGCAAGTTTTCTCTAGACATTCTGCTAAATAACAGGCTGTCAGTATCCTCCAGAAAGCTAAACCTAAATACTAATACCTACCACACAGTACATAATATCCATGTGTGACTATACAATTAAGCCCACAAGTGCTCTTCCTGGTCCTGAGTGTAATATAGGTGAAAATGCCCAATCTCTAACCTTTATTTTTATTTTTCTAGAAATTATCTTTATTTTTTAAACTTGATGTATTCGTATAAGGTATAAAGATCAAATGAGGGTAATTGGGATATCCATCACATTAAATATTTATATTTTCTTTATGCTAGAAATATAGAAATCTTTGAAGTATTCTAGCTATTCTGAAATGTACATACATTGTTGTAAATTATAGAAATTCCTCACCTTTAACTCCACTGGTTTATCATGTTTATTTCTTTTTGTAAACAGGCCAGATGCAAGACAGGATAAACTCTTACGTAAAAAATATTATTTTTCTAGATTTAAAAAATTTATTAGGCTTTATAGTGGATCCCTGTGAGTTAAGTTCTTTCTGGATTCTAGACCTTTGCAGGTAGTGGGTTGTCATTCTCTTCCCCTGCTTCTTCTCTTTCTGTCTTTTTTTTTATTTTTATTTTTATTTTTTATTTGAGACAGAGTCTCGATCTGTCGCCCAGGCTGGAGTGCAGTGGCACAATCTCGGCTCACTGCAAGCTCTGCCTCCCGGGTTCACATCATTCTCTTGCCTCAGCCTCCTGAGTAGCTGGGACTAAAGGCACCCGCCACCACGCCCGGCTAATTTTTTGTATTTTTTAGTAGAGACGGGGTTTCACCGTGTTAGCCAGGATGGTCTCTATCTCCTGAACTTGTGATTCAGCCTCCCAAAGTGCTGGGATTACAGGCATGAGCCACCACGCCTGGCCTGTTTCTGTCTTTTAAACTTCACTTTCACCTGGAAGTCTTCCCCCATCAGCCCAGACTAGCTAATGTGCCCTGGTTTGTTCTCCCCAAACACCTACCAGTTATCTTCACATGGACTTAAAGTTTACTGTGGTTGCTTAGTTCATTAAGTACTTCTCCATTTGGTCTGTAAACTCTCTTAGTGCAGAGGCTGTACCTGCTTCATTTTCCTTTGTCATACCCAAAACCCGGCTCAGAGCAAATACTAAGATATTTCTTTGAGTAAATGAATGGTGTCATCAAGATATTGTGCATGTCAAATTAACTTAACCTGTGCCAAAAAAGAGTTTTTAACTGCCTATCAAGAATGAAACCTCTTTCTTGTGTTCCTAATGATTAGAAATCATAATGAAAAGAAAACGTGACCTCTAAAAGAAACTCTACAAAGCAAAGGCAAGAGCAAGTGGAGAGTACATCTAAATACAGAAAAAAAATCATACTATTTACGAGTTAGAATGGGAAGGTTGATCTCCCAACGGAAGACCAGCCTCCAATTAATGGGATCATTCCATCTTTTTTTTTTTTTTTTAAGCACTGCTGCACTTAACAGCTGTCAGCGATAAACTTACCTGTGTTCTGGAACTTCAAGGGAGAAAAATAAAACAAATTTCCCAAGTTACTCTAGCTTGCAATTCAACAGAGAAGTGCAAGTTACTGCTTGGTTTCATTTTGTTTGCTTTGTTTTATTTCTAGCTATTTCTGCTCTCCAAACATCCCCAGCTTCCAACTCATACAAAACCCACACGTATAGTTGAAAAACCACTGTAGGATGGCCAAGCAAGTTTCCAACATAAAACATGGCTGGGAATGCTTGCTGCTGTATGAGCTAAGGAGCATGGGATGGTAAACACAATGGACACTTGGCCAAGGCACGGTTACCTTCTACTGCTTTTTTTTTTTTTTTTCTACAGGATGCTACTATTGCCCCCGAATGTCTTTTTAGGCTTTTTAGGCAGTTAAAAAGGTCATGCTGAGATTCCGAGGTTTAGAAGGTGGGTGCTTAAGTCAGAATCTTTATTGCGAGTATGGGGCAGATAAAAAGTAGAATGAACTATTAGCTGTGATTGATAGTAAAGAGACTATGTTAGTGGTAATGTCTGGGTGCTAATCATAGGTATGTGTTACAGAGATGTGGGAAGCATTTTCTTTTACCATCAGCACAGTGATAAGCGAAACTATAGAGTAAACTATGGCAGTGCTTGGCTCCCCAGGGTCCAATTAGGAAGCATGATAAATGACTTGTAAGGTCTCTTCCCCACTGATCTGTGGTGGATATAAGCTGACATTCTCCGTGGAGTCCTAGTGAGTAGTCTGCCTACTCCCATCATACATCTCAGTACATAGGAACACCTTAAATTGGAATTCCAAACTCATTATGCCATGCTGTGTTCTTACTTGGCAGGTGTGTTTCTTCACAGCAGTATACAAGGGGAGGTGTAAGGTGGGATCTCTCATACTGATTTTTTCCCCATCAAGGTGCTTGTTTAGTTTAATACCTACAAATAACTTGTGATGATGAAAGAATATCATGAGGCTGCAATGACTGTATAAGGGAAATTGTTAACTAAGCTTAATTTGTATCTTGCCTCTTCAAAAGTCAATGCTTTCTCCAGATAGGTGGGATAAGGGCTTGGTGGTGCTTGCATGGCTAGTAACCAGTGTTTAGAAGTGAATGTCAATACTATCAAAACCTTTTCTTTGGTTTTGTCTGAAAGATGTCAAAGAGAACATGCATACGTAATGCCTGGTAAATATGGTGGAAAATGTAGAGAAAGGAGCCAAGGAACAGGTTAAAATTAAGGTTCATACTTTTTGGGTTATCATAAGACATTTGTCAGGGGCTGGGACTATCTCGATGATTTAATACTTGGGAGAGTTTTTTTTGCTGTTGTTTTTTGTTTGTTTGTTTATTTGTTTCCTCTATGTACTACCACTTTTTAAAAAGGACTCTCACTCCATACAGTCTCTGAACCCAGAACTAAGTTCCCAAAGGAAGGACTTCCTGTCTAAACACAACAATGTTTCTCACAGTCGACTGCTATGCCCATGTTAACTGGCACATGAGGCAGACTCGAGAGCAAGCAGTGCTGCTGTGCACTCTAAAGACCAGAGGAGCCTGTGTCAGTTTTCTGTCCATCAAGATCCTGGACTTCTCACCCTTGGGGGCAGCGTGCCAATATTTTCTGCTGCAAAATTTCATTGAGCTCCTCTTAGGCAGCTTTATTCCTTTTAATTAAAAAGACAAGACTGCCAATTACTTAAACCTAATCCCCAAATGTAACTGTTACTTTGAAAATTTTTTTTTCTGTAAAGCTCATAGAAGAGCAGTATTTCTATCAAATTAAAATTTAGTGGAGGCTTGGATTTTTGTTAAAAAAAAAATTCATTTTCAAATCCCTGCTGGCTCTAGACATCTAAATAGCACAGCAAGGCATTAAGGACAGGGAGCTCACCAGGAAAGGCTGACTGGTGCAGGCAGATCCAGATTCGAAAACCAGGAAGAGGCATTAGAAAGGAGTTCTAGGACTAAACATTCTCCTATCTTTAAATTGACTCTGTAGGATTTTTAGTCATTTAGCTTGAAGCTAAATGTAAATTTTGAGAGAAATAACACTTCCAAGCCCTTGTTGAACATTTAAATAATGGTGTGAATAAATTTTGGATTTATTCTTGCTAGCAACTTTTAGCAGGGGAGAGAACAACAGTTTAGGAAACAGAGTAGAAGGAAGAGTAAAGAGGTGGGGGAGATAAGACATAGAAATGGGGAGAAAACCTCCCTATTACACTGTGTCAAAATCATTGGATTGATGAGTGAACCATTGATTCCACATGAAATATTGGTACAATTATCCCGCTTGAGTCTCTAACCACTAAAGAAAATCAGAAGGAAATCAGACTATTGTTCCCATAAATGAGCCAGGGAATTAGGTATGAAGGTCAACTCAATAATTTTCATGTGTATTAATCAGAGCCAATCATTTTGTTGTAAATTGGTGCTGACATGTCTGCCTAAATTCTATTTGTAGTAACAAAGTCCTTGTTTCTGCTAACCAGTGGGAAGGAGAGACATATTTAAAAAGGGAAGTCCTTCCTAGGACATACTTTATACCCTTGACCAGCAAAAAGGGCAGGTCCTTTAGGCTGATGGGTTGGCAGTCATGTGGTAGTGTGTATGAAGGGCATCCGCTGAAAGCGTGTGAGTGTATATGTGTGTGCCACACAACCAGGAACTGTGTGCAATTTTGCAGCTCTTCTTAAATGTAATATTATGATATTGGTAAGAAAATAATGAAAAATATTTTTTATTTGGCCTTAGGATGCTTCTACATTAAAACTTCAGCAGTGTGGGGATTTCAGAAATCTTTAGAATCCATAATACATCAAAATATAATAAGAATACATTGAACTTATATCTAGCTGATGTCCATGCAACATGATACGAGTATACCTGCAAATATCAGTGCTTTTAAAAATTATAAGACACATGTGTATCTGAATATGATTATTTTAAATTCAATATGCCTTCTTTCTAGGAACTTGAAGCTCTCTTTTGTATATTATTTAAAATACCACTTTGAGCTTGTAGGCATGAAAAATATAATTTATTTCCCATTTCACAGTTGGAAAAACTGAATTACAGGAACAATGCAAGTAATTATCCATGATTAATAGAGGTGTATATGTAAATCAGCCTGAATAAGTGTGTGAAATTAGATGTACCGATGCCAGATAGCTCTGCTCATGTTTTTAAAAAATGAATGCTTTCATATAAATCTGTGTGAGTTGGGCATACATCTCACTGTGCTAAGCATATTTGAAAATAGATTTTGTAAAAATGTACAGACGTTAAAGTAACTGAGTGTTATAAGCATTGTAATACATAAAACAAATTAGATGAACATTTAAAATCCATTGGAAAGATGCATATCTAATGAACATGAATGTATACACAAGGGTGATTATTAATATACTATAGATTTGTATATGTGCCTGGGTGCAATAAGGGGTAGGTTGAAATGTAGGTGTCCTTTGATCATTAAAAAGTGTGGGAGAAAGGTGCACGTTTCTTTCTTAGGGTTTTGGGAGTTGAGTTAATACAGGCAAAAGCCCTTTAAACTCTAATGGTACATGAGAAGGCCGTTATGTATGTTAGCTGTTGTTATTATTAATATTATTACCATTATTAAAGCAAAATACTGTTGTATTAAGGAGCTGAAAATAAGCTTTTTCTTTTTAATACTAAAGATGGTATTCTACAGAAAATAAATGAAACTGGAAATTATTCAGTGATCTTCACAGCATGGGATATGTCCAAATTTTTCTCCCATTTTACCTCTCATCCTTTTGGAATTTGATTTCAAGAATGTATTACTGGGAATGCCAGGTGAGGGCGGGTACGCCCCCTCCTCTAACTGTAGATAGGATATGGCTGTTCTGATGCCAGGCCTGCCTGTAGGAACATCAGTCTCCCTTAGGGAGAAAACATGCCAGGACGACTTCAGATTTCTGCAAGCCTCGCTTGTTTGTGGTTTGGATTTTAATTTCTTTCTAAACTTTAATTTTGGGAGTGGGGGTTTGTTTTGTTTTCTGAAAAAGCTTTGGACAGCTGTATTAATCATGCAAACCCAGCCATGTGCAATGCATTTTATCAATGGAAAAACAGGGATGGAATGGCAAGCAGCTGTGAACAAACCTGGTGCCATGCCTGAACCTGGAAGATAATCTCAACATTTCCCAAACCCACTTGCCACACGGGGTTAGTGAATGGAAAGGCTGTTCACTTGGGATAAATAATCAGATGGGAGGCAAACAAGTGAGACACATTCCAGGATTTGTTTTGTTTTGTTTCAAAGTGGCAGTGATCAGAAAGGGATAGGCTGATTGAGTCCAGAGAGCCCCACGCTCAAGGGAATTTTTCGCTTGAGAGTTACATAAACAAAACGGTTGTTTGCCCTTGTCTTTGCCCCTTGTTTCACTTCTTTTTAATTTTCTGAGGCTGGTTTCAACACTTCATTCTGAACCTACGGTCCTCAATGTGAGAATGTCTCTGGGTGCACTTCCATTATGAAGAAGAGCTAGGCACAAGTAAACTGATGGGGAGAAATGTTATCATTGCTCAGTACCCAGAAACCTCAGGAAACAATGTCAGCCTCAGAAAGTGAGAAAAGTTCCCCCAGACATTGAGAGCTGACTCTTTCCTCATTTTGCAATTAAGTGGATTTTCTGCAGCAATATAGTAGGAGGTATTTATGCAAATTTATGCAATTCAGGACTCACTTCAGAATAAATAAACCTAAATTAAAATTAATGGAAGAAAACACCTATCAGAAACAGATCAAGGATAGAACACGATTTTATTTGTACCTTTTAAACTAAGGAGCAGGAAAGCAAGCTGGTTTTATATTTTGTTTTGTTTTTGGCAGATGGGGGAAGGACATTTGAAAATTTCTGATTGGACACAGCCAATATAAATTACCCGTTGGTGGAATTCCAGTATTATTATTATCACTGCAGAAAATCAAGCAATATGATGAAGGAAACCCAAGGGAAATGCATTTGATTTATTGAGGCTTGTTTTTGTTTAATCACAGCTTGAAGGGGTTTAGGACTGCATTCCTGCTGTGACTCTGCTGTGCATCCCCAGTCATCTTGATGAGCCATGTAGAGTGGGGATAGGAGGGAAGATCCTCCAATGACAGATGTTAATAATAAAGCAGCTGAAATGAAACATACATCTTTGTGAGGTTGGAAATTAGGAAAGAAAGTTTTCCTTTTTATAATGGGAAGGCAGAAAAAATCTTTGTAACTTTTGAAACACCCACTTTCAAAACACCTTAACAAAATTAATTGCCTTAAAATTTTTAGGCCATTTTACATCAACCAATCTCTAAGAGACAATTGATATTTTAGGAATGAAATTTAAGAGTTCATAAAGATGGTGACAATATATGATATTCAATTAAATGCAGATACCTTGCATTATAGCTATGACCACAGTGAGGCATGCTTCTCATAGATATTTGGGTACTTAACTGGCACCATAAAAATGCTTAAGCATCCTATTGTTAGTATATCTTTCAATGGGAAGCTGCATTTCGCTTGGGTTAACCTCGATTGGAAAGAGGAGAAGAAAAGTGATTCAATCCCTAAGAAGTTAAAGTCCTTGTAAAGAACAGAAAACTTAAGAGGGGACTATCTTTGTATAGCAAACTCTCACGCCAGCCATCCGTCTTAATGAACAGCTTTTCAATTTCCACTAGCCGAAGACCAAAGTATTAGTATAAGATAAACTATATTCTCTAAAAACTATTGGATCTAAGAAAGCTAACTACAGTCTACCTACAATGTAAAATCAAACTAGGGTCATTCTCCAATCAACAGTTCAGTTTGTGGGAAATATGAAGTTCAACAAAATCCCTCGTGTTCCATCCCTAGTCCAGACTGTTTTTCAGTATCCGACAGCTGTCTTTTGTGAACGGTGTCTGGCTTCACTTTGTTGAAAGTTACATATATCATAATGCATGATCAGATAAATATTTGAGTTGGTGGCTGCAGAACTGCTCTCACAAAGGATACCTAGAGTCACAGTGATAATGTACAAAGCTCATCTCAGATGGGGCATGACCTCTTTGAAAATGCTATCCAATGGTACAAATGCATATGTGTGTGTTTTTCATATCAATATATTTGCAAGACGCAACATGATAAAGTGATGTCAATCTCTGCAGCAACACTAGAACATAAATGTGTTAAAATAATTGTGGCATGTCAGGAATTCAAAATGGGATATTTTCCATGAACAGTAAGTATCATGTCAAGTCTAAAAAACAGGCACATTTTAACAGTCTTATTTTTAGTGGCTGGGATTAGAAACAGATTTCGTTGTTTTAGGGAAGTTTTTTTTTTTTTTTTTTCTATTCGACAGAGTTCTTCTAAGCTTTCATACTAAAAATAGTTTGTCCTCTTTTTAAAATTTGATAATAACTCTTATTAAACTGTCCAGTTGATCCTTGAAACCTTGCAATCCTTAGTTCGAAAATAATTAAAATATATTTGCATATGTGAATGCATATACATTCAAAACATTGCATTATTGACACTGAATATCTACACACAAGTTTGCAAGAATTTATAGTTTGGACAAATGTTAATGAAACATGATTCATCTTCAAACTTATAAAACAGCAGCTTTCTACCTTTAATTCTGAGCACACTGCCTTTATGGTGTGTATGATAATCTTGCTTAATTGGATTTATTTTTTCCACGCCAGGTCCCGCATGGCCTAGTTTCTGTTTTTTTCTCAGGTCTTTGAGTGCTATTTGCAAATCACTTTTCTGGAATTTAATTTCAATGGTAGGTTGGTTTCATTTCCGATTTTTTATATTGTTTTAATTTTGTTTGCCAATTTCCCTTTAAATAGCCTTAAGCTAGAAAGTTGTGGCTGCACCTTGCGTCTAAATACGATGTAGGAGGCAAAATTTAATTTGAGTGCATAGAAAGTTTATGAAAAGGAATTCTGAATGATTATCTTGTTTTTTCATTTATGTTTTCTAAGACAGGTACATTTAAAAGGAAAGAAAAAAACCCATGAATTGGCCAAGATTTTAAGAAAAAATAACATCTTTGTTATAATCCGGTTGAGTTGATTAACCTTTAGCAATATATACGTTAATTTTTATAAGTAATACCAATGACTTCAGATTCAGACTGTATAAACTTCCAACTGTGAGGGTAGTCAGTCAGAGAATTGGTATTTTTGTGGCTAGAGAATTTAACTGGCTGTGTCCCAAATATGTGAGTTCCTAGTTCCTTGTAATAAATATTGACTGTAGAAAAAAATTGCTTGCTGAGTTTAGTATTGCCTTCACAGCTACTGACCAATTTGAAGATGAGTCAGATAATAGTCTTGTTCCATGCCTATTCAACTGGTGTTGGAAGCAACTAATTGGCTTTTTAAAAAAGGTTTAAGGGAAAAAAATGATTTATATTGTATGTGAATTTTTTGAATGTGTTTTCCCCCCTTTGTGTGTTTTGCATGTTAAAGATGATGGAGAATGACCCAGGAAGAGAGCTACAGTGATAAAAATCATACTGACCTTGAATGGGGTGGGGGATTGTGGGTAAAACACGTTCTAAAGGGGAAAAAATAGTAATCATCATGGAGATTTTAAATATTATATATATGTATCTTTCTCATGTTTAGTTATTCAAACAATTATACAACAGATGAATTTCCATGCTTACAGGATCATATCTCTCATAAAACGTTTGTCTGTACTTCCTATTAACATTAAACTATCAAAGAAATTTATTAACAAAATTAAAAATGCAGAGCCTTTAAAAAGTTTAGCTAGTATAGGAGGACAACATCAGATTGTGATAACCCTACATGCAGAATCCTACTGGAAAAAACCCACCACCAAGATTTTAGATCTTTTAGAGAGTTGAAGTTGAGGGTATTTATAATCGTGATCAAATTCAGGTGATACGTCTTGGTCTTGGTTCTCGTCTATTTAGCTCATGATAGATGAACGTGTGTCAGCTACAGACTTCTTTCCTCTCTCTAAGCCGTATAGTTCACATCAGCTTTAGCCAAGCATTTGAAAAATTTACTGTGGACAATACTAGCTCAACTTTTCCCTTAGGTTTTTACTTTACATTACTGATACCAGTATAGGAGTAACATCAAGGTAATAAATTCTTAGCATGTTATAATTTTATTTTTAGTCTATTCCTTAATTCCCCCTCTTTTTATAATACATTCTTACCCGAAATTTGATCAACCAATCAAATTTGCTTGGTGATACATCCTGTTGAGTATAATAAGAAGTACTTTTCTTTTGAACACTGAGGTCTTAGCTTAAAAGTATCTGACAGTCCCACACATAAGCTACTGACCATAAATAGAATGTACTGACAGAGTTCACAATTTAAGGTGGCCTTCATTTATCTCATGAAAGACCTAAGCTTAAATTCTCTTCTGGGGCTTTTTCAGAAATATAGAATGGAATAGTATGGATAGGATGTATTATTTGCTAACTCCCAAATTATATGATAGTGTAACATAATTAGCACACACTTTTCTATGTTTCTCCTAGCAGCTTGATTAAATAAAGACCAATGAGAAATGAAAATCAACAAAAATCAAAACCACAATGAGAAAGGCATATGTGCATATTCAAATCTGATAGCCTACCATCTTGTGCCTTATGCTTAAAAAGAGTAGATTTTACCTGGACTTTGGGCACTGGATACATCTGGACACTGAGAAAACTCAGTCTCCTTGCAGAGTCAGCTTTTCTCCAGCTTGGCTGAAGTTGTCACTTAAATATGAAAGTTTCCTAAGTCCATTAAGATGGAGCAGGTCAACAGCAGCCCAGTGAACAATTGTGTGTTAGTTACACAAGTGTCAAGTAGAAAAATGGTTTAAGCCTCTGCTGGTTATTTGGTATTAAGTTTCTAGCTTTGAAAATAAATAGCTAAACTGCTTTTAGCATTTATGTAGCAGTTGGAGACCACTGTCCCATATTATACTCTTTCTACTGAATTTTATTTTTATTATTACTATTATTATTAGACTGTTTAAATGACTCAGCTTAATATTTTCTCATCTTGCTGTTCACAGCTGGGTAAATGCACTCTGCCCTTATTTCCACATGACCATTTATATTGCTAAACCATCTCACCCACCCTCCTTTCAGTGCCTTTCAACTGCTTCTCAGCTTGTTATTACCGTCTTAGCTCCACCCTGTTATCATCGTCTTAGGCCTATCACGCCCCATTAGTTATTCTCATTCTCTTAATTCCATCCTATTCACGTATCTTTCCTTAGATGCTTCTCCATCTCAGTTTTTATTCTTATTCTTTGAGCATTATTCTGCTGCTATTTTACACTTCATGCTAGGGTTTGCAGGGTCTTGTAAGAGTGTAAAGTGAAGTAAATACCACTTATGAGGAAAAAGAAACTTTCCAACTTTTGATTTTCAAACTAAGGGAGGGCAGAACCCTTGGTGCTATGCACTTCTCCTTTGGCAGCTGCTACTTGAGGAGGAGAACACACTTAGCAACTGATTGGGAGATTTTGGGAACAGAACTATAAGGTTGGCCCTATATATGCTGTGGCTATATGCACAGCTATATGCTGTGGCTCTTAGCAAGGTCTCTTAACTCTCAGCTTTGGTTTCTTACCTGCTAAGTGGGTGGGCGAGGGGAGGGGAGATGTATCCACAGAGCCCATTTAAGGAGTTTGCATCTAGTGCTTCAAAC
The DNA here is from genome assembly GCF_029289425.2 of Pan paniscus. Classification (NCBI taxonomy): domain Eukaryota; kingdom Metazoa; phylum Chordata; class Mammalia; order Primates; family Hominidae; genus Pan; species Pan paniscus. The sequence goes on from NC_085926.1 coordinate 113,834,894, forward strand.
TACATGTGGGTAGATAGCAGCTTAAGCTGTTTTATTGTGTGGCATCTAAAAGTAGCTGGTTAAAAGGCTTTGCCAAGTCTTCATTCTGTGACCCAGGTTAGAGTGCAGTGGCCTGATCTTGGCTCACTGCCTTCTGCCTCCCAGGCTCAAGCAGTCCTCCCACTTCAGCCTCCTGAGTAGGTGGGACCATGGGTGCACGCCACCATACCTGGGTAATTCTTTGTATTTTTGGTAGAGATGGGTTTTTGCCATGTTGCCCAGGCTGGTCTCGAACTCCTGAGCTCATTACAGGCTTGAGCCACTGTGCTTGGCCTAGGCTTTGCCAAGTCTTGACTAGCATCATCAAGTGCTGTATGTTTAAACAGCAAGCCTTTCCGATAATAAAATGCATTTTAAAGAAAATGGGGAGGCCCTCATTATAAAGACTCCCTCTAGTGCTGGATTACTCAGGTAGCACTTGAAATTTAGCCAACTATGGCTTTACAACTTAATGATATTTTAAAGTTTAAAAAGAAAATTAAAAACACCTCCTACACACGGATGCAGCAAAGCCCAGTGTAGATTTTTTTTTTGCATTTTTATTATTTTGTACTCAAAAGCCTCAAAAGACCTTTATAATCCACACATTTCTCTAAAGTACAAGGTAATCAATCAGTGGGATTGTTCTTTAATGTGTGGGAATATTCTCCTCCTTATTCTCCTCCTAGACCAAACGCTGACTACTAGGCTAAACGCTGACTACTAGGCTGGAAAATTCACTGAGAATGTCAACATGCTAAAGGGAAGCCAATCATTGAACTAACCTGATGGTAGCAGGCTACTGGGAGTTAATGAAAATGGAAGTGGGAGGCAACACAAGCAGTGCCCTTGGGTGGGAAGGGATGGAGCAGTATAAAGACAGTGGAAAGGCCTCGTTGAGTGAAAAAAGGAGAAAAAAAATAGATTCTGCTCACCTTCTAACTTACAAGATATATCTCCTAATATTTATGCCCACATACACAAATGCAGATAATGTGTTGATTTAGGGCCTAGACTCTTGAAATAGACTACCTGAATTTAAATCTCAAGCTCAGCCTTACTTAGTTGCACTAGTCACTTAACTTTTCTATGCAATGGAGAAGCACAAGTACATAGTACGGTTGTTGTGATGCATGCCTGTAGTCCTAGCTACTCAGGAGGCTGAAGCGGGAAGATTGCTTTAACTCAGGAGTTCTGGGCTGTAGTGTGCTATGCTGATTGGGTGTCTGCACTAAGTTTAATATGGTGGCCTCCCAGGAGTCAGACACCAACAGGTTGCCTAAGGAGGGTCGAACTGGCCCAGGTCAGAAATGGAGCAGATCAAAACTCCTATGCTCATCAGCAGTGGAATCATGCCTATGAATAGCCACTGCACTCCAGCCTGGGCAACATAGCAAGACCTGTTTCTGACACAAAAATATAATTTTTAAAAATCCAATCATGTATCTGAAACATTTAGCATAGTACATACTGCAGAGTACATTGCACTCACTTAATAAGAAGTGACAACCTTTAAATTATCACCCATCACCCTTTCTTCCTCCATGTCCGTTATTTTAAATCTAACTCAACAAGAGCATGAAACAAGATAAACCTATCTATCACCTTTGTGGGTGAATTTTAGTTATCAGTCTGGAAACACAGTCTGTTATGTTACTTATGCAGATGGTGGAACTTGTCTTAGCATCACTCGAAGTCCAAGTTTTCATCTATGTCATGCATATCCCTGTCTGAGAAAGACTAGGGAGCTGAATCCTTGGCCATACATTGTGCCATTGGATTAATGTATTCAAAACTTTAATATAAGGTAATGCTTAGCCCAAGGATGAAGAAAAAGATATACAAGGCATTACTTGGTTATACCGACTGAGGTAGTGTGGATCTTTGACAAACGCAGTGCTAGAATGTGTGCCGAACTAGATGAATGAGAAAGGAATGCTTCCACCAGCTCAGGAAAAATTTAGTATGAATACAATGTATTCGTACACTCTTATTCCATGATCTCCTCTGGAGATCAGTATTTGAATAGAGAGTGGGGAAGTGTATGTATGCATGTGACTGCAAGTTTACACTGTGTGAAAAGTCAGCTCATCACTGTGGTGGATACGGCTGAAAATGCGCTGACACACCAATGAAGATGAATAATGGCCAACTCTTCAGGGGCTCTGGCTCTGGGTCTCTACCTGCTGCTGCCGCTGACTGGCAGAGGCTCACGAGCTGCCTGTTCTTCTCTGGATTGGCTTGGTCAGCAGAGCACCCCGCTGCCCACACAGTGCTTCCGTCAGGGCCGTGGCCACAGACACCTGCCCCCAAGCATTTCTCCCCTCCTGACTCTGTTCTGTGGAAAATTACCTCTGCTGACACTTGCACAGTGTCTTCCTTTTCCAATTAATCCCATTTATTTGAATGTTAAGTAATAGACAATTGACCCACACGTGTACTGTTATTTTTTCCCTCCTTCCCTCCCTCCCTCCCTTCCTTCTTTCCTTCCTTCCTTCCTTCCTTCCTTCCTTTTTTCCTTGCTTTTATCTCCCTCCCTCTCTTTCCTTTCTTTTCTTTTAGAACTCTGTGAAATATAAAGTTCTAGCTATGCAGGTTGTAACAATAGACCTCCCAAAACTAACTGGTGGTAGGTGGGTGGATGGGTGGAGGGAGTGTCATTCCTGCTACAACAGAAGGAGAGCTTCTCCCCTAAAATGTTTGTTCTTAGGCCTTGGATCTAAGAAATAGTGCAATAGATTCACCAATATTCTGCAATTTGAATAGTTCCTTTTTGCCTCAAAGCTTAATGATCTTTCATATTCTATTTTTTCAGTAAGTGTTATACCTCCTAACTTTCCCATAAAAGTGGGACATCTATTCTAAACCAAATGCTGATGCATGTGGTGCCTCTGCATGCTGCCAAAGACACAACTATGGTAGTGCCTATGCGGGACCACCAGGAAGTACATCATTAATCACTGCACCACACAATCCTCAAATGTATAATGGAGGGTGACTTCTACTAAATCATAAAGGGCAGTGTGATAGGATACACTTGTCTGATCATTCCCTGATTCTCAGTATACAAACAGAAACTCTGTAAGATTCTTGACATTTCTCAATTTTTCTGGGTTAAGTCCTTTAAATGGACTTCTGTTATAGGGCATTGGTATTGTAGGGTGTGATGTTACCTTCCATGACCACGAGCGGTATCTCATTGCCTTTGACCAACTCTATGCTCACTTTCCCTCCTCCTTCAAGTATTCCATCCTTCTAACCTCTTTCTTTTTCCTCTCTCTCAGGCTATAGATGATATTTTATTTATTATTTGAAATATATCATTAGCATAGTTCTTAGTCTAGGTTAAATAGAAAGAAAATATACTTTAATGCAAATATATAATTGCTTGCTTTCTGTAACTCATCCAATTGTTCTATCTTCTCTTTACTAATCTCTATACAACCTTCTTTTTAAGTTTTTAAGTGAATGTTGTTCTGCTTAACCAGGTCAACTTAGATTTGGTAAATCTTAAATTCCCAGTTGAGGCTGGATCCCCCCGCACCCCCCCTCTCCCGCTGCCATTTATGGAATCCTTAATGTTAGAAATGAATCAAGTAACTACACTTCTTAAGAAGTATATTCTCAAGCATCTTAGGGATATTGATGTCTCTAGTTGAGGCAAAGAATACTTATGTTTGGTCTTTGGAGACAAGTAAACATGTTGTGAATTTTAAACTTCATATGGAGGCAGCATTTGTATAACTGTATCTCATCAAACTGTCACAGACTGAAGTCAATGAGAGTTACAAATGAGAAACTAAAGGCCGAAGTTAGAGTCATTTGTGGTTGTTGTTTTTATAAATGGAGTTGGATCTTAACAGTTTTAAAATGGCTTTAACACTACATTTCAAGAGAACTCTCACTTAAATTGATTTTTTTTCTAAAAATATTTTTTTCTTGAAGGCTCATCTAAATGGAATATAGCAAGATAGAAACATTTCTTCTGGTCATAGTATTTCCAGTTTTTCCAATAGAATCTGTGCAGAAAAAAAAAACTTAGTGGTTTGTTATTCCAAAATAATAACAGTACTTTTTTTGGACTTTTCCCTTTAGTCCAAATGAACTTTCTGATTCAGCATGGGCTAACTTTTCGGTTTGTTTTGCTTATTCTGACAAATGTGTCTCTATTCCAAATGTTATCATTTTCCTGTGACTCCATTTAGCATCCTTCTGTTTCTCAGAGGGCATCGGCATCTGCTTCTGTGCTCATAGTCACCTGCCCAACAAGGCAGGGTGTTAGAGACTTGACTCTAACTTGCTGCTAAAGAGCAGGACTCCAAGATGGGGTCTCCTATTAACATCAGTGTCTTTAGAATGACCATTCTCCCCTTGTTCTACTTTCAGGATCTTCTCTGGTCTTCAGAAATGTTCCTCTTTCCTACCATTCCATCTCTGTTCCAAAAATATATCAGAAAAGTAATGTCTCTTACTGTCATACAGAAAGCTTTCTGCAACCATTTTTCCTCCTTTAGATTTTACATTATGTTTTTACCATTTATTCTACCCTTCCTCTTGTGTTGTTAAAAATATACTTTCTTTTTCCAGCCTCTCCCTTCTCTCAGCACCTTATCTATTCTCACTGAATATTTCTTCCTCAATCACTCTTATCACTGCCTTCAAAACAAAAAACAAAAAACACTGTTATCCATTTCCAGGCTTTTACATCACCTCTGCTTCTTAAAGGACCACTGCCAAAGAGACTTGTGTTCTCTGCATATTATTTCATTTAACTAACCAGGAAAAAACAAAAAACAAAAACGAAGGAAAACAAACAACAAGGCAGTTATCAGAAGTAAGAAAGACTATAGAGAGAAGTTGTTCCATTTATAAATCTCTGCTATGCACAGGAGTTGAGAACCCTGTATTTTTGTTTCAGTGCATATATCCTTATTTGTTTTTAAGTGAATTTTTAATAGCTAAGGGAATGGTTTTCACGTTTTTCATGTGAAAAGTCAATTTAATTCCATCAAGTTGGGCCCTGCTTTGGCATACTTACTGAAAAGGACTAGGCTGGCATTGGTGACCCCCAGCTTGTTGGCAGCCACACAGGTGTAGTTGCCGTAGTGCTCCTCAGTGACGTTGGTCACCGTCAGGGAAGACTGGCCCTCCGTGCTCTTAATCTCAAGGCCATTGGCACTATTTATCCTAAGAGTTCAAAAACAGAAGAATAGAAAGGATCACTGGTGAAGATTTTAGCTTAGGAATTCTTTCCCCATCCTGACACTGGAGGAAAAGGAGAAAAAGGAAGTAGCTAGAGTTTGTTGTTCCATGCCCAATTCCTATTTTAACTGTGCAATGCCATATTATCAGAATCAATGTCCATCAACAGAGAAAACTAGGGAATGGGTTTGAGTTTCTGTTATAGGCAAGAAAGACATGCAGGTGAAAGCTACCCATTGAACCGTTTTTATATTTTACCTGACTGCTTTTGGGCTTCAGCTTAAGAGCTACAGGCCCCAAAGAATTTGATAAGAGATACTAAAAAGGAAGAGTGTGAGAATATAGTTCTACATAATTACAACTGGCTTGGCTTTGGCTTTGTTGTGGGGCTTCTGGTGTCCCCAGGCCCATGCAGTGGAGTCATGGGGGATGGTAGGTTTGGCACATACCTAGTGTCATCCCGGTACCACTCAAAGTCAGGTGCAGGCACTGCCGAGGCCTCACATTTGAGTGAAGCTTGTCGTCCTGTGGTGGCTTCATTGCTCTTGGATTCTGTGATAGTGGGAGGATCTGTAGGAAGGACAGGCACACAAGTTTACATGAGGGTCGGGGTGCTTAGAATTTCTATTCAGGAAGGAATGAAGAAGGACAATCTGATTAGAGAGAGGCAGGAAGGGAGCCATCTTAAAGCTCCATTTGTATGAATTATGTGATCAACTCAATGGGGTTGATCACCAAAAAAGTAAATAAAAATAAGAGATAATTAATGAAAACATACACTTGGTTTACTTAAATGAGACACTTAGCAGGGTTTTATGGAAATGGAATCTAGAATTTCTTTATCCCTCCTCCAGTAGGTCATGGTATTACAATTACAGATTATAAATATTTGTATAGTTTTTTCTTTTTATAAATGAAGCAATGATAGCAAAGGATTTAGGAATCTCAACATATAATTTGACCGTTTTTCTTTTTCTTCTTGTCATTATAGTTTGAGATGGCCTTGAGGAGTCTGATGAAAATAATAGCCAGCTAAAGCCTTTCCAACCCAAGTTTGGTCTGATATTGTTGCAGGATTCAGAAACAAACAAAACTAGGATTAGGTGACTACCTTCTTTTATTTTATGTGTTCCCTTATCACCACAACCCAGGTAAATTTAGCTTTTATGTGTGGGGGTACGGTTTAAAGTCTATCCTGGTGCATAGAAGACTTACTGGTATATCAGCCTTCTATTCTCTCTGGCAGTTGGGCCCTTGATTTTTATGCCCAGGAATGGGCCTACAAAACTATCACAGGCTTGAAATCAGCTGGGAAACACATTTGACACTCTAATTTTCCATGACTCATTCAAACATTCATATGAGGATGGAAAGAGTGTTTGCATGTCCACTTGACTTTGTTAGGATTATAGACTCAAGCTCCTGAACTGGATGATGCTGTGTTTGTGCAGGTTATGGGCCTTCAAGGAGAGAAGGCCTTTCCTGTCCAAAGGTCGTTTGCCAGAAAATGGCAACTTGGCTATGTACACATGGGGAAAACAGACCCAGACACTCTGTTTAGACTCTGTAGAGGAAAAAGCTCATTTAGGAAAATTAGTAAAGTGAACGTTAGTGGGTAAATTCATTTAAACCCTGCCCTTCAGCACCTGGTCTATATTCCTTGTTTCTGATTTTTTTTTTTGTATTAAAAAACTATTGCCTAAGTTTTCTACCTATGGAAGACTGCAATTCTCTGAGTTTAAAAGAATGTACGAGAAAGCATCTGATTTGTCTGCAATTTCCTTCCTGATTTTATCTTCCCATAAGCTTAGACATTTTTAAATCACTGTCAGAGTTACAGCACATTTGAATAAACACTTGTATGTAAACAGGCGTGCTAAATGGAGTTTTGTTGTTGTACTGCTGTTGGTATTGTTGTTTTGCTTTAGACTTACTGCCTTATTTCCGTATAAGCACTAAATGGGAAGATGCTGTCATAAAACGAACCCTGGATTGGAAACTAGGAGTCCTGGGACTTAGTTTGAGTTTGGCTGTTTGGACTTCTCATCATACGTTTTCTTTCTGGGCCTTGGTTTTATTACCTATAAAATGAGGGAATCCTATTTTAATGATTTGTAGCATCCTTTCCAACTGTAAACTATCCCAATTCTAGTTAAAACTGCTCATTCTTTTCAAATGGGTGGTTGGCATCATGATGATCCAAGTGTATTTTCAAACCCTTAACTAATTTAACTCTTAAATTGCTAACTTTCCAAATTATAACTCATTTACCTATTCCATGGCTTAAGAACCAGGATTAGCAGTCAAGAAGAGGAAATTTGAGGTCTGATTTTGACTCTACTTTTAACCAGAGCTGTGGTCTGGGAAAACATCTGTACCAGTTTGAGCCTTTTTCTTTTTTATCTTTTTAAAAAAGAAGCTAGCTTCTAAAATTGGTTATATAGATCATTAGAGCACATCAGTTCAAAGGATAATGCAATAGTTGGTAGTAGTGGTGCTGTGGGGGAGATATTAATAAAGGGATGGGACACAGAATAGAGGTTCTGGGCTTGGATTTAAAATTTGGCAGACATGAGCTCAAATCCAGGCTCTGTTCCTCATTGTCCTTCCTCGTTTGAGAGTTTAATACTTTGCCAATAGTCACATTGCTTCCATTTCCTTGTCTATAAAATGTTGGGGCTGGGCATGATGGCTCATGCCTCTAATCCTAGCACTTTGGGAGGCCCAAGTGGGTGGATCACTTGAGGTCAGGAGTTTGAGACCAGCCTGGCCAACATAGCCAAACCCCATCTCTACTAAAATACAAAAAACTAGCTGGGTGTGGTGGTGTGTACCTGTAGTCCCAGCTACTCGGGAACCTGCGGCACAAGAATTGCCTGAACCCAGGAGATGGAGGTTGCAGTGAGCCGAGATCGAGCCACTGCACTCCAGCCTGGGCAACACAGCAAGACCCTGTCTCAAAAATAAAAAAAATGTTGGAACCCAAGGCAGGGAAGTGCATTTGAAGGCTGAGAGATATTAGGCTTCAGAACTGATGAGACTAGAAATGGATTTCATAAGGGTGAGGAAAAGAAGGAGTGTTGAAAAGGTAACACTCTGATTTCTGGCTTGGGCATCTGGGTAATGCCATCCACTGAGATAAGATTCATAAGTAAAGAAGTAAGATGACCAGCAGTAGAATACTCAATAAATATTAGTTTCCAGTCCTCATTTCTTCTCACTGTATTGTGTTCTTAAGCTGCCAATGACTCCATAATCTGTAGCACATTGGCCCATTGATGTTGGCTGAAGATAATTTTGCTTATGAATTTTGTTTGTTCAATTTCCCAATTTGTAAAATAAATTTTAACTACTGTTTGTGAGTTTCTGGAGCCACATGGTTATAACTGCCAAATAGTGACTATTTACCCTTGGTCCCCTACCACTTTGGGACCCGGGGAAGGAAATAAATGATTTTTCTGATTGAAAAATTTGGGAAGAAGACACTGGGCCTGTTTGGCTCATATCTTTCCTTTCTTCCTTTTGGGACCAAGCTTCTGGATGGTAGCAGAGGTTCTCCTCTGTTTCTCCATGTCAGAAGGCTTACTTGGGCTCTCTCCTTTCTGCTTTCATGTGGGCAGGCCCGTCCCACCCCAGGGTTGCCATGCATGACTGGGGAGGTAAGTTGGCCACACTAAGCTACTATCTCTAGCCACCTTGATCTCTAAAAATGGGAACATTTAGATCTCCCTGACCACTCTTTTCCTTACTTCTCAATTTGTTTGGAACCTGAATTACTAAGCAGCAAGCTATTTATTAGCCCCTCAGAGACCCCAGCATGGGGAAGCTGGCAGCAAACTAGGATTGAGCACTTACAAGTGCATTAATCTAGTCAGTTACAAAGACCAACTACTTGCTTCTCTCTTTGAAAACTTAGGAATTTTCTTGTACCAGGGTAAATATATGAATACTGATAAATATACAAAGAGCTCATTGTTTCTAATATTTTTCAAATGACACCATGGTGCAAGTTTATTTTTTCATGGCTTATTGAAATGAACATTTCAAAATTCATTTGTAATGAATTCTGCATAGGTGAGGCTAAGAAAGACTATTACAAATCACACTGCAGCATGCTTTGTGTAGTTAAAATAATAGATGTCCTTATTCAAAATATGGTTATAATAAAAATGTGGCATCATAAAAATGCTGCACAGAGAGGTCCATTGTTATTCTTTATGTGACTTTGGAATAGCTTACAATTGTCAAAGGACTCTTCCAGTTTATATTAATTCAAAATTCCGTGTTCTGAAAATATTAATAGGGCCTTTCTTCTTCTGACATCACCAATAACAAGACTCTTTCAATCAGAATAAATAGGGTAACAAAACAGAGGACTAGGAAATAAAATATCATTCATTTAAGCTTACTAATATTGGGAATATTAGTATAAAAGAACAACATTCTGAATAGAAAATTTAATGTATAGTCATTTACTGCATGTCAGCATTCTACTAGGTTTTAGATATCCTCTTTATCCAAATAATTAGCCCTAGGAAGTAAATATGATTAACCCCATTTTATGAAAGAGAAGACAAGTTTATAGAGGGTTAGTAAGTTGTCCAAATTCACATGGTCAGTACTTGACGGACCATGGATTTAACCCCAGGTTTATCATGCTCTGAAACTCATGCTCTGAACCTCTCTGCTCTGGTACGTCTATTTGAATGAATTCTTTTGGAGAACAATGAATTTCTAGTAGGAAAAAATACCATTCAGGGGAGGGAGCATGCTGGTAGATGGAAAGGTAAACGTTGCATATTTCTATTATTTACAGGGTACAAACAATGGCACAACATGCGGCGACACAGTGGATATACACCTGTATTAGGAATCAGGAAATGCAGACTCAATCTCTGCTAGTGCCACTTGGATTGTTACCATGGGACACAATGCTCCCTTGCAGCCCCTCACCTAGGAATATAGACAATGATGCCTGCCTGTCTATCTCACAGGTCTGATGTAAAGATCAAATGAAATCAGTAATATGAGAGCACTTTTAACGCCTAAAGTGATTGCGCGTATTATTTTATAGTATTATTATTCACTTGGTATCATGGATAAAGAAAGGACTTTGGAGTTAGACCTGGGTTTGAGTTCCAAGTCTACCACTCACAAAAGCTGTTTGATTTTGTGTCACAGCATGCTTACACTCACTGAGCTTTGTTTTTGTCCTCTCTACGTGGGGATGATATAGATGGTCTCCCATGGGAAGTGTGCAGTGGTATAAAAAGCAGCAGAGGCAGAGGATGTAGGCAATAAGAAACACATTGTCTGTATAGAATTTAGAAATGATAATAAGACTGATTTAGAATTGCTTTTTTGTAAGTTACCATGTGCCAGCAATATTAAACAATGTATATTAAATAATGCCAGTGATAAAGTAAATACTTCTCACTGGGGCAGACCAGGCCCAATACACCTTCCAATTTGGTTGGTGATATGGTTTGGCTGTGTTCCCACCCAAAATCTCATCTCAAACTGTGATCTCCATAATCCCCACGTGTCAAAGAAAAGACCAGGTGGAGGTAATTGAATCATGGGGGCGGTTCCCCCGTGCTGTTCTCGTGATAGTGAATGAGTTCTCATGAGATCTGATGGTTTTATAAGAGTTTGGTAGTTCCTCCTGCACTCATTCCCTTTCCTGCCGCCTTGTGAAGAATGTGCCTTGTTTCCCCTTTGCTTTCTACCATGATTGTAAGTTTCCTGAGGCCTCCCCAGCCATGTGGAACTGTGAGTCAATTAAACCTCTTTCCTTTCTAAATTACCCAGTCTTGGGCAGTTCTTTACAGCAGTGTGAAAATGGATTAATATAGTTGGCCACTGTTGGTGTGATGATTACAGTGAATTGATATGAAATCTCTAGGAGAGTCTTGGTACTCTGAAGGTACTTAGAAAATTATGGTTCTTGTCCATATTGCAAAATTATAATGAAACATTGTAGTACTCTGGGTTGTTACTGAATATTTCCTCTGAAGACCTCATAATAGATTCATAAATATTAGGATATATCTTTACCATTACCTACCCACAGGCAAGAATAAACTAAAGATGAGCATGGAGACTGAATAGGTGTAACTATGAAAAGCTAGAGAAGCTGGCCAGTCTGGTTCCATATTAAACAGTTATTTTCCTGGCCAAGGCAGTCAGATCTCTTAAGGTCAAGAGTTTGAGATCAGCCTGGTCAACACAGTGAATCCATGTCTCTACTAAAAATACAAAAATTAGTTGGGTATGGTGGCACGCGCCTGTAATCCCAGCTACTTGGGAGGCTGAGGCATGAGAATTGCTTGAACCCAGGAGGCAGACGTTGCAGTTAGCTGAGATTGGGCCACCGCACTCCAGCCTGGGCAACAGGGTGAGACCCTGTCTCAAAAACAAACAAACAAAAAAGTTATTTTCCTAATGTTTTCTCATTAGGTGATTTTTGAATCAAATCACTGAAGATACCGGTTAAAATACACATACATTATCTGGAGGCAACAGGTGTCTCCAGTCCCAATTGGGTATTCTGTGGCAACCTCTGCTTCCTCTAAATACATGGCTATCAAATGTAAGGCAAGCTCACATTTAGAAATGTCAGCTCCCCAAGTGCCCCAGCATGGGTGTTGGTTGGGTTGATTAGCTCTAGACACCAGGGTGGAGGCAGAACTGAATTCAAAGAGACAGACAAATAAAGGGAAAAGGAGTTGTGAGAAGTGACAATGTGAACCTATTTGGAGAGAGACCTGTGGGAAAGTGGAAGGTGGGAACGTCAGCTGTTCAATGGGGCGGGGACAGGCTTGAGAGCTGGGAGCAGCTTTTGAGAAAAATTTCTCCAGGAATAGGAAAAGAGTCCAATATTGAAAGAGTCTAGATAAAATTAACAGTTTGTATTTGTTAAACATTTACTAGGTGCTAGATATTATTCTAGGTGTACTGGGCACTAGGATGAGACAAGCTCAAAAGTAGTTACATTTAATGCACTGTGAACTGAAATTGAGGAACTGCACCTAGAACCTGCAATGAAAGAACAGAGTGTCCCTAGGACTGGTATCTGAAAGAAATTAACAGCTACATTGTGGGTAAGATACAGAAAGCTGAAAGTCCTGTCTATTGTCTAAATTATACTAAGCTTATTTAATTGAAGAGATTTTGAGCCAATATTTTAGCTTTCCGTAAATTCCAGGACCTCCTACCACTTAGAAAACAGATTTTGCATGTAAAAGTGGCTATGTGTAATGCTATATGCCTACTGCAGAGAAGTGCTATCCAAAAGAAGTAAAAAGGAGAGACCATAGAGTCCAGCTTGTGAGCTCAACAGGAGAGACTGTTATGTCTCTCTTCTTTACTGCTCTAGTCTCTCAGTGCCCTGCAACAAACATCTGTTGGCAACTGAGTAAATGAGTCAAGGAAGTGCTGATGGGAGAAAGTTAATAGCCCTGAGATTTTTTTTTTTTCTTGTAGTGGTACTCAGGGTCTGTTCATTACAATAATCTATTTGGCCAGTAGTTATCTTAACCATCCAGATCCCCTGACCTAATTCCAAAGCCTGTGTTTTGAAAAGGAAGCAGAATCAGTTTAAATAATGAATTTCATGGCCGGTAGGATTAGATGAAGTGACAGAGGTGATCCTGGGCATTTCTTTGCATGTAAGAGTGTCGCTAGGCAGACTTGGTTCCATAATTCAATCTGAGAGGCTTCATCTACTTAATACAACTATATTTAAGTTGGATTAATTGTTTGAACAGGATAACTCTGTGATGACTAGTTTTAATATAAACACAGCTCATGAGGTTTTGGTAAAAGGTGATTCCAAAGGAAATTGATAAAATATGTTTCAAGATTTGTGACCATATTATTTGCAAAATTTGGAGAAATGTTGAGGGCAGAGTTTATCTGTGAATTTTTCACCTACTTATTCAATACACATTTACTGAGCAATTTTTGTAAGATCAGGCACATGCTAGGTCCTGCTTGTTAGGACATCCTGGATATGTGACTAAACTCATTATAGTTTTCCATATAATTTGTAATGAGGTATCTTTTTAGAATCTCAAATTTCTGTCCATATTCTGTGGTTCACTCATCACTAGCAAAAGCTCACATTTTCATAAAAGTCTTTTCTTGAAAATTATAAGTATTTTCTTCTGCTTTAAATTACACTTTGGGGACGGTCAAGAAGAAGCAATGTCAGACTAATTGCACTAATAATAATAGGACCCAGGCGGCTAGCTTTGATCTTGGGAACCATCTGCAATCCAGACCACTTTGATGTTTCACACAATGGAAGCATAAATATTTTCTATGTATACCATGATTGGACTTTCAGAAATCTAATTAAGATGAAGGTCAATTAAGAGAAAATGAAACCTTAACTCCAAAAGTCAGGGAAGAGATGGAAGATGATGGCATGGTTGTATGTACATAAAAGAAGCTAACCTAATTATAAACTTACACAAACAGCCAGAGAAGTTGCCTTTCATGTGACAAAAAGGTCCTAAAGCATTCTATAACATTGCGATCATTAATGTGTCTTTGAAACACACCCAACACTAGAAAATAATAGTAATAACTGGCATTTCAAAACTCTATTACTAAAAAATTTGAAGATAGCTAGGGATAGAAGCACTTCAGAACTCATGAAATGCAACCCCTTGCTTCTTGGAAATGAGTGCCATAAACTATAGCAGAGTCATTTGTTTCTATTAGATTCCTCTCGGTTTGATGTGAAAGAGATTTTGCTGCTTGTTTCAGAGGTCTGCAAGGCTGGAGAAGGTCACAGGTAATGGTGCATCCCAGCATAGGCTGCGTAAACGTTAGCAAGTTTCCTCAGCTCTCCAAGCCTCAGTTTCCATATTTCTAAAGTAAGACTAATGATGCTTATCTCATAGGTTTAAAATGGCTGTGGGGATTACACAACAAATATAAATCTCTCTCTCTCTCTCTCTCTCTCTTTTATTTTGAGACAGAGTTTCACTCTTGTTGCCCATGCTGAAGTGCAGTGGCGCGATCTCGGCTCACTGCAACCTCCACCTTCTGGGTTCAAGTGATTCTTCTGCCTCAGCCTCCTGAGTAACTGGGACTACAGGCATCCACCACCACACCCAGCTAATTTTTGTATTTTTAGTAGATACAGGGTATCATCATGTTGGCTAGGCTTGTCTCGAACTCCTGACCTCAGGTGATCCGCCCGCCTCAGCCTCCCCAAGTGCTGGGATTACAGGGGTGAGCCACCATACCCGGCCAATATAAATCTCTTAACTCAATGCTGCACATAGTAGGTATGTGGAATTGCAAAGTCCTTATCTTCCTCCTGAGAGTGTGGGCTTTAGAATCAAATGGACCTGAGTCTGAATCCCTTTTCTTACATTTACTTTCTGTGTCACTTTGAATGGGCAGTTTTACCTCCTTGGGTTGTGGTTTTTCAAACTCTAAAATGATCTCAATTATATCTACCTTGCTGGGGTTGTTGAGTAGAAAAGAGAGAATTTATATAAAATCTCTGGCACATAGGAAGACATGAGATGACAGAAAGTACTCGTCATAGCCTAAAGGATACTTTCAAATATGGATTAAGATGTTTGTACATGTATGCCTGTGTGCCTATATGTGTGTATGTAGGATGTGCGTGCATTCAATGCATAGAAGGGAAGAACTGTCAAAGCTTCCCTTTGTCCCTGACACTAGCCACAGCTGTGTGATGTGGGAACTTGAATTTGAATGATGCAGAGTCAGTGCTAACTGAACAGGGTAAACGAATTCTCTTTATTCCTTTGCTGGGTGACACATATCATATAGATCCTCCCCCCGCCCACCCTCTTTTGAACTACATCTAAGAATCCTTTCATCCGAGAAGTTCAAAGTATGCCCACTTACCTATGCATCTTAGTGAAATCTTCCTTTCTAATGCCCATACTTTGGGACAAATAGGTAACTGAAATTAACTTATCAGACATTCCTGTTAGCCATCAGGGACACATGGTATCTGACCAGAGTGGCTCTAATTTGTTCCCAAGGCCAATTATTTAAATAGCAGAGGATAAAATATAATCTTGAGGCATTCCCTCCTGACAAACAATGCATTAAGATGGAAATTCCAGTTAAACCAGATACAAATTGTTGTTTTTTCTAAAGTAGTATGACCTTGATTTCCACGAAGACCAGCATAGTGACCGCCAGCAATGTTAGTGCTGTCTGATCATGTTTTCTTAATTCTTTAGTCTGAGTAGAAAAGGGTACTGTTAAATGTATTATGGATTACATTTAGAGTTGATTTATCAAATTCAAAGGCCAAGTCCTGCCCTTGGAAGTGTTCAATGTATAAATGTGCATTCCTGGCCAGAGGAGCATCTGCTTGAAATACAATGTTCTTTTGCTAATGGAATCTTTAGAGCTCACTGGAGGTAGAGGTGCACCCTGGGCACCTAGCACCTGCTGGCTCCTGCTGTACTCACAGTTCACAGTGACCTTGACTTGTTTGACATCCGCCGAGGAGACCTCATTGGCAGCTTTGCACTCATATTTGCCTGACTGCTCCCTGGTGATGCCAAGGATCTCCAGATATTCTTCTTCTCCTTCAAATTCCCTTCCTGAAAAACAGAGGTTTTCATGATTCTTTTTTAAAGTCTGAAATAGGCAGTAGATCCTCTCATTATTCTTTTTAAAAGCAATAAATCCACATTTCTTTTCAATGATTTGAAAATGTACTTTGTCTGACATCAGATTCCACAGAAGCAGACCTCAAGACAAAAATCTTATGAAAGTGATTGAGTAGAAAATACTCTCAGGAAAAACCAGAAAGAAAATGGGAAAATGGAACTTGGAAGAAAAAGAAGCCAAGCAAGGATGCAATGCCAAGCTAAGTCCCACAGAGAGCAACTGTGGCTCAGTCTTTCAGGGAGGCCTGGGGACAGCTCATGTCCCACTTCAAAATTATTCTGATCATGAGGCTGGGAGCTGGGGTGTTCATAGGTGCATGCACTCACTAGTCGCTGGTTAAGGGTTTCGAACAAAGTGGGAGCTGGCGGGAGGCACATGCAAATCATAAAGTGCTCTGAAGGGATATGGCACCAACATCATCTATTACACCATGCTGCAAAGCACTCTTTTTTTATTGTTGCAAAGCACTCTTTACACCAATGTTGTTATTAGACAAAGTGGCTTCCTTTTGAGAAACCACCACTCTTCTCCAGATTCTGTTAAATTCTGTTCACAAGGATTGTATGCTAAACTGTCTTGGCAGTTGTGATCTCTGTTCTATATCAAATTACATCATCCTAGAGGCTTTTAGGCCATGGGCCAGATCCATGAGAATGTGCTGCTGATGGTGTGTTTGTGATGGACTGTGTCATCTGGGGTTTGGGGTAGGGAGTTAAATATTATTGGCTTAAAAGTTGGGATTAGGAATAGGGAGGTCCTGTTTGGAAAGATCTGCATAGTTGAGTGTGTGCATTTTAGTAAAGAAATCTCAACTTAAGAAACCTTGTTTAAATTCCCCTATGTGGAGTATAATTGATTAAACCGTTTTCTTCCTGAAGAGATGGAGAGGGAAATAAGGAAGAAGTAGAGAGGGAGAAAAATGAAAAGAGGAAAGAGAAGGTGATTGAGGAAAGAGAAGGTGAAAGAGGAAAGAGAAGAGGAAATGAGATTGGGTAGCAGGAAGAGCCTAGCCAGAGCTTGGCCAGAAAGGCCCAAGGACTTCAACTCTAGCTAAACGGAACCCCCTCACCCCAAAATTTCAAAACTCCACTGTTACGCGAGTTAGGATAGAGCAGCTGGGGAGGGTGTTAAAGAACACAGTCCTGCAATCACGATGCTCCTGGTCATTCTATACTAAATGGTACCAATCATTAGCTCTGCTCAAATGCCATAAGCTGTTTTCCTTTTTTTGGAAATTCCTCGATGACCAAATCGACGTAACAGACAGTTAGCAAGGAGACAAATTTACTCTAAATATATCAGCTAAACCTGTTAACTAGGCTTCCGACAGAACATGGGGCTTCTTTGCTAGCATTCTATAACACAACTCTCTGGATATTCCAAGCTTCAAGTCTTCTCTCAATTGTCAATATCACTAGTTTTGAGGAAACTGTACAATCTTGATTAAAAAAACAGGCAAGAGTAATATAACATTATTTGGTTCTGAAGTTCTGCACATTATCTTTATCTAGCACATGCTTCTACTGAGAATGTTTTAGAATTAGTCTACAGCATATAGTTAAATATTATTTTTAAGTGGTTAATTTTTTCCTGTCTACATTTTTCTCTTCTCCTTTGCCAACATTTAAAGCAAGTAGTTAGATCTGATTTTACATGTTGTAGAAGTAGAATGTAGTAGAGAAGAAAACAGTAATCTCAGAAAGGGTAACTGGCTACTTTTCTGGATTAATTGGGCAGGATTTAGGATTGAAGGGGTAAAAAGATCTTTCCTGCATATTGTTTCTATGGACTAAGTGTCATGCCAACTATTTGATGCTAAGACTCTTCTAGCTGAACATAAATACCCTGAAGGCTAATGGCAACTTTGACAATTAGTTTTTTATTTAGCAGGCAGAAATAGGTGTAAGCTCATTGAAAACCTAGAATGCAGAGGTAGAATAGAAAGTAAGATAGCATTATTTATTTTGAGAATAATGGTAAATTTTAATGAGAAAATAGTTAATAATAATTTCAGAATGTTTTAGTATTTCTTCCCATACTGCATATCCCCCACCCATAATCTTAATCTTGGTTGGGGACAGAGCTGTCAGTAGAAGGAGAGAACAAGGATAATCTTAGAAATGGTTGGCAACACTGAATTCTTTCCAATTCCCATGAAATACCTAGAAATGGTGGATTATGGGTCCCTACTTCGCTTTTTGAATTTATAAAACAAAAACAAAAACTAAACAGTTGCAGGAGAGAGAAAGATTATTTTTAGCTGCACCAACTAAAGCCCTACCAATTCTGGAAGATGGCACCTATGAAAGGAAATAGTAAGATGAATGACAGAAAATAAAACAATATTTATTGTGTTTGGGGCCTGGGATTCTTACATACCAATATAAGTATTAATAATCTCATTTGTTCCTGATAAGCAGATAATAAAACATATCCTTATCAGATAAACTTTCAATCTCATGTCTCTAGAATTTCCCCTAAACTACCTGAGGATAAAAGGAGAGTTTTCCCTTAAGTGACCCACATGGGAGGCAGAGACATCATTTTTGCTTCTCCTGTGATAGCTCTCCTCCTCTCTGATGGCAGCCTCTGGCTCCAGCACACAATGTGCATGGCTATCTCAATAAAGTGGGAGCAGGCTCAAGGTGCAAACCAACTATCGGCAGGGGAAACTACACCGTATTGCATCATCCAACCAATCTCATCCAACAATTCTCCTGCTCCTTTCTTTCCTTTGCCCCGGTGTGTCTGTCCTCATGAGAGCAAATTTTCTCCAGTTCTTTCAGTTCTGACTGGCTGCTCTCAACCCAAGGGTCCTGCCAATATTTCCTTTTATTCTCTCAACCTTAAGAAGACTCTCAAGCCAGAAACTGAATTTAAAACATTCAGAGACACCCCTGGGCCCTCCCTGTTGTCATGCTTCCTTTCCCTATTCCCTGGATCCTCCAGTTGAAACTCTTGCATTCCCTGGCCCTTCCTGATTAGTCTGTTCTAGTCACACCCAGGAGACTTTTCCCACAATGCATTATCTCTACTGCTTCACTTGAGAATTTCTTACCAATTCACAGAAATTTAACAGGAAATGGGAGCTTTTCTGTTGTTGGAAAGCCAAAGCTCCAGATTGTAAGTGTTGCAGGGACCATGCCTTACTCATAATATCCTCATGAACTAGCACAGAGTTTGGCTCAGATTAGTCACTCAATAAATGTTTGTTGAGTTAGCTTGCTACAGACCCAATGCTGGTGCTTCTCCAAAATTCATATGTTGAAACTTAAGCCCCAAAGTGATGATGGTATTTGGAAGTGGGGTCTTTGGAGGTGATTAGGTCATGAAGATGGAGCCTTCATGAATGAGATTAGTGCCCTTATAAAAGAAACTCCAGGCTGGGTATGGTGGCTTACGCCTGTAACCCTAGCACTTTGGGAGGCCGAGGTGGGCAGATCACTTGAGGTCAAGAGTTCAAAATCAGCCAGGCCAACATGGTGAAACCCCATTTCTACTAAAAATACAAAAAAATTAGCAAGTGTGGTGGCATGTGCCTGTAATCCCAGCTATTTGGGAGGCTGAGGCAGCAGAATTGCTTCAACCTGGGAGGCGGAGGTTGCAGTGAACTGAGATCGAGCCACTGCACTCCAGCCTGGGTGACAGAGCAAGACTCCATCTCAAAAAAAAAAAAAAAAAAAGAAAAGAAAAGAAAAGAAAACAGAAACTCCAGAGAGTTCCTTTGCCTCTTCTGCCACGTAAGGACACAGAGAAAAGAGAGCTGTCTCTGAATCAGGAAGTGGGCCCTCATCAGACAGTAAATTTGCTGGCACCCTGATCTTGGACTTCCCAAGCTCCAAAACTGTAAGAAATACATTTCCATTATTTATAAGCTACCCAGTCTATGGTATTTTTGTTATAGTAACCTGAATGGACTGAGATAAAGCTGAACTGAATTAAGAAATTCAAAGAGATACTAGAGTCATTGTCAGCACTTCATGTAGTTTAAGAGAATAGAGCTAAGTATTGAAAAGTGGCTAAGTATTTCTGTCAGAGAAGTTGGCATAAAACTCCACTGCCTTTTAATGATCCTAATAGAGTTCTCTTTTACTGGGGAAGAAAGGGTGTGCTGCATACTCTGCTGTTGAAGGACTGCACAGGGGCATCTCTGGCCATGTCCCGAGGAATTATCTGCCATGTGGAGTTATCGTTTTGGAAACCAACAGAGCTCCCTGTGGACACAGGCACAATACAATCTTAGCAAGTGCCGTTTCTTGTTTTAAGGCATGGAATACACCAGCTGAATCTTGAGTCACAAAATTCTAAAATGCACTCAGATTCTCCTGTTCCTTTCTTTCCCTTTGCCCCCACGAGCCTGTCCCCAAGAGGGCAACTTTTCTCCACTTCCTTCAGTTCTCTCTGACCGGCTGCTCTGAACCCCAGGGTCCTACCAATAATGTCTTTTATTCTCTCAACCTTAAAAAGACTCTCAGGCCAGAAATGGACACAAAACCTGTGGTTTAAGTTCTCTGGTAGACGAGTTCTATGGCCACAATTTGGGTCTTTCTCTTGTCCCTATCTATTATTTTTTGCCCTTACAGAAATGTTTACTTGAAATGCAAATTTCAGTATTTTGGTATTTTAAACATCTCAACCAATTTCCACAAGCCTGCTCACATCGCTGAGTGTTATGTTTATTCTGGGATCTAGTGTTTAGTTTAAATCTCCCTTTGCTTAATGTGTTTTTGTGTCTCCTGGCAATATTCAGCTACCAGGCTAAATAACTTCTCATCCTCCTCAGTGTATGCACCTTTTAAACTCTTGCACATAATTAGCATATCCCTTCTTAGTCACTGTTTACTCAAGTTGTACATATTAGTTCTTTTAATATTTCTTCATAAGTCAGAAAGAAGGGCCTAGAGCTAATGGCAAGAGAAAAGTGTTCTCTCCTGTGTTCCCCAATGTGGAGGCAAATCAGCCAGGAATAACTCCAATTAAAGCATGCCAGGTGCTGCCTTCTGAGTACAGTGCCTTCGGAGTTCCATGCTTTAGTGAGCCCTGTAGTTGCTATGCAAAATGTTGACTGATTTAGATTTATAAGGTCAACCAGGCATTTGTAAAAAGGAGCCATTTGAAATTAAATATATTTTCATGGTGCTGCTTTCTCTCATTCCCTTTCTTTCTCTCCTCCCTCTCCCTCCTTCCATCCTCCCATCTCTATCTCTCTCTCTCTCTGTCTCTCACACACACACACACACACACACATGCACACACACACACCCCACAAAAGCTAGTTATTTACATATAAGATTTTACTGTTAAATGTGTGTGAGCAGCACACACATTTCCTCACCCTCAAATATTTGCTCACTAAGCAGAACAGGACTAGCCTCAAAAACTTCCCGGGACATGACAACCAGCCCCATATTTGGAATTAAAAAATTTTTAAAGACTATTGCTCTAATAATCATTATAGTACCTGTCTTTCCTTTTATTTGAGATACAAAAAATACAATTTAGGAAACTTGCTAAATTGGAGCACTTTGTGACTTTAAAAATATAGAATTCCAAGGAAAGTATGTTAGGAAATGAATGGATCATTTTTTTCACTGTTCTGAGAAGACTTTTATAAGTATAGCATCTCGGTAGATCAATCTTTCACAGATAGGAAGATGTGCTTGAAATGGGGTTGCTATTCCTTTTACTCACCTACGTTTGAATATTTACATGCAAGTGGCTGTAAACACACTAGCTATAAACACAAACATACATACAGTTTAATGAAAAGCAAAGAACTAGAATTTATCTTGCAAGGTGTATATGTATGTATATTTGTGTTTGTGTGGGTCTGTGATTGGAAATGTGAGTGAAGTAGGTAAGCAAGAAAAGCAAGCTATGAACTTCTACCTACGAAAATTAAAGGAAAAAAGATCACGAATCAGTGATGCCATTTGAAGTTTCCTGTGAGAACTTCAAATGCTGTACCATGTTTCTGTTCTTACAGTATGTTTCATGTTTTGCTTTTGTTTTCCCCTAAGGACATGCTCTCACCTATTCCTGTTTTTGCTTTCTTCCCTGCTTTCCTGCACATCACGTTCTACACAAAAATGCTAAGGAAAGGAAGAGAGAAAGAAACACAAGAAATCTAGAAAAGATGCCTGCAGTAGGGTTCTGTTTGTATTTCCAGCCATGTGTCTCTCCAGATTATTTGAAGTTTTTGCTTCTCCGCTTCACATTCCACCTGAGAGACCCCTTAGTGTTTGACAGTGTTGCTGTCCAAAGGCTGAAACCACTTCTCATCCTCACTTTTCACCACTGGAAGGGAGGGGTGAAGAGTGGTAAAATGATCCCTGATTGAAAGAAGGCAGGGAAGGGGTAGATGCAGTCGTCAAAAGCAACAACCACAGCAGGATAAGGAGACACAGGGAAGAACAAGGTATTGAAGGGGATGAAGAAAACAAAAACAAAAACAAAAACGGAGAGATGTGATATAATGAGAACGATTTTAGGGAAGAGTTGGAGGAATGGAAATGAAAAGAGAGAGAGTTTTCTGAAGAAAGAGGCATATGACTGTTAAGACATTTGAGCTGCATGCAAGGGAAGGGGTGGGTTACTCTGCTATAGAAATGTTCCGTATTTGAATAATAAGACACAACAGGGGGTGGATTATGCAAATTGGCCCCATGCCTTCTGCAACCCCAAAGGATGTAGTTAGTACCCAGAAACCAGTGACAAGAACAATGCCAGGGAAGATTCACAACTGGCTTTGGCTCTATGAATGAGCATGGGCCAAATGAAAAAGAACATCCTGGGATTATTCTTCCTGGCATCCAGAGAGATCCAATTCATTATGATTTGCATTTTTGCTTTCACATATAAAAAATAAGCTAGCTGAAATAGTTTGAGCTGAGCTTCCAGCCTGAGGCTGCCATGCATGCATCCTTTTTTCAGTCCTGGGCCATGACATTCTTTTATTGTATTTATACTAAACCATTACCCCCTACTTGGTGTCAGTTTTTAGAAACTGCCCTGCCCTTCTAAATGTGATGCTTGAAGTCAGAATCCCCTATATTTAGTTCTCTGAAGGGGATTGTACTGAGAATAGCTATGGTTACATTGTAAGGCTTTACCACTGTAAAAACCACATTTGGTTTTGATCATCACTGTATCCCTTCCCTAGTGTGTAGCACAATGTCGGAACCTATTAAAAGTTTAAGAAATACTGTAGAGTGAGTGTTGTATGAGCTACCTCTTAATAAACACTTGCTAGGCACTGTGCTAAGTGACCCAGATATATTATCTTATTTAATTCATGATAGTTTTAAGATTGCTTACAGATGTGTAACACATAGGAACACAGGTTTAGAGTAGTCAAGAAACTTGCCCAAGCTTATAATGTTAGTAAGGAAGACATGAGCTTTGACCCAGGTCTGTGGACGTTTGGGACTCATGTTCCGAACTAAGCATGCCTACTTTTATCATTAGAATGCTGAAGGATGCTACAGTTGGCTGGATTCTTAGCTCTCAGAATCTGCTTTCTTTCTTTCTTTCAAGTATAGAGTGGGAGATTGAGAATAAGACATGTGAGAAATTTCCAAAGCAATGCAGCTCAATAACTGATAAAGAAGGTAAAAAGGCAGGCTTCATCTTTTATGAGGTTTGTCCACTTCACTTAACTTCCTTATTGAAAAGATCAAATGAACCAATAAATGAGGGGAAAAAAGTTGATCTTTAAAAATTTAGCCTCTCAACCATTTATTTTTAGGAGTCCCTCCATTAGCAATAAAAACCTATTGGTACACAAAAATGCCAGCAACCAGCAAAGGAGCTACAGAGACAGTGTAGAGTAGACTTAGTACTAGAGAAGATTTCTGGGAGAAATAAGTTTTCAGGAACTTAAGAAATGCAAGTGGAGAAAAAATTAGGGCTGGCAAATTGCAAAAGGGTGTGGCAATCTAGAAGTCTCGGAGCAGGAAAAATGAGGATGGTGATGTGTGAGGACATGCACTGGGATGTGACGGGTGGTTTGAGGACTCTGGATTTGCTATGTGAGGTACCACTACATCTCCTTTAAGCCTGCCAGCACCCACAGGGTACTGAGTACAATGGCATTATTTTGTAATTTGTTTTCTTTCTTTTTTCCTCCCCTCCTCCCCTCCCTCCCTCCCTCTCTCCCTCTTTCCTCCCCTCCCTCCTTCCTTCTTTCCTTCCTTCCTTCCTTCCTTCCTTCCTTCCTTCCTTCCTTCCTTCCTTCCTTCCTTTCTTCCTTCTTTCCTTTCCTTCCTCCCTACACACCATATAGGAAACATGATGTGTAAGCATAAAATCGTATGAAAATTCTATTTGTTTAAAGTCCTTTATACACCAACACTATTTACTCTCAGTGCCTGTTTCTCGACACTGAGTACTAACGTGTATTTTGATGAGCCTTCCTGTGAATTACTGTGAAAGTGGAGATGGGCTCTTCAAAGATTTCAAAAAATTGTGATCAACCTTGTTTAACTGACAGTGGCTGCCTGGGGAATGATGTTGAGAAGGATTCTGAGGCGGTGTCTGGGCTCAATGAGAGAGAGTGGCACTGTCCCCCTGGAGGGTAGGAGAAGGAATGTGGACCCTGTACACAGACCCTCACCTGCCCTGAATTTCCTGTAGTCCACTTGGTTTTCTCAGGTATGAAGAAATGTATTCTAAATGCAGTGTGTAGGTTGGAAGCTAATGACTTCCTAAGTGTGAATGCAGGTGGAATCACTTGGCGAATTAGGAGGGGGTACTTATTTTGGAGTGAAGATAATGAGTTCCATTCTAATATGGTTGGTATTAGGTTTTCCTGGGACATACTGTGGAGTATATTCTATAGGTACTTGGAAATATGGGGTTGGTAAGAGATTTGAGCTAACTGTGGATTTAAATTTGTAATCTACACATGAGTTGTAATTCAAATCACTGGAGCAGGGGCTGCAGAACATTTGTAGGATGTAGCTCCTAAAGCCAGCACCCATTCTCCTACTTCATTTTTATGACCTCGGGTGCAGGCAAGAAGAGCAAAACTGAAAACAAAGGATTAAAAAAGCCCCATATACTTAAAAGAGTCCTTTGGGAATAAAATAGAAGTAAAGATTCCTGCAGATGTTAATTGTTTTTTAGACTTTTTCTTAAAACCTGGGGGCAGGGGGTTGTTTGGCAGGGACAAAGATTAGAATTGCTGGACAGAGTCAGTAACAAACAAGATCACTCACCATTGTCATCAGAACTGTGGGGGTATTACCAGACCTGTTATTAGCAACTCTGCCATGGCTCAGGATTAAATATCAAGAGAGATGAGAGCAGCAGTTGCTGTTTTTAAGAGTCACATAAATCAATTGGCATTTAGTAAGTGAATGTGTTAAACTCAGCAGGGTGATTGCACTATGGAAGGATTGCTAGGCAGAGTTTTGAAGCTGCCACAGAAGCCTTTGAAATGTAATTAAAACAAAGCAGACAATAACCCCATCTAGCCCTTCACCCTTTCTTAACAGACCCTGATGTTGCAATGACCTCATATAGGTTCACCCTAAAATCCCAGATCTACTTCTTCAGCTAGGCCCAGTGCTGAATGAGTTATTTGATCCAATTTGGAGAACTGTTCTTGCTTAAAGTCAATACATAAGTAATGAAGAGAAAAGAATGGTAAGGAGTGGGAGCAGGGCAGATGAGGAAAAGGTTTAAGTATGAATTAAAGTGATGTTCTTGGAATGTTTCCATTTAACATAAGGTGGGCAGCTCAGGGGTCAAAACAAATTAAAGGGTCCAGCCATTGGCTTCTTCATTTTGACCAAAAGGTACAAGCTAAAAATTACTCCATCAACATTCATTCTAGGTTGCAGGCCTCTGCTTACCAGCACCCCTCAATCTGGGCTCAGGAATTTTAGCCTTTCTGTAAAGCAGATGGATCACAGTGGGAGTGGGGGTCCCAGCTGCAGTGTCAGGAGCGCAGGTAGAGGTGGCGTGGGAGAGAAAAGAAGAGAGCACTTGCCTGTTCTTGAAAGCAGTCCCTCTCCCAGGCTGGGCCCATGCGCTCCTAGAAGGCTATGAGGCCAGTGGGCCAAAGCTTAATAGGAAAACAGCAGTGATTTGTCTCCACTGCTATTTATGTTTCAAGTGCTTGACAGGCTGTCAGTGCAAGTGAGGGTCGCTAAATTTACTGCCTTTCAGATTACTGCTACAGTCTCGAACTTGACAAGTCACTTCATTTAAAAAGCGCTGCATGAGGGTGTTTCCTGCACTCCTTTTTAGATAAAAACAAAGGGAGAAGAAAAGGCCACCTCAGAGGTTTAAATGGTTGAAATAAAGAAAGTCCACAAGACTCTCTTACCCTGAGGGGTGGACCTCAGAGGGAGAGTGCTACTTTCACACACTCACCTCTAATTAAAATGGCAAGTGAGGGAGAGGGATGACCCCAAGGTTTTTGGTTTGATTGATCTGTGTACTGGATGATATTTTTATGGGTGGTGGTGGAGGGGTGGGAGGGTAATAATTGAGTTTTTTCATCTATTGAATTGGAATGCTTAAACGACATTCAAATGGAGATTCCTTCTAAACAATGGGATACAAATAAAGGATAAAAATGATAAAAATACTTATTCATATACAACATATTTGCATATACATATATATGTATATATATATAAATAAATGTTTACATAATGTTAACAATCTTACTTCTGGGTTATGGGATCAGGAGGCCCAGAAGTGTGCGGTTAGGGAACTTCTCTTCATTTGATGCCTTCCTATCCTGCTTGAATTTCTGACATAGATTATATATATATTACCTTTATAATGCAATATTTTCAAAGAAAACTGAATTTAATAATTGCAGTGTCAGTGAAAGACATACCTATTCTTCTGGCTGTATCCTAAGGGCAGGTTTCTCAGAATGAAAAAGAAAATCTCTACGATTTTTCTATTTCTGGCATAAGGGAAAAAGAATGATTAGGAAAATTAGACACCAATTCCAAATGACAGGAGGCATAGTAATAAGCAAGTTGATATTATATAAAATCAGAACAATTTTCTAATTAGATGGACAAAAAGTTTTCATGACTATCCATGGGCATTGTGTGTTGTAACCTACCTCCTGTACTGTTCAACTGTGACTATTAAAGAATTGTAACCACAGGTCCAGTCCACTTGGCCCCCAAAGCAGTGAGACTTGAGCCTGGCCAATTGTTAGAAGCACTTTGCCCATGATTGAGAGGTGTCTGGACTTAAGAGTGCTGACTCTGAAGGTGACAGGTAGCTGTATGTGCACTCAAATGAATTTTCCTCACTATTCTCCACTCCATGGCACGTTTGCCTGATTGCTCTTTGACCCTTGTTACTGGCAGTCAGATTGCACTCCAGTTCCCAGCTGGGACTAAAGTTGAGCTAAATTATAAACTTGACCCATCATTTAGTTGTCACCGTCACTTTTCCTACAGGGCTGGACCCTTCTTGCTGTATTTTATAGCTGACCAATAGCCTGCTCACATTGGTGCAGCATCATTCCCTAGAAATCTCTGTGCTTTGGTATTATCCCTTTGGATCTGCGTATTCTGAGAACAAGCCCAACCTGAGTTTCCCTAATGATATGAACTATAAATCTTACAGGAAAGGGGAAAAGTTCTGAGGTGGAGGTAGAAAGAACTCATCCTTTGTTCTAGCTCAAGTCTTCTAAACTCCCTCAGCCCAGGAAACACTCAGCTTATCTTCCTTTCTCATGGGGAACTTCTAAGTTCCCTAGTGTCCTAGCACCACCCCCTAACCCTCCCAGCCTAAACAGTGTGAACCGCAAAATGATTTTCATGAAAGTGTATGATTAATAGAGTGTACATGGAGAATTTTCATGGATAGAGAGAGCTAACTAATACCTGCCATACAAACGGTCAGGCTGTGCAGTATTTTTCTAATATAAATTGCACAGAACTTAGGATCTCAAACAAGCACTTAAATGTACTCAATCATTTGTTTATATGAGAGAAATACATTATTATGCAATGTCTTAGCCCTGTGCTGAAGCTATTTCATCTTATTCTTGGTAGTTGACCAGAAGATTGACCCCCTCACCTCCTGTACCTATCACATAAGATCTCATTGCAACCACTCAGAATAACTGTCCAGAGATCATTTGCTAATGGATGTCAATGTACAACCTATCAAATGCTTGTTTAAGACACTTAATAATTGCAAGGCATATCTATTTGGTATGCTACTATCAGTTTATTCAAGTCTTTGGATTCTGTCCAAGAATCACATATTTAGAAAGCAGACCATTTTGACCATAATTATTTCAGTACTTCCTAGAAATGGCTTCACTGAAGTGAGACCATGGACGTTTCTCTAAAGACTATTTAAAAATTACCCCTTTGAACACATTTTCTATGCATTTCATAAATTTCAGTCAAACATATTGTCTAACACATTACTCAATACCCTTTATAAGAGGATTTTTTAGTTTCCAGAAAATAAGTCTCTGTAGATGTCTTTTTCAACTCTTGCTACTATTCTGAAATAAAAAAGAAGCTATGTGAATCTATTTATTTTCCCTTTTGCTTTCACTTTAAAAATTTACACAGATATAGTATCCAGATGTGGTGATCAGCTTATCTCAAATTCTGATCAGCATCTGTACAGGTGTTTCTCAAACTGTGATCCATGGACCACCTATATAATAATCACACTGGAAACTGCTAATACATGCAGATCACTGGGCTCTTTCACAGACTTACTGAATCAGAATTTCCTGGGATGAGGCTCAGGAATCCATTAGTTTATAAAACCTACCAGGTGATACTCCAGAACACCTACATTTGGTAAGCATCCTTCTGATCTTACTAGTTTGGCATTCAGAAACATATACCTTTTCTTTTCTTAAGGGAGTTAGGTTAACCCCAGACACAGAAGCCATCTTGACCCGGGATCAGGGATCAATCCAGTATTTAGGTCAGGAAAGACTGAAGGAGACAAGTTAAATTATGAGGAGAATCAACATTCTGCCTTGAGCTCAATTCCCATTTCTGAACTAACAATTCAGTCTCCATTTGTTGGGTAGCACTTCGTGTCACATGGATTTTTTACATCTTCTAGTTTATCTATATAGGCTTCTTCTTTTCTCTCTCTGTGTCTCTTGTTAACCAATGAAGGAAGTGAAGTTTAGAAAAGTTAAGGAACTTTCCCAACATTACACAGATAGTAAATGGCAGAGCTAAGATGCCTGTGTGACTCTGGTGTTTTAATCAATCATATCATATTTGTAAAGTCTCAGCTCTGTTCCTGAGATTGATCCTCATTTGCCTACCAGTTCTAGACACTAGATTCATGACAAAAGCCAATGCTGACTGCTTTCTGGCCTACCTGGAACTCCAAAAAAGCCTGGATCTCAACTCCCAATTGTGGGTTACCCTTTTCTTTCCTCTCCATCCTACAGTTCTCAGTGTTGCCTGGTATAATCACTAGATTTCCTTACCGTAAAAATCACTGAGAATAGGTCATTTACACCCAAAGTTGAACAAGAAAATGTATGTTACCTTTCTTGGTTTCATTATGCATGGATTTTGTTACAAAAGCACCTTTGATGGGTGGATAAGCTGTTGGTGAACTTGGAGAATGACAGATGGAGGGCTACTGACCTTCTCAAGTGTTGGAAGATCATTAAGAGTAAGTTAATCTGTAAAGAGGTGAGAAATGTAAAGTTTCTTTGCATCATGCTATGAAGAATTCTGAGCTCTCTTACCCCACACTCAAGTCTTGGTTTGCAAAGTTACATTCAAATGACATGTGGCCAACCTGAGGTGCAGTAAAGGGAAGCTGATGTAAAGTGAGCAGAATTGACAGGTTGCCAAGCAGGATAAATTGCCTCAAAGATATCAAACTTTAAAGCTTAATTATTTTCCCATTAAGACTCCTTTTGCAATGCAAATATTAATGCAAGTGGTTATACCTTTTATCAGCTAACGTCTTAATTCTCAATTAACACCTAAGGGATTTCACAGCCTGCAGGCAAGCAGAATGGGTACTTGTGGGAATAGGTTCTGTGGAACTGGAAAAAGACTGGAATGAAAGAAGAGGATGCTGCTAGGGGAAGAGGGGGGTCATAAATTCATTTTACACAATGCTGGCTTAGTGTATCTAACTGTTTGGGGTAGCTAGGAATTGAGTAGCAAACACTGAGACAGAAAATCATTCTCACTAACATATAAGCCTTGGTGGTCTTTTAAACTTGTTGAATCCAAATATTGATAAGCACATTAATGCTCAGTTTTTCAGAAGATAATTGGGTAAGTTATGAGCAGGAGGCCTTGGAATATTTTCAATAAATTCCTAGGCTTTCAAATCTCTTCAGCCTTCCCAACCTTCTATACTAATCTAAAATACTGTCGGTTTCTGGAAGGGTAAACCTTATTGTATCAATAGCTCAACATATCATATACTGATGCAATTTTAATTTTCTAGTGTGAAAAACTTCACAATTTCAAGATGAAAAAAGTTAAGCCCCACAAATCCTCCCCTTTTGACAGATGGCTTTACCCGAAGGCAAACTTAGCAGTGGCTCTCAGGGAACATTATCTGACCCGCTGTGCTGAGGGGCAGAGGAGACACAGGAAAAGATGTGAAAGCAGAAAAACATGAGGGAGAAGCCCTGAGCAAACAAGAAAGTAATAGGGTGGGACACAGGAAGATCACAGAAGAAATCAAGCCAGCCAAACCATGGGGAAGAAGAAGAGCAGGAAGAAAATGCCACCAGAATTGCAAGAGCCTAAAGTAATCTCACAGATGCCTCCAGAAAAGAAATCAGTTTTGTTGGTGGTCAGGGCAAACAGAGAGATTTGTTTTGGTTGGTTGAGTCTAAAGTCTATTTGCTAAGAGACTTCGTTTTGATATGACATATAATAATCATTCTAAGAAGTGCTCTCCTGGCACTCTACATATCTGAGAGTAAGTAAATAGATGAGCATGTGATCGCAAAGGCAGCTGAGTGAGGAAAACTTACAATTCGCAAAACGGGAGTTTTCATTCCTGACAATACAGTGATAAGCTTTTGTCCTCTTTAAAGGACTGGAGGTCCAAAATATGTTTGTTTACTTGTTTCTAACCAGTATCCCTAGTCCTAATATAGTTACAGTTGGTCTAAGGGCTTTAGATTTAGGCTTGGGCAGATTATCAAGGCATCTTCTGCACATCAGGGATAATGGAAAATTTAGCTCCTACATTCAACTCATAGCTAGTGTCCTGTCTACCTGGAGAACTGTTGAATGCTATCACAGAAAGAGCTGTGGGCCATTGGCATGGGAAATGGGGTGCTGGCTACGTATTAAACTTCATGTGCTGTGATGGGACTAGTTAGCCATTGGTTAGAGGATGGCAAGGTTGGATCCACACTAATCAGAAGACACAATTCCAAAACAGTCATGTGTCTGACCTCCCACTCCCCGAATCCAAGCACTAGCCATTGAGAAATCTATCCCTCTCTCCATCAAGTTGTCAAAACAGGAATATTATAATGCAACTTAAGGATGAGAAGTATTTGGAAGAAAACAGAGGTATGTGTGTGTATGTGGGATGGGTGGAACATATTTAGAGCCAGTTAGAGAATGGTACCTGACTGAACTTGGATTTTCAGGAACATGGAATTTTCCCCTAAACGAGCATAAATATATTTTTCACTAAAGAGTTGAAGATATGAAACTTAATTAACTCATTTTAAATACATATATTTAAAATGAGGTTGACACATATTTAAAATGAGGTTGAAGGAAAGCTCTAACGTAATTTAATCAAAACCATAAAGATTTAATCTTCTTTTTCTAGAAAAGATACTAACTTTTCCAAAATACAATCCAGGACAGATTCTCAAAATTGTTCAAATGGTAGGTCCAAATACAAGAAGAAAATATTTGATTGTGCTTTTTTACATTAGATTGTTACATTTTAATTGAGAAAAATGGTGCAGACAGTAAAAAAACTAAGAATATTTTATGGTAAACTTCAATACACACAATTCTACTCAGTAATATTTGTCTTTTATAAATCAGGAAAAAAAACCCATATTTTATCTTAGTGACAAAGCTGTTAAGCTCAGTTTCTAGAATATGAGTGTTTTCTAGCACACAGTTTGAAAACCATTTAACTCATTTCCAGGAAGAGAAATCAATGCAACTATGCTCAATGGTTACGCTAAAATAAAAAATTCAGAAGTATAGTAAAGAATATGACTGCTGCATAGACCAACTGACGATTGTTCAAACTTTGATAGCCATAAACAAAAAGCCAGATTAGGTCAGGAGATCATTTGACATCTCTTGGGTCCCTTCATAACCTCTATCTTGGAGGGGGAGAGAGAGAGAGAGAGAGAGAGAGAGAGAGAGACTGACTGAGAGAGAGAGACTGCCTACAAATACAAAAAGAATGGCTCTCCCTTTGAAATCTCTACTTGATGAGTACCAGCAATTTGGAGTAAAAAACATAATACATAATTTAACTTGACAACTGTTATATGTCCAGCACTAGGCTGGGGAGATAAAACAAGGCATAGTTAGACAATACTAAAAAGCAAAGAAGATGCCACTATCTGGGAAACTATCATTATATTGATAACAATTAATTAGTAATAAATTAAATTTGCTCTTACCATTAATATTCATTACTTGCAGATGTTCTAGTACTTTACTTTTGAATATGATGAACAGTGCCCAGACACAGTAGGTACTCACTAAATATTAATTTCTTTTAAATCTCTCATTCTCTTTCTGTTACAATCATTTTCAAGAGTCTTTACCTCTTAGACTTTGAGAAACATTTTCTATGTCTGGTGAATCACTTGTAAAATGTTAGATTGTACATTAAATGCATACATCTTTTCTGAACAAAAATCCTGTAGTGCTAGGCACAGACATTTATAAGGATATGTATATCCTTATATATATGTGTATACATAAAATTATTTCCTGAGATTGTTGTTTATTTTTTCCCAAATTTGGGAACCAGGAGCATTATAGAGCAGGGCTTGGCAAGCTATGTCCCATGAGCCAAATTTGATCTGAGTGATTTTGTATAGCTCATAGCTAAGAGTGAATTTTGCATTTTTAAAGTTAAAAAATTAAAATAATATTTTTTGACACATAAAAATTATATAAAATTTAAATTTCAGTATTTATAAATAAAGTTTTACTTGGACACAGCCATGCCTATGCATTTTTATATTGTCTATGGCTGCTTTCAGTTACAATGACAGAATTTAATTGCAACAGAGACCCTATGGCCCACAAAGCTTAACATATTTACTACCTTGTTTTTCATGGAAAAGTTTGTTAACCCATGGTGTAGAGGAACAAGCTCTAACATGCAAGTCTGAAGAAGTGTATTTTTGATTGGACTGTTGTCCTTCCCATTTTTTTAAGTTGGGGAGTATAGTAGATGAGAACAAAAGTATATTTCAGAAGTAACATTCTATGACCTAGGCTCCAATAAATTATTTTCAAATAATTACAATATCAGTACCTGTCAGTACATTTACATTTTTAGCTCTTCCTAAATATTTTTCTAGGGCTGTGGCTCCCAAAGTAAGAAAAATCACCTAGGGAACTCCTTGAAAAGGAAGATTCTCAGGCTTACCTCCAAAAGTTCTAATCCATTACGTCTAGGGCAAGCCCCAGGAAACTGCATTTTAACACTCTGGTGGTGATTTTGATGTACACACTCACTGCAAAAGCTTCACCAAGGTGGCCCAACTCACTGGTTCCTTTGCTCTGGCCTCAACAAACTAGCCATGCTGTAAAGAAAGCTTTAAACACTCCAGTTGCTGGTATGAACTGAACTATTTCAGCATGTATCCTGAGACTTTCTAGGGAAGAGATTGCTGCATTTGCTGTGGAGTTGTTCCCAGGAGAGATGCAGTAAAAGTTTAGAATCAGACTAACAGCCTTATACTTGTTTCTTTCTAAAAAACCTAAAAAGGCCCCAGGCATTTCTTTTGCTTGCTGGAGAGATGGTGATCACAAACCTGTAAGGTGCACAGTGTTTTCGCTTCCCACAGAAGAGAAAACTCATTACATGAAATCACAGGCAAACTCCCAACAAGAAGATGGGAAAGAAATACATAGGAATCAGCCATGGAGCTTTCAAATTACGGAACTAGAAATTATATTTGCAATAGTTGAAAAGATTTTCCTCTGAGAGTAGTATTACTCCAAATTCACAGTAAACCTCTTTCTCATTTTATGCTGCCTGGGAGTTCTTAAAATTGATAGACCATAGAGAAAATGGCATTGCATTCTCATAGGGATTGGCAGCCTAGAATGGCCATGCAGTTTAAACCCTGAAACACAGAGATACTCATTTTTCTCCCTTCTTTTAAACTGTGCTCTTTACCCAGGGTCAAGACTCAAGACTAAGTTTATTCAGCAGAGACAGAAAAAAAAAATGGCTACAGGGAATCAGAAGACAATCATCCTTAGACAGGTGTATTCCTGGGAAATCAACCTTACCATTGAAGGTTTCAGAGGCCCTTGAAGGCCTCAGGAAAGGCAGAGTCAGAGGAAAAAAATATTAGCAGTGCAGTGCTGAAATGAAAGATACAAAGATATGATACCCCTGTTTAAATTGTTTCAGTGTACAAAGAACAAAGCTACCTAAAGAAAACCAACGTGTAGTGTGTGTGTGTGTGTGTGTGTGTGTAAGAGAGACAGACAGAGAGACAAAGAGATAGAGGCAGAGAGATAGAGGGCTTCAACCTCCTACTCCTTGACATTTTTTTCTAACCTGAGGGTTCCCTATTGCTAGACTTTCCTTGGTTACTTTTGAAGTTTTGTAAGACTCTAGGAAGAATTAAACCTCCATGCAAATGAGCAAAGCAGGAATACCATCTGAGTTATACAAGCTAGAAAAAGTATAGCACACACCAGCAATCCTTTTGCCTCGGGATATAAAGTGATCACCAACTGGACTCAAAAATATTCCTACACTCTGTAGCAGAGGGCCTTGTGGGAAAGAAGAAAGAGTTGCAAACAGCTTAGAACAAGTGTACAATTCAGCTGGTATAGTTAAGAGGGTGCTGATTCTCAGAGAATTAAAATATTCATGTCTAGTTGTCATTTACATCTCAGCATTTCCCTTTTTATCTCCTTTTTCTCTCTTCTTAGATTTCTGTTGATTTATGGGCCCAGTTATTTTTGATGCTCTGAAAATGAGTGAATTAGTATTAAAGATAAAGATAAAAGGACCCACAAGAATGGGTGAAGAAGTGATAAAATGCATAACTCTTGGGTGGGCATGTGTGTGTATGCTAATGGGAAAGGTTATGGATCAAGAGCATTTCTACTGTTAAATATATTTTCTTGCCTCCATTCTCCTAAATCAAAGATATCTAAATCACTTATCCTTTAGTTGTTATAACTACTTCAAGAGTCCTCCGGGCAGGTTTGGCTGCCCCATGTGCCACCCTGTGGCATCACCTGCACCTTACTATAGAGCTCAAAGAGTTAGCAAAGGCAAGAGGAAAGGCAGAAGGGGATCAAGAGGGAAAACTACAGAAGAGAGTGCAGGAGAAAATAGCAGGTAGAAGTCTAGAAAAGAGGAGGGGTATGAATGCCAACAGCAGGAGGCCGATAGGAGATGGGAAAGAAAAAAGAATTGAGCCTCCTGAGAATGGAAGAATGGAAAGAAGTGTTTAAATGGTATGCAGAATAAAAATACAGAAACAAAGAGGAAAGAACGTAAGTATTTATTTAGTGAAAACTATGTGCTAAGAATTCTCACGTGAATTATATTATTTAACCATTTTGAAAACTCTGTAGTACAAATATTTAATCCCTGAACAAATGAGGTAGCTGAGGCTCATAGCTGTTAAGTATCTGGTCTAAGATCACACAGGTAGTGGGAAAGGAGAAGAGAACTAATACTCATTCACCAAATAAATATTTACTGAGAATTTATTATGAACTAGGCATGTGCTAAGCAACGTGACACATGCTAATACTAGTTTAATTAAGGAAGTATAACATGTATGAAACATATATATGATACATACATACACATACATACATATATGTAAACATTCCCATTCATAAATGTGGTTGAGACAGAGATCCGAATTAGTTTTTCACGAATATAAAGCTACAAATTAGTGGAATCAAGATTTAAATTCAGGCTGGGCGCAGTGGCTTACACCTGTAATCCCAGCACTTTGGGAGGCTGAGGCAGGATGATCATCTGAGGTCAGGAGTTCAAGACCAGCCTGGCCAACATGACGAAATGCTGTCTCTACCAAAAATACAAAAATTAACTGGGACTGGTAGCATGTACCTGTAATCCCAGCTACTCAGGAGGCTAACTTGGGAGGTTAAGGCAGGGGAGTCATTTGAACCTGGGAGGTGGAAGTTGCAGTGAGCTAAGATCACACCACTGCACTCCAGCCTGGATGACAGAGTGAGGCTCTGAAAAAAAAAAAAGTCTATGCTTTTTTAGACTAGGGCAGAAATTCTGTTTCAGAGAAAGGACTAGGCTAAAAGGAGATCTATGGCATAAGACAGCAAATCTAGAAAATAAGAGAAAAAAGGAGAGGAAAGTATTCCAAAATATGAGCTATTTAGTAATTAATTTTTCCGGTCATTCTATTTTATTTTACTGTTCATTTTGTTTTACAAAATAATTAATCCTGTATAGTATAATAGAGTATTAGAACTCAATTTGGAGAACCTGAGTTCATAGCTTGCTGCTAACTTTTACCAAGTTACAGAAAATCTCTAAAATTTAGTTTGCTGTAAAATCGAGGTTATAATATCAGTTGTGATGACCTATAAGATTGCTAAGAAGTTCAAAAGAGATAATACATGCAAATTACCAGGTATCACATCTGTAAGTAAATGCCCACAGTTATATTTAATAGCTTTCTTGTCCTAGCCTGCTGGAGAGCCTCTAGCTTGCTTCCCATTTGTTCCCTCTAAAGATCACCCCAGGATTTGACCTTCCACTTAGGAATCAGTCTATGATGGTGCATTTCTGAAGGCACTGACTACTACCCATTTGCAGGATGCCAGAGCCTCTATGTAATAAGAAATATATTACACTCTGAGCTTCTGCCCTTTTCTAAGTTTATCTTTCTCTCTTGGAGCCTTTTCATTGTTTTTATTATATATTTGCATCTAACAAAGCCTTGAATATTGCCTCTGAATATTGCAAAACATCAGTTTTGTTTGATATAACAGAGTTGGAGCTTTTAGATTTCAGCACGTAGATTGATTAATGTAAACAGCACATGCTGTCTCTCCTCCTCCAAAAAGACATTCCTTTCTCTTTCTGGGTTCCTTCTCCTCAGTCTTTGGGAACCAGCTCCAATGCCCTCTCCTTTAGGAAGTCTGTCTCAGCATCTTTCCTTCTCCTGCTTCTTCTTCCTAAGCCCTGCTTGAAACTATCCCTATTCTCAACCCCTAGGTTTTTGTCTTGTTTTGTTTTGTCTCTATTCTCTCAAAAAATTTGTTCATGCGGTGATTGTAGCACAAATCAGGCTGTACTATCAACATTTGTATACATTTTGTCTCCCCAGCTATACCATAAGATTTGTAAAGTCTCTGCTCCAGGCCCATTTATCTATATATTCCCCCATTGCTTCATTGACTTGTACATTTATTTATACATACAATTAAATATATTATTGAGTGCCTATTACAGGCCAGACCCTGCACTAGATGCTGAGTGAAGACACAGTGGTGAATAAACCAGCCTGTCTTCAACTTCACGAAGCTACCATCTAAATGTATGTATGTACGTTATTTAAGCCTAAGTTATAACTCTATTCAGTGTGAAGCAGGCAAGATATCTCCAGTGAAAGAGTGGATGAAAGAGAGTTTTCACTTGGTTAGGGAGGTTAAGAAGGATCACCTAAGAAAAAGCCACTGAAGTGGAGATCCAAAGGAGAAGTATTTTGTTATCAAATGAGGAATTTTCAGCACATAGAAGGTACTTTAAAAAAAAAAAAAGAGAATGAAAGTTTTCCTCAAATTAAACAGACACATTTAATAAAAATAGCTGTTATTTACCTAAGGCTTTCTACACACATCAATATTATCTCAGGTAATTCTCAACCATATGAGAGAACATTGTTTCTTTTATTTCTTTTTATAACAAATTCAAAAGATAGATTAGGAATTGGATAGTGAGTAAAAGGTAACACAAACTATCTACTACTTTCAATCCCAATCACAAATTATTCTAGAGGTCCTTACCCAAATATTTTCCTCAGAAGAGATGTTATCTTTTTCCTTTCCATCAGAAGAAGCGAGGCGAGTAACCTTAACCTAACATTTGAATGTATTTGTCCCAAATATATTCTTTAACTTCACTTCCTGAATGAGATTTTCCTCCTGCTCTCACTCATTGCTGTACTGAAATATTTAATTGAGTGAAATATTAAAGTAGGGGTTTGATAAGTGGCTGCTGCATTTTATTTTAACGAATGTGATGGGTTATCAAAATTGCTGCACTGTAGCCGTCTCTCTATAAATAGAAACCTATTACTAAAGGGTTCAGAATAATTACAATATTATCCCAAATATCACTATGTGCTAGGCCTGTCACATAGTAGATACTCAATAAATGATGACTCCTTAATGATGAATCTCAAATAATTTTTCTTTGACAAACTATTGCTATTGTGACTGAATATTCATGTGAGGGGTCACTTCCAGGGTTAAAGACTGTGGTCAAAGGAGCAGGCAAAGCTCGCTAGATTAGGGAAATTGTCCTCATTGTTCTTACCTCATTAGCATTATTTCCAGGGTTCTTGAGCCCAATACCAAAAATAGGCCTTATGATTGTGTTAAAAAAAAATCATAGTTCCCATCTACATGAACACAAGCTTGGAAGAGTGGAAATAGATATATATTTTGAAATAACTTTTAAAAATGTGATCCTGAATGAGCTCTATACAACAATATTTTTCTACTGAAATTTAGAAACAATATCCCCAATGCCTTAAGTACCATTAACAGCAGGCTTCTGATGTATTTTTATAAAGGCAAAATTCTCCCCTAACTTCCACAAACAGGTAATTGATTTTTTTCTTTTATTTTAATTCTTAGAGCACTGAGAAATTTCTTTCTGTTCCCAACTATAATGAGAGCTCTGTTGAGCAGATTTGTCTCTGTAGCTAATTTTTTATGCTTATCAGTCATAGGGTTATCTTCATTTTAACACCCTTACTGATTCAGATATTTTGCATGAATTATCTGCATTAGTCCTGTAGAGGATTTCAAACTTACTCAGTAATGCCTGAAGTTCCTCATTCACTTTTGCTAAAAGAAACTGTTCTGATTTTTAAAAAAGGAATAAGCTTTTTTTTTTTTAAGGCTACAAATGATACCCTTAGTTTGCATAGGGATCATTAACTTTCCTTGACAGAGGTTTAATTTCCATCAGACATTTTACACACTCTGACCAGTAATGCATTCAGACTCACCAACCAGTCCTGCTAAGAAATGAGTGTGTATTGGTAGTGTTTAACTGTAAAATGGGACCAAGAAGCCAAGCACTGTCTGCCACTGAGTACGAGGTTACTATTGATTTCTATCTTACTCTTTTGCTCCACTGATTTGATTTCTATTAAAATTCTGCCACAGGTTCATTCTCTGGGTCAACTCTGCCATCACAACCATGTGTAGTGACTTCACCCAGGTTTCTGTCATCATGATTTCACTCTTAAGATCTCCTCATCCAGTGCTTTCTAGTTACTCTAGAATTCTTGTTACAACCACCCCTCAGCAGGTTTATCTGCCCCTCTTTCATTCTATTTTTTTCTTCCTATATTCTTCTCTTATCCATTGTGATCATAAATGTGTGAGGAAAAATATGTTGGGATTCTAAAATGCCATCTAAGTCCCTGAGTTATGATTCTGAGAAGACACGGATAGTTCTTCATCATCAGGAGAGCAATTTTAATGAATTCTTTCTTCTTATAGTTTTTCTTCATAAGAACTGTCCACACTCTCTCCCCTCCCTAACTCGCCCCTTCCATTTTGGAAGCTTTCCAGCAATAAAGCAGAAGGAGGCAGTCTGAGAAAGGTTAGGCAAACACAACAATATTACCGGAATAAGTAACATATTGCTCATTAAACATTTAAAATCAACAGTTGCTTGCTCGATCTGCCAATATTTTGAGAAATGCCAGTTTTACTGCTAGGTGCCACTTGGCTTGAGCTGCTTAATTCATGATTTGTGAACTGACATCCGGGATAACAAAACCTTATTCCAGTTAGAATTTTGCCATCAAGAGAAAAGCTGAAATATCACAACACAAAGCTCCCTGTTTTTTTCTTCTTCCTGCCTCCTTCCTCCCTCCCACCCTCATGCCTCTGCCTTCATTCCAGAAACAAATGGATGTGTTAAAACAGTGAAATGTGTTTGTGGAGATAAATAGTTTATCTTAAATATACTGTTGTAGTGTCAAACCGAGTCTCAAATACATGTACATATTTTATTCACAGACATAACATTTCAAAATGAGTAGCTTTTTTCTTTTTCAAACATTTATACATGAGCGTAATGCCTACAAAAAATAAAAACAGAACGACAATGTAGCTCAGATCTTATCAGCATTATGTGCTAATCTCATCAAGATCATGGGCCCAGAGTGTAGTATTTTGTTTCAAAAAAGGCATCCCTTCCCTACTAGAAGCAGAGGAAAGTTTCTGGACTTTTAACACATCTCTCTCCTTTCTCTCAAATATTTTGAAGCTTTGTTTTTTTTCACTTTGCTGCCACAAATGTGATATCCTGGCCAAAGCTTCTAATCACGTGGGCATGCTTTCTGTGTCCTTCAGCAAGGGAATAATTTGGTCTGTTGGAGCATCAGAAACTATGCATCTGGTGCTATGATATTTTGGGGAGGCGGGTTGCAAAAATTTTTTTAAATGTGGTTCCCATCCTTAGGTAGATCACAGGCTACTGAAGAGACAGCTAAGCAAGCAAATGATGACACGTAGCAATAAGCACAGTAACCAAGCTGTTTTGACCTTCTACTACAGTCAGGATTTTAAACTTAATGGGAAAGAAGGTGTGCCATCAGGCCAATGAGCTCCATCTCCCTGGGCCATACCCGGAGACACGATTGTTCTGCAGTATATGTGAAGTGTGGGAGTACCAGTGCTGATTTGATAAGATGAGGATTCTTGGCATCCACAGTCTTAAATGTGGTAATCAGAATTCAGAAAGGGGAATATCACAGAAAAGTGAGACTCTTGATGAATGTCCTCCCAGAACAGTAATGTCTTAGCATGAGGCCATCTAGAAAGATAGACTAAGGGAAAGGAGGGCACTTTGTACCAAGCCTGCTACCACTGGTTGTGGGATATGTTACATTTAAGAAACACAATGATGAAGTATTGTTGTTCTGGTTATAAAGAGTGACAAACAAGGAAGAGATAAGAAAACGCATCTGCCTCAGACATTATTAACCAATAAAAGATTTACTTGATACTTTGAGAACATGCTATTCTTTTTCTTTTTTTTTTTTTTTGGACAGACTCTTGCTCTGTTACCCAGGCTGGAGTGCAGTGGTATGATCTCAGCTCACTGCAACCTCTGCTTCCTGGGTTCAAGCGATTCTCTTGTCTCAGCCTCCAGAGTAGCTGGAACTACAGGCATGCACCGCCATGCCAGGCTAATATTTATATTTTTAGTAGAGATGGGATTTCATCATGTTGGCCCGGCTGCTCTAGAACTCCTGGCCTCAAGAGATCCACCTGCCTCAGCCTCCCAAAGTGCTGGGATTACAGGCTTGAGCCACCACATTCGGGTGAGAACATGCTATTCTAATAGAATTGTAATAATAATA
This sequence comes from Pan paniscus, assembly GCF_029289425.2. Lineage (NCBI taxonomy): Eukaryota > Metazoa > Chordata > Mammalia > Primates > Hominidae > Pan > Pan paniscus. The sequence goes on from NC_085926.1 coordinate 113,876,613, forward strand.
ACAACAACTATGGTGGCCCATGTCACCAATTCCAGGAGTTAGAATTACTTGGGAATGCCATGTGTATGGCAGCTATAAAGGATATGATAGATCTGATTAGTTTTGGTGAATTATGGGGTCAACTTGAGTAGTGGAGACTGATGCTTCTGAAGCCTTGGTATTTGCACTGTCTGTAAGTTGAATACATTACTCCAAAGCTGCAGGACACATGTCTCAAAATGTTGATGAAAGTTACATGACAGCAAATTTATAATAGGCCCTACATAATCACTCTCATGCCTTTGGGGCTGCAAGTTCAGTCAAGTTTATGTCATTATTACCATTCCTTGGGCTTACAGAGGACAAATTTTATGATCCAAGAAGTACAAGTCCAGCCAAGCAAGTAAATGGGTTCAGATTTATTGTGAAGATACACTTATCTACCCTTTTCTGTTACCCATGACACAGATCTACAAATGTGTACATTTAACAATATTAATGGAAATTGTCAATTTCAAATTACCCAAGCCATTGGAGACTTGGAATATCATAAATACAGAAATAAAACCCAAAGATAAAGTTTAAACTTTATACTAGTAAAGAATTTCAAGTTCCACTCCAGTCACTGAAACATTTATTAGTTATATCAGGTGGAAATACTGACTAATATGGGTTTTATAAGTTTATATAGATGTTGTATGTATTGGTTTATACTGTAAATAATAAATAAAAAGCTGACATTAGAAGGTAGAAAGAGACGTAGTCGTTCACTCATCCATCAAGAAAACATATCATTAGTGCCTATAACATGCTCCATTAAGCATGGGCTGTACCAATGGAGGGCAGGGTTCTTGCCCTTCAGGGGCTCACAGTTGAGTGACAGTTTTTAGACTAGTGGTTACCCCTAAACAATTTAAAATTGGCTTATTGGCTAAGCCAATGTGTAGATGAGAAATAATGGCATCTTATTAAGAAAGAGGCTAACTTTTCACAAAAGAGGCCTGGGTAAAACTCAGAGCCATGGGATATAAGCACTGGGTACTACAAATATAGCCTTCCTTTTCAGGTTCTTTATTAAAAATTTTTATGGTAATCCCTATATCACAGATCAAAACCCTTAATGTGAGTTTAAAATGTTAGCATAAAACATAAGCTTGGTGTTTGTGAATCTGAATTCATTCAATTTATCATTGAAAAAAATTCTAATTAGGTGTAAGAATTAAGAACCAGCAAAGAAACACAAAGGTAAAAATAAAAAGCTCTTACAGATTTGAATACACTGAATGCAACAGATATTCCAAGGACAAACTCTAATGCCTAAACCAACATACACTAGGATAGCAGAGTGGATATCAGTGATTTCTCTGGTGACCATTTCTGTGTCATTATTCTCTGGACACACTGATTGATCCAAGAGGGAAAAATGACTTAGGCCAGACTAATAAAACTCTCTCCTAGAAACGTGAAACTTGAATGGAGTGTCTCAGATAACGAGTTTCATTAATGGCATCATGTTATAGAGAAACTCCCCAAACAACTCCTTCTTAAGAGTTGCCTTATTTTGCCTTATAAAGAATATATTGTTCCATTTTTCCTTTAAATCTATAATTTACTTCAAATTCTTAAATTTTGTTTTGCCTTTTGTCAGGCGAGTTAGTTTCTGTTGTTTACAATCAAAGGACATCAACAAATATAAATATTTGACAACCAAATTTTCCTCTTGAGATGCTCTTGAAAACAACTTTAATATCCCAGGGTCTCTATTTTAATAAAGGACTACACTGAAAATTCTGTTTGCTTACCGAAACTTCTAAATCACTGGGAAAACATAAGGCCAGGATTATGAGTAAAATTAATGAACTCACTGAGTAAATAGAGAATATTTTTAATAAGTTTGAAAAATCAGATTAAAAGATCATGGTTACTTTGAGGCCTAAACATTAAAAATCTGCTATATTAAAATAATGTACATAGGCTGGGTGTGGTGGCTCATGCCAGTAATCCCAGCACTTTGGGAGGCTGAGGCGGGAAGATCAGTTGAGGTCAGGAGCTCGAGACCAGCCCTGCCTACCAACATGGTGAAACCCTGTCTCTACTAAAAATTAAAAAAAAATGAGCCAGGTGTGGTGGCGGGCACCTGTAATCCCAGCTACTTGGGAGGCTGAGGCATGAGAATCCATTGAACCCAAGAGGCTGAGGTTGCAGTGAACCAATTGTGCCACTGCACTCCAGCCTGGGCAACAGAACAAAACTCTGTCTCAAAAATAAATAAATAAATAACGTACATAGTGCCATTATGTGCCATTTCCAGTAAGATTCCGTCATCCTTACACCCAAGTTATTAATATCATACTTCAACAAGTAGTATTTTTACAGTTTGCCACTTGCATTCATAAATGCTGCTGCCGCTAAGGGTGGCATGTGACTGTGTTCATGAAAAGTGTTATGCACATAACCATTGCTCTTTGCCAGCCTGGGCACTCTTGAAAACCTCCTGAGCATTAGTAAATCAAATTGTCACTCCTGTGCCTTCTAACATTTGAGGCCTAGCTTGGACCCATTTAGAAAAAGCAATCCATATTTGGATGTTACTTGTCTACTCTGTATTTCCAATTCTTTTGTGAGTATTATAGAGTCATTCTGCATTGTTTTCAGCCTTGCAGTGTGCTAGGTTAGTATTTCTTCCACCGACCTTGTTAATCATCTCATCCATACAGTTGCTTATGAATAGTGCTGCCTTCCTTGTCAATAAGAGCTATATTAAGAGCAAGCATCCTTTTACCGCTTCTTGACTGGTTGTGTTCTTGGACTTGGTGATTGTTTATATTCACTTGCTACTTAAATGTGGGTTCTAAAATGACACTGATTAAGCCAGATGGGATATGTGCATTATGTTGAATAAGATTCATTGCCATAAAGACAAATTGGAAAATATCACCCTTCCCATAAAATGTGAATTTGTTTTAGAGTCAGATTGGGTCATACCCATCCCTTCACTCATCTAATAAATATTTATTGATTATTGCAGTAGATGCCTTAAATACCCAGTCCAGATTCTCTTTCCTGAACGTGCACCTGTCTCTCAGCTCTTCTTAGAATTGTGATTAGTAACATCCACCTGGGGCCCTCTCTGGAGAATTGTTGGTGGATGATAGCCAATATGTCCAGAAATTCCTGGCTGGTTACAATTTCCCTGCTCCCAAGTGATTAATGATAGACTGTTTCAAGGTTTAAAAAGTGAAGCCCCTTGTCTCAAGGTGAGACAACTCTGCAGTGCTATTTACAATATAGAGCATCACCATGTATCAGGACAAGGTGAGAGTTTTCCTAAGGCAATATTCTTTTTTGAACCTTTCCTCTTTCCCATCCCACTTCTCTCCTGCTTATAGGTTTTTCTGAGCAACACTCCTCAAGAACTCACGTACACCTAACACACTGTCTCAGGCTCTGTAATTAAGAAATCTGACCTAAGACAACTACCCACCTTGTATCAGGTACTGGACTAGGGCTAAATATTTTAATAAGATTTTTGCTCAAGGATCTTTTTAAGACTTTTATAAATAAGACAGTCTTTCCAATAAGATTGTCCCTTCATTCAAGGGCTTGAGATTTCCTTCTGAATTTTTCCAGATACATTCTGATTCAGTAACTGCTGATTAATAAGTGGTTTTCTTGATTCACAATTTCCAATTTCTCTGAATCCATACATTTTTGATATACCTTACTTTATTCAAGAGCCATTCTCCTAAAAATTTGCATAATAGAGTTCCCATAGACTCATATTTGAAATGGTATAAGAGTATACTATTTAAGTACTATTGTTAATTTTTCCATAAACTGAATTATTAATCACTAAACTCATCTGTTTTGAAATATGAATTTTCATATGTCACATTGACATAAAGAAAGGACTACTTTACTGGATAATGCATTGATACCAAAGGAATTTTCTGGCATCTTCTCTCCCTCATCTCTCACCCTCACCCCATTCTTATTTTTGGACTCCTATACCTGTTTTTATGGTTGTAACAAGCTGGCTCCAATTCCTCCATCCAGCCAAGTTTACCTCATGCTGATAAAAAACAAAACAAAACCCTAGCAGCTTTCCCCCACTTGTATCCTTATGCTCAGGTTAGGTGATATATAACTATCTGGACGATAGTTAACTATAGTTACTGTAGATACTATAGATACTGTAGTTACAATCTTCCATATAGATAACTATATGGAAGAATTTGTGCAGAGAGAATGAAGCAGATAGATTGAAGGAGAAAGAGAACTAGAGGTCAATTCCTGTTCCACTAAATCCCAAAGCATTATTTATATTTTTCTCAGTTCTTAAAACTTTATTTCATCAATTGCCACTGGTAACAAGAAGGCAATGGGGTAGGGCTGGGGAACACATTGATTAAACAGAGGATTTTGTACATTGCCATCTATTAGAACACATTTGGGTTAGAGAACAGGGAAGTGACTAAAAGGGATAGGAAGTGTAAAGGTAAGGAGGTGAGAAGATAAACAGAAAGGTAAATAGAAGAAAAAGTGACTGGGAACAGAGAGTGAGGATCAATAATAAGGAACACAGAGGAGCCTTAGTAGATGTAGATGCCTTAGTGCCAACCTGCACTTGGCCAGTGGTGGTCCTCAGGGAGGTTGAAACAGTAGTCCTAATGTGATATATTTTGATGGAACCAGGGCTGGAAAATACGCAATAATCACTCTGAATGCACTGGAAGGGATGGGCATATTATTGAGCTGACAGTGTATATAATGTAGGCAATGTATATAGATGGTAGATGCATGGAAATCAGGTTCAAGTTGTAACTGATTGGGTCCTCAAGCAACCACTGAATCCACATCTGTAGGAATCACAGATCTAAATCTAGTGAATGGGAGTAATCCTGCCTGTTCTCTTTTTATGCATTACTGTAGATGTATTTATACACAAATGGTAGGGTATTATACCATAGGAAAAAATGGAACCTTACAAAAGAAGAATGAATCAGGATTTGGCACAGATGGCTAAAGGTAAAAAGAAATATTTTTATCTTATGAGGGGACACAGTGAAAGATAAAATAAGAGAGTGAATGGAATAGAAAAAAAATGAAAGACATTAATGATAAGTCAAACTGTCTGAGAAACTCAACTAATTTCTTAAATCTTGCTTTAATAAGAAAACAATTACTGTGTATGATTAGGATATAATTAAGATTCTGCAAAAACAGCTTCTAAAAGCAGAGAATGTAGTAATTGGAAAATTTGAACATTAACAAATCAATGATTCTGGGACTATGATGCCCACAATTGACTTGATAGTAGGGTGTCAGAGTGATTGAATTTGATTTTTGCAAAGGGATGAAGAAAAGAGAGAGCTCTATGTATATATAAAAGATGTAGTAATAATGGGTGAATGGAACTAATCTTCATAATACATAAAGAGAATGATTTTGGAGGCTGAATTAAGCAGTTTTTGAAAGGAACAGATGTTCTTAGAGAACAATCTTAAACATCAAGATGACAGGTAAGCAATATTATCTCGAGAAGAACAAATGGTGGACATCATTTCTGATAGCTTTAAGATGGACAGAATTCTAAGGAAGTAATAAAAGGCAACGAAGGGCAACTCATAGTTGAATTTCAATAAATGTAAAATAGACATTAAATATTCTAATTCAATTCAAATTCAATCTGAAATTAATGCTGTTGGATTGGCAATTAGTAAAGGTTGATCATGGATGATTAGAGATGTGGTTCTGGTGATCTCTCTAGTGAGTCTATTATAAGGTTCATCACTGTATAGAAGATGACTACGGAGGGGTCGCAGATGGCACTGGATGTAAAGATATTGCAAATATCGGGGAACAGAAAACAATGCAAGGAATGCCAACAAGTTTACAAATACGAGCAGAAATAATCTAAAATAAGATTGAGCTTTGAAATTTACACGCTTTAGCAGAGGATAAAACAATCTAACAAACACACATATTCACTAACAAGATGGACCTGGAAGTCAATAACATAAAAAAGAGTAAACACGAATGATTATAAGAAACACAAGTATATTCTGCATATAGCAAATGTAATAAAAGAGGTATTCCTTTAGATGTGGAGTGTAAGGAAGCACTCTTCAAAGGTCAGGCAAATTGATTTTGAAAAGAAATGTCATTAATAGGTAGTATGTACAAAATACTAAAAAAGGCGTTCACAGAAGGAAGTATATTAAATATATAAAATTGAACTTGGTATCTTTATAATCCAAGTAAAAACATTTAGGGAACTTACAGAAGTGAAGAGGAAGGGAAAAACACAAATGAGAAGGAGAACTGCAAGAATAATCCAAACTCATTCAACAAGTACTTAAATTTAACACCTGCAATGTGCAGTGCCATGTGGCTGGTGTTCTGGGTGGGAAAAAGGCAGAATTTGCGTTTGTCTGTTCCTGTCCTTCAGTGTTTCATTCCTCTTTAGGAGAGAGATTTATACACAACAGAACCTATTTTGTGTTCAAGAATTTTAAGAGTTGTAAGTGTGGAAACTGCAAAAAGGACAGTTGGAGTGACAGAGATCCAAGGTTCATTATGATTATGAGATTGTCTACGTGCCCAGGAGAGATAATCTCAGTTCCCTTCTATATTACAATTTCATGGTTATTAGTTCTGAAGAAAAACTAGAAGACTAGTGGGGAAGCTAGGTTATATTGACCAACAAAATATGAGGACAGACTGAAAGAGGTAAGTTTAATATCAGCTAAAGTCTTGGGCAGCTGGTCAGAATCCAGACTGGATTCATGCTGTCATCACCAGAGGTCAATTTGAAAGGTAAACAACTTTTGTGTGTGTGGGGGGGTGGGGGGACAACTATCTGCTGCATAAAGCAAGATAGATGCTTCTTATCAATCAAGAAGCATTTAGATGCTTCTTATCAATCGGAATGCTGGAAACAACTTAGAAATGGCAAGGCTTAAGTTAGAGTCAATAATCATGCAGGCTAATGCTACCAGGATCTGAAACAGTACCACGGACAGCTCTCTTAAGGCTGGAGAGCCTGAAAAAAAACCATTGCCCAATGATCCCCAAAACTACAAAGTGAGTACTTGACCTCTTAAAGCACTGAATAAAAGACAACATTGGAATTTTCATCTGCAACAGAGGTTTGTCTATCCAGATATGACTTTTAATGGTTAATTGGTTTCTTTAAGTCTTTGGCAAAGACTTATTGTTTGAGAGCACAGATTCTCTCTGTGCTTCAGAGAACCAGGAGTTCTAGTGTTTGAGGACAAGGGAACAGCTATGTTTAAGCTCAAAAAAAGAGAAAGAAAGAACTTGCCCTTCCTCTGCCTTTTCATACTAATCCATATCAGTGAGGAGGCATCTTCTTTACTGGTAATGCAAATGTTAATGTCTTCTAGAAATACCCTTACAGAGAGACTCAGAAAAAAATGTTTTAACAGCTATCTGGGTACCCCTAAGCCCAGTCCAACTGACACATAAAATTAAACAGTACACGAGGTATGTATGCTTATCCAAACATGTATTCCTAATTTCTATATTTATCTTATTGTGAACTGTTAATAGTTTACCAATTGGCCATCACCCAGTCCATGGGTTACACTTCAAGTGGCAGTGATGTAAATGACAATATGCACTATTTAAAATCAGAACAACCAAAGGTGGTTATTTAGTTGAAAGAATCTACATCCAAGCAAATGAAGTTCCAAAATTCCAAAACTCAACTCTAAATTCTCCATGTTTTTCTTTCAGACTTGAAATACTGGTAAGTATTTTATTCCTAGGTTTTCCCTAAACAAAATTGTTATTGGTGCTTTCACTTCTGACCTTTAGTGCCTCTAGCTAATCTAGTCCTTATCCTTTATTGAGTGTTTGTCAGGAACAAAGTGGGAAAATAGAGCCAGCTCAATAGGCTAAAGCTGCATTTCCACAAACCCACTTCACTTATGGCCCAAGATGAAATGGAGCAGTTGTTTCTGAGAATGGGATATCATCTTAGGTTAACAATGTGTTATCTTTTTTTCTGTATTTTGGAAATTGGAAACCACCTTGAGATACCAAGTCTACTTCTTTTTTTTCAAATGGTTGAGTGTTTCATTGCTGCTTATGTAAACAGAGTTCAGCAATAATGTTCTCTTGGATAAATATGCTCAACTTTAATTATTTTTTAAAAACTATTCTCCCATGACGGAGACCTAATATGAAATGCTATGCCAGCATCAGCAATAATTAACATACAAGGCATTTTATATGTTCTCGATATTAGAACAACAGGTTTTCTTTGAACCCCCTTGACCTTAAAACATGGGACAAAGGAATAGCCTATCTAAACAGGAAAGCCTAAACAATTTTCATGTTTTAGCAAATTCATTTTTTTCAAGTGACTCTTAATACTTTCTGATATTAAATAAATATTCTATGGTGAGACTGATTATGATTAGAGGGGTGACTATGTAAGAGCAACTTTTCTCTTTCCCATTATATATATCATTTTATAATTTTATTATGTCTATATATTTATGCATATGTAAGAACAGCTGTAATTTTTACCTTATAATATGAAATCAAAGTAAAGAAATATTTTATTTTAATAACTAGCAATAACAAAGTTCTGCATATTAAGACCACTACCTTGCTCTTGATGAAATGAATGAAATACTTCAACAAGTGTCTGCCGTTTAATAATTTATTTGACTCAAATGTTGCTCTTTTGGTTTTGCATTAAGTAGAACAACTATATTGAAAGAATTCATGCAGGAAGATGCATATTTTAATTACATTTAACCTGTTTCTCTGTTAATTTGTTGGGGGACAGAGATAAGATGTGGATTAAACATTTTCTGAAATGTGTTTTTCAGAGCCACAGGCAGAAGCTGAGGCCACCCTGTCATTTAATGAATTATCAGTTTAGCAGGCATTGGGTATCTATATATATCCACAATATTTTTAGTGACAAGGAGCAGTGGGAAGAAAATAGGTAGAAATTTAGAGCAGGCGACCTTGGGGAGATTTGGCAAGTCACAGAATCTGCTTCACCTGGCTACAGTGAGAGCATAATCCCACTTAAAGACCGCAGAATGAAGTATTCATTGATATGTCTGAAGTAATATGTATTTTAACATATTTTTACCATGAAATATAAAATCAAACTATTGATGGGCAGTAAAGGAGGTCAGATCCCCATGTCTCAATGGCTAAATAGTGGACACATTTTAGCAAAGTACAGTGATACCTCATCTTGTCACTGATTGAATTTATGTCAGGCATTGATGAGTAAGGCAAATAGTTGTCCTTTTATATTCTCACTCAAAATACATTTACTTGTGTGGGTATGTGTGTATAACTATTTATATATACAATTATTTTGATTTAGAAAGCAGCATAAAAATCATTGTTCCATTTTCTTCTCATAAACCATGAAATACCACCACAAGACTAAAATAAGTAAATGCTTTTTAAGTGTCAATTAATTATTTTGTCATTAACATAACTGTAGAAAAACATCCATCCCTTAATACATTGCTGGTTATCTTTCTATAACCACCCCAGGCCTTTTCTTTTGCTTCTAGTCCCATCTGCTCCCAAACCTAGATTTACTTGGAATATTGTTGTTAATTACCTCTTTAACACCTCTCCACTACTTTACACAGCATTTGACCTCACATCATACTCAGTCTTCTGGTATAAATCATCCCCCATGCTGTTCAGAGTTCCAAGCATCTCCATTTTCAGTCTTAAATCAACACCTTCCAATTACATTTTCAAAAAGAAGTTAGGGATATACTCAAACTGATCTGAATCCACTCCAATGTTTGGTCCACTGTTTTCTCTGAGAACCAGACTTCCACACTTATTGCTTGGTCTCTTGAAGCTCATAACCCTTCTTTTTGTTGTTTTCAAAAATTCTCCCAAGGAGTGCCTATATTGAACAAATTTCTATTTTTTCTTCTTAGTTCCTTCCCATCTACTATCCTGATCTCAGACTGTTTGGAAGTATAATAAGTGCAGAAAAGAGGAAAGTCAACTATGTGGCAAATTTGGCTGGTGAGATTATTTAGAATGGAATCCTAGTCTATTCTAAGTCTGTGGCTAGAAGAAGTAAATTCTGAGGAAAAAGAGACAGCCCCCTATACCAACCCTAAAGATATTAGTCCCTCTCAGGGGTAGGCTCTTTCTTCAGCCATGCAGAGAGAATGGACAGGAAGGGAAAGAAAGCCAGTGAAATGGAACCCTGCCTTGTTGACGCCATCTGTTGAGATTCCTGTGAATGTTCTCCCTCTCTCTAAAGCACTCAGAGCACACATGTTCCAGTTGGGTAGGAAGTTGGGGTCCTTTTCCTCCAGTACAGGGCTGGAATGGAAAGGTGAGCCTGAAGATGGGCAAGGTTCCTTGTGTTTAAAAACTGGATATGAATGAAGTTAGTTGTCATTCTACCTAACGAAAATACTACTCTTTTGAAATTAAGTATAAAACTTGAAGTGGAATATCTGTAATCTAAATGCGCTTATGCTGGGTGATGTGTTGGTGAATTTTCAGAGACCTATGAACTCATAAGAATGGGTGTGTTTGCCTGTGTGTGTGCAGGGGTTACTAAAGAATGAAACTGGGATTCTGGTGCTCAAATTGGGGTTATATTTAGGTAAGGCTTAAGAACTTGAGAGGGGAGTCATGCTGTAGAGTCTGGTGGTAGATCCAAGTCCAGGCAAAACTGATATTTCTAATATGAACACAGCACTGGATTAAATCTCAGAAGGACTGGTTTTCAGTCCTGCTTTGGCCCCCAGTTATGTATAACATAAATGGAGAAGATGGCATTGGAGTATCAGCAGAATGGCCTTTGAGAGTAAAAACTAGCAGTGACCTTAGAGATTAATAGTCTGTAATTCTATAAGGTAACCCTATAAGAGAAGTTTTCCTCTTTACTATATCTGAATTCTCTATAAACAATATGGCATTAATGACTGTGTTTAGGCATTTCTGCAAGGCTAAGACATAGTCCTAAAAATTGAGCACAGCAAAACGAATCCTGTCTGTGCTTCCATCACTACTAAAACAATGCGAAAAACATACAAATCATATTAAAAGCATCTTATATTGCATTTAAATATAGTAACAGTGGAAGAGATAATTTTAGTTACTCCCTCAGAACTAGCAAAAACACACTCTTTTGCAACTCTCCCATTTGTTATTGTTTGCAGACACTGCATACCTAACACTTGTTTTATGTAAACAAATAAAAAACTCAATAAACAGTATATCCCTTCATTCTCTATAGCAGTAAACTTCCATTTTAATGAGATTTGAGTTCAGTACAGCAATTTTGATTTCTTTTCAGGTTGGTTAAAATAAGATTTTACATGAATTCCTAAATCTCAAAAGCATCCATGGCTCTATATGCTGGCTCAATACAGACAATGTTAATGTGATCTCTCTGGGACATTTTGCAAACAAGTTTCTGAACTTGTACAAAGAATATCGGAGCATCAACCAGCTAAAATTACAGTGACCTAACAGATAGTCATATAGTCATGTAACTATATGTCATATAATAGTCATGTAACTCTACATGATAATCCAACAAGCACAATTTACTCCTCTATTATCTCTAATCTGTCTATTAATCAACATGGAACTAGTAGTTCAGGTTAAGCCTCTCTTACAGACCACATTACTAGTTTGGAATGATGATATTCCTTACTTTTCCAGTTAAGAATAAGATGTTCTCACAGCCGGTTGAAGTTGAATCTGAATTATGAGAGATATTTGCCTTCTAAGTCCTCTCACTTTCTATCCATTCTTTCTTCTCTACATTTGCAAAACACATATTCTCCTACTCTTTCCTGCTTAAAGTCTTCGCCTGTTTCTGTTTCCCTTTTTCCCAGAAACAAAACAAATGAAAATGACACCTCAGTAAAAGATGTAGCCAGTAAGCCTTCATGTACTCATTGACTGATGAGGCTTATGTTGCATCATTCCAGAGGTGCTTCTATGTGAAAAGAGTTTCATGCAGCCAAAGGATAGCTATTGTGGTGAAAGCCAGGGCAGTCTCAGTCTGAATTCATTCTAGGTATATAGAGATATTGGGATCCTCAGCCCTTAGAGGATCTATCCAATTTGCATTGCATCATGAGCATCCCATTTCAGTATCCTGTAAAAATATCGACATTTTCCATGTGTGCCTTGATGGGAAAAAGTTTGTGGGAGGCTTAGCTAGGTATAAGGTTGATAAGGAGTGTTTCCATTATGACACAAATTGTACTATACTTCTGCCTTCTGTAAACTTTGCTCACTCAACTGTAGCTTACCCCTAACAATACTTTCAGTTATATGTGAAGGGAAGGCTGGGAACCAGAGGCAGATTTACTGGATACCTCATTGTTGTGACATAATGTCAGGAACAGCCCCAGTCTTCCTCCGTCCATGTATACATATTCATTGCAATGGAAGTTTGTAGGCCCCTCCCACTTCTGACTCTAGGCTCAGCCTTGTGATTTGCTGTACCCATCAAGATGCTGGTAAATGTGATATAAACAGAAGCTTAAAATGGGCATGCACACTGGAGCTTGTTCTTCTCATGCTCTCTGATAATGTCATGAGAAGAAACAAGCCTGGGCTGGCCTGATGAAAGATAAAGGACATGCGAAGAGCTGAGCCACGTCATCCCAGTCAAAGCCTTCCTACATCATTTGACCTCACAACATATGAGTGATCTCAGGTGAGATCAGCAGTCACCTGGCCCACCATCAGTGCTGACACATGAGCAATATGCTTATTGTTGAATGCCAATGAGTTTTTATAGTTGTTTGTTATATGGCAGGGTTCAAGCAACAGAAAATGAATAGTCTAATGAAGCTTCAGCTTCAGGGCCAGTCTTTTGCCAAGGCCCTATTCCAAACCACTCAGGAGAGGCCTTAACTATTTGTTCAATTTGGTCAGAGTTTTGTAAATTTTGCAAAAATATGATATTTTAATCACAGGATTAGAGTTGTTGCCTCCCACCATCCCTCTTCTCTTCCATCACACTTCTCCTGGTAGTAGGTGGCATTTTAGTGGCTTCGGTTATCTTGGGAATCCTGCTAAAGGGAAGTTCAGTTGGTGCTGCATATAGTTAAGTAGAAAGTGATATGATTATGATGTTCACAGTCGGTTCTTTGAATAGGTAAGTTATTATTAGTACCCCAGTGCTGGAATGTACTTACTTCTCACTGTACTATATCACTTAACATTGCAGGAACAAAGGTTGTAATATGATATGAACATGTCTTAGATTACCCAGTACAAGAATTATAAGAGTAGCAGAGGATAAAATGTATAAAGTCAGAAGCTGGTCAATGAAAAATTCTTCCAAGCATCAGACCTGCAAATTTTAAGCAAAATGGTTCAAACCCTTGGGAAAATTATTTGGTAGACTCTACTAAAGCAGAATAGCTACATATTTTAGAATCCAGTGATCCCACTTCTAAAAACATCATAACCAACAGAAACAGGTTCATATGTTCATTAAATGACATGTACAAGACATTCTCAGCAGCACTATTTACAATAGTCCCCAAATAGAAACCACCCAATGTTTATAAATAGTAGAATAGACTCTAAACATTGTGGTATATTCACACATTGGAAAACCCTACAGAATAAGATAAACTATCCAAACTATGTGTATATCACAAACACTAAGTTGAGTGAGAGAAGCCAGACACAAAAAGAAGTATTATAGGTATGATTCCACTTATGTCAAGTACAAAAGCAGGTAAACAGGGGTTACCCTTCTAGCAGGTAGGGACTGGAAGAAAGCATAAGGGGGGTTTCGGGAGTGCTAGTAGTGTTCTATTTCTTGATCTGGATATCAGTGTCATGCTATATATTTGTGAATGTTCATTGAGCCATACAATTAAAACAGACACTTTTTAGTATGTATATACTTCAATAAAATATTTGAAAAATTATAAACAGAGGATATAGCTATCATCAAAATGGAAAAACTTTACCTTCAGGAATATACTTGATGAAGTAGTATATATGAGTATGCATATAATATACATCAATTATATTATATATATAATATATATTATTTTAATTTAAACTGTGTGAAATGGCATTTGTCAGAATCTCTTTTTAGGGCAGAAATCTGTCACAGAACTACAAATATTGGGTACGGGAGTATGTGAAGCTGTATGTGAAATCTCACTATATCAATCAGGAAATACTTAAATTTCTTATCAACTTTATACAAAACATAAAAATCTCAGCAAACTAACACAGGAACAGAAAACCAAACACTGCATGTTCTCACTCATAAGTGGGAGTTGAACAAAGAGAACACATGGACACAGGGAGGGGAATATCACACACTGGGGCCTGTCGGGGAGTGGGAGACTAGGTGAGGGATAGCATTAGGAGAAACACCTTATGTAGATGAGGGGTTGTTGGGTGCAGCAAACCACCATGGCATGTGTATACCTATGTAACAAACCTACACGTTCTGCACATGTATCCCAGAACCTAAAGTATAATAAAGAAATCAACAAGAATAAATAACTTTTGGCTTGCTACTAGAATGAGAACTCTGACGACAAACTGGTTAATGAATATTGTCAACTCAAATAATATTTAAGAGTGATCAGCACAAAAGAAAACTTGAAATGCACTTAGCTGTTGTAGCTCATATACAGAAGAGTCTCAGTAGAGGTTTCTTTTTCCCCAAATTGATGACAGTCCTAAACATTTGCATAATATTGGCAGGAAGAATTATAAAAATCAAAGGACCTTTTAAAACTATCAATTTTAACATACAATTTTTGATCAATCATAGTAGAGAAAAATTGAGTTGTCTCTTTATTTGCTCTATAAAATATTATAAAAGTGTAGTCTTATGAAGAAGCAATCAAAAATGTTCAAAAGAAAAAATCAGGAATAAAAGTATTAGATGTATATCAGGCAATTAATTCATAAAATGATGGTAATATTCTCTCGATTTTATGTTTAACTTCTATTTTTACTCTAAATAAAAATGGACTTTTACACCCAATTTGTGTTCTTCTTTTCAAGAGGACTTACAAATTATAGAACTTTCAGGTACCACAGAATCGAGATAGATGACCGTGCTGGGAATCAACATGCATACTCCGTAGCCATGTGACCCAGTTGCAAGACTGTCTCCTGGCAGACAGATCGTCATCACTTCAAATCCCCTTTCAGCTTCTGACCCCTCCTGTGTCACACAGGTCAAACCTCCTTTTCTTCTTTTTCATGTCTGCTTTCTCCCTTTTCACTTTCTTACTCTTAATTTAGACAATCTTATTCTGCAGTATTATTTGAATTAGATAAATACGCATAACTCTTTATTCCATCAACCATACTGCAAGAATTTAGACCATCTGTCTTCTAGCCTGGTTGGACAAAAGTCTATGGTGCACCTATTTTCATCCAGGGTAACCTTGCCCAGATCTCTGACTTGTCAAATAGAGCTTTAACATTTTACTCACCACTAACAATTCCTTGCCTTTGGCCACTGCCTATATCCTAATACTTCCTTCTATTAGCATTTTTTTCCCTATTTACATGCAACACCTAAAGGGCAAAGGGAAATAAAGTATGTGCTCACAATGCATGAACTGGCCCAAGACCCTCGGTACTCTCTGGATGAAGGAATACTCTTCTATTAAAACACCATGTGAGTGAGATGGGAGAATGAACTCATTCTGAGCTCTCTACCTTTATGCTAGAATTTGGGGATGAAAACATAATAAAGTAAGAAGAAAACGGCTTCTTTGGCAGACCATCTTATTCAGAAATACCATCTTCTGAGTTAAGCCCACTAATTCAGCATTCAGATTTAATGCATTGTTCATGAAAAATGAAAACCACTGATAACATATTTTTTTCTATGAGATGTTCAAAAAAAAATCTCAAGCCACTGAAAGAAGAATTAATTTGCCTGTAATGAAACTGACATGCAGGAAAAATTTAAAATCAATCTTGTGCTTAAAAGCAGAACAACACTGATGGTGCCTCAATATTTCCTCCCTCTTCCCACTGCTAGCTTGTTACCAGTGAACACATATTATGCATATTACCCACAAATCTCTCCCTTATTTAAATTTTAAAAAGAAACACCATGTTTTTAATCAATCTATTTGCACTTGGCTGTCAAAACTCACAAAGGCACTTTGATTTCCTTTCATTATTCTCAAGAGAACCAAATGCGGATGAATAGAATAGAGAATAAAAAGGAAGAAAAATTAAGGGTTAATACACCTTGTTAAAGTCAGACAAACAAAAAAAAAAAGGATGTGTTTATTCACGGCCTGTTAAAAAATTCTTGCTATGCTTCCTTCCCATTGACAATTACCAGAATCATCAGGTATAAATGCAGGCTTTTGTCCTTTAACTATCAGATTGTTCTTCCATGGTTCTTTGTTCTATTTCACAAGTCACAGCTCTTGTTATCAGAGCAGTTCAATCTCTTGACTGTGAATTGCGAGGGTTTAGAGGCTGGGCAGAAAAATCACTGAAGACTTTAGGGATGTATCATTTTGGTATTGTTGGTCAAAGCTCTTCTACTGACAGGCAAGAGACCAAACATTCATTAAAGGACCAAACAGATGGGGTCAGTTGACTCCTAGCAAGTTTTGGGTATTGGGAGCAAGGGTCTCCACAGGGATGGCAGAAACGCTGTTGGTTTCACAAACTGGCTGATTACTAGAACTTCCTGAGTGTGGTTTCCAGATTTAGTAAACAAAAATACAAACAGCCCAGCTAAATTTGAATTTCAGGTAAAAACAAATAATTTTTCAGTATAAGACCCCTTTGCTGGAAGTGCATCAAGAGGGGAAATATTTCTTTGAACAGATCTATGGAATGGAAGGAGAGTAGTATGATGAGGAGGGATGAGTGCATTTAATACATAAGAAGAATATGTGACAAATTTGTGATTTCCTTTCATTGTATTTATTCCTGGCAGAATACAAAGTGTATCTGTAAGACCATATTTATCCAGGGCTCCTTGGAAATGATTTATTCTATAGAGAAATGTTTTGTTTGTTTTCATAATTGTTGAGGGGTTACCTCTTTAAGTAGTAAAACATTTTACATTCTAACTTCTAGGGATGAAAATCTTTCTTAAATGTGTCACACATATATTCTTGCCATTTCAAAAAGAAAACACTGCTATTAATTATTTTTCCCTGAAGAGCCAAGGGTATTATTATGAACATCTATTGTTGTACAACATTGATACCATTAAAATTAACTGAAACATCTGCTGGGCTATTTGCCATTTCACTAAATGTACCTATGCTTGTGTGAGCTTTAAGTTTTTGCATCTGCTTTTGTTGTTTATGTTTTTATGTTGTCATTTATGTTTTCTCCCCAGTCAAGCTATTAACTGTTATTCTTTCTCCTTTCTAATTTTTCTAAAATTCTCTACCCCTTGCTAAGATTTATAAATCAGACAGCAAGGAAATAAATCCAGTTCTTAGGATTGTTTGTAAACAAAAAAAAGCCCAATTTAAGGTCCAAACAGGGTTTATGTGAACAAAGTACACTAGTAGCTAAAAATAATGGTCTTTAGCTGTTAAAATAGTTTGCCACATACATATTCAACTGAAATTGATTGCTACTCAGTTCCAGGTAGGTGTAGTTATAAGGTGGCCAACTCCCAGGTAGTTGAGTGAGGTGTAATATACTCCTTGTGGATATATATAGTGGTATCTGAGATAAAAATTATTATCAGAGTAGAAAAAGATGAAATCAGTAGCTGCAAGGCAGGTGATTCTGGATCCAAGATACTGGGGTCATCCTGCACTGTCAAAAACAGTGTAGAATGAGATCTGACTCTTGCTGGCTTTTATGAACTTGTACCATTCATTTAATCAAAACTGTGCCTTGCTTTTCTCATTTGCAAAACAATGTAGATAATCAATACCATTGATTTAGGTATTGAGGAAGTGAGGATAATTTCTACTGTTCTCCTCATTTTTCTAAATTGGTCTCATGGTATGCAGCTTTTACTATTTTTACATGTGGTCCGCACATTGTTATCCTCAGTGAAAAGACTTTCAAATTTGAGGGAAGAGGGCTTCTTTTTTTTATGGTCATGATTCATAAGTGCAGGATTTCTATGCCCTGAACATGGGTTCCTAAGTTCCAATGTGCCCATGCATGGAGAACTTCTTGTCCTCCTTGGAAACACATTCTGAGCAAGGCCTGCCCTTTGGGGTTGTATCTATTCCCACTCCTTTCTTCTGTCAGTGATGGGTAAATGCAGTCCTAGACATTTAGGTATGAAGGCTAGCTGATGGGGAAGGAATAAGAAGCCTCGCTTATGATTCCAAGATTAAGCTTCTCATTGGTGACCCTTGCCAGAGAATCTCTGAACTGGGTAGGGTTCGGCTATGGTATGTGTGTGGCAGGGGGAGGGAGGAGGTATTGCTTAGATGCTTGCCCAGCTATTAATAAAGCTGATCATTTTTCCCCTCATTTGGCCAGGGTTGTTGTTGTATATAATTTTCTCTATAGCTAACTTGGAAGGAGAAAAGCAGAGCAGCATGAAACTCACTAAATTCCATCAAGAAATCTTATTACTGTTGGAGGATTATGGTGATTACATGATTTTTTTAAAAAAAGCTTGACATACAGTAGGCCCTCAGTTATTTAGTTATTTACCTCCCTCTTCTCTCCATGAAGAGAAGAGGAGAGGAACTGAATGGAGGGCTATGAAATGGGAAAAGTGGTAAACCATAGTGTTCTACCTGATCAAGAAGCTGGGGGGAATAACTAATGAATAATTGTAGAGCCTTTCAGAAAGATAAAGTCTATAGAAATGCAAAATAGTAATATCAGGGAAGTAGAGATGTCAGTTGAATATAAAGAAGACAGCTTTTATTCCCATACAAATATCTTGGTCACCATCAGCAGCGGTGGACAAGAAAACAGAAAGAAGGGTGTGTGACAGTTTAATAGTGTTTTGTTAAAAATAGAACGTGTTTTAAGAGTGTCTGGACTTTCTTTAAAATAAAAAGATGAGCACTGACTCACTTCCTGTTAGAACAGATTCAGAAGTGCCTCTGGCAAAAATCACTGGCTTTCCCACCTCCAATTTCCTATGTTAATTAAATTGGGAGGGCAAATTTGGTATATGAGAGGAACAATGTCAAGAAGCCATGTTGGCAGGCAAAATACCGCTTCATGTGGGAGCAGTTCGTGAGCTCTGGCCAGCTCAGCTTTCCACGCTGAATTCAAATCTCACTCCAGATCCAAAATGCTAGTCCATAATATCCCTCCTGAGGAAGTCCTAGGGGTTAGGATAAGCTCAAGAAAGACCATCTGCTTAAGGATTTATATTCAGAAACCTGGGACAATGGGGAACTCTTGGCTCATTCTCAGGGTGTTAAGGGTTTAGTGTTTCCCCAAATTTTGGATGATGATAAATGCTATGCAAAAAAATAGTTTCTACATCAAGATAAATTTAGGAAACACTGGATTTAAAAAAAATTAACAGATATTTTTCAACTATAGGAGTTCCTAAAACCTTTCATATGTTAATGTGAGCTGTACATTTCCAAAAGATAAAGACAATGTGTTCTCCAAATTTATTTGACTATAGAACTGTTTTACAGAGTGTTCATCAGGGCAAGCCATAAGGCACACTTTGGGAAATACTGTTCTGGGGCCACCTACAGATTTTTCTTTTTGTTTTGGGCATCCTAAGGATTTTCTAGAAAGAGCTGAATCTCCAGAAGAGCCAAGAAAGTAGATTCGAGAATTCAGCTGAAATCTGAAGAACCTATTGAGGTTGCATCTCAGTCCACTTTAGTACCAATATATGATTGCCTCATTTGCATGAAGATGCATATATATATATATATGCACCCAAAAGACATTTCTTTGATCTTAACAACATACAATTAGATTGAGACTCACCTAGTACCCAGCCAATGGTCCAGCCTCCCTGGCTATGACTGAATCAGGCAGACTTCACTTAGCAGAAAGCTCAAAGATGGGGGATGGGGAGCATGGTGCTTCCTTGTTTGAAGGTTGTGAGGCATCTCCAGTGGTGACCACCCACTACATAGCCACAAAGGAAGTTAGAGAAAAGGAAGAAAGGGACTAGTGTATGGTAAATTCTCTTTGGGTGCTATGAGCATGCACACTTAAGTCTGGGTTGCAGTGGCCAAGGGGCTGTCACGCAATGACCATTTGAAGCCATGCATCAACGTGTACAGCCATGGGTGTCTCAGATGGCACCACAGTATAAATATAGTCAAATCAGTTCAGTATCCAGAACTCAAAGGAGAGAATTGTGCTGAAATCATGGAAAAGGATAAAGAAGCCTCATTTTAATATGTTAAACACACACACATAACTAAGGCAGCCAATCTGAAACAGAAGCAGATGTATTCAGGGTACAAAGAATAACATTTTTAGCTAGCTCGGCTTCCTTTCAAACAGTTTTTTTCAACAGTGAGAGCTTTCTGAGAAATGCATTTATATAGGTACAAAGCATGTGTCTCTGTGGCAGCAGGAGTCCTTATTTGCATCAGATTTTCTTTAACACCTGTTTGTTTCAGAGGGCACTGCCTTCCTAGGAAACACTCCAGAAAAGGAATTACATAAAGAAAGGATGCTTTAGTTTGGAAAGATGAGGCAGTGCAGAGCATTCACAATTCCTATAAATCACCAAGTCTACTTTCCTTGGTGAATAAGAGAAAGGTACTTTAAAAAACTATTATTATGAGAGCTGTGATTACCCTTGTATACATAACTGCCTGATGCCTATTTTTAAACCATGTCCTTGGAACACAATGAGTATTCAATAAGGGATGTAGACTTAACTCTTCCAATAACTCAATCCTGCATATCCACTAAATCTTACATGTCAAATTGCCATAAAATCTAGATGTGATGCTGTTTTATTCTGTTGATTAGAATGATTTTGTATCTAACTCTATACATAGTCCAAACATCAACTTTGCACAGTCAGCAACAATCTAGATTCTTAAATATCCTGAGAAGGGGACATGGCATCTGGCTCTGCTTTAAATTGTGCTTACTGTCGACAACAGAAGTCTCTAAAAATGGCATCGGAGTTTATATTTATTCACATCTAATTTATTTCAGAGGGACAGACCCAGTTTCCAAATTGAAAGATCGTCTTCCTGATGACCATTAGGAATGGCCTGCTTTCTTAAGATGTGAAGGAAAAAAGAAGTTGAATGGCTTCTATGTACTATAATCCTTCATGTCCTCACAGTGGTGCTGTAAGCATGATAAATAATTTTGGATGTAGAATTACACTTAACTATTTGCTTTTAGGATATTTGTTTCTTTACCTGTCTTCCTACATTCAATACATCAGAGAATTTCAGTGTGGGTTGTGACCTTAAAGATATTATTGTCTAGGTCCAAATGCTATAGATGAAGAAACTGGGGCAGGACAAAACTAAGAGCTTCACTTAAGTTTAAATTGCTATTTCAGCTGGGCGTGGTGGCTCATGCCTGTAATACCAACAGTTTGGGAGCCCAATGTGGGCGGATCACTTGAGGTCAGGAGTTCAAGAGCAGCCTGGCCAACATGGTGAAACCCCATCTCTACTAAAAATACAAATATTAGCTGGGTGTGGTGGCCCATGCCTGCAATCCCTAGCTACTTGGGGGGCTGAGGCAGGAGAATCTCTTGAACCCAGGAGGTGGAGGTTGCAGTGAGCCAAGATAGCACCACTGCACTCCAACCTGGGCAATAGAGTGAGACTGTCCAAAAAAAAAAAAAAAAAAAAAGCTAATTGATACCAGAGTCAGCTTTTGCCACAAACTCTGACCCTAAGGCTAAAAGACCAGAGATTTGTGAACTCTCAAAATTTGCTAATGTTCTGCATCATGAAAGGATGGAAGGGTACATGAGCAGGCATACAACCAAAAGGAGAGAAGTTGGCTGCTCCATTTATTTTGTTTCCTGTCTCTTGTCTTCAGCATCAAGAGAAATGTTGACAGTGAAAGAACAATGGTTAAATGGAGAAAAACCATTATTCACTTTCAGGTACCTTTCTGGGCCTTTGGCACTCACAGTGGATTATGCATCAGGATGAAAACAGCTGATTTTGGTTCATGGCTATAGATCCTGGAGTTAAAAATGTCTAAAGCAGCACAAACAATTTTCTCATTTATTTGGAAGTATTCTTCTTTGCTGAGATTCTTACTTTCTTCCCTCTCAATTTTGGCAAAAACAAGTTTCATTGCCTCCACCAACACATATTCTCCCTGCCCTTCCTATATTCACCTTTGCTTAGTAGTGAGTAGCAGGCTCTGCTATACACGCTGAGTAAGAGAAGGTAAAGCAGTAGGAGCATGCTTATGGATACATTCTTTGCTATTAGCTGCTCTGGACAGACCTTTGGATGCTCTGCCTCTAGAATCATTTGGGGTCTGAGAGTCTGTGCTTAATCTGTCAGTTATGGCAGCCAAGAGCAACTTACATAATCACTGGCTTTTGACAATGTAGCAGTAAAATACTAGATAGGAAGGCATGTGAGGAGGTAATATGTATAATAATACATTTTTGTAGGTTTCAAAGTGTGTCCTTGGCTGCCTTCTCTTCTCATTTTACCTACTTTACTTGGGCTGCAATTACTCCCTTGATGTAGATGCTTCCCGAAATAGTGTTCAAGTCCAGGTTACAGATACCTATTTTCAACTGTCTCCTACACATATTAACCTGGATGACACACTAGCATTTCAAAAGCAACATGTCAAAACCCAACTTTTTGTTCTACTCCCACAAACCAGTTTATCTCCCACAAAACCAGCGTATCTCCCTGTATTTCCTATCTCAACGTATAGCATCTAAATCCACTCAGTAACCGAAGTCAGAATATTGTTAAACCATCCTGGATTTTTAATTGCCATAATATTTAACATCCAATTAATTACCAAATAAAATCTTCCAAATACCACCCCAATACATTCTCTTCCTTTCTCCCTTATCAAGGCTTTAGTTCAACATCTTATCTCATATAAATGATAAAATTTAATTCCTGGGCATATATAAAATATCACACTTTACAAGTAAAGAATATAGATTCTCTTAAACACATATGGGTTGTTTACAAAAATTGACCACATTCAGAAATAAAAAAGCAAATACCAATAAACAGAATTGTTATCTACAGATAACTATTTCTGGTAAAAATGCTATTACATTAGCAATCAATGATAAAATTTAACTAGATAAGAAAAAACCCTGTCCATTTAGAAACTAAATAACTCAAAGGCAACAGAAAAAAATCACAATAAAGTAAGAGGAACAATAATAAAAACATACAAATCAACTCTTATGCATTTTAGTTAAAGCAGATGTTAGTGGATAATCTATAACATTAAGTGTTTATATTATAAAGAAATACTTGTTAAAAATGAGCTCATGCATTCTAGAAGCTACCAAAAGAATAGCTCATAGAAATATATAGTATCATATATTACTATTATTCTATAATAAACTCATTGAAAGTAGGAAGAAAATGATAATAAAGATAAGTGCCCACAGTATTGGAAAAGACAACAATAGGAAACAATATAAAAATTAACACAACTAAAAGTTTACTCTTTAAAAAGGTTATGAATCATGCAAAACTATAAAACCCTGTAAGACAACCTATGCAATACCATTCTAGACATAGGAACGGGGCAAAAATTTCATGACAAAGATGCTAAAAGCAATTGCAGCAAAAGCAAAAGTTGACAAATGGATCTACTTAAACTAAAGAGCTTCTGCACAGCAAAAGAAACTATCAAGAGAGTAAATAGGCAACCTACAGAATGGGAAAAAATATTTGCAAACTATGCATCTGTCAAAGGTTTAATATCCAGCATCTATAAGGAACTTAAAAAAAATTACAAGAAAAAACAAACATCCCCATTGAAAAGTGGGCAAAGGACATGAACAGACACCTTTCAAAAGAAGACATACATACAGCCAACAAGCATATGAAAAGGAGCTCAACATCATTGGTCATCAGAGAAATGCAAATCAAAACCACAATGAGATATCACTTCACACCAGTCAGAATGGCTATCATTAAAAAGTCAGAAAATAACAGATGCTGGTGAGGTTTCAGAGAAAAAGGAACATCTGGTAGAAAAAGGAACTGTTGGTAGGAGTGTAAACTAGTTTCAACCATTGTGTAAAGCAGTGTGGCAATTCCTCAAAGAGCTAAGAACTACCTTCAACCAGCAATCCCATTACTTGGTACATACCCAAAGGATTATAAATTGTTCTGTCATGAAGATACATGCACGCATATATTCACTGCAGCACTATGGACAATAGCAAAGACATGGAATCAACCTAAATGCCTATCAATGGTTAGACTGGATAAAGAAAATATGGTACAAATAGACCATGGAACACTATGCAGCCATAAAAAGCAATGAGATCATGTCCTTTGCAGGAACATGGATGGAGCTGGAAGCCATTATCCTTAGCAAACTAACAGAGAAACATAAAACCAAATACTGCATGTTCTCACTTACACATGGGAGCTAAATGATGAGAACACATGAACACGTAGAGGGGAACAACAGACACTGGGGCCTCCCTGAGGGTGGAGGGTTAGAGGAGGGAGAGGATCAGGAAAAGTCACCAATCGGTACTAGACTTTATAGCTGAGTGATGAAGTAATCTCTACAACAAACCCCAGTGACATGAGTTTACCTATATAAAAAACCTGTACGTGTACCCTTGAATTTAAAATAAAAGTTTCAAAAAAGGTATCAACAAAGTGGTTGGCTTGAGAGATGGAGTTTGTTGGAAAAAGGCATAAAGAACCCTCACGGGAGGATGGAGATGTTTTATATCTTCTTCTCAGAGATGTTCATTTGGATACATTAGCTTTTTTTCCTGTATAAATTTTACCTTATTGAGATGCTATTTGGAAAGAGGATAAGGTAAGTTAGCCTCTGATAAAAATGTATCTCTAAAAGGAACAATTTTACAGGATCTTAAGAGGTTTAACAGGTTTTAATAGGTTAGGCAATACAATATATTTTATCAAATAATATCCTATGGGATTACTATGCCTTAAGACACACTTTGGGAAACTCTTATTTAAATGGTACTTAATATTTAAAGAAGACATTATATTATAACTTGTTTTTAAAAAATAAATGCTTCCCTCCAAAATTCTTTTGAAAAACTGTCTTGGGTTTGCATAGCTCACTGATGAGTGATTCCAGATAAATGACACATTACTGCAGAAAGTTGAAGATGTGGTTTGAATTTCACTATCTGAAACATAAAACTCATTCTCAAAAGTAGATGTTAGTGAATGGCACAAATTGAAAGATGTTATGAATCATCTGTCGATGGTAGTCAAAAAAAGTGAAGCAACAAATAAAGATAGGAATTATGAAGTGGACATGACTATAGATGTTAGTCAAAAATTGGATGTCACTATAGATTTAAAAAGATAAAGAGCTATTAAACATATTTTAGGAATTATTTATTGGAAAATTAAAAATGCTTATGTCAAATATTTTTAAAAATGTAAATGAAAAATTTTAATTTCTAAAACAATATAACTTAGAAAAAGGGACCCATGAAGAAATAGGAAATATTTACAGTTTTATAGTAACTTAAGAAATTGATCTAGTGGATACAAATCTTCCCACAAAGAAAACGTCAGTCCCAGATAAAATTATAGAAGAGTTCTACTCAACATTGAAGGAAAAAATAATAAAAACAATACAAATTTACCATACAACTCCTGCGTTTATAAAAATAGCAACCAAACACTTTACAACTTATTTTATTAGGCTACTAAAACATTAAAATTTCTTCCTAACCTGTGTCCTTGTCCCTTCTCTCACCTCTCCCAGATCTACCCTTCACTCTCAGAGTGATCTTTCTAAAATGCGAATCTGATCACTCCAGTCCTTTAGGGACACTCAAGGGTTCTTCATTATCACCAGAACAGAACGTCAACGTTCCTTCCTCTGGTAACCTGTCTTACTCATTTCATCTCTGCCTACCTTTCCAACCTCGTAATTTACTACTTCCTATTGTGCTATTGTTGCAGTTTTTAAAAGATGCCTCTGATTTTTACTTACATGTCCTCTGACTTCACACTCCTGCCTTTCAAAACTAGGTTTTGTTGGTCCCTCTTTTGGACCCGTAGAGAACTTTTGCCTGTCTTCACAATACCTATCCCATCTTATTGAACTCTGCTTATTATAACAGTTTGTTTTCCTCATGATGTTTTAAACTCCTTGAAGGAATTTGTGAGTCTTTAGGGTCCAGCACATGGCTGGCACATGGTGGGGTACAGGCTCTACTTCAGACATATCTTGGATAAAATGCTCTTTTGCACAGCTTGTCAGTCATCATCAAGTAGAATCCTGTATCTATGGGAAAATACACTCCAGGTTACAATGAACAGCCAAAATTGCTCTTTTAGAATATAACCTATTTTTAAGTCAGAGTCTGTCTCTATTAGTGATGAAAAGTTTCTCACAAGTTTGGTATATGGAGAGACAATAAAAGCATCGCCTCTCTCTCCTAGGTACTTTCAAAAGACAGGAAACTCACAGTTGCTCTAATATGAGATACCGATGATATTGGGAAACATTCTTCAGTGCACAGACACATGGCATCCTGAAAAAAAATCAATGTTTTACCTTCCTCCCTGCTGAGTTTCATTTCACAATAGAGAACTATCATTATAAGCCCCCAAAATGTACCTGTTCAATTTTTCATCTGTGAACAACACTGATTTCAATTAAATCCAAAATAGATACCCCAGAGTCCTCCCTAGAATTTTTAATATTTGGCCTTTAATATAAATTGATCCTTTGCTATTGAGTCAGTAACACAAAACCAAAAAAAGGCTTTAAGAATTATTAAAGTCACAGGCAGTGCACAGGACATACTTGAGAACATGTGCTGTAGAAAACACAGCCTTACATAAAGAAGTCACTTATAAGGCCGATAAAAGATGCTAAGATGCTCATTCCCCTCCCCTTGCATTGGTACCTACAGTTCCCAGCGGAAGAGGGGGTCTCATCCTGGCTGCTTCTCAGGAGCATCTCTCATTCTAGGGCATCAGGAACTCAAAATACATAAGGATATTTTTGTGAGGGGTCTTGATAGTGGGGAATTACTGGGTATTCCTATTTTTGGAGACTGCTGAAGAAGTGGGATGAGGCTAGGGGACACTACAATGCCAAGGACATGAGACTATACAAGACTGGAAACAGCAAACATGACTTTTGGCATTCAGTCTGTTCCTCTGACCACTGGACCTTGAAAACAGGTGCTGGAACCTTATGGAAAGCAATTAGAGCTTCCATCCAGACTACAGGCTTTTGCCAATGTCAAAAAGATGACAAGGTTACCAGCCCGAGGAATTTCACACTATGGCTCTCTTCTTCAGTATTGTGCCAGAAATGCATTTAATGATGGAGTTCTGCCATTTATAATATGTGTCACTTTGGGAGAGCAGAAGAAACTAATGCTACTTTTATTTATGCCGTTTCATCTATCTGAGACCAGCATTTATTAAGCATGGTGCTGAGATGACACTTGATTTCCCCTCAGTTCTCTTTTATTGTTTTTGCATGTAAGTCCTGGGAAAAATAATACTGCTTTGGACAGCAAATGACTTAAATGAATCAGATATTGTCTGGGTGTAGGTATTGCTAAGAGACCAACTTAATTATTAGTTGTTATCATGGTTATTGCAACATCTAGTTTCCTGCAGACTAGACTTCAAAGAGAAGGCAGTTGACAGCTCTGGAATCCAAAGAAGGGAGGCAAAAAGGAAGAGCAGACAAAGCATTAACTTTAGAGTCCCATTTCTCTTGCCTACTGGCTGCATATCCAGGAGCAAGTTACTTCCACCATCAACGCCTTAATTTGTTCATCTGTAAAGTAAAACTAATAGTTTTGTTTGCTGAAGGCTTTAAATAAATTGCTATCTATAAAGCATTTGGCACAGTTTTTGGCACACAGCAGGTGCCCATTGAATGTTAAGTCCTGTTTCTTATTTTTAAGACATACTTTGCTAAGAGAGCTCAGGGAAAAGATGTGGTCCACTAAGCAGGTATTACATATTAAACTGAATCAGAGGCAGCTAATTATATCTTTGCTAGCTTAATTTCAGAGAATGAGCAGTATAACTTTTGGGGCTTTGTTTGAATTCTTGGTCCGGTTCTACATAGATTAAACCTAAGAGGTAAACAACAATCCTAATAATTTAATGTTAGTCCTATACCAGAATAATTTGAATATTTAAAACAAACTCCCTTTCTTTTAAAAACTGCACCAGTCAGTTGGTTTTCCATCTCAACCCTGGACTGTTAAACAACTCCAGCATACCCAGTGTTATTTGCTACAGTCTCCTTCAAGCCTTGTTGCTTGCTTCCAGCCTGTTCCCACTTGGATCTAATTCCTGTCTAGTTTCTGACATTGGCTTCAGTTTTTCTTCCTGATTTTGCCTATCCATTGCTAAGGTCTGAATGTTTGTGTCCCGCATAAAATTTATATGTTGCAACCTAATCCTCAATATGATGGCAGTAAAAGATGAGCCCTCTGGGAGGTGATGCTGAGATGATACTTAATTTCCCCTCAGTTTATATATATATAAGTGGAAAAAGATCACCTATCACTGAAAACCTACCCCTCAATATCCAATCAAATGATTTTAGTTTACCCTAAACTTTACAAAAGAATATTGTAGTGAGCTTATTCAACTGTAGACTTAGTACATCTTATCTTGCTATTATCTAGCTAACAGAGAAGCTTTAGTATATCTGTCTACCTGCAAGGCTCAGAACAAAACTTTGCAGATGGCCAGATTTGCAAAAACCTGAACCCAGGACCCTACCTTGGTATTCAGCAAAGTGGAAGATGAGGTGGAGTCCTGTTCTGATCCTCCAAAAGCCTGATTCTGAAGTTGCTTATAACCTGACCTTTTTACTCTGTGATTTTACAGATACGCAGCCTCTGATATTTATATAGAACTTATTCCTACTGTTATCAGAGCACAAAGGAAGAACATAGGAGGAAAAGCACAAGAGGTAGAATTATTACTCTGATTGTTGTTAATATTAAACCTCTAGTGCAAAAAGCATTAGTTTTAAGTCATCTTAGACATGGAATTTGCAGGAAATAAAGTATAGGTGTCAGAGACTTTACAGCTTTCTTTACAAAAGCCTCTCTTATTTGCAGCTTGCCTGTCTTCATCTCCAACCTGTCTAGATGTTTGACCTTCTGTCCGGCACTTCTGTCTTCAGTCAAGAGTGACATAAGCTGTTCTAGGTCACTCTTTAGGATTCCAAACCAAGTCATCCTTGCTGTTTGTCTTGTATCCCATGATCATGTACTTAAATTTAGATAACATAACTTTTGGCTTTTTCTCAAAGTCTCGACTTAGAGACTAATTCTGAAAAATAACTGA
The DNA here is from genome assembly GCF_029289425.2 of Pan paniscus. NCBI lineage: Eukaryota > Metazoa > Chordata > Mammalia > Primates > Hominidae > Pan > Pan paniscus. Next base: position 113,906,048 of record NC_085926.1, read on the forward strand.
ATTCCTATGTTGTTGCTATACTGCCTTCCCTGTCCTAATGCCCGTCCGGTTCAATATCTGTCTAGGGCTGGTAATTGGCTTTATTATAGACGGTCTTTGCTCCTCCTCCATCCTTAGCTTTGATCTTTCTTCAGCCATCCCAAAGACACAGATTTCAGATCCCAGATGCTTTCTGAAATTCCACGTTTTGATTCTAGAGTTTTGATCCTCTGCCTACCTGCCCAGGCATCACATCTCTGCTAGTTGTCCATCTAGGCTTTTCTGAGTCTGCACAATCTTGCAAGTGGTCCTTTCATGCTTGTCTCTGTCTTGAAATATGAGTATAAGAACCAGTTGGAAGAGCTCCAAATGAATGGCAAATGCTCAGGTATCTTCTGTGGTTGTTGTTGTTGTTCCCTTGGTGTCATCATTCACCTAGCTTACATTAGTTCTTGTCTTTTCTTCAGCAGCAATGTAAGAATCCTGCCTCTTCCAATCCCCGTTCAGTACATCTTGGTTTGGGAACTCCTAGCTAGATATTGGTTTAATCTGTGGGTTTCTATTTCCTCTTTTTTCTTTTATTTAAATCAAGAAATGCATCACTTGTTAAAATAGGGAGCATCAGGCCAATATTTTGAATGTCTTCCTCTATTGGAGTTTTGAGGGATAGTGCCACAAAGATAAAGCTTGATGTGTTGCAAATTAAAGAGATAATATAATCTGTGCTCTCTCAGTTTTGGGGGGGCGTAGTAAGAAGCCAGTCAGGATAATATACTTTAATGAGAAGTTTGCCTTATTACTGAGGTGATAATTTTGCTCTAATCTAGCTCCTTTACATAAGTTTAAAATATCTGGGTTTCACTCTTCTAAAAAGAAAACAAAAATTTATCCTGTTTGTGCAAATATGTTTATGGTAGTTATTTTGGGCTTGCAAATTCGTACAAGTCATTGATGCAATGTGCTCATATCAGTGTTGTTGGTCTCAATCATAACAATATTTTTCAGATTATGGATTTTTTTCTCATTTGATCATTATATTTACCCAGGGAGAAAGGTAAGAAAACATTGTTCTTATTCCCAGTTTAAAGTGGAAGCAGAATATCAGAAAAATTATGCAAAGTGTTTAAAGTCCCATAGCTAGTAAGAAGTAGAATCCAGGTCTTTTGCTCAATCTTCTCTTTTTTCTACCAAGCACTCCTCAAAGTTTTTCACCTGGGAAACAGAGTTATGCAAATATTTGCTCCTAAGAATTTGGAATATAGTTTGAAAGTTCTGTTGCAGATGTAAAATTTCTTTGATGTTTTATATTTTATTTTGAAAAACCAGGCAAGTTTTGCTTTCTTCCCATAATGTATCAGTGTGTGTTTTAATATAAGTAATGCCTTCTCTAGCTAACTACTCTACCCCCATTTGATTTTTTAATTAAATTTTTCTATTTTGAGACAGCAAAAAAGACAAAAATTCACATGCAGTTTTAAGAAATAATACAGAGATCCTTCTGTATCCTCTACCTAGTTTCTCCCAACGTTAACATCTTGCATAATCATAAGATCAGGATTTAAAAAGCAGATATTGAGCTTGATATAGTTAAGATACAGAATTTCCATCACTACAAGAATCCTGCATATTGTTCTTTTATAGCCACACCACTTCTCTCCTGTCCTCACGCCCTCCTCAACACTGCAAACCACTAACCTCTTCTTCATTTCTATAATTTTGTCCTTTCAAGAGTATTATATAAATGAAGTTATAGAGTATGCAACTGTTGGCATAGACTCTTTTTCTTTCAGCATAAGTCACTGGAGAATCACCCAGGTTGCTGCATCTGTCAGTAGTTCATTCCTTAATGAGCTACTCAATGTTCAATAGTAGAGCAGGGTGACTATACTTAACAATGACATATATTTCAAAATAGCTAGAAGAAAGGATTGAAATGCTCCCAACACTTAGGAATTATAAATCCTTGAGAAGATGATAGCCTAAATACCCTGACATGATCATTTACACATTCTATGCATGTAACAAAATATCACATGTATCCCATAAATATGTACAAATGTCATGCATCAATTTTTAAAAGGAACATGTACTTTGAAGAGTTGTGAAATTAAATGAAATTATATATAAAGCATTTTACACATGGTAAAAGCTCAATAAATGACAGCTATAGTAAAAATATATACAGTTGTTTCTTCTTATTGCTATGTAGTGTTTTGTGGAATGGATGTACCACAGTTTCTTCAATCATTGAGAAACATATGGGTTGTTTTTGGTTTATAGCTATTATGAATAAAGTTGCTATATACACTTGTGTATGGGTTTTCATTTTTGTTTTTCTGAGACAGATTCTCACTCTTTCGCCCAGGATGGAGTGTAGTGGAGCAATCACTGCTCACTGCAGCCTCGACCTCCTGGGCTCAGGTGATCCTCCCACCTCCTGAGTAGCTGGGACTATAGGTGCCTGCCACCACGCCTGGCTAATTTTTTGTAGAGACAGGGTTTCACCATGTTGCCCAGGCTGGTCTCAAACTCCCGGGCTTAAGTAATCCATCCTCCTTGACCTCCCAGAGTGCTGGGATTACAGGTGTGAGCTACCGTGCCTGGCCTACATATGGGTTTTTGTGTGACCATAGCTCTCTCATTTATTTGAGACAAATGTCAATAGTACAACTGCTGGAGCATATAGTAGCTGTATGTTTAATTTTTAAAGCAAAAGCCAAAATTATTTTCCAAAATGGCTATACAATTTTACATTCCCACCAACAAAGTATGAATTATTCAGATTCTTCACATCCTTCTCATCATTTGGTGTTGCAATATTTTTTATTTTAGCCATTTTGATAAGTGTGTGGTGATCTCTCATCGTGGCTTTAATTTGCATTTCCCTAAACGGCTAGTGATGTTAAACATCTTTTACTTAACATCTATATAACCTCGTCAGTGAAATGGTTGGTTCTTTTGTCCATTTTAAAATTAGATTGTTTTTTGCTGGTGAGTCTTGAGAGTCCTTTATACATTCTAGCTATCACTCCTTTGCCTGATATGTAGTTTCTCTCACTCTGTACCCTGTCTTTTCATCCTTTTCACAGGTCTTTTGCAAAGCAGAAGTTTTTAATTTTGATGAAGTCAATTTATTGACTTTTCCTTTTACGGATCATGCTTTTGATGTCAAGCCTAAGGACACTTTGCCTAACCCTAGATCGTGAAGACTTTTTTCTAAAATGTTTTACAGTTTTACATTTACATTTAAGTCTGTGATTGATTTGAAGTTAATTTTTATACCAGGTGTTAGATGTAGGTCAATGTTTAATTTTTTCTTTTTGTGCATGCATGTCCAACTGCTGCAAACCTCTTTGACACCAACCCCACTGGGAGGAGGAGGGACCTCTTGTTACTCTTGGGTGGGTGTGGAAAGCCAGACTCTCCATGTGGACTCCACTGAAACTCAGAGTGAGAGGTGGCTCCTTACTGGTCAGGGGATATGAAAAGCTCAGCTCCATCCTTGGCCTCCTCTGACACCATCTCGGCAAGGGATACTGTGTTGCATCATTGCAGCCACATGAGTGTAGAAGTCTGGGCTCCACACTTGACCTTTGCTGGCACGAGTGGAGCTGTAGCCAGTTTTGTTTGTTTGTTTGTTTTCCCCTGTGGTATTTGGCTGGTCTAGTGTGGTTATTGTTTAAAACATTTTTTGTCTTCCTATTCTGCCTCTCTTTTGGTCTTTTGGCTTTAGAAGGCAGGCTTTTGTTGAGGCTTCCTTTGTCTGTGTCCATTGGCATTTTCAGGTTGCTGGCTTCCTCAACTCTGGGATATACGAGACAAAAAGAACACTCAGGGAACTTATGGCCATGCTGTTCCTTACATCCTGAGGTCCCTACCTAGTCTGTTCTTCTCTCCAACTTTCAGAATCTTTTTGGGTTTGTTTTATATGGAATATTCAGGGGTTTTAGTTGTGTTTTTCTAGAAGTATAGGGACAAATATGTGTATTCCATCTCCTCAAAAGTGGATTTCCCCGAGTTAGATTTTTAAGTAAAACTTGATGGTCTAGAAAACACGTGATGTTTATTCTGGCAGGCAATTATTATTTTAATATGCTCTTCAAAGTCCATAGCACAAGTCTATAGCGAAGACAGATGCATCAATAAATTACAGAATTTTAATGTTGATGATTAAATTAAGAGAAAAAAACTGGTCTTTATCAGTTGTATAATCTGCCTGTATAATGACACCTAGTGGAGAGAATGTAAATGATACTATGTTTCTCTCTGACTTCATATTCCTCTACATTTGTAGTACGGTGTTTCTCATGCAGTTGGTTTTATTGACATCTCCAGCTCACCTGGCTGCGTGACAAAGCCATGGTCTTTTTGACCTGCAAGCTTCTGACAGGCTACAAATATTTACTGAATGCACCACAGGGTAGAGACTTTTGCTGGGTGCTTAGCAGACTAGCAGGAGCCGGTGTACTATGGCCCTCAGCCTCCCCAGGGCAAGGACTTCAGAGAGCTAAAGGGTGTACAGGTATTTTAGGTTAGAAAAAAATGCCCCGGAAATGCCTTTCTTCAACAAAGTTCTTTTGAAGCTTGGTTTGAGTATTATCTTAAGAAAATAAAAATAAGTACACTCACCTTAATTGATGAGGAATCTCTCTTTGACATGGAAATGAAAGAAAAAAGAGTAATGCCTCAGTTTTGTGGGCTCTGTGACAAAACCTGAGTTTTCCCATGAGGTTCTTCCATAAGAAGGGGACCTATGTCTTTTTCATGCATGTGTCCCAAGTGCCTACCATGATGCCTGGCACAGAGTAAGGGCCGAAATCTATCTATGTCACGCTGAATGAACCATGTATTAAATGAATCATGTATTAAACCCTGTGTAGACCTTGAAAAGAGAGTTCCAGGGAACTGTATTTTGTAAATCCAAAAGAATAATTAAATCTTTAAAAAAATAAAAAGATAAAAAGAAAAGAAGGAAAGTCAAGATACAGAAACCAAAGACCATTAAGACCAATAAGTTTCATAAGATAATCATAGGACTGTGGCAGCTCCGCAGATACAAGTTAGAGTGATTAAAAGAAAAATAGGCCCTCAAAAAAATGGAAGACCTAGAGATCCTTGACCAAACTTTAGTCAAGCTCCTCTGAGCCCTCTTTGCATCGATGTTGACTTTGCTCTGCCACCTCCACAACCCATTCCCCTTGCAGGGCTTGCACAGATCACTTTTAGCAAGAATCTTGCTAAGCCAGTTTAGAGGGAATCCTCTAACCCTCAATATCCAATCACCCTCAATAGCTGATCAAATTTCTCATCCCGCACCACCTCAACCATAATATCTGTTCACTCTGGCTTGTCTTCAGCAGGAATCCTGTTAGGTTAGTTTAGCAAGAATCCCCCTATCGTTGGTGTTTCCTCTCAATAATTTTCCATACACTGACTGTGCTTTCCACCCAGTGTCTCTAAATCTCCACTTGTTCTTGTTGCATTCAGAGTTGAGCCCAATCTCTCTTCCCTATTGCGATAGTCTTGACATTGTTTTAACAAATACCGGGATAATTTTTTTGTTTACTAGTGGACTAGAGAGGCTTCCTCTTTCCTCCATCCCTCTCTTATTATATTTCTTTCTTTTACCTCTAATAGTTAGAAAAACTGAAGAGATAAGCATCTCTCTCATAAACGGGCAGAACTGCTCCTTGTTACCCATAGATCTTTCCTTTTAGCTGCATATCACATAAAACCCTACCTGTTGTGTCAGGAAGAATGTGGTGCTAAGTACTCTCAAGCACATAGATTTTAGAGGCTTCTCCATTCTTCCTAACCTTTTAGGATTCTTTTGCACTGCTGGGAAGATGGAATTGGGAAGTACATTTTTATACTTAAAAGGTCTGTATCCTGGGTTAGACTCTAAAGGGGGTGCAAGAATAATCACCTTGAAAGAGGCAAGGTGGGGAGGGGTGTGTTAGGTACTTCTTTTATTTTCCTGGAAGCCAGAAAGCAGCCAGAGGCTGGCATCTTGCTGCGATATAGAAACAGTTTGAAAAGGGATGTCCTCTTACCCTTTCCTTGCTGTTATGTAAGTTAAACTAAAATTGGGGCACCTGGGATTTGCTGCACCTTTCCATTCCCTTTGGTTTTCTTCAGTTGTGACCAAACACTCCAGTGAAGTTTGACATTCCTAACTTTTCTGAGACAACTCCCATGCTATTCAAGATGGCTAACTCAGCTCAATTATATTGGGCAATATCTTGTTGATGACTGAAGTGATAAATATAGAAGTAGAGAAATGAGATGGAGTTTCTCCAGTGTCTGCTTGCCTAGTTGTAAAAGGTGTTGTTGACTACAGAATTTTTCTGCTGGAAAAGACCTTTGATATCAACTAGGTCAGTTCCTTCCTTTTTTATGGATGGGAAAAAGAATTTTAGAGAGGTGAAACAATATAACTTAGATTTCCCAGCAGTTAAAGGCTGGAATGGTTTAAGAATCTGTAACTTCTTACTCAGGATTTTCTTCCCATCAGTGTACATAAAGCTCCTGAGTTCACTTACTGCAGCCTTTTAAGTGGCAGTCTTGGGATATGATCTGTGGATGGAAATTAGGAATATCCTTTTTTTTTTTTTGACAGAGTCTCGCTCTGTTGCCAGGCTGGAGTGCAGTGGCGCAATCTCGGCTCACTGCAACTTCCGCCTCCCAGGTTCAAGCGATTCTCCTGCCTCAGCCTCCCAAGTAGCTGGGACTATAGGCACGCACCACCACGCCCGGCTAATTTTTGTATTTCTAGTAGAGACGGCGTTTCACCATGTTGGCCAGGATGGTCTCAATCTCTTGACCTCATGTTCTTCCTACCTTGGCCTCCCAAAGTGCTGAAATATCTTTTACTAGATACAGCCCCTAGAACACTATGCTGACTTTGGCCTAGAAGGAACAGTGCTTAACATATAAGTTACCAGAAATGCCTTGCAAAGGCCATCCTGTTTTCAGTCAGACTCACTTGGCAGAGCATGAGTGAGATTTTTTTTTACTTTATAGATGAATAGGCTACATCTGAAATGTGGAATATTAAAGCTTAAGTCCAACACCGATCATTCAATAGAGAGATAAATGCAAGCAGACAAAGAAGGCCACAGAGAGTGCTTGGCCCCACCTTAGGGGATATCTCCCACCTGCCTTTTCTCTTCAAAGCCTGCTGCTTAATCAGCTGGGGTGTGAGCAGTAGAGGGATTCAGAATGAAAAACAATGGAGAGCTGCAAGGGGCTCAGCAGCCAAGATAAAAACAAACAGATGTTTATGCAATGGGACATGAAATTCAACACATATGAAACGTACAATAAGCAGATAGAAATTTAATATACCTGCCAAATGTCACCTCTTCACCTCAAGTGTAAATTCCCATCATTTAACAGATCTTAATTGTTCTGTATAGCTCAGATCAAGAGAAAAGAGGCCCAATCACTTATAATACTGATATATAAGGTATTTCAAATTAAGAAAAATCTCCATGGTGTTTTGTGGTAGTCACCTTTACCTTCTCTTGCACTCATTTCATTCACTCGTTTATTCATCCATCCATTCTTTCATTCATTTTAAATCCAACTTTCCAGGTATTGTAGCCTATAGGAACTTGAAAATATTTCTTGAGTAAAGAAACAGATGAATGTAATTTCATTTATTTCTCATGATAACAATCTGATCAAGTAGATACTATTCTTCTATTGCAGATGGGAAAATTAAAGCTGTGAGATTTTGTCACTTGCCTAAGGTCAGGAATCATATTCAAGTCTATCTCTCTATCTCTGTCACCCAAGCGTTACACACATTGCACGAATGCCTTTATATTTCTGAAATCCTGGGGAGGATAGAAATAGAAAGTAGTAGGTTGGAAAGTAAGTGGTAATAGTCTCCTTACAAAGGCTAGCTTCATTTTTCTATGAATGAGATCCCTAATGTGTATATTATGAAAAAGTCTAAGTAAGAGGACAATAGTTCTGCAAAATACCAAGCAGAGGAACAAGGGCCTCTGCTAATGAGTTCCTGAAACTTGCCTGGGGCTTGCAGCTGGAAAGAAGGAAATGATTGCATCCCAAGGCACAAAATGACTTACTGCAGATGGTTTCAGATATTTCCTAGGTTGGGAAACTGAAGAGAAAAATAAAATATTAAGGTAAGGCTTGAACTAGGACATTAAACAATGCTCAATAGCTTTGGGCAATCCCTCGACACTTGCTTCCATACTTCTTACTTGCAAGCAACCTTTCCCTTTCTACCACTTTAGCCTATTGTTTATTACGTACCTTTGCTTCTATATTGTTGCTGCCTTCTGAAATAAAGTGTTTCAGTCCAGAGATCATAGAACTTCTGGAGTAACAGGACCCATCTCTCCGTGATTTCCTCTTTATCACTTTTCCAGAGGTAGCTCCATTACCACCCCTGATTCCTTCCGGATACTTTTAAAACTTACTTTTACTTTTACTTTTTCCTACTCTCAGAAACTGCATAACTCATATCTTTTATTTTTCAGCATCCCTAAAGGTCATTATATATTTAAATATTTTCCAATTTATTCCATCCCTTCCCGTTTTGCATCAAACACTCTTTTAAATTAATGACCTTTTTTTTTTTTTCAAGTTCATAACTACTAAATATCTGAAAACACGCTTTGGAGGAATATAGCACCCCCAGTAGGGAGATGGGTTAATTTGGTGTCTTTTAGATACTCAAAATAGAATGGGATTTTCTTCACTTTTTCCATTTTTACAATTTGCTTGAAAAATTATAAAACACTTTATTGAGCATAGTACATTAACCTTGCAAATATGCTAGTAAATCTGCTGCCTCACCAACTTCCATAAATATAAAAATTATCTCTGTCCTTCAGAAAGATTTTAATTACATACTATTATTTTCTGAAAGCACCTCCTGTTTCAAATTGAAACAGTCCTTAAAATGCAAGTACCCTTCAATTAAAGTTCCATGAGAAGCAGAGCAGAAATCGGGGCCAGTGCTGTGGCTGTGGGCAGGGGTCAGGTCAGGTTCAACTGCACATTTTTATCTACTGACCTCTCTGGCCCTCTGATCCTTCAGTCACTGGCCATTGCTTCTTACTGGGGGACAAAGAAGGATTTTTATTTTTCCAGTGCCATTAAGACCCTGGGTCTATTAGTAGCTTCTTACGTAGAGAGATTACTAGCACATATCTAGGATAAGACCACATTATTCCAAATGATGCAAAGGTTAAGGATTATTCTTCTTGGCCTGGATAAAAAATAGCCAAGGGAAATGAAATGTACAAGATTTCTCCCAAAGCTGAGAAATGAATGATGTTATCTGTTATGATATTACATGTTCTTTCAGTAAAACAAATCCAGATTCAATCATTCAGGCAACACTTTCTGAAATCATGATAACCTCTTAGAATAGCCTGCTAAATTTTGAGGTGGGAGAAGGGGGCATTTTGTTATCTCTCTGGCCAAGACTCTTACCTACATCAGTCTCTCACTGGCATGGCTGTGATGGAAAGCACAGGAACCAGCCCCACAGTCAGCCCAATTATTCTGGCCCTGACTATGGCTTTGGCTGAGTGATGATGAACTGCAACTCTCAGTGGCTGCTTTGCTCAGAGTAAATCCCTCGATAGCTTCATTTTTAGATTAGGGACAAAATCTTAAAGAACAGATTTTTTTTTTTTTTTTTTTTTTTTTTGTCCCTGCTTCATGGTACTTATAGCTCAGAGAGATGGGAGGTACTCTTAACTGTCTCAAAAAGACTTTGGAATGAGTTAAATTTGGCCAGATCAGATAATGCTATCATTTATGTAGCGTTTTCTGTGTGCCAACCTTTGTGCTAAATTCCTTACATGTATTTTTCTCATTTAATCTTGTAACAATCCTATGAAATAGAGGCTAAATGATTGCCTGAGGCTACAAAACTGGCATAGGGAAAACTCAGACCTAATGGACTCACACCTCTAATCTTAACGCTATCTACAATATCTCTTGGGAGATGGACTAAGAGAGATGAAATTTCTGCTCTAGAAGAGTTGATGCTTCTCTACTTCCTGTAGGGCAGACCACACAGCACTTGAAAAATTATGCTTCCTCCCCCCACACTCCTCACCCCCACTGTCCTGCCGGATATTGGGTTGTCAATAGGACATTCTAAATTTAGCTTCCTGAATCTAGAAATTAAATGACAACATGATCCATTCAGAGTCCTGTTTCTATAGGCCTGGGCTTTTTTGGCCCTAAGGGCAAAAGAGTTGCAGGTGACGTTTCTTGTGCTTGCCAGACTCATGAATGCATAGTCTAGGAAGATTTAATAACTAGATAGCTTCTCAACTAGTTAAAGCAGCTTAACCATACCAGCTGAGAAAGAGGGTATAAGTGCCTTACATCAGGCCCAGGCTTCTGCTGGCCAACACTTTGTTTTCACTGTAATTCTAGAGGTCAGGTTTGGGTTGAGCATGTATGTGCATAGGTAAATATGGTGTGTATGTATAAATGAGTGTGAATGGGGGTCTGGGATGTGAACATTATCATCTCTGTTGCTTGTTTCTTTCTTTTCTGCATATGAAACTGTGACAAAACAGGTTATTTACTTATTTATTTTTGAGATGGAGTCTTGCTCTGTCACTTAGGCTGGAGTGCAGTGGCGCGATCTTGGCTCACTGCAACCTCTGTCTCCCGGGTTCAAGTGATTCTCCTGCCTCAGCCTCCCGAGTAGCTGGGATTACAGGCATGCACCACCATGTCTGACTAATTTTTGTATTTTTAGTAGAGACGGGGTTTCACCATGTTGGCCAGGCTGCTCTCAAACGCCTGACCTCAGGTGATCCACTCACTTTGGCAAAGTGCTAGGATTACAGGCGTGAGCCACCCACCGTGCCCAGCCCTTTGACTACTTTAGATACCAATATAACTGAAGTAGCATTTGTCATTTTGTGACTGGCTAATTTCATTTAGCATAACATCCTCAAGCTCCAACCATCTTGTAACTTATAACAGAATTTCCTTCCTTGTCAGTAACTGAATAATATTCTCTTGCATATATACCACATTTTTCTTATCCTTTCAATGAATATTTAGGGTGTTTCTACCTCCTGGCTATTACAAATAATGTTGCAATAAACATGGCAGTAGAGATATCTCTTAAAGATCCTGATTTCAATTCTTTTGTATAAATACTCAGAAGTGAGATCACTGGATCATATGATAACTCTTAATTTTTAAATTGTTTTGAGGAACCTCTTTACTGGTTTCCATACTGGCTGCACCATTTTACATTCCCACCAACAGCGCACAAGTTTTCTAACTTCTCTACATCCTATCCAACACTTGTTATTTTCTATTTTTTCCTCTCTCTCTCTCTTTTTTTAATATGACCATTCCTACAAGTGTGGGACAATGTTTCATTTTGGTTTTGATTTGCATTTTCCTAATTATTGGTGATGTTGAACATCTTACATATACCTGTTGGCTTCTTGTATGTCTTCTTCAGAGAAATGTCTATTCCAGTTCTTTGCCCATTTCTTAGATCAGGTTTTTTGTTATTGAGTTCAATATTCTTCAATTTGTGAAGGCTTGTTTGTGACATATTATGGGATTTATCCTGGACAATGGTTCATGTGCACTTGAAAAGAATGTGTATTCTGTTGCTGTTGGGTGGGGTATTCTGTATATGTCTGTTAGGTCCATTTGGGCAATAGTGTCTTTCAAATCCTCTGTTTTCTTATTCATCTTGTATATGGATGTTCTATCCATTATTTTAAGTGGAGTATTGAAATGCCCTACTATTACTGCATTGCTGTCTATTTCTCCCTTCTGTTCTATCAATATTTGCTTCATATTTTTGGGTTCTCTGATGTTGGGTGCATATATATATATATATTAATTGTTATATCTTCCTGGTGAATTGACAGTTTTATCATTATATAATGTTCTTCTTTGTCTCTTTTGACAGTTTTTGATTTAAAGTCTATTTTTACTAATATAAATATGGCCACTCCTGCTCTCTTTCAGTTACTATTTGCATGGAATATCTTTTTCCATCCTTTCACTTTCAGCCTGTATGTGTCCTTAAATCTAAAGTAAATGTTTTGTTGATAGCATATAGTTAGATCTCATTTTTCTATCCATTCAGTCATTCTATATCTTTTGAGTGGTGAATTTAATTAATTAACTTTCAAGTAATTATTGATAATGAACTATCACCATTTTGCCCATTGTTTTCTGCCTTGTAGCTCTTTTATCCTTCATTTCTTCTTGTTGTTTTCCTTTATGTTTCATTGATCTTGTAGTGACATGCATTGATTCTTTTCTCATTTTCCTTTGTGTATCTTCTAGAGATATTTTCTTTGTGCCTACAAAAAGCATCTTATAACAATCTATTTTAAGCTGACAATTCTATTGCATACAAATTCTCCATACTTTCATTTCTCCCCTCCACACATACGTATGTTATTGATGCCACAAATTATATCCTTTTATAGCATTATTCATTAATGTATTTTTATAATTATAATTATTCTTATACATTTTAACTTCTATCAGAATAAAAAGTGATTTATGTACTGCCATTGCAGTATTACAGTATTCTGTATTTATTAATATATTTACCCTTACCAGTGAGCTTTATACTTTCATATGCTTTGATGTTGTCATATGGCATTCTCTTACTTAAACTTCAACTAATTTGAAGTTTTTAGCTTTCTTATAAGGTAGGTCTAGCACTGCTGAACTCCCTTAATTTTTGTTTATATGCAATCTCTTTATTTCTGTTTAATTTTTAAGGAATAGTTCTGCTGAATATAGTATTCTTTACTGATAGGATTGTTTTCTGTTAGTACTTCACATAGGTCATCTCACACTCTTCTAGCTTGCAAGGTTATTGTCAAGAAATCTGCTAATAATCTTATGATTACTCCCTTGTATGTGATATATTGCATTTCTCTTGCTCCTTTCAAAATTTTATCTGTTTCTGACTTTTGGCAATTTGCTTATAAAATGCGTTGGTGTGAATTTTTGTTTGTAAAATACTGCAGTGTGAATTTCTTTGAATTTATCTTAGTTGAAGTTCATTGGGCTTCTTGAATCTGGATGCTGATTTTTTCCTCCAGACTTGGGGAGTTTTCATTCATTATTTCTTTTAACAAGCTTTTTACTTCCTTCTCTCCTCCTTCTGGAATTTCCATAATGCCTATATTGCTTGATGAAGTCCCATAAGTGCCTTAGGTTTTCTTTACTTTTTTAGTTCCTTGTTTTCTTTTTGTTCTTCTGACTAGATCTTTTCAAATAACCTGTCTTTGAGTTCATGGATTCTTTCTTCTGCCTGGTCAAATCTACTATTGACTATCTCTAATGAATATTTCAGTTCAGAGCATTCTCCAGCTCCAAAATTTGTTTCGTTTTCAAATATATATATTTCTATCTCTTTGTCAACATTCTCATTTTGTTCATCATTATTATTTTGAACTCATAGAACATTTTCATGATGCTTATTTTGAATTCTTTGTCAGGTGATTCATATACCTCCATTTTAAAATTATTAATTTCTGAAGATTTATATTGTTTCTTTCCTTGGGCCATGTTTTCTTGTTTCTCTGTGTGTCTTACAACTTTTTATTTGGGTCCACACATTTGAAAAGACAGCCATCTTACCCAGTCTCTATAGACTTGCTTTTACTGGGGAAGATCCTCACCCATCAGTCAGGCTGGGGATTAAGGGTGCCTCTGAAATCTTTTGGGGAAGATGCCACTTCTCTGTGCTTGTGAGTTTAATTTCTCATGTGAAGAGGAGAGAGGTATGCTGGTTTCTTTTGCAGGAGTTTATAATCTCTTCCTCCATCTGGTGTCTGTTGGTGGCACTGCAAGTTCCCTGGTTTTATAGCAGCAGACTACCAAGCTCTCCCTTTTTCTTAGTAGCTACCAAACATCCAAAGTATGCTGACTTTCTGCCAGCACTGTGAGTGAGGCATTATACCTATCAGTTCCTCAGGAAACCCTCTGAAAACTTGAACACTGAACACACACTCTATTACTCTCTCTTAAAAGAGAAGCCTCAAATTGTGTTCTCTTTCCTGACTACAAAAGCTGTAGCAAGCTGCCTCTTTCCATGCTTCTGTGTTCTCAGTTGCCCAAGACACTCAAACAAGGCCAGTTCTGTTAACACTCTAGGTGAGATGAGACAGAAACCAATCATTTGGGCAGCCTCCAAAGAGCCAGATTGTTGGACTCACATTCCACTTTTCCTTTTCCCCTTGATGAAGAAATTGCAAGCCAGTGTGTTCTCTTCTGGGGGTTCTGAGTTGTGTTGGCTTGTGGCAAAGGCTGATGCATATAAAATGAAATTCTTCTTCTTGACCATTTGAGTGCATCTATTTTTGGCTTTGTGCTCACCTATGGTGGTGCAACTTCTTAACTGGATTCTGGATTTCTCATAAAGATATTTTGGTGCATATATTGTTAAATCAGTGTTTCTGTGGAAGACAAGGACTGGGACTTCCTATTTTGCTATCTTGTTGATATCACTCCTATGTAAGTCTTAATTTAGATAATCTATGTGAGATGCTTAACATATTTTTGATATATATTATCTGCTTAGTATATCCTATTGGCTAATTACTATTATCACAATCATCTTCTCCTTTAAAGAAAATGTATATCATTCCTGAATACACTACACTTCCATTTTTTTTATTGTCTCTCCTACCTGGAATGACTTTTGCTTCCTTTTTTGCCCAGTGAACTCCTACTTAGATTTCTAGAACAAGCCTGAATTTCACCTGCATTGTGAGTTACCAGAGAATTACTCCCCCTTCTAAAATATTCATAGCACTTTTTTCATTTTTATATTAGCATTCATATAACATTGTATTATAATAAGTTTTTATCATTATGTGTCTCCAAACATTTTAAGGAGAGGAGCACTACATAAATTTATCTGTTTCTATTCATGATGCCTATTTTTTTTTTCTTTTCGTTCAGTATCTAGCAAGGCCATCAGTATAAAGGGCTTATTAAATGTTTACTGAGTGAATTGTGTAGAGCAGTTTTGCGACTTTAACTTGAATTCCTAGGAATCTGATCCTAATTCACATTAGCAAAGATACTAAAGTTTTGAATTTTTTAGTTTGTTTGTTTTTTCTAATCTGGATTTTTTGACTTTAACTAAAATTTTTAGCTGGAGTGAAATGGTAAGCTCTTTGCCCTTTTTAATCACCATTTGTGCAGCCTTATTCTAATTACCTTAGGCCCCTTCCATTGTGGCCATCTAATCTTTATTTGGATCAGAAGTTCATCAATACATATAGTTTCCCTTTTCATCTTCTCTTCTGGTTCTTCTGTGTTTCTTCTACTTATGTCTTTCATTAAATTTTACAATTGCCAATGGACTTATTTTATAGGCCTCTAGGAAAACAGTGAATACATAGGGTCACAGAGAGAATGTTTGATTGGAAGGGACCTTACATATTGTCCAAATGTTGCCTTCATATTTACCAGAGGGATAGAGAAACTTGTCTAAAATCACTTGGACATTTAGAGACAGAGAAGACATTGCCTCATTATATGTTTAAAAGGGAAGCCACTTTTGAAAGATTATTTCCTTTTACATAAGATAGGCTGATAAAGTAGGGAGAAAGTTTGTTGTCCTGCAGAATTCTTTGAGTTTTTTAGGAAGGCATTACAGGGAAATACAATATCCTTAAAAATACCTACATTAAAAATTATGCTTAAATAAATGTTGGGTCAAATTGGGGATAATCAGAAGCCCATTTTATTTGAGTCTTTGCAACTAAAGTCCTCCTAAACATAGGGTCCTACTTCTCCCTTAGTACTATAGTGCACTTAGACCCAGGCTAGAAAATCCCCTACACTTTGACAGGCCCTGCTCTGGCCTTTCTCTTGCTATGCTCTTTCTTATAAGAAATTCATGAGACCATTGGGACATTCCCTCCCACAGCCAATACCCACTCCACAATACATTCTAGACCATGTTCTAGGTATATGAGACTCCAAAATTCCCTGCCTGTGGGGCTCATAGTCTGCTCCTTGGTTCTGCCCAGGTTTCCTTCCAAGTCCACTCTTTGAGGGGTAGGCCATATCCCAGGTATGTGTGTGTTCCTAGGCCTGGGGGGTGAACAAGGGGGAGCTATTTTTGGAGAGTGTAGAGGGAGCTTGGACACATGGGCTACGGTGTCCACACATGTGTTCACAAAGCTTCTTGTGCTGTGGGACAAAGTCAAATGTAAAAAGAGGAGAGGGATCACTACAAGCCAGCGTTCAGAATTCAGCTGTTAACACTACCACTTTCTGGCACAGAACTCAAAGGTATCCAAGAATTATAAATTCAAACCTGGCTTCTATGCCATTTTGGAATAATTTTATAAGTTAGAAGATAGAATTTTTTAAGCTTGATTTGTAGTTTTAAAGTATGAGGCAATTAAATGATGGGCCTCCATTTGCAATTTTGCTCCAAGATTCACAAATGTTATAGAAGGCCCTATCTGTCTTGGTAATATTAAGTATTATAAAAATACTATATTTGATATTGCAAACTGTATAACAATAAAATTATTTGAGAATGATGGATCAGAGGCATTGCAAAAATTTTTGGAGTGTAACTAATATGAACTGACCCTGAAACACATTTTGAAAGTTCTTTGAATTAAACACTGAGTTATTGGCTTATTTATTAAAATTTCATTTTTAATTCTAAAAGTGGAATGCCACTGATTGAGTGTTCCAGTTAATTGGGTCAATTAACCTTTTTCTGAATAATATTATTTATTAATGCATAGAATATGTTGACATGCCTAGTGCAGAAAAACAGGAATATGATGGACTGAATCAATGGAATGGGTTTAATAAGGCAAACCAAAATTGTAAAATAGCATTTAACCTTGCTATTTGGGAGAGAACTTCAGATCCAAAGGGAAAAACAATGAAAGAGAATTGAAGAACATTAATGATGATTACATGTGATACAAAGAAACAGTAACAGAGAAGGATAACAGTACATCCTAGAGAGCATTAAAAAGAAAAAAAAAACTTGTAAGGGAGTTTGCTAAACTGTTATGTGAGATGTATGAAGAAGTGCAGAAAACAGGTGTCTGGAGATGGGCACATGCTGCCTCCATGATCATAAAGGGAACCTCTGTCTTAATTCTGGGCACGGCACTTAAAGAACAGTCTGGACACTTGGGGCAAAGCTAGATGAGAGTGAATGGAATGGTAACATGTCTGATATCTCTCATACAGAGGGATTAAGGGAACTCATTGGAACAAGTGCTGCCTTCAAATACCTGAAAGACTGCCACATGCAAGGGGATTGAACTTTGTAGTCTTAGAGAACATAAGAACAGAGGACAGGAAATCACACGGAAATGGTTTTGAACCAACATATACATAAACATTTTTCTAGCACTGAGAACTCACCAATAAAGTGTCATGAGGACAGATAAAATTTTTGCTGTGTTCACAGTTGGATCACCAGTGCAATTGTTCTCAAACATGGATGAACATCTGGTGGAGCCTTTTGAAAAAATAGGCACACTCAGCTTCCCTCATGAGAAATTCAGATTTGGGAGTCCTGTGGGGGTGTGCTCCTCTGGAGTCCTGAAATGCTCCACAAGGATGCAGACGTGCATCAGGAGTTGAGAACCACAGTCCTACTGTGAAATACAGGACCTGGCAAATGCTAAAGGCTTATTAATTTCTTGATTCTAGACCTTTGAATTTGTTCTCTCTGTCAAGAACATTATTCCCCAGGCTTCTGAAAGTTTTACTCCCTCACTTCACTTGATCTAAAATAGGACCATCTCCCATCTCTTCTTGACTTTTCTTTCTCTTTTTTGTACTCATTCTTTATCTAAAATTCTATTCATCTATCTGATAATTGGTCTCCTTGCCACTACAATATAGGCTCCATAAGCACAGTAACTTTGTCTTATTCTTCGCTGCATATTCAGTGTTTAGAATGAAGTGTGAAAAATAATAAATGCTTAAGAAACATTTGTTAAATTAATGAGAAGATAAATGTATGAATGACTGCTTATTTGTTGACTGTTTGACTGACAAATTGAATGGTACTCTTCTTTATGGGAAATATATTCAACCCCACGCTTGCTGACCAAGCAACGGTGCTTTGGGAGAAACCACACATCATAAAGGACATTGATCTCAAAAGTTTCCCAGCCACAAAGAATAGATAGGGCATGGTGAAAAAAGAAGATGAGGAGAGACTTGGCATAAAAGACAGCAGAATTAAGAAGGAACTAGAGAGCAGTGGAGTGAAACAGCCTGCTGAGAAGCTGGCTATGGCAGCTGACTTGTTGAAATATTCACCACACTCTGAAATAACAGATGTTCATTGAGGGATCTGTGAGAGCATTTGTAATCTGCAGCTTTCTATGCCTCCTCCTCCTACCTGCCTCCCACACACAGCAGCTTGCTGCCTGGCCTGGCCATCTATTCCCAGAAAGCCCTTCTTCTTTCCAAAAGAAAGAGACAACCCCACCCCACATAACCATGGTTATGTATTATTTTATTTCTGATGGAAAGGTTCTGCATTCCTCCTTTTCTTAATTCTTTGGCGTCCTATCTCCTCCTCTGGTACTCCTGCCCTTGCTCACTCTGCTTCAGCCACATTGGACTTCCTGCTCTTCTTTAAACATGCTGGGCATATGCTCACTTCAGGGCTTTGCACAGGCTGTACTTGCTGCCAGGAAAGGCCTTTCTCCAGAAGACCACCTGGCCCCTTCGTCCCCTCCATACACTCCCGCTGCTTCAAGTCTTTGCTCAAATCTCACCCTCTTGTAAAGTCTGACTTTGACAACACCATTTAAAGAGCAACCTTGCTCCAGCCACATACCTCGAGACCATTACTATGCTCTACGTTTTTCATTTCTCCAAGGAATTGTTACTTGATAAGTATACTTTTAAATTTCATTTACTGTGCCTAATTGATTATCTGCCTTCCCACAATAACTACTAGAATGTTTATGAGGGCAGTGAAAAATTTTTGTTTTGTTTAAAATTGCAATCCCCATGCACAGAAAAGTGCCTAGCATATAGTATATGCTCAACAAAATTTGCTGAATAACAAAATGAATAAGTGATATATCAAAATTAAATAAAACCAAGAAGAAATTCATTAAATAACACTAATTCAAATGAAAAAACCTGGGAATCTCTGGTCTTTTTACTTTTTACTTTAGCTTCCCCTTTCCCCCTTAGCTTTCGCCTTTACTTCTCATATTTGCTTCTCTTCTTCAATGATTAATTTATTCAAAAGGCTCTTATTTAAAACCACTGTTCATAGAACATCTCACTGAGCTTTTGAAGGCGGCAAAAGTAAAAGAAGACAGTGCCTAGTAGTTCACAATGTGGATATGAAGAGAAGACATTGATAAAAATGTCTCCTTCTCAAAGACTGTGGGTTATAAAAAAGGCTTACACTGTATTTCCTTTGCTAAAATGTAAATGTGAGAAACAAAATAGCTTTAATGGCTTAATGGAAGTCAGAGATTTGGGGGAGAAGATGAGAACTTCCTTTAAAATGTTAAGTGCATATTGTGAATCTCTAGAGATGTTTTATAGGATTCATTGAATTAATTTCCCAGTGAAATGATCCCTGGCAGGAAAGACTGCAGAGTCCTGCAGAGTGCAGGGTGGGTGAGGAGGGGCTATAAAGGAAAAGGGTGACAGAAAGAAGAGCATAAATCAAGAATATTGAGGAAACTTAACCCCAAGGCGTGGGAATTATATTCTGTAACCGTGGATCCCAGGTCACAGGCCAGTGAAAGGAAATTGAGAGAAAATGGGAATTCTGAGGGAATGTTAAGGTATTTTCATTTGAAATGCTAAGGGTGTAGGGAAGAAGACCAGTTTCATAAATGTTGGGATGTCAAGATACCTTCTTTTTTCTATGTGACTTATGGCTTATCATGCAGGTTTTTTGTTTGTTTTTTTTTTTTTTTGCTTGTTTTATAGGGCTAGTTAGGTAGCGCTTAGCTGTAATAATATTCTATGTGAATATTGGCTGATTAATGTGGGCCCTAAATATTACTAGATAGAGGGGTGTCCCTAGAGCCTACCAGGAAAGCATCTTAGTCTTTTAGTGCATCAAATGAGGAAAATAAATGCAATTGATTAACTCTGCAATGAAGAGTAGAAAGATGGGAAGACTAGTCAAAACAAAAAACAAATAAGAAAACAAAATAAAACTCCAAATTAACAAAACAAAACCCCACCTTAATCCTAAAGGGCCAGGAGCAGAGGCATAGATATTTCAAGAGGCAGGAAATGTCTGAAAGGATTGGTGAGAACTATAAATCTAGGCAAGGTTAGAAGGTCACATGGAATTCTACTTGTGACACTACTTTGATCCTCAATTCTCAAATAGGTGATATTTCAACAAATTGTATATCCTGTACATAAGTGGAGAAAATAAAAAAAATTCCCTTCTTTAGTTTCTTGGTGGTAGCTCCAAAGAGAAAAAACTTTCTTGATCTACTGAGCAGGCAGGTGAAAATACACATCAAACAGGGAGAATATGGTTTCTAAAATTTGTTGGCAGCAAGTTGCTCATTAAACAAGTGTCTAACCTTAGCTAAATAAATTTTACCTGTTGAATAGGTGGATTGTAAATTCCTTTCCTACTCATAAATGCTATAAAATTCTAAATATATTTATAAAGAAAAACAATGTAATGAAGGCATAAAAGAGCCCCTCCTGAGATTCACAGGGCTAGTTCTAATAAAAGTGGCAAATTTCAAAATAACTTGAAAGGACTGAGACATTCCCTTCTACCATGCACCCTCTAGCTTCTTGGAGTTCTACTCTTTGTTTCAATCTTTTGTGATTAAGCATAGTTCTATTTTAGTGACCACCTTAAAAACTCTAGCAAAACTTCTGGAAGAGACAGTGACTGACAGATAATAGATACATACAATAAATGTTTATTATCCAGATCTATAAATTTAGCAGAGTTTTTTTTTTTTTTTTTGACACAGCAGATAGGTCTTGTGAAGTATTGAAGCCTATGGGCAGAGAATTAGACTGGGGAAAGGATTAGCTATATAACCAGTGACTTTGGGTGGAACTCTATACCAGCTCCATCTGTTTTACAGTTGGTTCTGATGCCATAAAGAAGGGCAATGGTATGCTCTTCTCAGCACATTGAATTACCAAAATAACCTCCTTCAACAAAATTACAGATTTATTTTTGAGAGTCAGAATGTAACTTTTTAACCTGTAGCTCCACGGCTAAAAGAAAATAATAAACACCCAATAAGCATGTATTATGGGCCAGGCACAGGGTTAGGTACTTTCACTTTTATTATCTGAGCCCCTCCTTGAGGAGGGATACTGGGAAATTCAACAGTAACAATATGACTATGAGGTGGCTAACGTGGCTAATTTGCTACTAGGGAAAGGAGAATAAGTTTTCTTAGCTAGGTTAGTCTCCTACTCAGTATATTCCTAGGGAAATCAGGCTGGGAAACCCAGTACACAGTAAGTAGAAAGAAGAGGTATATGGCTGAAGAAAATCCACTCCAACCAAATGAGACTAGCATTAATTATTATCACTTCTTAACTTCTGGATCATCCAACAGCCTACAATCCAAATGAAACATGCACCTGTATAAATCTTTAGATCTGAACGACTTTAAAGTGCAGTAAAGCACTTCGTTAGTGGTCAAATGCTAACCTTTGCATTTTTCACTTTGGGAGATGAGAGGAGATTAACAGCAATTTGGGTCTTTAGAGGTTCCTCTGCCTAACATCCTGACACCACAGGGCTTCCCAGGCTTGTTTGGTGGAGATCATCTGGTCTTCCTTGGGATGAGGATCTAAGCCTGAAAATCTTAATGGCATATTTACTTTTATTTTTTCTATCACATTTTATAAAAACAAGATAAAAATTACATAAATTGTTTGAAAAGAAATACTCGTAAATTGAAGCCAGTCCTAGGTTTGTTAATGAACACTTCTATTTTTACAGAAAATGTGATAAGGTCATTGTTGACTGCAGATGATGAGCAACCCAATTGGGTGTTTATTCTAAATATATCACTGCCAGTGTAACCCTTGGCAGCACCCCACTTCCTCCTTCCACCCGGGATTTCCCACCAGGTGGGGAGAGAGCTCATTACTAACCCAGAGGAGAGAACTGACGCCAACACCCACAGCAGCAGTTCAGTCAACCCCTTCATTACTCTTCCTTCTGCCTAAAATCCCAGCAGCCTCTGGTGAAAACCTTGGCCATAGAATGCTGTAAATCCCAGGATCCCTCACTAACGCTTCACTTTTCATGGAGGTCATGACTAAGTTGAGAAAGACTTTCTTTGCCTGCCCCCAGCTGAGTGACCTGCTTTCTCAGCAGCACGATTTCTCTAATGAGATTGTTTCACAAAGAGAAGAATGAAATCAAGTGTCAGGGGGTTGGATCAAAGTGGCTCTTATTCTCTGAGGCACAGGGTCAGACTGCAGGTACAAATGAGCCGTTGGGTCAGAGAGGGTCCTGTTGAGAGCGTGTCTCCACCCCCATCATGTCTCTTCTTTCTCCTTGTCATGACCCATCTTTAAAACTATGGAAAAGATCTCTCATGCAAATGTTTAAATTGATTTCAGGAAAGATGCATGGAATATCTAATATGTATAGCTATTCTTTGGAGCACTTAGCTCATCATATATACATTCCTATCACAGTCATCCTGTACACCTTATCTTATTAACCATAATCCCATGAGGTAGACTGTTACTTTTCCAAGTTTATTGAAGAGAAAACTGTGACTCAGAAATGTTGAGTAACTGTCTCCAAAACAAAGGACGACTAAATAGCAGAAGGGAGATTTTTACCCAGTTTTTAATCTGTCTTCAAAATATATAAGCCCAACCCTCTGATACAGCAAACAATAGATGTCTAGCATTGAGCTGGGCAATGTGGGGGATTCAAAGATGAAACAGGCCATGTTATGGACTCAAGCAGTTTACAGTGTAATTGTTGAGACAGACATTAATGTAAATTATATATTAAAAAAGAGAGAATGTGAAAAGTGTTATGCCATGGTAGGAGTACAAAAAAATGCTTTGATAACATTAAGGTTAGAGTAAGATGATAATAAAATAGCTATCATTTATTACATTATTTTAAACCTGACAAGAACTTATAAGAAAGATACAATGACTGTTCCCATATTATAGATACTGAACTTGTGTCTTACTCCAAATCATTAAGAAAATGGGAGAAAGGAAATTTGGACTTTTGTCTTCTGACCACAGAACCTGTGCTTTTAACTTTTACATTACACTAATTCGTTGTCAGTGAAAGAAACTATTTTATAGAGAAATTGTAATTTTAGTTAGGCATGAATGGATACTTTTTAAAAAAATAAAAACGTTTTCTGGTGAGAAAGGGGAGTATGTCATTCCAGGTAGTGGAAAAAATGTGTGCAGAGGTACAGAGGGATAGGATAGCAAGGTGGATTCCAGAATCACAGACTAGACAATGATGTGAAGAGAAGAGAAACAGTCCATTGCTAAAGCTAAAGATGAAAAGATGATCACATATATTTTTTGGCATGTATAGTATAACTTATACATTACAAAAATCATAAAGTAGTCAATTTGAAGGAAGAATTATAACCCATGGAATGGTTCTCTTGACTATCTCTAGTTATTCTTTTTTTACTAGTCTTTTCCAACATGGTAGTCATTTTAAAAAATGATATGTATCTAATGACTTCATTTAGTGGAGAAATATTATTCAATTATTATTCAATTGTTTTCCAATTCCTAATGATGTTCAAGTAACTCAATAAATAAGAGAGTAATGGCCAAGGAATATGGAATCCAAATGAAAAGAATGCACTGGCAGAAACATCTCTTCGTGCTGAACAGTGGGTACGCAGTGGAAAGAGGTGGTGACTTGGGTGTTAGAGGAGGGAAGCGAAACTGAACTAGCTCTTGAGCATCAACTCATAATGTTTCAGGGGGAAGAAAGAGAAAATAAAGTGGGGAAATGGAATAAGCGAAGTGAGAGCTAGCAGTCAAGGAAGGTCGGAGCATAGACTTCGCGAAAGGGAGTGGTTTCACTCGACAAGTATGGAGAGACCCTGTTGTGGTCAGGAATGTCAAGCTTTTAAAAAGGCATTGGGAGCCCATTGAAGGTTGTTCATAGGATAGTGACAATAGGAGACCAGCAAAGCATTAGAAAAACGTTACTCTACAGTGGTGATTTTGAATGGTTCAAGAGGGGAGATACTGGAGATTTGAAAGACTGGTTGGAAGTCTACAGCATTTGCTCAGGTAAGTGGTAATAATAGTGACAATGCAAAGGATGAATGGGTTGAGAGATGTTACAGAGCAAAGATCCACAGGCTTTGTGAATGACTAAATTTAGGGAATAAAGAAGAAAAAAATCAACTTAATGCTGGATGAGTAGAGGAAAAATTATTAACATTAAGAGAAACTAGTTGTCACAAAATTAGAAGTTCTATTGGCCATGTTGAAATTGAGACCCGTAACATGAGCAGGCACCAAATAACAGGGCCAAGCAGGCAGAAATACTTATATCTAGAGCTCAGAACATCCTGTTGTTAAGCTCTGGTCTGCATAGGCATAGGAGCACCCCTGGAAGAGTGTGCAGAGAAAAGATCAGCGGCAGAAACGTAAGGAGTATCTCCATATTGTGGTGACAAGAAAATGATCAGCCATCTAAGGAAACAGTAGAACCTTAGTAAGTTGTTATTGAAACAAACAGAGGAGAGTCAGCAGAGTCAAAGCTGCAGTGCCCTCAGCGAGAATGTGCCTGTTGGTGTTGTCAGTCTTCTGGGAAGGAAATACTATAGAAGAGTGTTTGGGATAGAAGTCAGCAGGTTAGACTTAACAGGGAACAAGGGGGCAGAAGCAATAAATGTAATTCATTCTTTTAAAAATGTTGGCATTAAAAGGAAAGGAGAAGGATTGACTAGTGACTTGAGGAAATAGCACTGATAAAGAAAAGTTTTTGCTATGGAAAACATAATTCTATCAATGTGTTTTGAAAGGGAGCTTGCAACTCAAAAGCTTAAATTTATTTACCTTAAAATAATTTCCTCAAATGGTTTCTCAAATGTATAGTTGATGCGGTGTTTTATTTTTTATTTTTATTTTATTATTTTATTTTATTTTTTTTTTCAGTCAGAGTGTCACTCTGTCACCCAGGCTGGAGTGCAGTGGTGCCATCTTGGCTCACTGCAACCTCCGCCTCCCTAGTTCAAGCAATTCTCAAGCCTCCGCCTCCCAATAGGTTGGATTACAGGCGCCCGCCACCATGCCCGGCTAATTTTTGTATTTTTAGTAGAGATGGATTTCACTACGTTGGCCAGGCTGGTCTTGAACTCCTGACCTCAAGCAATCCACCTGCCTCGGCCTCCCAAAGTGCTAGAATTACAGGTGTGAGCCACTGTGCTCAGTCTTGTAGTTGATATGGTGTTTTAAAAGTGTTATGGGGCTGAAGAAAAATCTTATGTAAAATACATATATACTATATTTTATTTGAACCTCTGGATCATGATAAAATGGACACTGTATTATGTAAGATAGCAGTACTTGATGAACTAATGGTTTGAGTAGATAGAACATGTGTTTTGACATTAAATGAGAAAATTTATTTTCTTTTCTACACAGATTGCTTATATCAGCTTCACTCCATATGTAGAAGAATGATTCTGGGTTTGTGACTGACCAGATTTGAAGCCTAGGGAAAATTAATTGACTTTTCTGGGCCTCTGTGTCATTTTCTAACAATCAAAGTTTCAGACTTGAAAAGTTCTTAGGCATATTACATCTAGGAAATGTTATGTATCTTCCCTTCCTTGCTCTAGCTCTATTTTGGGGAAGATTTTAAAAACACTGTGTACAAGTGATGGGTAAGATTAGAATACTGGTCAAGCTTCAAGAAAAAGTTTCAAAATTGAGTACTAAATTATTTATTGGGAAATAAAGGAAGGGCATGAATGAGACCTAATATAAACAAACAAACAACAAAAAACAAAAAAAACCTCACCAAATAATGAGAAAAAAAAAGGTGAGATAATGATGGCTTCTGAAATGTTAAATATAATCTGGAACAAGAAAATGAAAGAAAAAGGTAACTCAAGGAATAAAATATGAAAGGAAGGAAATAGAGGGGATAGAGGCAGTAAAGTTCATTTAGTACAGGCAGTTTTGTACTGTGCTCAGTTTTAGATGGAAGGAAGACTTGATCCTGAGGATGATGAATGAACTTGAGGGATCAGAAGCCCTGAGGGATGACTTCTCTGCTTTCTGAAAGAGGTATGGCCGGGTGGGGGGATAAAGAGGCTCTTGAGAGAGTCAAGTGGAATGAACTACAGACAATGGCAAACCACAATCTTGCCTTTATCGTCCTTGAGGACAGTGGACAGAGCCTGAGTGCTGTGCTTCACACGCTGCTCGTCCCAGCAGAATGGAAGTCCACTAGGTATCGGAGGCTCTGCTATTTACTACTGAGTTATCTCATCCTGTTCTCTATTCTCCTGGGAAATGATTTAAAAGTCTTCTCTTACAAGAGTTGATTGGGTAGCCACTGCCTTATTTCTTTCTGGGTTTGAGATATACCTCTGCACCTTTTGTCTTTTAGATGAAAAGAAACTCTCATCTCAGAGTGGCAGGATGGGGGTATGTCTTCAGGGAAGCAGAAAAGGAAGAGACAAAAATTTTTCACATCATGACAATTCTAAGAAATAGCAAAATGTTTTAGTGTCTGTAAAATCTAGCAAGGTGTCATGACACTTCTTGGCTGTAAATAGCACTCCTTCAGAACCTGGAACGTAATTTGAAGCGTCCTGCCAATCTCCTCCCTTTCCTTGCCACCACACATGCTGTAATACCTGTCCCAGGCAATACTGTCAGCTGTGACTTTATGATCTGACCACACTTCTGCTATTTTGGTATTAAATTGGATTTGAACTTGGGTCTCAATTCAATTCAGTTCAGTTAACATTTCTTGAACACCCATAAGCCAAGGTCTTTAACCTCTATAAGTGACATCCAAACCTCTCTAAACAAGCAAATCAATCTGGAAGTCTGAGAGAACCACACTTTCTTACAACATTTCCAGTATCTTTCAGTGTTTTCCTACTTAAAGTATCTCAGGTTTGCTTTAGCGAGTCAGTATTCTTTGGTAGCTAGAATAGCTAAGGGACTAGATTTCATGTGGATCTTTATTTGAGTAGGGAGAGTGTATCCTGCCAAATATTCTGTAGGTCGTATTTAAATTGTTAGTAAAGACTAACGTGGATTTGTGTTGCTGCCCCTGACACTTCAGAAATTCAGAACAAAATAAATCCTCAGCTTGATTGCTTCATGCTTTTATTAATTTGGTGTGCTTTTTCTTTAACTATTTATTAATCCATTCTGAAAATGCAGACAGAGTGAGGTGTCATAAAAAGAGAATCCTGGATTGGCCATATAATGATTGTGGGACTCTGGGAGTAATGCTAGAAGGTCATTTTTACTTGGACTTTTCAGGGAGGTGACAAAGACCTATCACTATTCCTGAGTTAAGGAGGAAAAGTGAGACATTTAGGTGATAAGAGAAGCAGCAATCTAAAAAAAATTAGCCTTTGGGAACCTGGAGGGAATTTTTAAGTCAAGGAAGAAGTCATGTCCAAAGTTCATTTTTTCAACTCATTCATTAAACATTTTTAGATTAAGGTCCTGCAATATTCTGGGCACAGTTGTGGGTGCTGGAAATACATATAATGGAGCAAAGAGCAGAGTAGCCACACTAAAGTCAGCAAAAGTAAGAGAATTCTGACTGTAGGAAGGAAGTTTGGGGAAATGCACAGACTAGATCTGAGTAACTTCAGATTTAGATAGAGCTGCAATTAATAGTAGTTTTCATTTAGTTAAGTGCATAAGCTATATTAAATATTTTAATTACTTTAAAATTGTCTTTACATTGTACTATATTGCTTTCATATACTCATGAATTATAATAAAGTTACCATTAAAATTGTAGTATTCTTTAAGATTTATATGTTGCATCACAAGGTCCTATTAAAAAATACATTGTTTAGATCACAAAGTATAATTTAACCTGAAAACATGTGCTCTATCTGTCCAACTATCTACTTTTTATGTTTTATATATAAAATTTTTCTTTGAAGAGAACCTACCATTTAATCAACCAAACCATTAACAGCAGCACCTAGTGTCAGCTTCTAGAATTTCAGGCACAATGAATAAAGGATATAGTCAATGCAATAAGATTTTATATGGATTGTAGTTTAAAAAATCAAAACATGGTGGCATAGAAATGTAATGTCTTGGCCAGGCATAGTAGCTCATACCTGTAATCTCAGCATGTTGGGATGCTGAGGTGAGAGGATTGCTTGAGCCCAGGAGATCAAGACCAGCCTGGGCAACAAAGTGACACTCTATCTTTATAAAAAATCAAAAAAATAGCCAAACATGGTAGTGCACACCCATGGTCCCAGCTACTAGGGAGGCTGAGGTGGGAGGATTGCTTGAGCCCAGGAGTTGGAGGCTACAGTGAGCCATGATTGCACCACTGTACTCCAGCCTGGCGATAGAGTGAGACCCTATCTAAATAAAAAAAGAAAAAAAAAAGAAATGTTTTGCATTATGTAAAAATTTTAAATACAGTGGTTCATCTCTTTACACATGCTAACTTAACAAACATACTATTCCTTTGTTAAAAGGGAAGGCCGCAGCATGCTAAATGATATTGGCTAATCCTGTATGGCCAGCTACTTCTTCCACAGTGAAGATGTATATTTACTATGATCTGGTTGTGTTTACTATGAAATCTCTAACAGTTGTACTATTAATTATAATTAAGTAATTTAATTTACTATTGTGTGGACTGTTGAAATATATGTGTGGAAGAAAAGGTTTTTATTTAAACTATAGTCAGTA
Source organism: Pan paniscus (assembly GCF_029289425.2). Classification (NCBI taxonomy): domain Eukaryota; kingdom Metazoa; phylum Chordata; class Mammalia; order Primates; family Hominidae; genus Pan; species Pan paniscus. The sequence goes on from NC_085926.1 coordinate 113,934,965, forward strand.
GTTTGAAAGCATTCATTAAAGGCAAGTAGCTTAAAAAGTACTCTTGTATTGAATGTGGGCAAGACAACAGTAAAAGAATGAAAACAACTAACAATAGATAAAAACACTGCATTCATATTATTTTACAAAGGTCTTTAGATTTTCACTGCATTCAAAAAAGTCCAAAACAGAAAATGAATAGATAATTTATTATGAGTGTGGTTTATGAGAGAAAAGTGACCCAGAACTCTACTGAGCAGACCCATACTTGTCAAAATTACCTTGATTCTAAATCACAAAATAAATATATCATTGTACACTCATTTGCCTACATTGAAATAATGAAATGTTTATGGAATATGTTTTTTATTATTTCTATGTTTGAAATGACTTTTCCAACATTTAACCATTTAGTTTTCCCATTACAGTCTTTCTATAATGAGTTCCTTCTTTAATGAGTATGACCTAAAGTATTTAACAAAAAAGTCAAGCATCATATTTATCAGAAATAATATTTTGAATAAATTGTAAACTGTGTTTACGACCTTATAACATGGAAGTACAATTTTAACTAAGCAAAATACCAATCCACTCCGTCTTTGGTAGAATTAATCCTGAATAACATGAGTTTCGATTTAGAGCAGTTTTAAGAAAAACTTCCCATGTATAAAATTCAGGTACGAAAGAAGATGCATAATCACACAAATTAAACAAAATCTTTTAAAATGTAGACATGTCAATATAGAAGGACAAGTAGTGAATTTCAGTATGTCAACAGTTGTAGTCATGTTGTTGCATAAGGCCACTGAAACAAGCATTTGTACACATCTTCATTCAAACTGAAGTGCATTTTTTGTTTACATAAATATCTTCATTAAAAGACAAGGAATTCATCCGTTTCAGTACTATGCCTAATTTTTTGTTGAATCCCTAGCACCAGAGAGCAGGTAGTTAGGAAATGTCAGTTTATTGTAACAATAAAGGACTTGATAGTTTTTATTCTATGTGTTTCATTGGCTTTCAGATATTGGGTCTATGGCTTTTGAAATATGTAGGAACATAATAACAAAGGGAATACACTTTGAGCTTAGAAACTGGTACTGAAAGTCATAAAATGACTTGATACCTGTCACAAGATTAGTTTATTGTATATGAGTAGAAAAGTCCAACTAATAAAAAGCAGATTCTAATAAATAATAAAATAAATTTACCATCGAGATGTAATTTTTCACTGAAGCTCCAGTCTTAGTTTCCCCATCTTAAGATTTTTTATTTTATAATAAAAAGGGGAAAATATATAACCTAAAGTAGAACAAACCAAGCAGGCATTGACCTCATCTAGGGACGCAGCATTGTACTTTATTCACAACATTAGATGGCAGCCTAAAGGGTAATAGTTTACTTCTGTTTAAAAAACTATTTTTGTTTGATGTAGTCCTACTTGTTTATTTTTGCTTCTGTTGCCTTGCTTTTGATGTTATATTCAAAGACTCTGTCAAGATCAGTATCAATGTCAAGGAGCTTTCTCTTTATGTTCTCTTTCTCTTTCTTTCTTTCTTTCTTTTTCTTTCTGTTAAGAGACAGGCTGGAGTGCAGTGGTGTGACATAGCTTGCTGCAGCCTTGAGACTCACTTGGGCTCAAGTGATCCTCCCACTTCAGCCTCCCAAGTATCTGAAACTATAGGCACACACTATTATACTTGATTAATTATTTTATTTTATTTTTGTAGAGATGGGGTTCTTGCTAGCTCTTCCAGGCTTGTCTCGAACTCCTGGGCTCAAACGATCATCCTGCTCCTCCTCTCAAAGCACTGGGATTACAGGCCCTATGTTTTCTTCTAGGAGTTTTATGGTTTTGTGTCCAGCATTGGTTCCTTCTGGTGGGTTCTTGGTCCCTCTGACTTCAAGAAGGAAGCCACGGACCCTCACGGTGAGTGTTACAGCTCTTAAAGATGGTGTGTCCAGAGTTGTTTGTTCCTCCTGGTGGGTTCGTGGTCTCGCGGACTTCAGGAGTGAAGCCGCAGACCTTCGCAGTGAGTGTTACAGTTCTTAATGGTGGCGCATCCAGAGTTGTTTGTTCCTCCCAGTGGTTTCGTGGTCTTGCTGACTGCAGGAGTGAAGCCACAGACCTTTGCAGTGAGTGTTACACCTCTTAAAGCTAGTACGGACCCAAAGAGTAAGCAAGATTTATTGTGAAGAGCAAAAGAACACAGCTTCCACAGGTAGAAGGGGACCCCAGTGGGTTGCCGCTGCTGGCTGGGGTGGCCAGCTTTTATTCCCTTATTTGGCCCCGCCCACGTCCTGCTGATGGGTCCATTTTACAGAGCGCTGATTGGTCCATTTTACAGAGTGCTGATTGGTGCATTTACAGTCCTTTAGCTAGACAGAGTGCTTATTGGTGCATTTTTACAGAGTGTTAATTGGTGAATTTACAATCCTTTAGCTAGACACAAAAGTTCTCCAAGTCCCCACCCCACCCAGAAGCTCAGCTGGCTTCACCTCTCAGTTTCAGATATTACGTTTAAATCTTTAATTATTTTGAGTTGATTTTTGTATATGATATAAGGCAAGGGTCCAATTTCATTCTTTTATACATGGATATCCAATTTTACCAGCATCATTTATTAAAGAGATTTTCTTTTCCCCATAGTGTATTGTTGCCCTTGTCAAAGATTAGTTAACCACATATGTTTGGTTTTACTTCTGGGCTCTCTGTTTTGTTGCACCAGTCTATGTGTCTGCTTTCATGCCAGTATTATGCTGTTTTGATTAATATACCTTTGTAATATTTTTTATTACTATAGCTTCGTAATATAGTTTGAAATCAGGGAGTGTGATACAAAGAAGCTTTGTTCTTCTTTCTCAAGATCACTTTGGCTATTCAGGGTCTTTTCTAGTTCCATTTCTTTTTCTCTAAAAAGCTTTTGTGCATAAAAGGGAATAATCAACAAGATAAATAGGCAACCTACAGAATGAGAGAAAATATTTGTAAACTATGAAAGGGGTTAATATTCAAAATATATAAGGAACTCATACAACTCAATAGCAAAAACTCAAATGACCCAATTAAGAAATGAGCAAAGAACCTCCTGAATAGACATTTTTTCCAAAGAAAACATACATGTGGTCAACAGGTATATGAAAGCATGTTCAACATCACTAATCACCAGGGAAATGTAAATCAAAACCAAACTGAAATATCATCTCACACCTATGAAGATGGGTATCCTCAAAAAAACAGTAAGTGTGGAAAAGGGTTTGGAAAAAAGGGAACCTTGCACAATGTGGGAATGTAACTTGGTAGAGCCATTATGAAAAAGAGTATGGAGGTTTCTCAAAAATTAAAAATAAAACTACCATATGATCCAACAATCCCACTTCTTGGTATGTATCCAAAGGAAATGAAATTATTACCTTGAAAAGATATCTGTACCGCCATGTTCACTGCAGCATTAACAATCACCAACATATGGAAACAGCTTAAATGTCCATCAACAGATAAATGTATTTAAAAATTGGCGCACACACACACAGATACACACACACAATAGAATATTATTCAGCCAATAAAAAAGAATAACATCCTGCCATTTACAACAACATGGATGAAACTAGAGGACATTATGCTAAGTAAAATAAGCCAGGCACAGAAAGACAAATACTGTACGTTCTCACTTACATGTGGAATCTAAATAAGTAGAACTCATAGAAACAGAATAGAACAGTGGTTTCCAGGAGCTGGGGCATGGGGAAATGAGAAGATACTGATCAAAGAATGGAAACTTTCAAATATGAGACAAACAAGTTCTGGGGATCTAATGCACAACTTGGTGGTGATAGATATGTTAATTAATTTGATTGTGATAATCAGTATACAATGTATAAATACATAAAATCACCACATTGTATACCTTGAATATGTACAATCTTTGTCAATTAGATATTTTAAAATAAGAATTATTTTGTTTTAATTATATTTTTTCTATTAATTGTACAATTACTTGACAATTGTTTTTAAAATTTTACTAAAAGAAATATATTACAAAGGAGAATCAGTAATCTGGCTAGTTGGCTAGTTAATAAAGGAAAAAGTGCTAGATACATGCTATAAAAAGACAAAAATGGAAGGAGAAGTTAAGGAAGCAAAACAAAGAAATAAATAGCTTTGCAAACAAATGTAGTGTCTCTTTTGAGTTCCATCATAAATGTTGCCCAGCTTCAAGTGTGTGTCCTTGCTGATTTCTCCTTTATATAGAAACCTGTATCCCTTTTAAAAGTGCAAGTATTTCTCATCACCAACGGTCATAATTCAAAGGAGCAAAAGGTGTCTACTTGTAAAGACTTTGTCATCAGACAAAGCCAGACTGTGATGACTGGGTCAGTTTCTCCTCTCTAAGCTGATAATTATCTCACACTGTTACAGAAACACTGTGGAGTGGAAAATAAGTACTTTAAGAGACTACAAATGTGAGAAAAGAGTTCCTTTCTCTAAAATTTGAACTGCAATGTTTATAGTTTCATTCACATATTTTTTGCTACATTTTATAAGCATAAACATGATGATTCCATCATTTCATGTTTTAGTATGTACTAGATATCTCTGATGTGCTAACGTTGTTAAAATGCATATTTCCAGGTCACATCCTTAGAGATTCTGATTCGGTAAATCTATGGGAAAGCCTAGGAATACGTATTTTTAAAGCTTGCCAGTAAATTTTCATGCAAGTGATCTGCAGACCACATTTGGGAAGCTGGATAAAAACCTATCTTGAATGTGTAGGTTTATGTCGACGGTGAAAACAGAATCATGGAAGCATCCGTGGCTTTAACAGACTGCTCACATTCAATTGTCAACATTAGTGCTTTATCAGATCAATTTTATAGTGTAGTAGAGGGAGATGAGCTAGGCTCAAATAAAAACAATACAATGCAATAAAAAGGTATTAGTGACTTGCATGGATGAACAACATACGTTAAGAAGAACTCAGATGAAGAAAAAATTATTTTCAGTTATAAGGAAATAGGACTTAAAAGATGAGCATTTATGAGGGGGGCACATTTCAGTAACAAAGAAAACTATGAACAAACATCTTGAAGAAGAAGGTTTCACCCTGTGGTGCAGCCAATGAGCTAGTTAGGCAGCAGCTCTGGACTCGTGTCAGAGAGTACTGGGAAGAAAGCCTGGGGAGGTCTTCTGGGCTGAGTTACTTTATGGGTCTATTCTCATGTCTCCTGATTTGGCTCTCACTTCTTTTCAGAATACTTTATCCAGATTGGCTCTTCCTTGAGACCAGCTAGATAAATCTTTCTTGGGAGTTGGGGAGCTGGTAGTTCCTTCCTCTTTCATAGGGAAGTCAAAATGGAGCTCTCTTCCCCTTCACTGAGGTGACCACCCTCAATTAGAGAATAAGATAGATGCTGGTTTCTTACTGCTCTGCTCCTATAGTTAGGCTAATTTTTCCTATAATCAGGGAGACCATGAGCACATGCCTGACAGGCTATCTGTTCTCAACTCCCTGTGATCTTAGTTCCTTAAACTCCTACTGAGTTTTCCTGTAACTAGTAGGCATCTCCATGTCCTGATTAAGCTATTGTCACTTAAATGGGCATTTGCCCAAGAGATGCTACTTCACCTTCTGAAATCTAATCCAAAACAGGAACTAAACTGTACATGTGGAGATTTAGAGCTTCCTGCTCTTCATCAGCCCTCATCACTGCCTCCAGAGAGCCTTTGGTAGGACCCTGGGTTATGAGTATCTCTTAGAGGATACTACTTCACCAAAAACACCTGAATCAGTCCTCAAACAAGCCTTTGGGGAAATCCCCAACTGCTTTCGAACTGCTTCTCTCTCACCCTCTAGGAAAATACATCTTGTAACAGGCTGATTTAGAAACAAGTCCCCAGAAGCTATCCTGGCGGCTCAAAATCCAGGGATTCCTTAAGAAGAAAATGATACATAACCAAATCCACAGATTTACAATGCAGCATTAAAAACAATCATTAATGCAGTTTTCCCACAGTACTTAATGAGGATGATGGCTGGTGGTAATGATAAATTTCTGACTGTATACTCTTGCCAGGGGCTCTCTAGGGAAGAAAGCTGCTGCTAGCTAAGACATTTAGAATTTCTGCTAAACTCTTCTCAGTAGGAATGTCCTTGCTGGTGCTGCTGAGGAGATGAAGGTCTGAAAGTGAGGTATTAGCTCTCATTGAAAGTAAGAACATATCGACTCTAGGCAATTAAAGACAATCTCTTTGGATACATGCATTGTTACCAATAACATGACAGTTTTGCCTATTTGAAATTCAGCCTCATGTTTCACATTGAACCTTTGGGTGACTGTCGATTGAAATCTTTAAAGGGGACTACATCAGTTAAGTATTAGGTCCCTGAAACTCCATCCTCTTATAGTTTAATTGTTCCTGATAGAAAAAACAAATGGTGGGTTTGAAAGTCTCCAAGGTCCTAGTGTAACTTGTTCTGCCAATTCTGAAATAATTTTAGCTACCATTTATGAAGTAAGTGCCATTTACTCCATTTTATGGAGCAAAACTAAGTATGCTTTTTACCGTGGCAAATATTTTATAAATTATCTTGTTATTAATTGCAATTGCACTCTGTGTTAGCTATCATTATTCACATTTTATGAATAAAGTAATTGAGGCCCAATGAGTTAAGATCCTGTTCAAGGTCACATATCTTAGAGGTGGCTGAGCTAGAATTAAAACCCAAGAATATCTAACACCATAGCCAGAGATCTTTAACCTCTATGGTATAGCGCCTCTCTCCAGTCTACTGGGAGGGCATCCATGTTCCCTCTCACTGTGCATTTGCTCAGGTTATTTGTGCCACCCAAATAGTTTCTCTATGTATATTCCTTTCCTTCCCCATATCTGTCTATCAAAAATTTATATGTTGCTTCAAGGCTGATATTAAGTACCATTTTTTTTCTAGGAAGCTTATTCTAATTTTTCTTTCCTCTTCTTTACATCCCTCTAACCAGATATGGATTCCATCTTTGAGTAATCTCAGTACCTTCCATAAAACTCATAGGGTTCTTATCTTATTTGCTTGGTTTTCTTGGCTATTCAACATAAACTTTCAAATTATGGCTCACATACCTTCCCATTTTGCTTTGTTTACTTTGCTATTTAACATAAACTTTCAAATTATGGCTTACATCCATTCCCAAAAGACAAATCAAATATTTCCCATAGGGTAGGTGCTCAAAAATATCTATGCAATGTAATTCACTGAAAGCATTCCTAGGATTAATCTAGGTCAGAGCTTGGACTAACGACTTGCCCTAATTAGGTATTCACATATGGAAGCCTGGGATTATAGGTCTGTCTCCGATGTGAAGGACAGAGGGTTGTGATATGAGTTTCTGGGCTCTACAAGGCTGCAGATATTGTAAAGGGGTGAGAAATGGGAGGTAGGAGAAAGTAAATACCAAAGGTCACACAACTTTGAAGCTTCAGGGCCACCAAACTGTAATTCAGATCACCTTCATACTCCTGCAATATTCTTTTCACTACATCATGCTGACACAAACAGAATGACCAGTGACATTTAGAATATCTTGGCATCAATTTTTCTGGTCCTAGCATCCAACCACTTTTCCCTTCTAATGTGACTGGAAACTGAAGGAAATCAGACCTTAGCTTTAAGAAAAAAAAATTGTTTAACAGCTTTTAAAAAGAAGTTTCAATCTAACAGACTGTACTGTCACTAGAACTCTGCTCAACTAGACACCTCTCAATTATTCACAGGTGGATCATCAAGAACACATTTTGCTTTTGAGTTCTTATTGACATTATTACCTACTTAGTTCAGTTAAATCCTTTGTTAAGGCAAAGCTAGTGTACTTTTCAACTGAAGTTTTTAAATACAATAAGAGTTTGAAAGAAAGACTGTTTTAAAGTCAAACTCTTAAATAGAACATCCCTTGAAAACTCTGCTTACATATTTAACACATTTTGATTGAACAAAGCATCACAGTCAATATAAAAAATTAATACCATAAGGAGACTTCCCATTTCTAGGTATGACAAAGTAATTGGTATTACATTAACCCTCCCACTGAGGAAAATTATAAAAGCTGGGTTAAAATAAATACAATACTGCATGATCTCACTTATGTTTGGAATGTAAGAATGTTGAAATCATAGAAACTGAGAGTAGAATGATGGTTACCAAGGGGCTCAGTGGGTAGGTAGGGTGGTAGTATTGGGGAAATGCAGGTCAAAGAATAAAAACTTTCTGTTGGCCAGAAAGACTAACAGAACAAAAGGAATGGAGTGTTACCAAAGCAGCCAAGGCATGGGCTGTGATCCTGGGATCTACAAGAAATTTTCCCTATAGGCAGATGTCAATTTCCAAGATGTCTATGTGAGGGCAAGATGCCAAGAAGCCAGGCAGAAAACAGCTGCTAAGAGGCTAGAAAATATAAACAGAGATTTTGCGCCAGTAAATTAAAAAACCTGAGTGAAAATAATGTATTCCTTGAAAAACAATTTACCAAAATTGGCACAAGAAATACCAGAAATTCTAAATAGCCCAATATCTATTTACAAAATTTAATGCATAATTAAAATCTTTCTACAAAGTAAACTGCAAGGCCTTCATTGGAAAATTTTTGCAAACATTTAAGCAAATAATAAAAATCTGAAGCAAAGTCTCTTCCAGAGAATACAAAAAAAAAGGGAATCATTTCCAAAATTATTTTTTGAGGTCACTATAATCTCAATAAGAAAGCCTGACCAAAAATATACAAATAAAATAAAGAGTAAAATAACAGGCCCATTTCTTTTATAAATGAAGACACTAAAATATCAGCATGTCAAACACATATGTTTAGATATATAGGTATGTATAATGGTATATATATGGTAACATGCCAAACCAAGTTAGATTCTTTCCTAAGAAATAAAAAGTTGCATTAGCATTTGAAAAAAAATGTAATTCACCATATTAACAGAATAAATAAGAAAGACAATATGATTTTTCTCTATAGATGTGAAATAAGGATTTATTAAAATGTAATTCTCATTAATGACAGAAATCTTTAACAACTAGGAATAGAAAGGAATTTCCACAATCTGATATAGAGGATTAACCAAATATCTACAGTAAATATTATATTTGATTATGAAATATTGAAAGTTTTCCCTTAGAAATCAGAAATGAGACAATGATATCTGCTATTCCTTCTAATAATATTATACTGAAACTCTCAAATAATGAATTAAGGCAAGAAAAATAGTGAAAATTAGGAGAATTATAAAGGAAGAACTAAAACTCCCATGATTTGCAGATGGTATGATGCTGTGCATGAACATATACAGAATACTACTGAGTGAAAGATGTCAAACACGAAAGAGTACACACTATGAATCTCATTCATATTAAAATAAAAAGGGGAAACCTATTTATGGTGACAGTATTTATGATAGTGGTTACGTTGGGAGAAGTGATACTGACGACAAGGGAGGCATTTGGGTTTCTGGTAATGTTTTATTTCTTGACATGGGTTGTAGTAACACCAGCATGCTCACTTTGTGGAAAGTCATCAAGATTATGAGATTTTTTATTTTTATTGTATGCACATTATAATTCAATTAAAAAAGTTTACAAAAATAATTTATAAATTATTGCTATATAACCCATGCTGAAAGACTCCAACTGGCAATTAAATGTGATACTAGTTTGCGCATGAGCTGATGAAAGAGTAAGAGAGGGATGAACTTGAATGAGCCAGCCTCATGGGTAACATATTATTGACTGTGTTTCTGTGCATTCTTGTGATATAACAGCTTCCTTAGGCACCTCCAACCAGATAGCTGGCTGATGGGAGGGCCACTTTCTGGGGTCTGTCTCAGAATTGCACACTTGAGAGAATGTTAAGAAACAAACTCAGAAATAAAGTACATCTATGTATAGGTGAAACCTTTGATTGAGCTATGCAGAAAGGTGATAATCTTATTACCCTAGCATGAGAGTGTGCAATAAAAATCTGGGGACAAAATAGTAAAGTCCAAGAACATTTCAATCTCTTCTGAATCAGGTCTAAATAATATACATGCCCTAGTCGAAATGATGTGAATTTCCAGATACACTCATCCTCATAAGTAACAAATCATATAACAAAGACAAAATTTTATTGAATGAAGATTTCATTCATTTGGTTTCCAGTCCATTTCTGCCTCCCTTCTTCTCTATTTATTTAAGAAGTCCTGATTTACAGAACATTCTACCCAACAATTGCAGAATATACATTCTTTTCATTAGCACGTGGAACATTCTCCAAAATAGACCATATGATAGGCCACAAAACAAGTCTCAATAAATTTAAGAAAAATGAAATCATATCAAGTATCCTCTCAGACCACAGTGAAATGAAACTGGAAATTAACTCCAAAAAGAACCCTCAAAACCATAGAAATATATGGAAATTAAATAATCTACTCTTGAATGATCTTTAAGTCAACAATGAAATCAAGATGGAAATTTAAAAATTCTTTTAACTGAACAATAATAGTGACACAACTTATCAAATCCTGTGGGATACAGCAAAAACAGTGCTAAAAGGAAAGTTCATAGCATTAAATGCCTACATCAAAAAGTCTGAAAAACACAAACAGACAATGTAACATCACACCTCAAGGAACTAGAGAAACAAGAGCAAACCAAAATCAAACCCAGCATAAGAAAAGAAATAACAAAGATCAGAGCAGAGCTAAATAAAATTAAAACAACAACAATAACAAATAATAATAGTAATACAAAATATAAATGAAGGCTAGGCATGGTGGCTTACACCTGTAATCCCAGGACTTTGGGAGGCTGAGGCAGGCAGAACACTTGAGGCCAGGAGTTTGAGACCAGCCTGGCCAGCATGGTAAAACCCCATCTCTACAAAAAATACCAAAATTAGCCAGGCATGATGGTGCATGCCTGTAATCCCAGCACTTTGGGAGGCCAAGGCAGGTGAATCACGTGAGGCCAGGAGTTCGAGACCAGCCTGTCCAATATGGCAAAACCCTGTCTCTACAAAAATTACCCAGGCATGGTGGTGCATGCCTGTAATCCCAGCTACTTGGGTGGCTGAGGCACAAGAATTGCTTGAATCTGGGAGATGGAGGTTGCAGTCAGCCAAGATTGGGCCACTGCACTGCAGCTTGGGTAACAGAGAAAGACCCTGTCTCTAAATAAATAAATAATATTTATTATAATATCTTCCATTTAGTTTCTACTTCAGTTTATTTGGATCTTTTTTCTTCTTTTCTTGGTTAATCTCACTAATGGTCTATCAATTTTGTTTATCTCTTAAAAATAGTTTTTTTGTTTTATTTATTTATTTAAATTTATACAAAAGGTCATTCAAGGCTACTATGAACACCTTTATGCACACAAACTAGAAAATCTAAAGGATGGATAAATTCCTGGAAATATACAGCCCTCCTAGATTAACTCAGGAAGAAATAGAAACTCTGAACAGACAAATAACAAGTAGTGAGACTGAAACACTAATAAAAAAAATTGCCAACAACCAGAAAAGTCCAGGACCAGATAGATTCACACCTGAAATTTCTATCAGGCATTCAAAGAAGAATTAATACTAATTTCATTGAAACTATTCCAAAAGATAGAGAAAGAGGGAATCCTCCATAAATAACTCTAAGAAGCTGGTATCACCCTAATACTAAAACCAGGAAAGGACATAACAAAGAAAAAAAAAAAAAAGAAAACTACAGATCAGTATCGTTGATGAACATAGACGTAAAAATTAGCAACAAAATACTACTGAATCCAACAGCATATCAAAAAGATAATACACCATGATCAAGTGGGTTTCATATGAGGGATGCAGGGATGGATTAACATATGCAAGTCAATAAATGTGATACATCACATAAACAGAATTAAAAACAAAAACCGTATGATCATCTCAGTAGACACAGAAAAAGCATTTGACAAAATCCAGCATTTATGATGGAAACCCTCAGCAAAATTGCCATAGAAAGGACATAGCTCAAGGTAATAATAGTTACCTATGACAAACCCACAGCCAACATTATACTGAATGGGGAAAAGTTGAAAGAAATCCCCCTGAGAACTGGAATAAGATAAGGATGCCCACTTTCACCACTTCTATTCAACATAGTACTGGAAGTCCTAGGCAGCACAATCAGACAAGAGAAAGAAATAAAGGGCACCCAAATTGGTAAAGAGGAAGTCAAACTGGAGCTGTTCACTGATGATATAATCATATACCTAGAAAACCCTAAAGACTCATCCAAAAGCCTCCTAGATCTGATAAATGAATTCAGTAAAGTCTCAGGATACAAAAATCAATGTATACAAATCAGTACCACTGCTATACACCAACAACGACCAAGCTGAGAATTAAATCAAAATGCAAAATCAATCTTTTTTAGAAAAGCTGCAAAAAATAAATAAATTGCTTAGAAATGTACCTAATCAAGAAGGTGAAAGATCTGTACAAGAAAAACTACAAAACATTGCCAAAAGAAATCATTTATAACACAAACAAACGGAAATATATCCCATGTTCGTTGTTGGGTAGAATCAATATTGTGAAAATGACCATACTGCCAAAAGCAATCCACAGATTAAGTGCAATTCCTATCAAAATATCATCATAATTATTCACAAAACTAGGAAAAACAATCCTAAAATTCATATGGAACCAAAAAACAGCTCACATAACCAAAGCAAGACTTAGCAAAAAAAAAAAAAAAAAAATCTGGAAGCATTACATTGTCCAAATTCAAACTATACTCCAAGGCTATAGTTACCAAAACAGCATGGTACTAGTATAAAAACAGGCATATAGACCAAGGGAACAAAATGGAAAACCCAAGATAATATTTACAGCCAAATAAAGCCAGATACTTACAGCCAACTGACATTTGACAAAGCAAACAAAAATATAATGTAGGAAAGGACATCCTGTTCAACAAATGGTGCTGGTATAATTGGCAAGCCACATGATGAATAAGAAACTGGATACTAATTTCTTACCTTATACAAAAATCAACTCAAGATGATCAAAGACTTAAATCTAAGACCTGAATCCATAAAATCTCCAGAAGATAACATCAGAAAAACTCTTCTGGACATTGGCTTAGGCAAAGAGTTCATAACCAACACTACAAAGGCAAACGCAACAAAAAAAAAAAATAAATAGATGGGACCCAATTAAACTAAAAAGCTTCTGCCCAGCAAAAGAAATAATTAGCAGAGTAAACAGCCAACCCACAGTATGGGAGAAAATATTCACAAACTATGCATCTGACAAAGGACTAATATCCAGCATCTATAAGGAACTCAAACAAATCAGCAAGAAAAAAAATAGTCCCATCAGAAGTGGGTGTGATGGTTAATATTTAGTGTCAACTTGATTGGATTGAAGGATGCAAAGTATTGATCCTGTGAGGTGCAAAGTGTCTGTGAGGGTGCTGCCAAAGGAGATTAACATTTGAGTCAGTGGACTGGGAAAGGCAGACCCACCCTCAATCTGGGTGGCCACAATCTAATCAGCTGCCAATGTGGCCAGAATAAAAGCAGGCAGAGGAACGTGGAAAGACTAGACTGGTTTAGTCTTCTGGCCTACATTTTTCTCCTGTGCTGCATGCTTCCTGCCCTCAAACATTGGACTCCAGGTTCTTCAGCTTTGGGACTTGGACTGGCTTCCTTGCTCCCCAGCTTGCAGATGGCCTACTGTGGGACCACACCTTCTGATTGTGTGAGTCAATACTCCTTAATAAAGTCATATATATATATATATATATATATATATATCCTATTAGTTGTGTCCTTCTAGAGAACCCTAATACAGTGGGCAAAGGACATGAATAGACAATTCTCAAAAGAAGATATACAAATGGCCAACAAACATGAAAAATGCTCAACATCACTAATTATGAGGGAAATGCCAATTAAAACCATAGTGAGATACCACCTTAGTCCTGCAAGAATGGCCATAATTTAAAAATCAAAAAATAACAGATGTTGGAATGAATGTGGTGAAAAGGGAACACTTTTACACTGCTGGTGGGAATGTAGACTAGTATAATCACAACAGAAAACAGTATAGACATTCCTTAAAGAACTAAAAGTAGAACTACCATTTGATTCAGCAATCCCACTACTGGGTATCTACCCAGAGGAAAAGAAGTCATTATCTGAAAAAGACACTTGCATACGCATGTTTATAGCAGCAGAATTCACAATGGCAAAAATATGGAACCAGCCTAAATGCCCATCAACCAATGAGTGGATAAAGAAAATGTGGTATACAAACACCATGGAATACAACTCAGCCATAAAAAATGAATGAAATAATGGCATTTGTGGCAACCTGGATGGAGTTGGAGACCATTATTCTAAGTGAAGTAACTCAGGAATGGAAAACCAAATATCATATGTACTCACTCAAAAGTGGGAGCTAAGCTATGAGGACACGAAGTCATAAGAATAGTGCAACGGACTTTGGGGATTCAGGGGGAATGGTGGGAGGAGGGTGAGAGATAAAAGACCACATATTGGGCACAGTGTACACTGCTCAGGTAATGGGTGCACCAAAATCTCAGAAATCACTACTGAAGAACTTATCCATGTAACCAAAAACCATCTGTTCCCCAAAAACTATTGAAATAAAAAAACCAGAAGTCCTGGTGTTCTCTTGGGCTCAATAAGCTTGTATAGGGCCTGATCTCTTGCAGAAAACATCTGGGAAGTGGATAAAGTGATGTCAAAATATGTAAAAGTAAAGAACAACAGGAAAAAAATCAGTTCGAGATGTAAGAAAAATTATTGTAATAGTAAAAATAATTACTGAATGCTTATTGTATACTGTCTCCTTGTAAAGTGCTTTATTATTTCATTTAACCTTGTCAAAAACACTAGGCAAAGGCAATGTTAATTCCAAGTTACAGATGAGGAAATAATTTGCTCAAAGTCATGAGAGATAGTGGTAGAACTGAGGCTTGAACATTTTTCAGTCTGATTCAGAGCTTCTTCTCAGCCACTGCACCTCATCAACCTCCTCATCAAGAAGAGATGGCCATGGGGTATGTCCTTCGTGTTTGCATCTCAGATCTCCTCATCCAATTGCTGCCCATTTTTTCCACATGTACACCTATTTTTGAATTTTATTTTTGCTGATACAGTGTAACCAGCTTTGATTATTTAGGTGATTTTCCAAGGCAAATTCTCATTTTGAGCCATTTTCTACATATCCTAGTCATGAATGTATGTATGCAGTAGAATCAGACCAATGTTAGTTAGCAAAACTGATTAGTGAAACAAACTTAATGGGATGAAACAAAATGTAGTGTGCATACACACACACACACACACACACACACACACAATGTCTAAAATACACCAAATAAAAATTCCTTGTAGATCAGCAATTTGGGGTTTTCTGCAATATTATCTGCAGTCATGCTTTCCCTTCCCCAAACTTTTCCCTCATGAGGATAACTAAGCTTAGTGACGCACTGAGCAAAATGCTGGTGACCAGGAGAGATGCTGCCATAAACGTGATCTGAAGAAAACTTGGAGATTAAAAGGGCAAGGTTTTAAGGAATCCTAATAACAAAACAAGATCTTGAAATTTGCAAAATTCCTTATCTTTGCTACATTCTTCTACCCTGCAGAGTCTGGCTTCTGCCTACTTCTCCAAAGTCTTTTTTATAAGAGGGAGTCCTCTCACTGTGCTGTAACCACATTGTCCAGTTTTCCATTTCTTTAGTCATTTCCTGCTTTAGGACCCCTTTGGTCCCCTTGATCCCTCTGCCTGGAATGCTCTGCCCAGTTCTTTCCCTGGTTGGTTGGTTCTTACCTTTCATTTCTCAGGTCAAATGTCTCCTTCTGTAAGAGGCCATCCTTGTCCTCCTTAGCTAAAGCAAATGCCCCTGCACTCTTGACTGCTTCTTATAACATCCTAGTAATTTTAATTTTTTTCTATCACATATGATGATCTGAGAGTATCTTGTTTACTTGTTTTTTAACTGTTTATTTTCTGCCTTCTTCCCCACTCCCTCATCCCGATTCCCAGTTGGTATGTTATATCCATTTACTTATTTATTTTTTTACTATATTTTCTGGGTCTGCTTATTTGGAATGTCTGCAACTTTCCCTCATTCATCTCTGGCCTATGGGCTTCTACGGACAGCCAGCCTGGGAGCACAGTTTTACTGTGGATAGCCTACATTGGGTCTGCTGTTTGCTGAAGGACAGGCCCTACCTCCGTATCTCCACGCTTAGCCATTCATGCACTTAGCTCTGTGAGATCATCTGATGAGATGAAACTGACCCATCTACTCCTCTAGATGACAGGTACAGGGATACTACCATAGGGAGCAAGAAAAATTAAGTTCTGAATTTGCAGGGACTTTTTCAGCAAGAAGCTACAGAAGTTGAAATGGACATGGCAAATGGAAACAGAAAAAGTACAAAAGTCTGATACATTCCTCTTTGACACATCAGCTGCTGCACTGAGATAGAGCATTCATTTGCACTAAAGCCAAGCTCTTTCAATGTTGGGGCCAAATATAGATTAGAATAAAAGGGCAATGTGTTTTTAACCAAATATGATTTTAAGATGGCTGGCAAGGAAAAGGCGTTCTCTCTCTAGAGCCCAGCATTTATTAGATGCCACTTTTCTAGTAGTTTTTAATCAGGAAGATATTGGCTCAGGCTTTTAAAATAGCTCCATTATTATTTATTTCTCAGTGCACCTGATCCTGTTCCAGATTGGCTTCTGTGGATTCCTGAGCCCATGGATCCCCTTAGTCTTTGGTAATTTTTGCCAGGCTTTCTGTGCTTGAATTTGACACCACCCTTTCACCTATTTGCTGCCTAATGTTTTTTTTTTTGTTTTTTTGTTTTTTTTTGTTTTTTTTTTTTTGAGATGGAGTCTCGCCCTGTCACCCAGGCTGGAGTGCAGTGGCGAGATCTCGGCTCACTGCAAGCTCCGCCTCCCGGGTTCACGCCATTCTCCTGCCTCAGCCTCCCGAGTAGCACCAAGCCAGGCTAATTTTTTGTATTTTTAGTAGAGACGGGGTTTCACTGTGTTAGCCAGGACGGTTTCGATCTCCTGACCTCGTGATCCGCCGGCTTCGGCCTCCCAAAGTGCTGGGATTACAGGTGTGAGCCACCGCGCCTGGCCATGTTTTTGATATTTTATTTGTAACTTGTTGGTAAACCTAAACCTCATGCTAAATCCTTACATCCTAAATAGGATTTTTCAGGTTTCATATTTCTCTAGTATTATAATTTGTTTTTCCCTTGCTCCTGATTTTTTCCTGATAGTTTCTTTACTAAAATATCCCAGCAGACCGTGTTCACTTCTCATGAAAATAGTTGTGGTATTAGACTTCATTCATTCCTTTCCAAATATTTATTAAGCACCTACTGTATGCTAGACACTGTACTAAGTGCTAGGGATATAACCATAAACAAAATCAGCATGGTACTTCTTCTTAGGGAACTTATAACTGGATGTAGGAGACAGGTATTTAAACAAGCCATTGTATTAACTGCTGATGGGTAAAGAAGGATCTGCTAGCCCAGCAGGTAGTTGTGTGTGTGTGCCCTGTGTGTTATCAGATAAAACTTTTAGTCAGAATTACCCAGGTACTTTTAATAGACAGCAGCAAAAGAAAACCTCTCTAGTTGCTATTCTTACAGCACCCACACCCTACCTGCTTAGCTGGGCAGGGAGCTCATGAGTCTTTAGAGTTGCCTCCAACAAAAATCTCTAACATGAATGCTATTGGTCCTGAGAAGGTCATTGGTATCCCTCATTTAAACATTTGGGCAGATGAAAGGAGTGAAGTCCTATGAATAAACTCCCAAAACCCTCATTAGGCCAGAATCAGGCATTTTTTTTAAAGAGTTTTTATAGAAAATTCAAGCTATTGCCAAGGATAAAAACTTTAACTGAGCCATAGAAGAGGCTTACCAGTTCAGAATGTGACTCAGTTCAAATGTAGACGACCATGATTTACCTCTTTGCTCAAAACTTCACCTAGAGACATACTATTCTTTATGATAACTTTTAGAGCTTGTGTGCTCTCCCATGATTATTATCTCCATATAGCTGTAAAGGGAAACTTACAGTCTGACCAGAGACGAAGACTTGGGAAAGCACTAGGGTATCTGAGGTTATCAGGCTGGGACCTGAACCTGCATATACAGAGTTCTGCAAGACAGATCTGATCTCGTAGGCCTCCCATCCAGGAATGAGCAGCTGTGCATCACTTTGACCAAACAATTATAGAAGAGAGAAGTTCCAATTGTAGTCCATCTAGTCACTTCTCAGTGACCTTAATCCCCATAGAGGAGAAAAACTCTGACATGGCAGATTGACACAACTGAGAATCTACCCCTATTAAATCCACTCCTTCTGTACCATGGACTTCAACTGACTTTTAACATCTGGTTGGTTGCCCACCTCTATTCTTAGTTCAGACTATTCTTTGGTAGAAGATACTCATGTTTTAAAGATGTCCTCCCTGAGAGCTGAGACAAGTGTACTTATCACCCAGAAAATAATTCACTAAAGATTTGGATTTAGGTTTAGGTCAGTTTATTTTCAAGATAAAAATCCAAAAGGCAACAAAGGAGAGAAAAAATTGGAAGCTTATATAGTTAAAATTTTATAATTCTTTAACTATTTCCAAATAAGAGATATCAGCATATCAGAAGTCCTCAATATCAACAATCTTAAATGAGGATTTATTGTATATAACCTAGCATGTTAAGGATGTTCAAGGGTTTCTTGGATTTAGGATCTTCATCTCTTCAGCCCTAATCTCCCCTTACAGGCTTCTTGAAGAAGTCATTCCAACATTCTTCAGGTGCCAGAAGGCTTCAAGAACCTGAAATCTAGCTTTTCTTTGACTTTTTGTGAGGACCCATTTAGTAAACCCCAACAATGATTTATGGTCAAACTAATACCTCAAAGTTTTATATTTGTCACATTTTTAATGAAAGTACTCTGATTCTATCTCCAGTCCTCGTTGTGAATATCTTATGAATTTAACTCAAATTAACTGAATAATTTCTGTAGTAAAGATATCCATGATAGGCATGAGAATCCTGGCATTTTCATTTGAAGAAATCAAGTACCCATAGAGGTCAAAACTTACATCGGACACTCAGGAAGCCCCTCTGATTATAGATGTAGAAGTCCCTTTCGTACCACATCCATCTCCAAGGGCTAAAGCCACTACACAAATGGCTCGTGTTGAAAAACAGAGCCTGTTTGTTTCGGAAACTCTTATAAGCACGTTGTGGCCATATACTAATATTTAATGATGTCTTTCAATACTGTCCTTGCCCCAAACTTCATCCCGACCAGCCTGAGGCCCCATCACCTATTTTTTTTTTAATCTCTTATTTGAGAAGACCTAAACCCCAGTGCAGCTGTGGCAACCTAATGGAACCACATGATCCTCAAAGGGACATTAGGACAACAGCTAATTCATCAGTATTCTTGCTATCTATGATAAGTATGTCACCATTGTATGCTTTGAGCTAAGACAAAGGAGCTAGGAAATTTGTATCTTCCACATCAGCCTCAAATGCCTGCATGGTATAATTTCAATGAATGTAATGATTCTGTTGCTTCCATCTCAAAGCTCTGGTACCATTATTGTAGTTTTAGTGTATACAGCAAGACCATTTTGTACCTTTCTTTGGAAGATATGGTGACCCACTTATCCAGAAGAGCTTTCCAAAACATGCTCTTCTCAAACCATAGGATTTCCAATGGTGAGTTATCACCTTGTTGTAGAGGCTTTTTGTCTACTAGCTGTATACCACCTCTATTTTTTATCCAACATTTCCAGGTGTTTGCTGCTCAGGTTTCCCAGGAGTGGAGTAAGAGAGATGGAAGGTTTTCTGGCCCCAAATGAAAGGGGATATAAAAAATCCCACTCTTGTCAGGAATGTAGTCATAACTAGTTGTGAGCCTGTTATATTTTTTAGATGAACATATTTACATTAAAAAAATCTATTCATATATGCACACACACATACATACGCACATAGTTTGGCTCATTTTAGGAAGGACTTGAGGTGTCACATAAAAACATTGGTATAGGGGTTGCAAAGTGCCTATTTTGATGCCCTCTTAATTATGACTAATATAACTTGAACTTCTTAATCAAGATTAATATAACTTGAACTTTTAAGGGAAAATGTCTATCTATAATTATTGAGATGCTAATTTTGACAAATTTTCCAAATATATGCTTAATTTTCCAGCTAGATTACAAATAACTATAGGGTAAAGATCATTTATTTAAGGCTCTTTGACAGCCTTACAACTGTGTTTTTAAGAAGAGGTTTTGAATTGTAAAAGTTTCAAAGATGCTTTTGAAATTCTATGCCAATATTCTTAGTATTTTTCTTCAATTTGCTCAGACATTATAAACCCTGTGTGAGAAATGAGGAGAAAATGGAGGTTGATATGAGGTTGATATAACTTGCCCGAAGGTCAGCCAGCAAGCGAGGGGAAAGGATGGAATTAGAACTCACACCCCTCAATTTTCCAGGCTGTTGCTTAGCCCACTGAACCCCACCGCCTCTGACTCAGTGTATTAATATAGACTGAAACACAGATTGCTTGAACATATGGCAGAGAGGATGAGAAGATAACATTCTGTGGCAGGATTCATTTCTCCAGGCAAGTAGATGTAAAGGCTGTTTTTCTGCACAGGATTCAGCAAGTGAAGCGTTAAGCACTTAAAAAAAAATTGTCTCCAAATGATACAACTTTTCCCCTTGAATGAGATCTGTTTCTGGGCATTCAATGTCAGGAGAAGCCGGTAGAAGTGGGTCCAGGAGGACTGTAGGCCACCCATAGGCTATGGTAAAAAATAAATAAGGATCTTGCAGAGCCCCAGAATTGTGCCTAGAGGGAGGAGTGCCTAATAAATGTCAGTTCCTTCTCCTTCCTCAGCAAACCATACCCTATAGTTAGGACACAAATTATAGACTTGTCTCCTGATCTAGATGTTTCTATCCTCTTTAGCAATAATCTGCAATATTCTACATTCTTAATAAGACCTAGATATTTCTTTTCTCACTGTTATTAGATGCCACTAAGGGCTTCATTCAGTACATTGGGCAAGTTACTGTGGATTTTAGCCTGAGATTTTTTCTTGTGAGACACAGCAGTATCGGGTTTGTAAGGAGACAGAGCTCAATGCATTCAAGGCATAGAGTCTAAAGGTCCAAAATTTTAGGCATGATTTAGGGTGGTGGTTTTCAAATTGGTGGATCCACCAAGAAGAGGAAAGCGAAGAGGCTGCATAGGGAAGGCTCAGTACCCCTCTTCTCTTCTTATATGTTGTAAATCTGTGCTGTATAAGAGTTTAATGTAAAACTTTGGCTGGAAAAATTGAGGGTTTTATAACTGAAAGACACTTTTAAAAGCCTGATTTAGGAAATGGTTGCTTTTATACAATAAAATGTAGTAGTTTGGAGCATGTGTGTTGGTTAAAAGAATAATCTTACTTTGCATCTAACTAGCCTTGTGACCTCAGATAACCTGCTTAGCCTCCCTGTGCTTTAGTTTCCCTATCTACAGTAACTGCGCCTATTTCACAGGTTTGTAATGAGGCCTAAATGAAGTAATATATGGATGTGCTTGACATTGAGACTGGCACACACTAAACACTCACTGAAAGGTAGCTGCTGTTATAATTTTATCATCACTATTATTTTTGCTATTATTGTTAGATCTATTCCAAAGTTTGGATTTATTGCCTTTTTCTAGTTTGCAATTTAGGTAGAATGGCATGGGATTTCGATGATCTGAATGTGAATGGCAGGCCCCCCAACTCATGTAAAGGGAATACGAAATGTTCTGGTGGCAAAGGAAATACAGAGAGAGTCCATGGGGAGATGGTGTCTTGGGGTCTAGGCCATGCTGACCGGTGAACATCCCTTATACCAAACTGAAGATTTGTGTCCCTTACTCTTATGAGTTGAATTGTGTCCCCTGCACCCCAAGTTCATATGCTAAAGTTCCAACCCTTAGTACCTCAGAATGTGGCTGCATTTGGAAGTGAGGTGTGTAAAGAGGTTAAGTTAAAATGAAGCCATTAGGGTGAGCCCTAATCCAATATAACTAGTTTCCTTATAGAAAGAGGAGGTTTGGACACAATGCCTACAGAAGACGAATAATATGAAAACACGGGACAACCTACAAGCCAAGGGAAGAGTTAGCTTCCAGAAATGTGAGGAAATACATTGTTGTTTAAGCCACCCAGTCTGTGCTATTTTGTTATGTCAGCCTTGGAGATTTCAAATTTTAGTTTAATTCAGAGAACAGGCTTTTCTCTACCAATCCAAATGCAGAGAAAACACACCAGGGCCTGGTACTCCTTTGAAACTCCATTTCTGCTCTTCTTTTTCCCTAAGTAAAATTCTACTGATGCATGTTGTCATCTTTTAGGCATCCCCCAAGTCAGCATGTTAATTTTTTCCGCCAGTGTTTCATCTGATGCTCCCCACCACTGCTATCCTTTCTGAGCAATTGTAATGGCCTCTCTAGCACATGGTTGGCATGGCTTTCCACTTGCACTGTGGAACCTGGCATATTCACCACCTACAAGAAGGACTTAAAGAGTTATCAATTCAGGTTTATATCAGATAATAAAATGCCTGCCAAAATAATGCCCCTGGAATACTCTGAAATCAACTGTTAATAAAAGGCAAACAAAAAAAATCGTTAATTTTTTTCCCCATGGAGAACTTTCTTTAAAAATCCAGCACAGTCAAAATGAAACAGCTATCAAAGAAAGCTCCCCCATTAGCTGTCAGTTCACAGCAACTTCAATCAGCTGGTGTGCCTGCGCCTGCAGTAATATCTCCCCAGCTTCCTCCCACACGCCCAACTTGACTGCTCTGTGCAAGCCACATTAAACCTGTCTGCCATCAATCCCCGGGTCTGCTTTTCAGCAGCAGCTTAACGAGGTAAGGGAGCTGGCATCACCAAGAGGCAAATGCTATTTCAGAGGGACTGGGAGAAGCTGAGAGAGGAGTGGAAGTGGAGAAAAGCTAGATATAGGACATTAAGCAACATTAAGCAAGCAGGGTTTTTGTCATAAGATCTTCTCATATTGTCATTTCTATGCAGATGTGTTTTCCAGCCTCCTAAAGTCAGAAGAGACAGTGGGAGATGAGTTAGGAAGCACCAAATCATAGCAAGCTGGCCACATTCACACAATTTTATCTTATGGAGAAACTGGAGGACACTGCCAATTCTCCTCTTCTCCCAGGATGAGCTACAACTTTAGGTCTGGGGCTTCCTTTAGAATTCGTAGCAAGAAGCACGAAGAAAAGCATAAGTTTTTGTGTTTGTTTTTTTCCCCTCTTAGACAAATCTGGCTTGAAGCATATTCACAGTGTATGTCACCACTAGGGAAGCTGATCTAGCCTTCTCCCCAGTGCTGCCAATGAAGGGCATAAGCCTCTGGCACTAAGAACAAAATGAAAAATGACTCAGTAACTAAACTGAAAAACAGTTCCCCAATCAATTCCCTGAGGTGGCAATGAGAACACCACGTGGGGCAGCTCAGCCTCCTTCCTCCACTCTCTTCTGAGAGGCCAGTTTCACAGATTGCTTAAAGACCACAGTAATTCTGGATCTGGTGGGGCTTCTGGGAATAGAAGCTAAACTTCTATTTGAAATGCCTCCCTCCTGCTGCTCTTAAATAACACTGACAACAATAATCGGCATTTATACCAAGAGGGTCCTTCAGAACCTTTATTAAATCCTTTCAAATATACTCTCTTACTTCTATCTGGCAGAGAAAATATGCTTTGTGACAGGTGCCTAAAAGATAGCTGCATAGCTTTTGGGTCCTGGAACTACCTGTTGTCTAAAATAACACCCTTACTTGTGTCCAGACTCTGACAAATGACCAGCAAAGGCACTGGCCTGCACATTTTCTTGACCCAGCAAAGTGGTCTGCTATTTTTTCTTCAAAATCACATAAACAGTAAAGAGACCTTAATGATCAACTTGCCCAACTGCACAGCTGACGTTTGAATTAGAACTGCAATCAAATGGCCATTCAGTCTCGGCTAGAAATCCTGGGATGAAGAATTATAGAAGTTACTATCTCCTGCATACTGGCTGTCACTGATCACCATTTTTTTCCTTCATGTGCTTAGGCTCTGTTTTCACTAATTCCATTGAACTGACTGCTTTCTCTAGAGGCAATGAGTATGATAGTACTTTATACAAAACAGGGCCAATGTTGGAAGAGGAACATTTTCTTCATGTCTTTTATTATACAATTTGAGATAATTCTCTAATGACACACCGTGGCATAGTGAAGATTGCTCTGACCTTGGAGAACGAAGATCCAGGTGTGAGTCCCAGCTTGATCAATTACTACCTTGTAAATAGGGAGGCCTATCAATCTCACTATCTATTTGCAAAACGGGAATAAAACTGTGTATGCTCAAGAGGGTTGTGAGAGAGTTAAACAGGATAATATATGTGAAAGGAATCTCTAAGTGGTAAAATTGCTACATATACATAAGCTGTTTATTCACTTTTCAACTTTTAGGTTACTCCTTGGAAAATTGTGCCAAAGTGAGTAGAAAAGGGAAAGGGCCAAGAGCATAGTGATTTAATTAGATCCACAGGACATTGCCTTCGCATGGGTAGATGGAGCCCCCACCCCTTTGGATTTCAGCACATTGATATGTGGTAACTTAATATGCAAATGATAGGCCTCAGAGGGCACCCAGTCTCCACATGTGCCAATTAATCAAAGGAAACAGTATCATCCTCTAATTCCACTAATTAGAGAATCATCCATAAGCTACTATGTTCTGAGCTACTGAGGTTTAATAAATTTGCAATAAATTATGAGTAATACATTAGCCAGGGACCAAATTACTACTGAGCAATAGGATGAGAGAAGGGTTCAGGTTATTTATATATTTAAATGGTTTTTTTTTCTCAATTTTCTTCTTCTGATTTTCTGTCCTAAAAGTTTCTGAACAACTTGATTGTGTGGGACCACAGGATCTCCATGTTTCGTTGTAACAAGGGGTCCAGAAATCATATATAAGTACAACTACTAAATAATGTGATTAGAATTTTAACACATGTACCATAATTAATCCAAATGATTGGTTGCTTCAAAACTGCCATTGTGTAAATTTGTACACTTGTTCTAATGCTACTACTATGACCCCAAATTAGGGAATCCTTTGAGAATTGCCTTCACATGCTTATTTATTCTTTTGAATCTTCTCAGAGGTGACAAATTGTTCTCTGAGAGTATATTTGAATTTGGAGGCAGTTAAAAGAAGTTTGAAAGTATTGTACTCTGGTTACTAAGGGAGGTAATCAAGCAGGATAATCCTGTTTATGGTCAGTTGAAGAACCCATCCCATTACCCATGTGCTTGAATGAGGGGATAGATCATGCTAAGACAAAACTCTGACCATTAGATGTGACTCCAGTATGTGATTGAATTTGGCTGAGGGAATGGCGGGTATGACTACTTGAAATCGGTGTAAGAGGGTTTTAACTTCACTTAGAATACAGACATAAGAGGTAGAAGCTTTAGTTCTTGCCGTCTCTATACCCAGAATGATTTTTCCAATTAAGACTCTACCCATTCTTTAATGTTGGTTTATTTATTTATTTTTGAGATGGGGTCTTGCTGTGTTGCCCAGGCTGGAGTGCAGTGGCACAATCACAGCTCACTGCAGCCTTGCCCTCTTGGGCTCAAGCAATCCTCCCACCTCAGCCTCCCAAATAGCTGGGACCACGGGCTCACACCACCACACCTGGCTATTTTTTTTATTTTTTGTAGAGATAGAGTCTCCCTATGTTGCCCAGGCTGTTCTTGAACTACTGAGCTCAAGTGATTCTTCCATTTCAGCCTCCCAAAGTGCTGGGATTACAGGTGTAAGCCACATCACCCAGCCTTCTTTAGTGTTAGTTTAAATGCCATCTCAATTACTAGAGTTTTCCTGATAGTGTTCAATTGACAGTTTTTGCCCTGTTCTTAATAGCTTTTATTGTATCCTGTTTGTACTCTTATGGCACTTATTTTTTGTGTTTTATTTTATTTGGTTTTAAATAGTTATCATCACCTTTTATAGGTAGTAAACTATTTAGGAGTAGGATATGTGTCTTACTCATGTTTGAATCTCACATATCAACTAGAGTAAGCTTTGGGCATGATGATTAATCAATTAATATTAGTTGAGAAAATGAGTTATGGTACAGTGCAGCTGTCACTATATAAATGCAGCAATAGCCATATATACAGAAGTACATCCATGTAGGTACCTAATTTACTTACATGAAAATTACTCTCAATGGTGAAGTGTTAGTAAGCATTTCTTTTAAAATTAGAATGGTTCAAGAATGCCCTCTATCACTACTTCTATTCAGCATTTGGCTGGTGTTTCCAACCAGTAGTATAGGACAAGAAGAAAAAGAAATACAAAAACTAGCAGGAAAGAAACAAAATGTTCATTATGCACAGATGATAAAATTGTCTATATAAAAACCCAAAAAATTCCATACATTTTTGGGATTTAGACAGTTTAGAAAATTGGGTGAATACAGAATGAAGAAACAAAAATCAAATGTGTTTCTAGATAGCAGCAAAAACTTAGCTTGAATGGGGATATTTCTAAAAAGGTAACATTAACAATAGTAACAATATTATACCAAATGTAGAGATAAATCTAAAAAACTATATGCTGAATCTTTAGGCATAAAATCACAAAACATTATTGAAAGCCATTAAAGAAGACCTCCACAAATGAAAATTGTACCATATTCATGAGTAAGAATACCAAATATTATTAAGATATCAGTTATTCTCAAATTGACCAACAGATTTAATGTGTGACCTTTTAAATTACTGTTGAACTTGAAAAAGTGATTCTAAAATTTATGTGCATGAACAAAGAGCATACAGTAACTAAGAAATACCTGATGGCAAAAAATAAGATATGAGAGAGGGTCCTGATTTATTAAATAGCATACCTACTTATAAATATTAGGCAAGTATATATTTAATATATACAAAGAAAGTATAAATAGACATAGAAATAGATTACTACTTCCCAGAAACAGATATCTACAAAGAAAGGAAATATGAATATTACAGAGTTGGCATTTCAGATAAGTGGTAAACATTTAAACTATAACAATTGTGCTGAGACTATTAGTTTTTAATTTTCCAGAGGAAACAAATGAAATTGTAATCTTACTCAAAATGTACAGAAAATATCAATTCTAACTCATTGAAATGCAAAAAAAATCAAAACTTTTAGAAGAAATCATAGGAATATCTTATAACCATGGGGTGGAGAAGGATTTCTCAAATAAGATACAAAAAGTTTAAGTCATAATAGAACAGATTAATAAATTCAAGTAAATTAAGCAAAATATCTCTTTTCATCAAACAGTAATTGAAAAAATAAAAAGCTATGATACCAACTAGAAGATTTTTGTATTTTAGGTTTTTTTTTTTTTTTTTTGCAGTTTATATAACTGGTAAAGGGTTATTTTCTATATGAATACAAAACTCTTAAAGTCCAAAAAAGAAAGACAAACAACACAAAAATGAAAAATATAAACAGGTAGCTTATTTAAAAATTAAAATAATAATTATGAAAAGATGAAACTTTATTATTAATCAAAGGCATACAAGTTTTTAAGATGGCATAATATTTTATAAATAGCATTTTGACAAACCTTTAAAAGGCTGATAGTTTTGAGTGTGGAAAGTATGTAGAGAAACACAAATTATCTTTAGTTGTATGTATGTATAAATTAATATAAATTAGTAGAACCACTGTGGCAGAAACTGCTAGTTATCTGCTAATATTGGTCTTTCTCTTCTTTCTCAGTAATAAGATTTCTCTATTGTTAGCTGGCTCCATGGCAAACTGGCAGAAAACTACATTTCCCAGTTTGCCATGTGGGGCAAATGTAACCATATGGCCATGTAAATTCTGACCAATAGGATGAAAATAAAAGTGTTCTGTACATCTTTAAGGAAGGGACTATGCACCTATTGGGTCTTTCTCCTGTTGCCAGCCAAAATGTGGATACACTGGCTGGAGTTCCAGAAACCATTTTCGATCTTGACAGATAAATTTGGGAATGAAAATTGTTCATACAAGTTAACCTATACAGTACATGAAGCCTTGATCTCGACACTGTGGAGTGCCTTACCATCTCTGGAATAACCACCTCCAGGCTTCTTGAACCTGAGATAGAAATGTATGACTATTTTATTTAAACTCCTGTGATTCTGAAATTTTTATTAGCCACAGCAGCCTAAACAAATCTTAACCAATATAACCTCATTAGAAAAAGATTTGACCTTCCATAAAGTTAAAAGTGTGCAAATTCTGTAGTCCCACAATTTTCTGCCTTAAGTATATGCCTTGAAGAACTTTATCCTTATATGCATCAGGAAACAAAAAAAATGTTCATAACACCATGGTTCTAAGACCAAATATTGGAATAACCAAATCCATGGATGGAAGAATAGTTAATTTCATTATGTTTTTATCCAATGAACTACTAATATGGAGCTAGGAATAAACTCAACCTCTGAAGAAACCATAAGCATAATATGATCTATAAGCATAATGTTGAATAAAAATTTAAACAATTTATTATTTGGAGGATACATACATATAGGCAATTTATAAGTAAAAGCAATGCAATAATAAACCTAAATTTCAGGATAGTGATTAATAAAATAGAACCTTATCAATATCTTTGAAATTCTGTTTATGCCCCTCCCTGGTGGCATCCTGAAGGAAGGGGAAGGGGATGAAACCAGGGAAGGGCATAACCAGAACTTTAAAGATATAGGTAAGGTTCTATTTTTCTTAATCTAGGTGCTACTCATTACTTATGCAAATTTCTGCAGCCAGCTTGAATTTCTCCTCAGAAAATGGGATTTTCTTTTCTATCGCATTGTCAGGCTGCAAATTTTCCAAACTTTCATGGTCTGTTTCCCTTTTAAAACCAAGTGCCTTTAACAGCACCCAAGTCACCTCTTGAATGCTTTGCTGCTTAGAAATTTCTTCCACTAGCTACCTTAAATCATCTTTCTCAAGTTCAAAGTTCCACAAATCTCTAGGGCAGGGGCTAAATGCTGCCAATTTCTTTGCTAAAACATAACAAGAGTCACCTTTGCACCAGTTCCCAAGAAGTTCCTTATCTCCATTTGAGACCACCTCAGGCTGGATTTCATTGTCCATATTATTATCAACATTTTGGTCAAAGCCATTTGACAAGTCTCTAGAGAGTTCCAAACTTCCCTACATTTTCCTTTCTTTTTCTGAGCCCTCCAAACTGTTCCAACCTCTGCCTGTTACCCAGTTCCAAAGTCGCTTCCACATTTCCATTTATCCTTTCAGCAGCGCCCCACTCCTGGTATTTACTGTATTAGTCCATTTTCACACTGCTGATAAAGACATGCTTGAGACTGGGAAATTTACAAAAGAAAGAGATTTAATGGATTTATATTTTGACGTGGCTGGGGAGGCCTCACAATCATGGTGGAAGGCAAGGAGGAGCAAGTCACATTTTATGTGGATGGCGGCAGGCAAAGAGAGAGCCTGTGTAGGGAAACTCCCATTTTTAAAACCATTAGATCTCATGAGACTCACTCACTATCACGAGAACAGCATGGGAAAGGCCTACCCCCATCATTCAACCATCTCCCACTGGATTCCTCCCACAACATGTGGGAATTATGGGAGCTACAAGATGAGATTTGGGTGGAGACACAGAGCCAAACCACATCACCTCCCTTTTTCCCAAGCAGAGGAGTCCCTCCCTGTGACCACCACCATCCTAGGCCCACAGTGAGTACTGCCTGGCTACCATTGATGTTCACTCAAGGCCCACGGGCTCTTCAGTCAACTTGTGGTGAATGCTGCCAGGCCTGAGACTCTCCCTTCAGGGAATCTGGCCCCCTTCCAGCCCAAAGCAGGTCCAGAAATACCATCCAAGAGCCATGTCCTGGAATAAGGAACCCCAAGAGCCTGCTTGGTGCTCTACTGCACTGTGGCCTAGCTGGTGTCTAAGCTGCAAGACAAAGTCCCTCTTCCTTCTCCTTTTCTCAAGCAGAAGGATTCCCTCCCTATAGCCACCACAGCTGGGAATGTGGCTGAGTTACACCTGAAGTGAGCTCGCCTCTGAGTCACAACCAAGGTCCATGGCAATTACTATCTGGGTATTGCTGCTGATTATTGAGGGTCCAAGTGCTCTTTGGTCAGAAAGTGATAAATCCTGCTAGGACTGGGTCCTTTCCTTCAAAGCAGCAGGTTCTCTTCTGGCTCAGGGTGCGTCTAGACATGTCATCCAGAAGGTAGGACCTGGAATGGGGACCTTGGAACTCTACCTGATATTCTATCCTACTGTGATTGAGCTGATATCCAAGTTGCAAGACAAAGTTCTCTTTACTCTTCGCTCTCCTCTCCTCAACAGAGGGAAGGAGTCTCTCCCAGAGCTGTGAGCTGCACTGCCTGGGGTTTGGGGAGGGATGGTGCAAGAACTCCTTTGGCCACCCCAGCTGATGTTTCACTAGGTCTCTTGTCTTCCAAGTTCAGTGGGTCTGAGCTTAGCACAGCACCAGGACTTGCCAGGGAATTGCAGTCCTTGTGGCCTAGACTGCCTTTCCAGTTTATTTAGGACCTCAGAGTGCCTTGGTCTGCAATGGCAAGGCTTGTTGGAACTCAGGTTCTGACCACTGGGATGGGCAATTCCCCTCTGGCTAGGACCGATCTAAATGCTCACTCCAGCAGCACTGGCTGGGGTCTACCCAGTCTTGCTTTCTGCAGTGAAAAGCAGCACTGAGTTCCAATGCAAAGTCCTACAATCACTGAGCTCACCTTCCCCTAAGCACACAGATTCTCTGGCCCACACAACCACTGTCAGGGGTTGTGTCGCAAGTCAAGAATGCGTTTCCTACCCACTTCAGTGCCTCTTTCAGTGATATGAGGATAAAACCAGGTACTGTGATTGCTCATCTGATTGTTGGTTCTTATAAAGGTGCTTTTGTGTGTGGATAGTTGTTAAATATGACATTTCTGCGGAGAGGACAATTGGTGAAGGCTTCTATTTGGCCATTTTTCACCACTTCCCCTCACATGTATGTTTAAGTATTCTTTTGAATGTACGAATAATTTTACAATAATAGTTGGAAAAAGAGTAGGCAGGGCAGAGTAGCATTTAGAGTTTGGTATGTGTGTGTGAAGTGAATCTGTCTCTAGGAACATGAAGAGATTTAAGCCTGATCATAACCTTCATATTGAAGTACAATTGATACAGCAGAGCACTTCTTCCTCTGCTTTTAAATACATGATGTTTATCACAGACTTGCAATCCAAATGGATGAAGGTGACCCACCCCTTCTGGCG
Organism: Pan paniscus; assembly: GCF_029289425.2. Classification (NCBI taxonomy): domain Eukaryota; kingdom Metazoa; phylum Chordata; class Mammalia; order Primates; family Hominidae; genus Pan; species Pan paniscus. Next base: position 113,966,434 of record NC_085926.1, read on the forward strand.
AAAAAATTCTTTGAAAGCTCATGTCTATAATCACCACAATTACAGCTGCTTCCACCACTGCTACTACCTTCACCACCATCTTGGTATCATTCGTTTGTTTTAAATGCTCTCATGTTTCTGACATTTTACTCAGTGTTTTATTAATATTATTATCTTTATTAATCCTCAACAACTAGTGAGCTAGATATTATTAATCATAAGATCTTCTGGGGTAAGTCTCAGCAAAGTGAAAGAACTAGGCTTATCACTGCTAGTAAATGGCAGTTCTTGGGTTCAAATGCACAGCAGTTGGGGTCCAAAATGTTACTTTTTAACCTCCCATCATACTGCCTAATTTCAAATGCATATATTGTACTGTCACCCCTTCAGTGACAATAATGTGTACCATGAATTCTCCGAAGTAATATTCATAAGGATGTTTTAAAGGAGTAGCAGCAAAAGAACAGACTGAATATATAACTGATTAATGACAATACTTCTGAGAGGTTGGAAGATGAGACATAGAGAAAAGATGCAGAACATTCTGAAAAATTGAGGGCGAAAGGACAGAAACAGAGTAAGACAAATTAAAACCAGGGAAATAGGCAGGAAGGGGAGAAAAAGAATCGGGAGAATGAACAGAAAATAATAAGACCATCCTAAAGAATTTATTTTTTCTTTTCCCCAGAAGCCTCTTTCCTCACCTTGGAATAGGTGTTTCATCTTTTGAAATGAGTTGGATAAATAAGAAGAAAAGGTTGAAAAGTAATTTCAAGTCCATAGAGTGAACCCTAGGATAGATTGTTTTTCCCTTGCAAGCCTTTCATCCAGAAAACTTTAAGGTCTTATGGTTTTGGCAATAATTATAACAGTAATAATAATACTGCCTAGCTGGTGTTTTCCCCTTGGCAGTATGTCTGTACCAATCAGTTTGGTAGGATAATATCTTCAAGTTCACACAATAATTTGCATGAATCTGTTTGTTAGTCTACAAAAGTGAGGGCTCTTTCATGCCCTTGGACCTTAGTGTACTTGGGGCTGTCTATCTTGGACATTTGTGCTAATGAAGTACTTTTAGGTCAGAACGAAGAAGTTCTTGCTTAGACTTATTATGTACATTTGAATATTTTAGCTATGCATTTGAATGTATATATCACAGATATATGTACAAATATCTGTGGGGTGTGAAAATTCAGATTGTTAGGGTGGAAAGTGACACTTCGTACTTGCAAAAAATCTTTAAAAACAGGATATTTACCTACTTATTAAAACAGTAATTTTGGTAATGCTGGTTAGCAGGTGGAGCGCACGAGAGAACTTTTCTTCCACTGAATTCTGTGACATATATGTTGTCATGAGACCTATTATTGATATGTGTTAGGGGTTTTTTTATAGTAATCACTGGACATTACAATTCATTTAACCCTCTTAATGACTTGTTATGGGAGCTGAGGATGGGAGAGAGGAAGGTGACAGACAGAGTAATGGGAACAATTCATTCAGCTTCTCCAAGGCATGCCAGGGCGAGAAAGTTCAAGTGCTGATTCAGATTATTCAGAGGTATAAGGATTAATCCTAGCATGGATAGGCAGCGCATATAGGGCTGGAGGAGAAGCTATGGAACTGTGATCCTGGAGTGATGAAAGGGCTATAAAACAGGTTTCTTACACTTCCTTTTGAAAGTTCAAAAATTGTGCCTGTACAATTAATGAGGAATACAATATGACTAGATAGGCCTGTACATGTTGTTGTCTGTTCCATTAAAAGTTTCACAATAAAGCAGAGATCCAAAACAAGATTATGTATTTATGACTATACTGGCAAGCAAAACTTTTGTTAGAACTTCATGATAAAGCTTTTAAAAGGGCTTTATCTTATCTTTAAAAGCTCACAAGGAAAATACTTTTTCTTTTGCTTCACAATACTGAAGGACTCTTGATTTTGTATAAAAAGAGTCCTCTTATTTCTAGTGCACTGACTGACCTAATATTATGAAGATTTGAAATCATTCTTGGCTTGAAACTTAATTATTATTTCATTGCTGCTGAACATTAGTAACATGCCAGATATTATTGTGTTAACTCTTCCTAAAAGTTAGTAAAAATCATAAAGACTCCTCTATCATTTGGTGACTCCAATACTTAAATAACTTAGCCATTAACTATTGATAAGGTGATTATCACCATGGAAATTTCCTTTTCCTACTGTATACAACATTAATCGATTATACCTATTAGATGGTAAGCTGCTTAAGGGAATGTTTCACATCGGTAGAGGCTCAATAAATGAAGCTTATTCAATGAAGGAATGAACAAATCAATTAATTTTATAGGCTTAGCAGAAATATAGCTTCTGATAAAGTAGATTCCATTCTTATATTATTTTCTTTTATTGCATTCAATTATCACTTGAGAAGGCACATTTTCCATATTTTTTGGCTACGAATCCTATAAATCCTATACATCTATTAAATAAAGATGTAGAAAATAATTTTCAAGAATATACATTTCATTAGGTTTAGCACACTAATAGAAAAGCTCTAATGGAAGAAAATCTATAAATTCTGGCTATAATTATAGACATCTCCTTCCATGAACAAACTCTAAACTCCTTATTCTATGAACAAGCTTGAGTTCATAAAGAAGAGTCAGAGAATTACTAAAAACAATATTGATAGCATGCTGCATTTCCAAAAAAATGGTAGCATAAAAGGAAAGCCAAAATTTATAGCAACTAAATCATATGAAAAGGAACTGCAAAAGTAAATTATCTGCTTCTAAAAAGAGAGCATAGAAATAAGTTAGAAAGACCAAATTAATAGAACTGTACACTAAAAAGCATGGATTTTACCATATGTAAGTTATGTCAATAAACTACGACTAAGAAAAAAGACATTTTTATTAGTGTCTAATGTCATTATTAAAATTTTTGTATTTTAATACATTTAAAATATTTAAAAATGTTAATATATTTAAAATATTCCCCACAAAGTATTTCCATTTTGTCAGGGGAATAAACTCTCCTTTATTTGAATTCAAATAAAATTCAAATTACTGAAGCCCTGTTATTATGGCTTCAGAAAAGCCAAGAAACTCATTGTTCTTCATTAAGGGGTAAAGATAAAATTAAAAATATTTGAATTAAGGTTAAGAACACTGACTTTGAGATTAGATTAATACGGAAAGCTACAAGTTATGATACTATTGGCTAAACAAACAAATCCGTGTAAACAGTAGCTTATTCATTGTTAAAATGTAGAAAATAGTAGATATGTGATGCAGTTATTGTGAGGATTTAGCATAACAATGCATGTAACACATTTAATGTATTAGCCCATTATATATTATTTTTATATATTACATATTATATATTATTTTGAATTATATATTATTAATATTTTCTGCTGGGACAATCAAAAAAGGCTTCACAAAGAAGAGTGAGAAGAAAGGACATTACTGGCAAAAACAGTGGAATGAATGAAGAGATTGAGGCAGGCAAGAGAAGGACATGTTGTAGTTTAAATGCAGTATTGGATCTTTGAAAGGGAGAAATGGGAGATACATCTAGAAATATGGGATATCACCAGATGGTGATGGTGTTAAACGTTATTTTAAGGAGTTTGGATCTTAGTCAATGGGTAATAAAAAGCGATTAAACATTTTGGGGTAGGAGAATTACATGATTTAAATTGTACTTTAGAAAGATTAATTTGGCAGCAGTCTATAAAGACAAATTAGAGATGAGAATGGTTAGATGTGAGAAGTCCATCTAGAAGAATAATGCAGGTTGAGTGTCTCTTATCCAAAATGCTTGGGACCAGAAGTATTTCAGATTTTGAATTTTTTTCAGATTTTGGAGTATTTGCATATACATAATGAGATATCTTGGGGAGGGGATACAAGTCTAGGCATAAAATTAATTTATGTTGGCCAGGCGCGGTGGCTCACGCCTATAATCCCAGCACTTTGGGAGGCTGAGGCAGGTGGATCACCTGAGGTCAGGAGTTCAAGACCAGCCTGCTCCACATGGTGAAATGCCATCTCTACTAAAAATATAAAAAGTTAGCCTGGCATGGTGGCAGGTGCCTGTAATCCCAGCGACTTGGGAGGCTGAGACAGGAGAATCACTTGAACCCGGGAGGTGGAGGTTGCAGTGAGCCGAGATGGTGCCACTGCACTTCAGCCTGGGTGGCAAGAGTGAAACTCCAACTCAAAAAAAAAATTAATTTATGTTTCATATACACCTTATATACAGAGACTGAAGGTAATTTTATGCAACATTTTAAATAATTTTGTTCACAAAACAACATTTGTGTTAAGTACTTGTGTGTGAAATTTTCCACTTACAATGTCATGTTGGTGCTCAAAAACTTTGGAATTTTTGAAAATTTGAATTTTGAATTTTTGAATTAGGAATGCACAACCTGTACCACTTGTAAAATAACAATGAGGTCTTGAATAGAAATGATGGTAGTTGTGAAAAATATAACGCTGAAGGTATGGATCTGGAATATGTTTTGTGGGTAAAATTGATAAGATTTGGCCTTAGAAATGGAGGGTAGTGTAATCCCAGCACTTTGGAAGGCTGAGGCTGGCAGATTACTTAAGGTCAAGAGCTCCAGACCAGCCTGGCCAACATGGTGAAACCCCCCTCTACTAAAAATACAAAAATTAGCCAGGCATGATGGCAGGCTCCTGTAATCCCAGCTACTCAGGAGATTGAGGCAGAAGAATTGCTTGAACCTGGGAAGACGGAGTTGCAGTGAGCTGAGACCGCACCACTGCACTCCAGCCTAGGCGACAGAGCTACACTTCGTCTCAAAAATAATGATAATGATAAAATTAAAAGAAAAAAGAAATAAAAAAGAAATGGATGATAGTGACAACTAAAATGAGTGACTGAGGCAGATGTCCCAATCAATCGAGCTGTATTGAGCCAGCTTGAGGGTGCACCCAGAAAAAATGGTGGATCACAGACATATCTGTGACTATTTTTTCCAAATAGGTTCTCAGGAGGTTTAGTATCTACACATTTTCCTTAAAAGTAAGGGCAACAATGAGACAATGGTTACATATTTGTGAGGTTTTAGTTAGTGCCCAAATTTTCATTTCACATAGAGTAAGGTGAATCTTTGAAGACAAGGGGAATAGAGGAAGCAGATGTCTCAGGAAGGGGTGAAAAAATGACTAATCTCATCTTGTCTTTGTTTTGTACTGGGAAGATAAGCTAGTAATAGATATTAACAGTGTGGAGTTTTTTGAAAGGGCTGGATTCTGTTTAGCCCTTAAGAAAAAAAGTCTAATGGTGGTTAAGGAGGGAAGTGGTTATAATGAGGTGTGTCGAACCTCTCATCCTGACATGGCTGGGAACTCAGCTTCCAAGGTTTCTCTGGGGTCCCCTTGGCCAAGAGGGGATCTGTTCAGTCAGTTGAGGGCTTAGGATTCTTTTTTTATTTCTCAACAGTAAGGGGCAAGAGAAGAACAAATCAAAGCTATGTTGGAGGTTTACAACGTGGACATCTTGGAGTGTTCCTGAGCCAATAATGAGATTGTCCTGGAAGATTATGGATCCTATTTAGAATACTTTGTGTGTGAGATGCAAACATGAGAGACTGGCTGAGCACAGTGACTCACTCCTGTAATCCCAGAAGTTTAGAAGCCTGAGGCAGATGGATGGCTTGAACCCAGGATTTTGAGACAAGCCTGGGCAACACAGTGAGACCCCATCTCATAAAAAAAAAATAGAATTAAAAGAACCTGACAAACAAACAAACAAAAAAACAAAACATGAGAGACATCCAAGTTGATTTTATGGCACTTAGCCTGTAAATACAGGTCTCGAACTAATGAAAGAGGTTGGGGTAAAGTTTTAGCATTTTCCCAATTTATGCAGATGATTGAAGCAGGGACAGAGCTTTGGGGTGTTCTTGCAGTCAGAAGACAACAAGAAAAAGCAAAGGAGACAGACAGTAAGTTGTTTTCTGAGAAATCAGTTTCAATATCTGTAAGGGCAGGCAGCTGGTTATTCAAGAGAGTGAGAGGGGAGATTATAGTTTGGGGATGGTGAATGGAGATGACTCATTCAAAAACAAACACTTCACTCTCCTGACTCCTGTACTTCTGTGCTCTCCAAGTTATCCTACTTTTCTGACCACAGAGATTTCTAAACCGCCAAAGCATTGACTATTTTTTTTCCTGTATCTTACATTACTGACCTCTTGAAAATCTCTAACCAATAATCTTCTGTGTAAATAAGACACATATCTATGTTTCTAGTCCCTATCTCTTTCCTGAGATCCATCCTATCATTTCTAACCATCCACACAGCCATTTTTACATCCGTATACCTGACATTCAAACTCAAAATGTCCCAACTGCCCCCTCTTTCCAAAGCAACATCTCTCTTGGTTTTACCATTCTCCCAGTCACTACAGGTTGAAACCTTACAGGGAACTTTACTTTTCTCAGTTCTTTCATGGTAATCATTAATAAGTTCTTCAGCTTCTTTCACCATGCTTAATACCCTTCTCCATTTTCTTTGACACCACTCCAGGAGGCAATTGAAATCTTCTCCAAACTGCATTCCTGTTTCTTCCCATTTTAATCTGTTCTATTTGTGGCTGCATGATTAGTCTCCTTAAAGAGAATTTGGATCATGTCAAAAATTTTCAGTGGAGTACCACTGTCTACTTAACTAAGTGCAAACTTATAATATACTTTCACTAAATATTCTCCATAAAATATTTCCATTTTTTCCAGAGAATAAACAATCCTTTGAATTCAAAACGATTAAATTCACAACGAGAAGATTAGGGGAGATGGAAAGGAGTGGAGAGAAAAAACCGATTTAGCAACTGCAAAAATAAATCGCTAATATTTTTGGAGACATAATATATACATGACAATAAACTCAATCTGAATCAAAAAAGGCTGAGCATAAACAACAAACAAGAGAGGTCATCATCACTGTGAAGGGACTTCTATTTGTTTGATGAAAAAGATTTCAGAAGCAATTTTAAAAAGATGATCTCCAGGAGACAAATAGTACAGTATTATTTTATTCCATTTGGTCAGGATTCATAGTGAGTGATATGGTTTGGCTCTGCATCCTCACCCAAATCTCATGTTGAATTGTAATCCCCAATGTTGGGGAAGGAATGTGGTGAGAGGTGATTGGATCATGGGGGCGGATTATCCCCTTGCTGTTCTCATGATAGTGAGTGAGTTCTCAAGCAACCTGATGGTTTAAAGGTGTGCGGCCCCTCCCTCTTAACTCTCTTTCTCCTCTGTTGCCATGTGAAGATGTGCTTGCTTCCCCTTTGCCTTCTGCCATGATTGTAAGTTTCCTGAGGCCTCTCAGTCGTGCCACCTGCACAGCCTGTGGTACTGTCAGTCAATTAAAAACTTATTTTCTTTATAAACTACCTACTCTCAGGTAGTTCTTTGTGGCAATGTGAGAATGGACTAATACAGTGAGTATTTCATTCTGTACTAGATATCATCTTTTAGGACAGAACAACTGGGGAACAGCCTTGGGAGAGGGAGCATAACATTGAGCGGAAGAAATGAAATCTATTTCATATTATATGAAATATTATTGAATAAAGGAATACTATTTGGCTTCAAAGTGAGAAGATTTAGAATGACCCAAGATGCCTTTTACATATATTAAGAATGATCAAGAAGAATGGTATTTTACCTTTTTCAGTATGGCCCAGACTAGCATATTAAGACCAATGGATGAAAAGAAGATAGATTTATGCTCAATGTAGAAAAGAAAATTCTCATAGTCACTGGTAAGTTTTCTGTCATCATAGGTTTAAATTTACTCAGTAACAACTCTGAAGAAATATTATAGGGTTAATTCAAGCATCAAGAGTAGAAATTGATCCACATGATCTCTGGGGTGTTTCCCAAATCACAGAATCTAGGATCTACCTTTCTAAAGCAGATTTGGCCCAACCACTATAATTTACCATAGGTTCCTGCCAGACATGCCCAGTCACTCTCCCTTGTGTTTACTTTACACCTTCCCAATTCAATTCCTTTGCTCAGATTTTGTCCTTTGCCTGAAATGCTCACATACTCCACCAGCTGGTATTGTACTGATTCTTGCAAGTCCAATCTAAATGACTCCTTCTTACTAAATGTCTCCCAACTTAAATATCTCTTCCTTATTGTCCAAGCTGGGTATAATATTTATTAAATGGCAGAGCAGGAATGAATACAACAGAACACCGAAAAAAAAAATCTTTGTCTTTTCCTCTCACTGTCTCTCTTTTTCTTTCTTTCAGATTTAAATATGAATAGTTGACTAAAGCAAGTTCCAATTTTGAAGGAAGGAAAGAAGGCCAAACTAAAATAGAAAGAAGACATAGTCTTTATGGCACTGAAGAACTGAATAAATTAAATTTATCCTAAGTTATTAAAAAATTGGTAGATATTATGACAAACCCCATAGTCTTTCTTTCTTCCTTCCTTCCTGTCTCCCTTCCTTCCTCTCTTCCTCCTCTTCCTTTCTCTTTCTATCTTTTGAAACATGGTCTCTCTGTTGCTCCTGCTGGAGTACAGTGGTGCAGTCATGGCACACTGCAGCCTCAAACTCCTGGACTCAAGTGATCCTTTCACCTCAGCCTGTAGAGCTACAAGCACCTGCCACCACGCCCAGCGACTTCTTTCTTAAGGCAAGGAAATGGTAGTTATTTCCTTCTCATAGCAGAGGCAAAATCTATGCCCTCTATAAAAAAAGAAAAGTAAAAGACAACTTTGGTAATATATGGATCTACTTAATATTGGTTCCCAGTAAGAAGAGATTATAGATTGAAATAAACATGACAATAAGGGAGGGCAGACATTATAATCCTCATTTACAGGTAAGGAAACTCAAGGTAAATGAGGCTAAGTTACCTGTTCTTCACCACCAAGATCTTTAACATTCTAATCCAGTACTCTTCCCACCACATCAAAAACTATTCATCAGTAATGTACTATGAATGTTTGAATAACAATAGTGTCAAGCAAGAAATTTTGTGTTTTTTTAATGATAGTGACAAATTACAAGGAGAAAACAAGCTCAGAAATGCAGTATTATTAGCAGTATTCCTACTAAATAAACAAACTATCCTACAGTGATTACCTCCAAGGTAACAAACAGATCCCATCTTATTTCACAGATGGGAGACTAAGAAAAGAATCAGTGAAAAAAAAAAAGTTAAGGAGTTGGCAGAAATGATAAAATGGGGGAAAAAATAGGGCAGGCTATCAACTTACAGCCTATCAGTGGCCTTGCTGATAAAGGCTTTGGTTGAGAAGTTGAGTGCTACCATGATAAAAGGAGAATTAAGATGATGCCAAGACTATTTGATTTTGCAGTTAGGAAGAAAGCAGTGATAGCCAACTTTAATTGAAATCAAAAGGAGGTGAGTAAGGAGATGAAGTCAACTTTCTTGAGAAATTTGGCACTAAAGGAATAAGAAATTTATTTATTGGTAGAGTGGGAAACATTGTAAAACAGAAAAAATCAATAAAACTGAGTTTTATATATTTAAGGCAGAGAGCTATGCATGAATAAAGAGATATTGAAAAGGCAAAAGGAGATCAATATCTAAGGGTTGAAGACGTGGAGTATCTTAAAGATTTTTTTTAAAAGGAGTGCACAGATAGAGAGACTAGACATGGGGAAGAAGAGCAAAGAGGGGAGAGAGGGAAGAAAAAAAAACAGAATAAGTTGGTTGTATTGAAGCTTCTCCATCAACCCTAGAACAATTAGCTTCCACCAGTATTTGTTTTAGGAGAATAGTTTAAAGAGGAGAAAAGGAAAGGTGAAAAGGCCCAGTCTAAGGGCTCTAGTTTATATGGAAGGACGTGAGAAGAACAACAATATTGTGAGATTTACCAATTTGAAGAGAATGCAAAACTTTTATTATATCCATTATGAAATATCTATATGAGATATTCAGAAAGAGTTAGATACAAGTATTGCTTAGCAGCAGGATTCAGTTGATATGAGAAAGCATGGCTTTGAAGGTTCTATGATTTTCTTTAGAAGTACCTTTGGGCCCAGAAATATAAGCAGAAATTAGACAGTGGCTAGTATTCAGATTAGAGGCTTAGAACATAGTTTCTTCATGTAACCTTGGATTGAACTTCCAAGGGAGATTGAGGAATCTCCATTGCCTAAAATCTCAAAGAACGTGAGGTCCCTTGGAGTACTATGGTTCCACGAATAGTAATTCTGATCACCATACATCAAGTTTCTCTCCTCTGAATAAAGAACAGAGATTATTCCTTCTAATCATGGTGCATCTTCCATTGACTCAAATACTTATAGCTGCATATAGTAGTTGTTTAATAAGTGTTTGCTAACTAATTCTAAATGGAAATAGGTTTTAGACAGATTGAGATACTTTAGTGAGGCTTATAATTTTTCTGCTTAAAGGTGCCCTTTAATCATTAGCATAGTTCTTTACATAGTCTGTTAAGTTAAATTAACATACTTTTTGACTCTAAAGTCAACTTGTATTTGAACTTCCAGTAAGATTAGTACATGCAATTCACTGTAACTTTTTTTAAGTTACATTTATTATTAAAAAAATACTTAAGATACCCCATTACATTCTGAGAGTTTAACCTAGAATTGGAAGAAGATATTTTAACATTCATGAAGTAAAATATTCTTTCAAGTTTTCAGACTATTAATCCCTTGTCAATTCATTTCCCTCTTAACAAATGATCAGTTAATTTAAACTGTAGATTTGTTACTTAGAGTTTCATAAAAATACTAAAGAAGATTGTAAGTTTTTTTGTTAAATTTAGCTATTGATGTCTTCTCTTTATAATTTTGAAATTTTTCAGTTTCCAGAACTTCAAAATAGATACTATTTTCCAACTCCTCAATCTTTTTTCTGTGTAAAAGGAAAATAAGCCCTATGGTGATCTCTCAGTTTGGAGTTTGGTTTCTATTTGTTAGTGTAGAAAGAAAATAGTCTTAACTTCTACTTTGAGATTATAGATAGCAGAAAACATTTCTATATTAATTTTCCCACATATTCCCTTTGATTCTGGTTTTATGCAAGTATAATGGAAAATACTGAAATACAGCAAGTTGACAATCCATTTTGGAACACTTAGATACCTTGAATAATTATTGAGATCTGTGGGTTATTACCTGTACTGAGTCTTTTGAGATTCATCCACTTCTATTTTCCATTTAAAGGGGACCTTGGTCCTATGACTTCAGAAAGGACAAGCCCCAAGGTCCCAGCTGTGTTCCCCTTTTATCTCCTAATCTAGTCATCTCACTTACCCCTAAGGTCATATATCTTTTGCTGTTCTCTGTTGCATGAAGTAGCCTTTATGCTTCAGAAAATTTAAAGGTCATTTTCCTTTCTTTGAAACCTTGCTACGTTTTTTTAACTTACAGTGTCAGTTTCAGTGAAAGGAAACGGAGAGGTGAATTGTCGTTTCACTGGTGATAACCAGAGCTTAGGGGAGTACTTCCACTAGTTGTTTTCAACCCTGGGTCACAATGCCAGTGTCCCAGACTGAGTTCCCTTCCCACTTAAACCTCATAAACTATAACCCAGCAATGACATGGCATTCATGGTGTGAAATGAATGTTGTTTCATAAGAAGTTGCTGCATCATGGAAAATACACTTAAAAACAAAAAAGAAAGTAAGTTCAGCGATCAATCAGAGTGAAAATTTGGATAGGGCTAAAAGGTCCTGCCCTCCAAAGCTGAGTTCTCAGAAAGATGTCAGGAAACTAATACCCACTACACCTTTATAGTAAAATTATTTCTCAGGCAAGTCCTTAGATATTCATGTAAAGCTAGACCTTTTGCAATGAAAGCAACAGGTGTTGTGAATTCCTTTTTGTTGGTTTTGAGCTTCTGTTTTTTCCCTATTGTTGACAGTATGATCTTTAAAATAAAAACTGTATCTTTTGAAAGCTACAAAATACATTTTCCAATCCTCTTTAACCTTGTATTTTTTATAGAAATGCACTCTGATCTATTATTTTATAATCATATTACATACCTGAATGCTGCCTTTCATCCACTTTCTGACATCAGCAGGTTACTAGTCACATGAAATGAATACTGATTGGATGTGGATGGCATCTACTGGCCATGAATTCTGATTGGCTAGTTGCTCAGAAGCATGAAGGTCACTTGCTGAATTGTTTGTGCTTTAGTCAATATTGTCCCATGTTCTCTTGCAGACCTGATTTCTGAGAGCATTATTTAACAATGAAAAAAAACAACCAAATCCGCACATCAGAATTCTAATCAAGGGCCCTTGTTTCCTTCCAGCCTCCAGCTATGAAAATTACATTATTCTTTTTATGCCACCTTCCTTCGAATGTTCTCACAAGAAAACCTTTACATAGTTGTCTAAAGAAGCCCAATCCATGTGTGACTAGGAGTCTAAGGGTAAAAATGACAAGAGTCACTAACAATGGAAAAGTCTAAACTGGAGGTCCAAAGTGCACCCATCTTAACCTCTTGTATGCTTCTTGGTCAAAATGTTTTTCTTTACATAATTTAACATCAATGCCTCCACATTTTATTTATCTTTGAAGGAAGGAGGAAGTATAAAATAAAACTTAATCATCACTATCAATTCATTCTATGGATAGAGAAAGGATAAAGTTGAGACAGCCTAAGGCTTTCATAAGCTGTTATCGATGAATGAGAATAACACCTTTATACAACTGGTGGATGTTTGAGACTGAACTGTGTATGAAGGAGATATTTACAGGCAGAAAGTCAGGGATGGGTGGTGACTGCAAGAAATGTAGATGGCATGACTCCCGTTCAAGAGATAAGCTTGCCAAGTTCTCTAACTTCCTAGTTTAGTAACAGCTTCCAAATCATCTGGATGCCTATTAGTCCACACTGATTTTGAACTTAGTCTCATAAGATACAGATTCTTTATTTAAATATGTATTTACTTGTTTATTTTAAATAAAAAGGGGAAATCCTCAAATTGCCCAAGATTCTTCTGGTACAGAATTAATAAAACAGCTGAAGTAGGACCCAAGAGGTCCTCAGTGTCTCAATTCCCATTTTCTACACTCTGTGACTAGTTTCTCAGGTTTTTAAAAACCTTTTCCTATGTTCCCTTTTCCCCTGTATTGTGCATTCTCTCTCCTTTCTTTTCTTTCAGTCTCTGAGTCTCCATCCCCCATTCCTCCAGCCTCTCCAGTTACCAGCAGTGCTGATTGTATTTCTCCTCTTTCTCTTTTTATCTCCGTCACTGTCTCAGCCAGGGCTTTTCAAGTACCTGAGATTTGTTTTTATTTTTATTTTTAATCACTTCCTCTTTTTCTGTTTATCTGCCTGTCACTGTCTTTGCTTTTCTCAGCCTCCTCCCATGGGTGCACCGTTATCTCTTTTCTCCGTCTTAACCAATCATTGCCTATGGAGACTTTTTTTTTTTTTTTTTAAATCCAGTCTAAGGCAAAGTATGAATAGCTTGCCAGAGAGGTCAGTTGAGATTCAATTTAAAAGTAATGCTATGGAAAATCCAACTTCCATATCTCACTCCTTCATTGCTGCCCCTGCCAATACCAAAATACAGCAACAATAACAACAAAAAAAAACAAACACCAAGTTAAAAACTTGGCTTTCTGAGACGCAAAAAGGAAACTGAGTATGGGTCATCTGGGTCACTATAGGAAAATCTTAACATTTGACGTGGTATTTAGCCGTGTCAATAAATAAATTAATGGCCAGGCATGGTGGCTCATGCCTGTAATCTCAGCAGTTTGGGAGACTGAGCGGGGAGGATTGCTCAACGCCCAGAGTTCAGGGCTAGCCTAAGCACTATAGACTTCATCTCTAAAAGAAAAAAATAATAATAAATTAAATTAGCCTGGTATGGTGGCACACACCTGTAGTCCCAGCTACTTGAGGCTGAGGTGAGAGGATGGCTTGAGCCCAGGAGGTCCAGGCGGCAGTAAGCCATGATTGCACCACTGCCCTCCAGCCCGGACAACAGAATGAGAGCCTGTCTCAGAATAAAAATAATAGTAATAATAATAATTACTAAATTACAAAGTACATTCTAGTTTTTGGTTTTATGTTCCTCAGTATTAAGATTTCTGATAATCACACATTGAGCCAACAACTATTTACAGAAAGGTCTGCCTAAAAGGAAGATTTTCCAAAATAAGTAATTAACATCTAGTCAAAGAAAGAGCCATACAGAGGGGAGGGCAGAACACATGAGAGGACAGTGCCTAGTGGAAAACACAGATGATTAACACGATATGGCTCCTTACACTGGGGCCTGCAGGAAGGAGAACAGGCAAGAGATGAGTCTTCAGAGATAGGCAAGGGCAGAACCACAGAGTATTCTTGATGTTGGCACAAAAGTGGCAATGTTAACATTAAGAGACAATGGGAAACTATTGATGGCATTTACACAGAAATAGAGGTTGCAAATTTGTGCTATAGAACAATCATTTGACAGCACTATGGGAAATAAACTGAGGGAATGTTAGACAGAAGGTAGGGTGACCAGTTAAGAGGCTCCTGCAGTACTCTAAATGAGACATAATACCAAGTTGGAAAAAAAAATCAAGAAATAAAAACAGTTCAAGAGATATTTAAGTCACAGCTTAGAATCAAGCTGGGTATGGGGAGCTTGATAGGAAGAGTCTGGGATGACACCCACACTTCTGGCTTGCCTGAATGGGGGTGCTATTCACAAAGAAAAAAAAATCAGGAGTAAAAATGGATATGAATGGGAAACATGATCAATTCAAATTTTCTGCATATTAAAATCAAGTTTATTTTGGGAATTATAAATAGAGATTTCCTTCAAAGAGTTAGATATATGGGCCTTAAACTCAAGATATAGGTCTAGGCTAGATGTATGCTAAAATAAGAGCATCCAAGGAGAACAGGTACAATAAGAAAGAATCAGTGATTTTCTTCCATTTTATAGTTGTTAAATATTTACTGAGAGTCTACTATAGGTACAAAGTGTGAGGGATTTAGCTATGTGGTGAGAATAAAAAGAAGGAAGGAATGATCCTTGTCAATTCATTTATCTAATCATTTATGGACTCAATGAATGTTTATCATATTACTAAAAATTAAACCGTATACTAATTAGTAAATAGCAGTACCTAGTATTAATATTAAGAATCCAGTTAGAAAGTAAGATTGATAAAGCCCCAATGATAATGGTAAGAAATTTCTAGTGTAGCTCCTTTGAGGGGTACACACTATAGTGCAGTAGACATAATTCATTGTAAAGACTGTTACAGTAAAGTTATACATACATTGCAATGGTAAAATGAGTGAAAGGGTGACATCAGGGTTCTATATAGGTTTGAAGGGAGGACATGTAATCCTAGGTAAAGTGATTGGCATGTACGAAACACAGAGGTGTAAGAGTGCTTCTTATATTCCATTGATGGTGAGCAGTCTTGTGATCAAAGCTTAGATTATGTATGGGGAACAGCTGGAAATGAAGCTGGAAATATAGGCTAGGGTCAGATTGTAAAGGGCCTTGTAAGAAGCAATAATAAGATAAACTTTGTCCTGAAGGTATCAGAGCCAAAAGGCTTTTATTTAGACTAATATACTCAAACAGGTATTTTACAGAGGAAATTCTGGTCACTTTACAGAGGAAGGATTTATTGCAAGAAAGCCTGGAAATAAGAAACATTTAGGATAATTTAACATTTATTATGACAGCTATTATTAAATATCCTAGCTAATAAAAAATCAGTACCAAAGCGTTGCTGGAACAAAAATACAAAATGGAATATTGGCTTAGTGGTTAATTAGTGAGCAAAGTGAAAGGTTGGTGGCCAGTTAAGAACTAGATACATGATCTATGATATGAAGCAGCAAAATATTTGGTAAAATTGTCACCTCTATTAACTTGTGAGTTAGGCTACATGCTTAACCGAGTAAGCAGATTGAAAAGAAGTTCAAAAACTTTGCATTTGCTACTATTGGCTGCCTGTGGAAAACAGCCTCAAAGATAATCCCCAGTGATTCTCACCTCCTGATGCTCATACCTCGTACCCATGTTATCCTACAGTTGGTATGAGTGACCAATATCATATGGCATGTCACTTTCAAGGTTAGGTCACAAAAGACTGTGGCTTTGGTTTTGGCTGTTGTTATGCTCACTCACTGGCTTTCACTGTTTTGGGATAACAGATGCCCAAGGAAACCCCATTATGAGAAGCCCTGGGGCTTTTCTACTGGAAGTCCCACATGGTGAGAAACTGAAGACCCTTGCCAACATCTACAACCATGTAGGTGAACTTGGAAGTAGACTCTCAGTGCCAGTCAGTTCTTCGCAGACTGTAGCCACAGCTGATGGTTTGGTTGCAATCTCATGAGACTCTGAGGCAGAGCCACCCAGCTAAACTGCTCCTGGCTTTCCAGCCCACAGAAATTGTGAGATAATAAATGTTTGTTGTTTCAAGCTGCTAACTTTTCGATCGATTTGTTACCCAACAATATATAACGAATACAACTGCTTTTGGAAGAGATGATCAAAGGAGAGAATTGGCAAGTTTGCAAGTAGAAAAAAAAGAAGAGTCCAAAAGTTTGGGGCTTTGAAGGGTTAAAAAAGCCAACTGCTTCTTGATCTCAAATGGTAACAGGTGGAATTTTAAAAGACTTAGAATGACAAAGGGCCAATGAAACCTCTTAGTTGATAAAAGAAACTTAGGGCAAGGACCATATTAAGGGTGGGCCTCAAGGTAGCTACAATTAGTTGGCTATAGAAGGAATGTAGGGGTTAGAAAGCAAAAGAAATAAAACATGCTTGAGAGCTATTTGAGTTAACTGAGTTCAAAAGAACATTGAGCATAGTTAGCACGAGTTGCTGACTAGAAGCAAATAGATTAGAAGCCTACTAAAACACATTTCACCAGTATATCTTAGGGATACATATATCACCAAAAAAATAATGAGCCCAGATTAAGAAAGCCAGAATTTCTGGGAAAAACATATGCTTTTTGAATTTTTATTTAATTGAGAAATTGGCTGAAGA
The DNA here is from genome assembly GCF_029289425.2 of Pan paniscus. Classification (NCBI taxonomy): domain Eukaryota; kingdom Metazoa; phylum Chordata; class Mammalia; order Primates; family Hominidae; genus Pan; species Pan paniscus. The sequence continues at coordinate 113,983,443 of NC_085926.1, forward strand.
ATTCGCTTTTCTTTTTAAACCCTGGGCCACCACGAGAAGAATGTGAACTGAAAAAGTTGTGCAGCCCCTAAGGAAAGCATATTTCCAAATACCCACTTCAGATGTGATTAAGGAAATAGTAGGTGAGTGATCATCTCTACCCCTAGATGGCAGATCCAGGAGCCACTGAAAAAAAAAGAGGGGGGTGGGGGCAGTGAGGAAGAACACAAAATCAGAAGCTCAGCAACAATCATATCTCACCACTAGGTGGGAGGAGGGAGTTTTCATAACACCCAGTGGAATTTTGGAATTGCTTTGGACCAATGACTAATGTTTCTCCCATTTATACCTTTTTCCCAGGGAGCCTCATTCCATTTCTCTTCTATCATTTTATATTAGGCATATATGTGATGGAGAGGGGAGGAGACAGATAGCTTATCCTTTTATTTCCTTAATTGCTGGACTAAGAGGAAAAATATCTGAACCTCATGAGCAAGGCTGTGTATTTTGGTAAGACTGTGGAACTGGAGGTGACTGCAGTTACTGGGTTTTCTCCCTTAGGGAGAAGGGGACAGTATGCTATGTGAAAAAGGAAGTATATGGCTTTCTGGAGGTCAGAGCGCTGACTGCAACAGAAAAAAAATGTTTTGTATTTACCATACCTCATTTCATTTTCTTCTTCCTGATCACAAACAAGATCACATTTCTAAGCCTCCCCTGTGGTTAGTCTCTCCCATAAGAATGAGTTCTAGCCAGTGAATTGTGAGTGGAAGTGAAACATGTTTCTTCTGGTTGAGGAAGTTATGAGCTAGTGCCTTTCCTGTTCTTTCCCTCTTCCCCCTTCACAGTGACCTTGGAGGCCATGTTTTTCCAATGGCAGAGCTGTAAGTTAGAGAAGAATGATACATACAGGACTGCAATGTAAAGGAGGAATACACTTTTATTGTGTTAAACAATATTTGTTTAACATTGTGTTATTGAGATTTCAGGAACTACAGTGGCAGCTGGGATTATCCCAATTAATTTAGATCCCTTTCCCTTCACTTCTCCACATTATATAAGAACAGTAAAATGTCTACTAAATAAGTAACACTGTTTAGGTCAACATCTTCAAAGTTTAGAAAACATTTATCAGATAGAATGTAGTTTTACAAGGTTTCATGTATAGAATCGTTTATGATGTGTGAATTCATGTATATGCTATCAGATGATTATGAATTGGGACTTATTGTATATACTGAGTTCTGGACCACACATCCAAATTATACCTCTGATATAGGACCTTTAATGCAAGCATATTTTGCAGTCAGGAGAAAATTCTTGAATATAAGATTTCCTATTTAAAAATTGCATGGAATGACTTCCTATCATTTCACAGCTAAAGTTCTTCAAACTCTTCAAATTCATCCAGCAGGTCAGATTTCTTTCCTTCTAAGTTTTAGGTACATAAGGACAATTTTATAAAGTATATGTAGGTGATTTATATAAAGCTAAATATGTAATTTTTCTCTAATCTTTCTCTGACTGGATGACTTTTTCTTCTGCTAATATCTTCATGATCCCATCTCCTCTGCAAAGATGAGAAGACTCATCTCATCTAAAAGATTTCTAACTACAAGTAAACCACACAAAGGTAAACTACTCCATTGAGTAACTTCTTTATTTCTTAATGTTTGAGATAATAAAATCACATGCAAATTTTCATTACAGTGCTTCAGAACATTATATAAGTGATGTATTTCCATTCTGATCTACTATATTTCACTTAAAATCACATAGTTAACTCTTTTTATATAGTGTTTAATTTGATTTCATGTGCACATAGAAACAAGCATGCCTAAAAGAGTAGTGCCAAGACAAGAAACACTGTTTCTCAAGCTTGCTTCTGGAACAAAATTTAAATGTTGGATATCAGGGTAGGGAATAGAATGTCTGTAGAATAAAGTGTTTTTTGTTTGTTTGTTTGTTTGTTTTAAGAGAAATATGGGGTCTCACTGTGTTGCCCAGGCTAGACTCAAAATTCTGGGCTTAAGTGACCCTCCTGCCTCAGCCTCCTGAGTAGCTGGGATTACAGGTACACACCATTGCGACTTAGAGAGTGCCTTGATAATAATTGTGGGTGGATGTAGCATGAACTCTTTAGACTGGACTAATGTTGAAAATTAGTGAACTATAAATTTAAACACATATTTACTTCTTTATATTCTTTTTTGATTTCCTTCATTTTTAATAGCAAAACAACACTTTCAATTATCAACATGGCTGGTATTTTCTAAGCTTTGTTCTTTCAGTTGAGATAACAATAAAAGTGGTCCAGATGTCATCGCTTATTTTCATCAACATTATCTATTTTGTTCTCTTTCCCATATTGTTATGACAGTCTTAACAAATACTTGAAAACAATTAAAACTCTCATTCTCGAGGATGTTTTGACTCCCTTTCTCTTGCTATATTCCCGTCTCACCAATAAAACCATAGCATTTTTCTAAATGAGAGGAGCACAGTGATATCAAACACTGACAATTCATTTCTTAAAGGGCATTCAATTTTCACACTAAATGAGTCGTTCACAGGATGAGAGTATAGTTCAAGTTATGTGGTAAATAGAACTGAAGAAAGTGAAAGCAATTAATAGGAGAGAAGAAAAGAAAAAATGGAAAAATAGAAAAGTGAATAGCTTACGTCCTGTGTACCATATGAACAGAGAAAATAAATGCTAACCACATTGCTGGTGATTTTCTGTTCCAAGGAAATATCAACCACCACAACTATAATTTGCATTGTACTTCACACCACATTCTTAGAAGGGACTTTTTAAAAGAAGTTATTGGTAATTAGAAAAATATTAGTATTCTGTAAATAGTACTTTATTTTTTACTAATAACAAAGCTTGACATTGCAATGAAGCTTGGTAGTGGTCACTACATTAGTATTGCATCTAGCTGCTCATTTCCAAAAGTACAATAAAGGCTTCTTTATTTATTTCTCTTTCCATGTTCTCTTTGCCCATCTGTCAATAATTGAAAAGTACTCTATCAGGAAATGGAATTTGTATGATCTGTCTCCTCTATAGTGCTAAAGAAAAAAATGCTTGACTCTGTGTTAGACTTTCTTGGTCTGGTATATCTTTTTGTCATTAATCCAGGCATATTTTAGAAGGGTTTTTAGTGTGTGCATTTCCAGGAGGGAACCATTGTCTTTTTGGTAATGTACTTAGTCTCCAGAATTATTGTTCTCAATTCTTAGATGTAGACTAGACTGGGTAGAAATAGCTTATTTCCTAGCCCTCTTTTTTAGCCATTGCTATTATTAATGATAAGTGACTCAAATGAGCACATCCAGGCTGAGGACTTGATTTAGAGTGAGTTAGAGTAACTCAGAATAAACCCAAGATGATGTTAGAGGCACCTGACACTTAACAAATGATCAGAAAAGAACATCCTGTGTACATTCAGAGTTATAATATAAGTGGATAGATTGTTGCATAGGATTGGAATTTAAATCAGAGTTAGGAGCTGCAGAGATTTCTGAACTGAGTGTCTTTAGATGACATACAATAGAGATATGAGTAAAGATCAGGAGAATCTAGTTCTTAACCAGCCTCCACACACAGCTGACTGTGGTTTTAAAAGCATTCCTTCTTTGATTCTTCCTTGAAATGTAATCCAGTCAGTGAGATAGAAATCTCCCTGCTCTTGAGTCTTATTTGTCATAATTACGCATCTTTAGGGTTTCATAATGATCAATTTAATCACTTTGCCGTTAAGAGGGCTATAACAGCCAATCATGATAATAGGTTTGGTATTTGGGAGGAACCATTTAATGCCCAAGAGCCCTTATTCTGAGCCTCTTGATGCTACTTCAACTTGACAGGCAGCTTCTGATTAGCACACATTGCAAAATCTTTGGTAAAATGCTCATTTCTTTTAAATAAATTCTGTGACCTAGTAGTAGGCATCTTAGCTTGCATACAAGGTCATGTGTAAGAGAAGTTTCCTCCAAAATGCTTATTTTCTTTCTAGCCATCCATTAAAACAGTCTGAACACACCAATCAGCTTCTGTTTTCTCAGGAATTCCAAATGTAGCTTGGTTCTAAGTGGCTGGTGAAAATGCACCTGAACTTCCCAAACTAGCTCTGTTACTGTCATTGAATGATATCGAAATATTTTTCGACTATATCTACCTAAAACTGACCATTTTCCTATCATCAACGGCCTTGTCTAATACCTGTCACACTAACATGAAGAGAAACAAAACGAGGTCTTAGGACCTTTGTTCTCAATCTTTAGTGAATGTTAAGATCACAGGGAGAGTATGCTTATTTGAATGTAGATTCCTAGGGCTTATCCTCAGAGGCTTTTATTTGTTGTCTTGGATGGCCCCAGGAAACTCCATTTAACAAGCACCCCAGTGATTTTGATATAAGTAGCCCTGAATCACATTTTGAGAAATATTGTGTAAGGCCAATTACTAGTAGATTGGCTACTATAAAGACATCTCAGCATTTTATCTAAAAACATTAATAAAATGATTTTCCCTCCCCCCACCCCCGGCTATGCCTCCATTTCTTCTAAACTAGATAATCACTTTAAAAAAGTGATTCTGTAAATGAATGTTTGAGTGCATTTACTTCCTTGGAAAAAAAGAAGATAAAAAATACAGAGCTTTTTCATCTGCATAGCATGATTTTAAAACTAAACAGGGATTAGACTTTGGAAAGCTTTGCCAAGATTATAACTCACAGTATAGCAGTTTGAGCATGAGATGTGAACTGAAATATCACCTACAGTATGTAGATTTTACTTCTTTAATTTCCTAATCCTCAGTATCCTCATCTGTAAAATAGGGATAGTCACACAAGTCATATAGAACTCAACTTGTATTTAATCAAATTAAATACAATTATATATTATACATACATATACATGTGCATGCCTGTGGACACACACAGCACAAACACATGTATGGCTTAGCAAAATACCTGAGCCAGAGTAATATTTTTATTGTAAATTGATAATTTATAATTGTATAAATTTGTGGGGTACAAAGTGATAATTCATGAACACAAGGTGGAATGATTAAATCAGAGTAATCTTACATAGTCATAGTAATCAAGGGGCTAGAAACAAATGTTAACATCTCCAAATTGTATCTATCTGGGAAAAGAAAATGCGGCTTGTAGCCACTCTGTCTGACCTATTCTTCTTTATAGGTAAAGTAAAAGCAGTAGAAACCCAAAAAAAGGGAAACTGCCATTTAAAGACAGGCAGGCTGTTACTATGAAAGCAATGCCACAGACTGCACTGCAGGTTGCTAAATGTGCTAAGGTTATTTGTGCCCAGCAATAAATACTGTTGCAAGCTCCAATGGCAGGAATAAGGCCATGCCATGCTTCAGGGTAAAGGAGAAAGGAAATGATCTGGAACTACCTTCTTTTCCCCACCCATGTTTGCTCTTGCACATGCTACTAGATTTTTTCCCCCTCAATTATCCCAATGTCTTGTTTTGAAAGGGGGCGGGTGGACAGCATGGATGTAGAAACTAAGTTATTTATTGTCTTTGCCTCCAGTATACTTTGAGAAGAAAATGTGCAGCACATACATTTTGTATAAAATATTTTATAAAGTATTTAGCTGAGTAATAATACTTTGGATTGTTATTGCCAGATGAGATGTCCCCAGCCCCCAGCTCCAACTTTACACCAGCATCAGCCTATGTGATACAGATGAGGACCCAGTCAAGATGGCAGTGTAAGCTCTCATTTGCAATGGCAGCAGTAGTTGATGAGGGCCAGAGGAGGGTAAGGGTGTCCAAGTGATGATTCCCATCTCGCTACTCTCCTCCTCCAGGTCAAAAAATCTTTACTTTTAAATTATTTTTTCCTGTGGCTGCTGGTCTTCTTTATAGTTTTGAAGATACATGTTTGGGCTCCTACAAGTGAGTAGGACGATCAAAGACACCCTCCCTCTTCTATTATCCGGGTTAAACCAGCATACAGATTAGATGTTACCACTGAGTAGATTTGGTCATTTGAAACCATTTGAAATCTTCTCATAAGATGCAAATAAACATAAAAGTAAGATTCATTACACAAACTTTTTAAATAAAAAGCTTTTCAAAAATGCATTTATTTTGTGTATTGATGGTCTTTCTACTTTTGTAGAAGACTATCAGATAATGTCGATACAGTTCATAAAGATGACTAAAGGGTAATAATAGAATATATTTAATAAAAAGTAAATTTATGACAACAATACCATCTAGAGATGGATAATTAAGAAGTTGCATTGATATGACTGCTCATTAATATATCTGCTGCTCTAATTAATGCTGTCAGGGTAACAGTGGTCTCCCTTGGATGCTGGCTGTCTCTTCAGTCACAGGACTTTGAGGGCTTGGGAGAGCCCTCTTTTCTGCTTCTCTTTCTCTCTTTACCTAGCTGATACTGGATGTACGGATGGTGCCAATTTCTCCTGCATTTGTTTTCAGCTTTCTGAAGTTCGATATTGCATAGACATCTGGCTTCAAAGCTATGTATGCCTAAGTAGTTTTTACTCTGTAAGCTAGGAGTACATTTATATTTCTCCTACATACTCTACATGGTTAGTATTATTTGTAAGTCAAATGTTTATAAAGCACAGAGATTTTTGGGAGAAGGTGATAAATAAATGCTTGGAAAAAGAAGCAAACAAGAAGCCCCCTAAGTTTTTCTAGTGGCAGTTTGGATATGTTAACAGAAATCTGAGCTCAGTGCCACTGTAAAATCCTACACATCCTCATAACAGTCTTGAAAGTGTTAGAAAAAAATTCATCTAGCATTTCCATTTCTACTGCTGTATTGCCTGTGGTGGTGTATTCATCCTCTCTTTAGTGCATCTAGGAGAAAGAATTTAGTATTCCATAAAGGAATCAATTCCTTAAAATTTCTGACTATATTTTGTATGTTCAGATAATCTTATTAACATTTAATGATTATGTAAACTAAATTCATCTATTCCACTTTTGAAATTTGTTCATAACTTGTCTACTCAGTTTTCTAAGTCATGACATGTTATGCTAATTTGATTATTTTTATGATATTTTCGTTGTGCTCATAAAGAAACAGACTTTGCTTATTATTATAGACTTGAACATACATATTTTAAACCTTTTGCCCTCAAAATTATGACATCTGCAATAGTGGCTTTTAAAAAAAATTTTTTTTAAGTAAAAATTGTGGTATCTGTATAAAATATACAATGATCAAGTTTTCCCCATCTCATTATATTTTCAATTCCTTTCCTTTCTTATTAGTAAGCAATTTTTTATTACTGACAAGTGGATGAATCAAAATGAGAATGTTGATTTATCTCAGCAAACACTTTACACCTGTAGAGAATGGTGCTGTTGGCTCACATCAGTACACTCTTAGAAAAAATGCAGAGATGTCTTCTAGGTTTGAACTTTGTTTGGAAGACTAAAAATTAGTGGTTCAAGTTCTAGAGCTTTTACATGGTGGAAGTTGGGAAAAAGAAACTTTGGTGTTTGTTTGTTTGCTTTTTCTCTACCTTTGTGATTTGAATCTGGCCTTTGGAAATGACCACTGACAACCTGGCATTGCAGCACTGACAACAGCAATGAAGAGAGTGACTTCCTGGATGTCAGTATGGCATCAGCTCTTCAACTCTCCTGCTCTTATTGTTGGCATATTTGGGAAACAATAACCAAATAAAAAAGTCAGCTTCAGGGAAAGAGGGAGGAACCAGGATGAAATTTTATGAGTCTACCACCTGGGGATTTGTGAGGAGTGACTTCTAAAGAGGAGAAAAGAATAGTCAGTCTCACTATAGATATGAAGGGAGCTCTAGTCATTTTAATAAAAACAGTTACTACTCTCAAAAATGCAACTTCATTTGGTAATGCAACCTGAGAAGTGGGTCATATCAGTTATAAAATTATTTAATTATAAAAAGTCATGATCCTTGTGATCCTTTCATGAAGCTTGGTTTCTCTTAATGTGTCTTAGTCTTTGTAACTGATATAGTGTGCTGTTGAATAATCGCTAGGCTAGCCACATTTAACTGCTGAAAGGTAGCCTCATTTCAGCATGGAGTGAGTGATCCCCAAATACTGGTAGTGGAATGTCTTGGGATTTCAATAGATAAAAGAAACAATGTTAATGTAGAGTCATTAAGAGCAAATTTTTAATTTGAGAGCTTTGTTTTATACTAGAATGAAAAATGAAATTTGGCCACAGGTGCCTTCACTTTTCTTTTCGCTTTAATCTGTGGACTCAAAAGAAACTATAGTCAAGTTTAGCAGTTGTCTTTTCATTCTACATGGATAGAGATTTGGTTGATAACAGGCATTTACATGTGGAGATGCTGGGGTGATAACCTATCACAGAATGGCTTTTTCCTCATCCCTTTCTGAAAGAGATGTGTCAAGTCTGATACAGGTATACGTGAGAATGTAGATGCTGGGCATCGCACAATGCCCATATTTTCAGAGAAAAGTACAAATAAAGATCTGTGTAAAGCATTCCTAGAAGCTTTCCTGTACTTGTGTACCAACCATCTTTAAATCTTGCTGGTCTATCTAAGCTTGTCAACTTTCCATACATAGTATTCACCAAAGGACGTTTCCATACATTCTTTTTCAAAACAAGGAAAGAAGCCTGTCCTGCCCCAGGGGCCATCCACTTTCTGTGTAATGTCACCATTATTCCTGTCAGTAGCCAGGTAATTAAGGATACACATGATCAATAGGCTTGCCCCTTCCAGAGCTTTGTTATCTTCACCTAAAAGTGCCTGTTCATAGTGAAGGCCAGTACTGATCCCAGACAAGGGGGGCTTTTTCCTCTTGTTTAATTTAGTGCCCTTCCTCTTCCACAGTGTTGAGGATCTAGAATACTGCATGGCACATTGATAGAAGCCACTCAGGGAATATTTGTTGATGATGATGATGATAATTATTCTATATCACAGACCACTAGTGCCTTCTCTGATTAATACCAATTTCTAATGATTGAATTTATGTTTTTGTTGTCAATGAATCAAAAAACTGCATACATTTCAGAAGATGTTCAGAAGACAGTTTTAGGGTTTTTTCCCCCCCAATAACCTATTCAATGACCAATGTTTCACTAGACTTAAGGAGGTGGAGAGAAAAATAATAAAATGAGAAGATATATGTTTTAGTTCAATTGACTTTACATGTTAGTAATAGGACAGAAGTATCATTCAATACTAAATTAAGAAAACTCATGTTACATTTGATCCCCAATGACTTATCCCCATGATCAAATTTTCTTGGAAAATTAATGGACATTTATTCGGAGCTGGTGAGGAAACTTGTATATATTAATATTTTCCTGAGTATAACAAGTGATTAGTCTATGGGGACATGTGAATAATCATTAGAGAAAACTAAGCTTGAGATACAATATATTAACAATCAGAACTCTAGATTGAATGGATACCTGAGATTAATTTACTATGATTACCCAACAACTGGTTAAAGAAATACCTTAGAATATATTTTAAATATATACTTTAGAATATATTTAATATAGAACCTATTTTATAATCCACAAGGAATATGTGAACTGGATTATAATAAAGTTGATTCATAACTGATTAAAATTTTTTCCTAAAGTGTGCTAATTAAAGGATTAATATCAATTTGAGGGACTTAGAAAAGGACATCATAATCAAATTTACTAAGAATAACCAATTAAAATAGCCAAACCATAGAATAGCAGTAATAATAATAACTACACATTGAACATTTACTACATGTTAGGAATAGTTGGATGGTAGAATAGCATCCAGTTAGTGAGTTCTACTTCTGGGCTGACATATGCAGATAATCCCCCCACCATCTTTTATTTCAAGAGAGATCTACAGGGAATTGGGGTTATCCTTTGTCTGTTGTAACAAGAATTTCAAAATCATTGCTTTACAGTATTATGACTTCAGTAATAAAACAAATCTGCTAACATGTAACAGGGATAAATGTAAACTTTTCCCCTTAAATTAAAAAAAACAAATGATGTAAATTCAAAATGGGAAATACATGGCTCATTATCTTTGTGTGTGAAATGACTCACAATTTTTAGTTGACTATGATCTCACAGACACTGGTATGGATGTGGGGAAAAAAAACAAAAATTTTTTTCTAAGTCCATACAAATCTCATTATTTGAGGTTAAATTCATGTAGTTTTTGTTTATCCTTTATTCATTTCTTTATTTATTACTATTTGCTCAGGAAAGGTCATTTCCTCCCCTCCTCTCAGGCTCCTTTCAAGTTATCAAGAAAAATAAACCAGGTCTATTCAACCTCAGGGTGAGGATGGATTGGATCCTGGCCAGAATTGTCTTCCCAACTAGGAGTCGTCCCAATCTCCCACCCACAGAGATAAAACCAAAGACAGTGTTGCTGGCCTTTTCCAAGCAGAACAGAAGATAAGCTGACTGGCTGGCAAGATCCATGTACCGACTAGAGTGACCATGTGACTCACTCTCTGTTAGCCATAAGAGTTACTTAGTTGTTATAGAGCCCTGTGGACCTCACATGCCAGTGTGTACAGAAATCACAAAGGATGCTTGTTAAAATGTAGATTCCTGAGATTGTGTTTCAATACATCTGGAATGGGGCTAAGAATGCTACATTTAAATAATATATAGTAGACTTACTTTGTGTTCATTTATATGCTAAGTAATTCAACATATATCTGTGAGCAGTAAATATGCCCTGGTCACCCTTCTATAGTATAGTAGTATCACTGAGGGTAAAGCGGTGAATAAGATGGACAATGTACATTCCATTGTGGGACTATGAGACTTACATTCTACTGGGGGGCTATGGATAAAAATCTCACAAATAATAAACTTTCAAATAGTGACAGTGCTACAAGGAAATAAAACAGCACAATGGGAAAAGAGTAGCATAGGGGGTGTGTGTGAGCTAAGGTGATCAGAGACAGCTTTCTTTAGGATGCCATGTTTGAACTGAGGCCTTAATGATGAAAAGAATGTGTGTGTGTACATATAGTGGGTTGAGGCACAGGAGGTACAGTACAGAAGGCATAGGAGATACAGCAAGTGCAAAGGCCCTGAGGTTGGAAGGATCTTGGTAAGCTTGGGGAATACAAGGCAGGACTGTGTAGCTAGGGTGGGGTTTCTCAAGAGGGAAACTATTGACATTTTGGGATATATATATATATATATATATATATATATATATATATACACACATACACACACACATATATTTAAATATATACATGCATACATTTAAATATACTAATATATGTATTTTATATATTAGAATATATATTATGTATTTTATATATTAGAATATATAATATACATTATTATATATTCTAATATATAAAATACATATACATATATACATATAATAGCTATACATATAATATTAAAAATATTATATATTATATAATACTTATATATATTGTGTGTGTGATATGGGGCTTTTCTGTGCATTGTAATTTCAGCAGCATCCTTGGCCTCAACCCACTAGATGCTGGTTTTACCTTCCTGGCTGTGACAATCAAAAAAGGTCTCCAGCCATTGACACGTCTCCTGGGAGGCAAAATCATCCCTAGTTGACAACCACTCAATTAGGACACAGTGAGAGAGGGAGAAAGATAGGAGGGTGGGGTAATAGAGAGTGACCAAATTATGTAGGGCCATAATAATCCCTGGATTTCATTTCAAGAGATTCTGGAAGTCACTGGGGGGTTTTAATTGGGGTAAGGGGTAAATGTGATCTGATTTATGTTTTCAAAAGGGCTCTATCATGGCTGGGTAGGGAATAGGGGGTGTGGAAAGTAGAAGAAAGTATACCAGTGGGTGGATTGCTGAATAGTCTAGCAGAGAGATGATGGGATTGAACTGGTGTTTAGCAGCTAGGATAGTGAGAACATGTTGAATTCACAAAGTGTAATGGGAGAAGCCCTGATGGGACTTTCAGTGGTCACTGGACCACACTCAGAAAAACAACATCCTTGACCCTTGCATCGTCCTTGACCCAGAAGTGCTGTCATCACCTGGAAGCTTAGATGTACCATCTCAGGCCCCACCCAGAGATGCTGAATCCGAATCTGCATTTTACTAAGATCACCAGGTGACTGATATGCAGGTGAAGTTTGAGACACACAAGTCTAAGCTAAGTTTCTCGTTTTACTTATTAAAAACATAGATGCTTTGAGACGAAGAGTGATCTATATAAGGTCACACAGACAATCAGGAGCAGAGTCAGAACTGGAACCCAGTTCTCCCATCTCCCGCCCGTGTTCCGACAGCCTGCCTGGTAGGATAACATCTGTCTCCTCTTAGGGTCCTTACTTAAGAGAGCCAGAAATTATAAGTCTGTCCCTCAATTCTCATAGGATGAGGAAAAGTCACCCTTCAAAAAATAAAAGATTGAAATTCCTCCAGGGAGGAAGAATGAAAGACCCATGGTATCAATTTAAAGCAAAAAGCGTTTAAAAACCAATTACCAAGCTGTGTTGCTGCTGCTCATGGGGCTGTCATCCTTTCCCAGCTCAGAGTGTTAATACTGAAAATACAAAACAAATCCCTTGAAAAGCGATGTCAGGATTGGCGTGTGGGCAACGATGATGAGGCTTTGAGATCAGCCTTTGCAAAGAGGGCTGCTCAGCTGCATATTCAGTGACAGGAATCTTCCGAATCACAAGCAGCAGGATTTGCAACTTGAACAATGTTTCTTTTCCCTCCATGGGAAGAGAGATTTTGGAAAGCTGAATATCAGTGTTCCCCTTGTCTTTATCATTCTCCCCTCTGGCTACCCTAGACTTGCTGCTTTGTTATCCCCCAAGGACACGGGCCATTTGTCAAATTCTCTTCTCCTCAAAACCTAAAGCACAAAATAGCTACTGTCCTTTCTGGCAGCTCCTGCAGAGCTAATATGTTGTGCTTATCCTAATATGTGGACCCCGTCATGTCCTAAATTAAAGAGCCTGGTTTGAAGGATGAGCTACAGGGGAAAGAGGAATAAAACAAAAAGATTCAAATCCCTGAGACTACCATTCATGGGAAAAGGTACCCATCTCCATCTCTAAACCTTGGACATGTGAAGGAAGCCCTGTTTCCTTAGAATCCTGAAGGTGGTTTGGTAAACCACTTCTGCCAAGGGTTTGTTCCATTACCTGGAATTAGCAGGTTACTGAAGGGCAGATAAACTAATCGCTGTATGAGCATAGTGGTTGGTGGGGAGGGAGGCTGCCTCGGGCTCTCATGGGAAGGAGGAAAAAGCTGAATGCCTTTCCTAGGACTGGGTGTGAAACTGCTCCTCTCAGTTGGAGACTGGCCCCTGCAAGCACACAGCTTCTGCCACTGCACAGCTGTCAGCTGCCATTAGCAGGTTCCTGACAAGAACATGTGGCGTTCCCCAGTCATTCTCCCCAGCAACTCAAACTGGGCAGTGATGCAGGGGTATGTGTGGTGTGTGTGTTTGTGTGTGTGCATGTATCTGTGCACACTGGGAAGAGACAACAAAGAAGAAAGAGAGATTAAACAATGGTTTCTGGACTCAGATATTTACCCAGTATCAAGAGAAGATTCAAGCCAGATTTTCTCTCTTGGTATTAGGGACTTTGGGTAAGTCACTTAATGCCTCTACTCTTTGTTTTCCTGCACCAACTGAGAATAGCAAAAATCTATGATTTATACACTCCTTTGTAAGTGCCAGGCTCTATGCTAGAGCCCACTGTGGAAACCATCTCACTTAATCATCACAACAACCTGACAATACAAGAACTATATATGTATATATATTTGCAGATGAGAAAACTGAGACTTGAGAAGGTTAAGTAAATTTCCCCAGAACCCCTAGATAGGGATGATGGAACCAGAATTCCATGGCAGACTATGTGACTATGAGTCATCATGAATCAGCAGCTGTACCTCCTCAAACGCGGATGGCCACCTCACCGTGTGTTTGAGTGATCAACCAAAGCCATGTGTGGGAAAGCACCTGGTACACTGAGGGCTGCACCAATGTCAGCAACTGCTATTTAAAGAACTCAACATTAGCTTATTCATTCATTGAGTACTTGTTGTGGACCTGGTTCTATTCTATGAATTATAACACATGGCGAAGGGGAGTGAGGAAAGACGATATTGGCTTTTCCTTCAAGTAACACATGTTATCAGGTGTTGGCAATAAAAATGTTGTATCTGTATGACAGGTTCATAACCCTGAAGTCGAGGACACCCCACATGCTCACCAAATGAGACTAAAGCAAAACACCTGCTTACCTAACCCCTTTTCTAGTAGAGACCACTGATGAGGAGTTCTCGTATCAGCATTCTAAGAGCTGCATTTAACAGTAACCATGGGACCTCCTTTTATCTCTCATTCTATTTCTGTTGTCATGGTGTTTCAAAGCAAATACCTGAAATGAGTAAATTTTAATTCTGAAACAGTTATGCAGTTTTCCCAAAGTTGTAATTTAACAGGCATAATCGAGGCACTATATCATAGTAAATGATGGTTTATCTGGTGCTCATCACCTAGAAATATTATTACTAGCGGGTGCTTCTGTGCTTCAATGGTACAATGATAATTGATGTTCACAATGATTACCCCGAGGCAGCGCAAGTTCCTAAAGTGCTTTGTGGATCATACAAAAAAAGAAAAGAAAAAAAGAAAAAGAAAAAAACAGAAAAGCTTCCTTTGTCATTTTTTGCATTACAATTGAACATAATACAATTCTTTGAATATTAGTCACCAGTAATAAAATATGTGCTAACATCACTGATCAGAGCATTTCAGTTCCCCATTATACACCATTATGCCAAAAAAAGGAATTCTGTACAGGCATATATTCTGTATCTTTTATTTCCTTCCAGAAAAGCTCAAGCTAATTTTACATAACTGAGTGTCTGCCCATGAAGAACTCTGAGGGGAAACTGCTTGTGTTAGTTTGTTATTGCTATGCAAACTCAGTGGCTTAAAATAATATAAGTTTATTATCTTAGAGTCCTGGAGGTGAGAAGTCCAAAATGGGTCTCACTGGGCTACAGTCCAAATGTCAGCAGAGCTGAGCTCCTTCTGGTGGTTTGAGGGGGAGAATCTGTTTCCTTGTCTTTTCCAGTTTCTAGAAGTTGCCTGCAGTCCTTGGCTGTGGCCGCCTCCTCCATCTTCACACCAGCAGTGTAGTATCTTCAAGTCTCTCTCTCTAACTACAACCCTCACTTCCATCTTCACATCCCCTTGGCACTCTGACCTTCCTGCTTCTCTCTGATAAAGATCTTTGTGATTACATTGGGCCTATCCAAATAATCTAAACTAATTTGTTCATCTTTAGATTTTAACTTAATTACATCTGCAAAGTCCCTTTTGCCATGTAAGGTAACATATTCACAGGTTTCAGAGGTTCAAATATAGACATCTTTGGGGGGTCATTATTCTGTCTATCACCCTCCTCTTAACAAACTTTTCATCACAATGTTATCCTTTTCTTTCTTTTCTCTTTGACTTTAACTTTTGAAACAATATCATCTTTCTATAGATGATGAGTAGAGTGATCCTGAAATCAAAATTATAGAATTCCATAAGGTCATGGGAATCAAGCTCACACAGAAACTCTGCTAATATTTGTCAGATTCTCACCTTGCCCTGGTCCAAACCAGCAGGAGACAGGCTCCCCTGGCAATTGCCCACTCCACTGTGTGTGGCTTACTAACACTTATGCCCTAAAGAGGGCAGTTGCTTAGTCTTCTGTTTCCTAGAGCTTGCATTTAAAGATGAGAAGAACTTGAAGTTAGAGCATAAAAGGAAAGAAAAAGATGAAGAATATTTTCTTGGTGCCAGACACTGGAGAACACACAGGGATATTAGGAAGGAGAAATGCAAAGGCAGAAAGCCAGGCTGAAAGAAGCTTTGGATGCCATCTGACAGGCCTTTTGAATGCGCAGTTTTGGCTGTCTTCCCAGCTGCACCACATACCCCTACATCCCTCTGTACATTGCTGGAGGAGCAGGAAAGCATCCCTTGGAAAAAAAAATCCCAGTGCACTCAGAGAATAAGGGGAAGTCATGATTAAGGTTATGAGAGACATACTAGCTAAGGGGTAGTGGAGGTTACAGCTGTGTGGACAAAATGTCCAGACAGGAAGAAAGTACATGCAAATGGAGCCAAAATGGGCTTCTGTTTCTCAGCTGTAGACAAATGTCCTCTCTGCTAACCTTTTGCCCTCAGCTTACGTTGGCTGCTTGCCTCTGAATTATGTTAAATATTTCTCTTTTATCTCATATTTTGGTTTTCATAAGCCCTGATATTTGCACAACCATTAGGGTTTAAATAGGATACCTGACACATCCATTATGAGCAATGTTTGAAAGAACAAAATCCATCATTTCAAGACTGGTTAAGAAGAAGTGCTATAACTAAAGTGCCAGGGTGAAGGAAAGATGCAAACATGTTATTGTTAACTGTGATAGTATTTTTTTAATATTTTACTTCAGAAATTTTAATGGAAGAACAATATAGCCACTATCTTTATCAAGAGCTTAGCAGGGCAGGTACCATGGAAGGTACTTCATGAAGATTATCTCTTTACGGTGTGCAACAGTAATGAGAAAGTTCTATGATAGCATCATTTTGTAGATCATTATATGACTGAAGGAAGTCACTTTACTGAGGTCCCACAGTTTGCAAGTCATATCTAAAGCTCAAATGTAGGTTAGCCTACTTCCTAATTGTATCCTTTTACGTTGCGTTACGTATTTCCTCTGTTTATCTAATACCTTTGACTTTATAGATAAACTCAGAGAATTGTGTAGTATAGAAAATCTCTTCTCAGATTATTTGACAATAAAGGCAAGATCTAATTACATTTGATTTCAATATTGCAAGAGTTGGAGCTCCCCACATTTTGCCTTTCAAAAGTCATTTGGGTTTGTTCCACTCAAATCTCATTATTCTCTAATCTTTTTATTCTGTAAAGCAGATTGTAGTAGGTTGAATAGTGGTCCCCCAAAAGATATATCCAAGTCCTTATCCCCAGTACCAGTGAATGTGACCTTATTTGGAAAAGGGGCTTTTGCAAAGGTAATTAATTTAATGATCTTAAGATGAGATCATCCTGGATTAACGCTGAATCCTAAATCCAATGATGTTAATAAGAGAAAGGGAAGGGAGATTTGAGACACACAGATACAAAAACACAGAAGACAAGGCCATGTGAAGACAGAGGCAGAGACTGGAAATAAGCTGCCACATGCTAAGGAAAGTCAGGAGTTACAAGAAGCTAGAAGAGGTAAGGAAAGTTTTCCCACTAGATCCTTCAAAGGGAGTGTGGCCCTGCCAATACCTTGATTTTGGAATTCTGGCCTCCAAAATAGTGAGATACCACCTTTCTGTTGTTTTAAGCCATGCACGTTTGTGATTATTTGTTGTGGCAGCCCTAGCA
Source organism: Pan paniscus (assembly GCF_029289425.2). Taxonomy (NCBI): domain Eukaryota; kingdom Metazoa; phylum Chordata; class Mammalia; order Primates; family Hominidae; genus Pan; species Pan paniscus. Next base: position 114,000,868 of record NC_085926.1, read on the forward strand.
AACTAATACACAGACGTAGTTAGTTGATGGTGCAGATGTCAAGATAGTTTGGCAAACATTACTGAGAAAAACTGTGTGATTAATGACTGCAACTATGTCTCAGGGATACATTTTTGTAGTTTAGTTTCTTACTGATGCAAACTGAGAAATCATAAAGTGTTATAATATTTATTACTAAAAATCTAAAAGTCCAATTGACATTCAGGGCTTCAATATAATATTCAGTGTGGTCCCAAATGGTTTCTTTTTTAGTACAGGAACAGAATGAAAACTCATGGTCCCTGTGCTTTGAGGGTAAAAATTCAGGCCAAGGCTAACAAGTATTTCATTGTAATTGAATATTCATCATTATAGTGATACAAGCAACAAACTTTCACTAAAACTAGTAATAAAAATAATATCAAGTTCATACAAATAATCTAAGCAAATGTATATATGTATACTTACATATATACACATATACATATATACACATATACATATATACACAATTATGCATACATACACTATTATGCATACATACATGAAACCAAATGTGTGTGTGTATATATATGTGTATATATATACACACACACACACGTAGGTGCATATATATATATACATATATATACATTTGGTTTGATGTCTATATATACATGTATATGCATATATAAACATATATACATAAGCATGTATATACATATATGTATATATGTATGTACTTTTATACCATTTTTATACTATTTCTTGCCCATTTGATTTCTTATGAAAGGTCAATAGGGAAACAAATGAATATGGAATCCCTACTGGTATCTGGTAGATTTTGCTCTTCTGATAAAACCCAGGAATACCCCTTGGCAATTCTCTCTGGACCCAATTCAAGATTTATAGCTGATTGCCTGTAGAGCTCTGGACTTGGGTTCTGAAAATTCATAGAATCACACATGGGTGGCTTCCTAGTAGCTCCTACATATGTGAGAAATTGTCAATGCAGAGTACCTGGGACAAGACTGACATGAAGTAGGGACCCCAATTGACACCAGTAGTTGAAACTAATGTGACTGTTCTAGTGGTGGTAGTAATAGTAGCAGTAGTAGTAGTAGTAGCAGTGGGTAGTAATAGCAATAGTAGTAATGGTGGTGATAGATACTATGGTGAGAAAAGATCTGAATATTCATTACGGTTTGTCCAAATCTTATGGAATTCTCTTATATAAGAAAGAAGCCCTAAAGAAAGAGAGCTAACTCCCTGTCTTAGTGTTTCCATGGATATTGAGAATCTCTTCAAACCCAGAAAGGTACCACCTCAGGCAACTGAGATCAATAATAAATTTTCTGGATCTATTGAAATAATTCTTCACCTATCTCCATATGAGGACTGTATTTATGATCAGGTCAGAAGCAAGATTCAGTCCTTACAGACTGGCCATGGTAGTAGCCCTTTATCCCATCCCAGTCCCCAGTCTCCCACCCTTACACAGCATGATAGAATAACATTATGGGTTACTCCTGCTGCCAGACATTTCCTTGGCAGAACCACACCTTTGACAGGAAATAGAACTGAGTGAAGATTCACATACATTCTCAAAGGCTTAGCAACATCACACACTAGCCTCAGCAGAGCCCGTGATCCACTCTGACATGCAGCAGCTGAGTCAGCCTGCTGTGGAGAGCTTAGAGTGCTTAATCTTTCCTGGGGGAATTATCTCCTCTAGCAACAATCAGTAACATAACTGCCAATGGTAGAAAGTTATAGCTGCTCACACATGCGTAAAACAAATTTTCCTTTCAGGCTGGCCTTGGTATGTTACAGGAATAACCCAATGGGGGTGTTCTTTGGGTCTCCTTCTAGTTTTCTGGCATTATAGAGAAGACAACCAGGGTTGGCTCTACTGATAGGCCATTCAGACTTTGGGGTGAGGAGCTAGCAATAGGGTGGCAGTACTGGTTCCAGTTGGTCCTTTGGTTATGGCTGCATATTCAGAGTTTAAGAGAGGATTTACCTCTAAGGTATAGCAGTCATAAAGAAACATGATAACAGGGCAATTAAAAATCTGTGACCCCAGAGCTCAAAGAAAGACAGATGAGCCAGAAGTCCTGATGATCAGCATCATGTGAGCAGATATTATATGCTATGTACTGAATTGTGTCCCTCCAAAATTCCTAGGTTGAAGCCCAGATGCCCAATGTGATGGTATTTGGAGATGAGGCTTTTGGGTGATAATTAGGTTAAAATGAGGTCACAAGGCTGAGGCTATTATGGTGGGACTAGTGCTCTTTTAAGAGGGGACACCAGAGAGTTTGCTCACTGTCTCCACACACACGCAGAAGTCATGGGAGGATCTAGGAAAGTGGTGGTCGTCGACAAGCCAGAAAGAGCCCTCATCGGAACCTGAGCATGCTGGCACCTCGATCACGGACTTCTAGCCTCCAGAACTGTAAGAAAATACATCTCTGCAAATTAAATCCCCCAGTTTATAGTATTTTATTATAGCCCACAGCTGATGGATACAACGTAGTAACTATTTTTTTAAATAAATGGGATTATTTAGTTATATTAAGTAGGTGGGCTTTTAGAAGTCATATATATAGCAGCCATAGTTACCACAACTAATTATGAGAAAATAGAAGATGTTTATCTCTGGTCTCTTCAGGAATCCATCCATCCATCTTCACCTAGATGACTCCAAAAGTAAGCCTGTCTAAATTCCAGAGTTACTCAAATAATCACCCCCTGCCGACTTCTGTGTCCATTATCACAGACATGACCATAAGCAATGGGCAGCTAAGTCCTCAATACTATGTGTTATCATCAGAATGACTTTTGTTCCGAGGTGAAATTCTTGAATATATAATTTGGTGCAATTTGAAGCAATTTTCCTATGTTTTGAAAAATATAAAATGCCTCCTGGATTGTTCTATGAAGACTAAATTTCTGTGACTATTTTCCCATCTGCTTTTCAAATCTCTCATCCCCTGATCTGGATCTGTCTTCCACAGCCCAAACAGCATAAAGACTCGGCTATCAGGCCAAAAAAATTAAAGAAAAAAAGACTGATGTCATTCAAAGAGTGACATTTTAGTTTTTATTACTAGAATACCTTAAAGAATTAGATCTGATTTGCATTGATATTTGCCAACTGAATTATTGAAGTTTTTTTTTTTCTTTTTCTCTTCCCATCATCAGATTTTAACACTGCAGTCAACTGCAGACAAAGCCGCAATCTTGTGACTTCACAGAGCCTCATGGGCTTTTGAGTTGACCAACTTGAGAAAAATTTCTGACTTGATGCATGAAATGAAACGAAGGCAGGTGACACATAAAGGAAATGACAAGGTATTTTTTTTTTGCCAAGGAGTTTGCTTCTCACAAAGTTTCTTAAGTGACATGGGGTAATTTTATTGGCATGTCTTTTATGGGCAGAAAGACCCCATTTGAATTACCTATTGAGGTTCCTCTTTTTTATTAGAATGAATTGCAGCCTCAGTGTACTGGGAGACTTGCAAATGAATATGCCAAGAGAATGATGAGGATTTCAGAAATGTGTGCACATTTTAAGTGATATGTTAGACTCAAACATCATTAGAATGTAGATAGAAAAAGACAAAGTGGGAATTTCTATGCAGTTGTTACTTCTAAACCTCTTCATCTAAAGTGACAGAAATTCTAACCAAACAAATGTGATAGTGCATATATATCAAGATATTTTTATAAACACACACACACACACAGTCACTGAAACATTTCCTGTTGATTTCTTATTATTGCACAGGAAGAATCTCAAATGCTCCTATATTTGTGCTTGGTAGAAACAGTATACAACCTTGACTATCTCAAAAAGAAGTGTGTTCTCTAGTGCAGGGGTTCTGTAAGTTTACTTTGCATCAGAATCACCTGAAGGGCATGTTAAGCTACATTTTTGGGCCCCACACCTAGAGTTTCTAATTCATGTAGGTCTGGTGTGGAGTCTGATAACCTGCATTTCTGACAAGTTTCTAGGTGATGCAGATGCTGCTGGTTTAGGAATTATACTCTAAGAACCAATGTTTTGGACTATCCAGAAACTCTGGTTTTATTAGCAAGTGGAGTGCTTTCCAGTCTTGAAGTTAGTTCTTTCTACTATCTAACCAAAATGATTGTAATTTAAGTCTTTATTGTGTTCTGTGGAACTTAATAACAACAACAAACACTTGAATAATGCTTTTTCATTAATAAATCACTTCCATATGGATTATTTCACTTTAGGCAAATCAACGTTTATGGTAGGTGAGTAGGCATTCGATTATTCATGTTTTACAGACGGAAAGTAGAGGGTTTAAAGAACTTACTTAAACCCATATAAAAGTAAATTATGGACAGCAGGGCTTTCTGACTCCAAAGTCTGTATTCTTTCTATCAAATCATTCTTCCTCTCAATTCTTTACATTTGTAGAGAGACATACATTTTTCAAACTAGTTTCATATTCATTATCTCATTTGATCCCTGAAAGCAACAGTCTGAAGCAGGCAGGGCACATATTATTGTCTACATTTTGCAGATAAAGCTATTATAAAAGATGATGAGAAAAGTAGCTACTGTCATTCAGACTGCATCTCTTTGTACACTAGGCAACATTTTTCCTCCAACATTTAGTAGCAGCATCTGATGTAGCAGGTACAGCATTAGATGCTGTTCTTTCCAGTGATAAGTATTCAATGACAAAGTATTATAACCCCACCCCCACTCCCCACCAACATTTTTTTTTTTTCTCTTTTCATGGTAGAAATGCATTTGAAGGGAAAGGAGGTGGGGATGAACTTTAGTGTTACCAGATTGGTAGGAACGTGGGGAAAGGTCCCTAACTGCTATATTTCGAATACTAAGGACAGCAGCTTTCTCCACCTGTAGTCCAGGGCTTTTCAAAATTTAATGAGCACCTGGGGATCTTGAGGAAATGCAGATTTTCATCCAGTGGGTCAGGGATGGGACCCAATATTCTGCATTTCCTTGTCTCTTCTACCACTTCTTCCAGGAGCAATATTCTATATTTCCACAGTGATGCCAGTTCTGATAGTCAGAGTCCAACCTTGTAGCCAAGGAAAAACCTTATTTCTCAAAACTATTATTATTTTCATTCTCTGAACCACCTCTCAATCTCTAGGCTGAAACAGAAAAATTGAAAATATAAAACATTGTAATAATATTCGGTGAGTACTACACACATTGTGGGACTTACCTAGGTGTTTCTCTGTGCTAGACTGCTTATGTATCCCACAATCTTCCAAACTATTTTGTTCTGAAGATCCTGGATGATGCTCAAACTGTGGCCCATAGAGCAGCAGTGCTCACATTACCTGAGTGCTTGTCAGAAAAGCAGAATTTCAGGCCCCACCCAGACCTACTGAATCAAAATCCACATTTTAATAAGATTCTTCAGATCATTTCCTAGCACCGCTGTAACAGAAGTCCTTCCAATCGTCTTGGCAATCCCCCTGTAATTATAGAGTCATCATTCTGTTCACCTGGCTTGTAATCTAACTCCCTGAGAGGCTTTACTTCTACAGAATCCTAAAATTCACAAAAGAGATAATTTAAGTGTAAGATTAGCTAAGGAATCTGTATTGTTCAATACCTTTGCTTCTACTCTGGGTAATTCCGATGATCAGTCAAATTTGTAAATCCAGCGGCCATCTAATATTGGCCACAAAAGTTATGCCACAGGTGGCCACCACCAGAAGGGTTTATAGTAAATTACAGGAAGTATTATAAAACTTCCAGCTCTTGTAATGGGGGCTCCTTCTTCTGTTTGACTCAACTTATTAACTGTCAGAGTGGGACTGAACCCTTCCCTACCACACCCTCACCCCCACTATAGCACAAGTTCATTGGCGTGATAGTGTCGAGATCCTTGTCACCACACACATAAAGAAAAAAAAAATCCTTTCCCAGATAAGAAATTTGCAATAGACATTTCACAGTGTTTTGTTTTGTTGTTGTTGTTTTGAGATGGAGTCTCACTCTGCCACCCAGGCTGGAGTGCAGTGGTACAATCTTGGCTCACTGGAACCTCCACCTCCCAGGTTTAAGCAATTTTCTTGCCTCAGCCTCCCAAGTAGCTGGGACTATGGGCACATGCCACCACACCGAGCTAATTTTTGTACTTTTAGTAGAGATGGGGTTTCACCATGTTGGCCAGCCTGGTCTTGAACTCCTGACCTCAAGTGATCCACCCACCTTGGCCTCCCAAAGTGCTGGGATTACGGGCATGAGCCACTGTACCCAGCCCAACATTTCACAGTGTTTTCAGGAAAGGAAATGTCCTATATGTTAAAGATGTACATTATATAGTACTGTAAAACTATAGTTTATGAAGACTCTGTTCTTTAGGTGTAAGCTTTAAGCAGGTTGCAACAGAGTCTGACTTTTCCCTGGAATAACTAATTCATTTATTCCTTCAGCAAATATTTATTGAACAGTCTGTGCCAGGCACTACAATGGGAACTAAGGACATGCAGGTGGCTGCTTTCATGAGGAAAATAGACAGTAAAAAAGTAAACAAATGTTTAAAACAATTACTGAGTGTGATAACTGCTGAGAGGAAAAGAACAATTGCTGATAATAAATGGGTGATAAAAGACTATGAAAGGGCCAGCTACAAGAATGTTGAGATTTGGGAGGATTCGCCATAGAACATTGGAAAATGATGCAAGTGGGATGGAAGCAGGTCAGCACATCAGAGTAACTCAAGGCAAGAAGAATCTGAATTGGACCTAGACAGAGAACTTTCCTGAAGTGTCCAGAATCTTCTTGGCAATAAATTACTGAGACTATTAGTTGGATAGGCTTAAGTTCTATAATTCTATTGTATCATTTGTAATTTTCTTTCTATTCACTCATGGTTTATTATCAGTGTGTATTTAGTTTATACTTCATGATATAAGTTAGGTTACTTCCCACTAATATTTCTATTTTTTTAGAATGAAATCCTTAATTCAATAACTTGGTTGATTGACTGAACACCTGTAATATGCCAATTAATATCTTGAAAATATACACATGAATAAGGCATAGTTTGTGCTTTTTTTTTTTTTTTTTTTTTTGAGACAGAGTCTCACTCTGTTGCCCAGGCTGGAGTGCAATGGCATGATCTCGGCTCACTGCAAGCTCTGCCTCCTGGGTTCACGCCATCCTCTTGCCTCAGCCTCCTGAGTAGCTGGGACCACAGGTGCACGCCACCACGCCCAGCTAATTTTTTGATTACAGGCGTGAGCCACTGCACCCGGCCAGTTTTTGCATTTTTATAGATCTTATAAACTAGGGGGAGAATGAATGAGCACATAGTTAAAATGCAGTTTTATTAATTTTACGATGTTCCTTCCTGGAGGAAGTGTCATCTTGAAGGTCTTGCAAGAATAAGTTATACTGGTAAAATGATGATACGAATGGGATAAGCAATCATGTATCAAGTAGAAAGCCAGAATTGTGAAGGCCAAAAAGCAAGTGAATAAAGTACACTCTTGAAATATAAAAGGAGTATAATTTCAAGAGTGTTCCAGGGATAGGATGATCACTTGAATTAGGCATTTAATGTCATGTTAAGTAGTTTGAACTTTATTCCAAAAGTGCTGGGAAATAGGAAAATTAAGCAAAAAAAAATTAACCTGACCATTTCCATACTTAGAAATAGTAGCAAAGGGTCCAATTGGAAAACTGATGAAAGGCAGGTGAGAGGAAATATTGGCTGAACTACATTGTGACAATGAAAATAAGGAAAGTGAATGAATTAGTAGTTACCAAGGAAAATACTCAAGATAATGTGTGAAATTAATCATTGCTGGGGCAAAGGAAGAAAAAGAGGCCAGGATCATTCTTACCTTTCTGGCTCAGACAATTTTTATTTCCTTCCCTGAACATCTCTTGGAACTTGTCCTCTGGCCCGTTTGCTTCTGACAACCCTGGGTACATATATTGATTCATGAGACCTGAGATTGTCCCCCTTGGCAAGGATCTAAATCAGACCTACCCTGTCATCTCATGAGGGATATTGGAATAGATCTTAGCTGACATCCATAGACAACATTGGAAAGTCCATTGTGGACAGTCCACAGGGGCTTTACAACCAAATGAGGCTTTTTCCTGTATAGATAAGCCATTTCAACACAGTGTGAATCCTTTTGCATTCTGTTTCTTAGTGGCTTGGTTAACTCCCAAATAAATCTACCTGTACTCACTGTGATGAATTTTATTTTGCAAGCATCTGCTCATTTCAACAACTCCATGGTCACTTTGATTTTTAAATATGCTCCTGAAGAAACTATAATGTAGTATTTGTTTATTTGCTTATTTGTTTGCTTGTTTATTTTTCTGTGTAACTCCTCTCTGTTGCTGTTCAATGGCTCACTCTTGAACATTGCAGGTCATTTTTGTGTGTGTGATAGTATAATCATCTCTTGAAACACCAGTTTTGAAAAAAATAACAAGGGTTGTAATTCACCATTATGGGTTCTATATAGCTACAGTTAATAAAATATTTACTGTTATATAACCAGACTGTGGGAAAACTATCTTCTCAGGTGAGAATGGATATATGAATAAGCCATGTCAGAACTTCTCCCTCTAACAAACAAGAGACTGTCGTTGTCATGGCTTTTTAAAAAATAGACCTTAAGCGGGTACATTGGGATGAAATGTAATATAAGATATAAAATATTAAGGCTAACTTGGATGTTAGCTTTTTTAAAATCCCCATGGTTATTGTGCTGGAATGAAGGATAGACCTGAATAAAGAAGAGCCTGAGGTGGTTTTCAGTCAAATTATTAATCTCACCCAAAATGATCACTATAGGCAGCTAATACATAGTTAACTATAATTACAATAAATAATAATAATGATATCAAGAATTGCTAATACTGCACCAAGAACTTTGCCTACGTATTATTTTAATTTTCAGGATAATATATGATACGTATTCTATTTTTAAATGTATTTTAAACATAGACTACTTGGAATAGTGGCAAAAAGTATTTGAAGGAGTGAGATGTTGAGAGATGTGGACTCTGTATTTCTGTTTTACTAGGCCACGTACAAAGTTTCTGATTAAGTTATTGCCTCTCCCCACCCAAGGTTCCACCATGTCTTGGAGCACTGACGTCCAAACTAGTTCCCCAAGAACACATCTAGGCTGATTCACTTCTCTTCAGGCAGAGTGCTCTGGGAATCTGATGACACGTGTGTAGGGTAGGAGTGGGGCTGTAGGGTGATGCTAGGGCATTTGTCCAACACTTGCAAGAATAGCCAGCACGTTAGATTGTGCAGATCTTCTCAATGACTTAAAGGCTGACCATGTCAGTTACTGTGAGCATCTCCAGGATTTTTAAAGTTTGGGTTGTGGAGGCCAGTAATCATGTGGTTAAATTTTGTAGTCATTTTCTAAATGATCCATTTGTTTCAATAATAAAGTTACTAAAAAAGAATTTGTATTTACTTGATTAGGCCATTATGGAGCCATCTGTATTGGGAAAATATGTTTCAAATCTAAATTTAAGATATTTTATACACACAAACAGCTGTCTATATACCTGCTACTGATATACTGAGACTATACTGGGAAAGTATATAACTTTCTCTGTGAGTGTATGTGTATATAATGCAGTAGATACACTGTTATTTACTACAGTATATATAGTAGTTTATACATTGGTATATATAATATCAATATACAAGTAAGGCACTGAAAATAAAATATAGCAAACATTTTAAAATTTATTTTTGTGCTTTTGGAAGAAGGAAATGGATATATTAAAAAGTAAAAGAAAAAGTGTGATTAAAAAAGAGATTTAAACATTCAAAGAAAAGTAGCATAACAAAACCCCTACATCATGATTTCACATACAGACGCTTGCCTGGATTCTTAAATGCATTATCATTCTAGGCCATTATATACGTTGTTTTCTATACCTGGGATACTCTTTCTTCCCCTATTTTCTTGGCTAGGTCCTATTCATCCTTGAGGTTTCAGCATAATACTTCTCAGGTGAGCTTTGCTGGTCTTGCAGATTTTGCTACATGGCCCTGTTTTATGGTCTCATTGAATGCCATAATTTTTCCTCATAATGAATCTAATTATGGGGCTATTCATGCAATTACAGATGTCCTGACTTATGGTGGATTGACTTACAATTTTTTGACTTTATGATGGTGTGAAAGTCATATGCATTTAGCATGTGCACCAATTTAGGATGGGGTTATATCTGGATAAGCCCATCCTAAGTCAAGAGGTGTGTGTATTAGTTTAATGCTTTGCTTTCTTATTGAACTATAAGCTTCATTTGTGCAAGGACCATGTCTGTCTTGCTCTTCCTTGTGTGTTTACAGAGTGAACACTGTAAATAATTCTTGCCAAATGAACAAATTGTGAGATGGAGGTCAAGATTAATCTGAGTATAATTCTGTATTGATGGATGACATATTTTAAAACCAATATACAACTAAGACACTGAAAATAAAACATAAGATTGTTCTTTATCTATTTTCTCCTCTTTTAAAAGAAAAAATAAAAATATTTAAAAATAAAAAATGCAAGAGATAAATGAAAGCAATTAATAGAATAAATTGAGTCATTATTCTGTTTTGAATGTTACTGCATGGCCAACAGCCTTTACCTGCAAAATGCATACCTTTGACTAGTACACATGCATATGCTACCAAGTTTGACTCACTGAATCTTCTGGAAGGTCCACACAAGAAAGCCCCAGAGAAATAATTTCCTGAAACTTGAACTGTAGAAAATGTGTTCTTTGTGTTAAATATGAAATCATACTAATTCTAACATGCTAACTTGAAGGACCGGATGTTACTTGCAACAGGTACTTCTATAATGCAACTTAAATAAATGAGTTCAGTTTAACATTATATATTTCTCTCAAACCCATGAGGTCAGAGTCTAGGCTGGTCATATTGGGTGAGTTACAATTAGAAGTAAAACAGATGAGAGTAATAGCATTAATAGAATTAAAAAGTACCATCAGTGAAGGGTTCAGACTTGGAAATGAATTGAAAGGGGAATCTCAGATCAAGTGGTTACAACCCAATGTCCAATGAGAAAATGGGATTTCATGCTCTTCAGACTCCTCTTAGCTTCTCCAAGCACAATATTTTCCCACTCACTCCATCAAATTGCAAAATATTTTTAAAGTGAGATCTGGTTTGTGGCTGAAAAAGAAAATTACACAGTATCTCTTGGGTTGTTCTCAGCCTAAAGGGTTAAATCCTCAGTGTGCTTTTTGAGTTTTTCAGTGATAGAAAGCTATGGAGGTTGTGAAAACCTTTGCAGAAATGAAACGCACAGAAACTCTTTCTGTGACCCTGAGCAATCCTGACAACACATGATGCACATTTGAGAAAGGGACTTCCTCATGAATGTGAGAAGAAAGACTTAGAAACAAAGTTAAATGAAGATGGGAGCAGCATTGCTCACAGAAGGAAGATCAAACACTCCATAGAAAATACACGTTACAGTGCAATTGCCCTCTGGGAGTCACAGGATTATGAAAGTCTAACTTAATTAAGGGAGAAAATAGGTCACATTTAATAACTACATGTGTGACACATCATTTTGAACTATATAACTGAAGAGGGGAGAAAAATTAAGAAATCAGAAATATAAGAAGGCATGCAGAGAATGCATAAATGTCTTCAACTTCATCTAATTCAGGTGTTTTTTATTTTGTATGTATGAAAAATTCACCATTCTTCTAATTTACCTTAAGCACTTGCAGTATACTTGAAAAGGAAATTTCAGATGCAAAAAGAAAGAAACAAAGTGGCCTTACCAAATTTTTTTTAAACTAAATTAAGAGGTAATAAATATTGTCTTCCTAAAAATATACCATGCATATTTCTTTCTTTTCTTTCCCTCATGTCATCAAATGACAGATAATCAGGTATTGTGAACCCTGCGTAGAATCTTCCCCTATCCAGGGCTCAATATCCCTGTGGGGTCGAGCTAATTACAGGTATATTTCCTTTGCAAGACAGTCACACTCTGTACTGTTGAAGACACAATTAATAATTGAACAAAGCTAACCATTTTTTTTTTCCTTTCACATGGCCACGGGTTGCAGGCAACTTTGCTGTCACACAGGGAGCAGAGTCTCTTCTTTGGGTCTCTTCCACATAGCTTGTTTGTGATCTCCAAGAAAGACTTCACATTACAGGCTGAAAAGAATCACCTAAGGTTTCCATATTTTGAAAGAAAATTTTAAAAACCATGAAAACAAACAAACAAAAATCCTAGTTTCCTTTATAAAATAGCAAAGGAAAGTTCTCTCTCCTGTCACCAGGAATATGATTATGATCAGTTGGTTATTTAGGTCACATGTGAAAGAAATGAAAGAGGAGGCGTGGGAATGTAAGGGAGAATAGTAGTCTGTCCTCAAGTCTGCAAACGCAATAGAAAGCTAGTTTTGCATGTGCCAGAATAGAATCTGACCTACAAAGTGGGCCTAGATAGAAGACTGTAGAAGAGTAAAGTTGTTTCCTTTGAGATGTCTGAAGGAGCTTGGTGGGGGATATCCCCAAAGCCCTACTTGGCCATGGATGAGTGCAGCAAATCCTTGTCCTATGTCCCAAGCTATGGCCTTGAGCAGGAGTCTATAAACTTCCCTGTAAAGGGCCTAATAGAAAATATTTTACATTTGTGGGCCAAGTGATCTTTATTGCAATTATTCAGTGATGCTGTTTTAGAACAAAAGCAACCATAGAGAATTTGTAAATGAATGAGCATGGCTGGGTTGCAGTAAAACTTTATGTATGTACATTGAAATTTGAATTGTATATATATAGATACAGATATATTTTTGCATGTCAAAGAAATAAAATTATTTTGATTTTTTTCCCATTTAACAATTAAAAAACTATTCTTCACTTGCAGGCAGTACATAAATGGAGCAGACTAAATTTGATACATAGGCTGTGGTTTGCTGACCTCTGTTACTGACTATTGAGAATCCCTGTGAGTGTATCTATTTTCCTGGTTGATATTGAAGCCTCCGGGGTCCTCTGAGTTTATGTAAATACAGCCTTTACTCTTGAAGACATGGCTTGTCCTCTGGTCTTTTGTTGACTTGAAACATCATAGAAAAACAAGCTATTAAGGGGTCAAGTCACATGTTCATTATCATGGGAAAGTTTATGAGAGTTAGTTATGACTACCCAAACTCCTAGACAAGGTGGGAAAGGCTCTGAAACTCTGGTTCCACATCAGAAGTTTTACAAATTCAAGGGATAAAAAGGAATCTATCTTTAAGTTCAGTTCAGCCATAGCAAATTTTTCTTGAAAAGCCTATTTGCTAGTCAGTATTGTGCCAAAAGAAAGTGTCTTTCTATTAATGCAGTTCATTATTTGATTATAACTTGAATAGAATCTTTCTTCCTTTCTAACTCCCATTTCCCTTCTTTTATCTACCACCTTGTTCCACGTAAGAGTAAGAAATTATAAATAGTATATTTACATAGACATTTAAGTTAATTAGAAAAGGTGAGACAAAATAAAAATAATGGTAAGAAAACAAGTTGATAGCAGAAGTGTGATCTGAAATGGACTTGATCCCATAAACTTCTACATAGCTTGTTTATAATCATCAATTTTTAATGTGTAATTTATGTATAATAATTTATATATTTTTACAGATGGTCCATAAATTTGGCTGTAAGTTTACTAACAGTCAAACAATAAAGGACATACAATCACTTATGAAAATTCACTGGGTCCTTTCTTAAAAAGCAAACGATTGCTTAGGAAAAAAGAAAGTAGAGATATTGAAAAACAAAACAAATTTCCTCAAATGGTCTTTTCAAAGTAAAACTATGTAAAACAATTAACAATCTCCCAATTATAACATTACAGTAAACAAAATGATTTTAGAAGGTGTCTTTTATAACATCGTTAAATATGAGCCAATAGCTTCTATACCAAATTGCTATTCAGTAAAAGCAATGCTACTTGGGACAGGGGTAGGTGGCATGGGATTGGAGCCAACATAATGTCATCCAAGTAGAACGTGCTCTGAAGGTTCAATTCATTCCAAGGGAAAGATATAATATCTACGTTCGTACTCGAGACAATCCTTTATACATATTTTTTTCCATATAAGGTCTAAAATAAGTATGTGAGTCAATGAGTTTAAGATTGCTCTCCCAAATAAGTGTCTCATGTATATATTATCAATAAATGAGAAATTGCCTGTGTTAATAAGGATGGGTTTTGAGTGACACTTTCTCAAGAAAATAGAGGCCTTTAATAAGAATACCCGCCTAAATATAAAACCATTCTATAGGTTGGTCCAAATTTTACTTGAGAAATTAATTTAGGATCTAACATCAAACAGAGGACCCATCTTTTCACACCACAAAATACAGATAGTTTTAAAGACATTATAAACAAATACTATCCTGGTCTTTTAGAAATGTCTCAGTTTAGCTCCTGTTGTACATCCAGTCTTGAATAATATTTTTATGGTGTTCATTTTAAAATGAATATGTTGTAACAAATCTCTAGTTACTTATATGAGAAAATTTTAAGTGACTATAAGATATAAATTAGTTAAATTTGTGAGTTCTCTACAAAATCAATAATATTTTATAAGAATAATTCACCTATTGCCTATCTTTCTGGAAGATTTAAATAGAAGGCTACATTCTATAAAGACTGTGTTATTTGACAAGACATGGTTTTGCATACCAGAAAATGTAATTGGTAGAGTAGAGGAGTATGTATGTACCTAATCTTAAATAATTTGCTCAAACATTTAAATAAAGTTCCAAAAGCAGGAGGCCTGGGAACCTTTTTATGGCGATGGTGGTGAGAAGGGGAAAGAAAGGATGTTGAAGACATTCCTGGGAAATGAGTTTTGGATTTTGACTGAATTAGTATCAATAGCTGGGACTCATAATGAGCTCATGCAGCTTAGTCCATGTCTGATGCACAGAACCAGATGCCAAGGGCAGGACAATAAAAGTCAGAAACAATCTGTATTTTCTTGATAGATTTCTTCACAAGGTGCTACAAGTTAGAAAACTGTGGTTAAAAGCCAAGCAAACAAACATACAAACAACTATGTAAAATTAATTCAGACAAAATATTGCCCCAAGATGCTGAATCACCAAACTGGCATGTATTTTACATATAATATCAAGCCATTTAATGCTTCTGTATTTGTTGCATTGTTGGGGGGCGGGGAGCTGTTCTATTGAAATTGAAATTTTACAGATAGATAGATCTCTTGATAGATAGATAGATGATAGCCAGATCTACATATATATTCAGTACAATGATTGTAAACTTTATAGAGATTAACGCGTTAGCAAAGACCATGAGGACCCTAAATAAATAAAATAAAAAAGTTGCCATTCTGTTAGTATTTTAATAACAAGATAGATGCATGACCTTCTGATTCAACAGAATTTCAATTCTGATTCTGAATTGAATTGAAATTTCTGATTCAGCAGAATTCCAGGAGCATGAGCATATTTTAAACAGCATGTGGCATATTGGAACCTGGAGTATTGCTTACCAGTTGGTGTAAGGTGTCTCCAGGTGATAACAGGTTCAGGACGGCCATTGGCCATGCAGACCAGAGTCACGTTGCTGCCCTCATTCACAGTGACATCCGAGGAGATGTTGGAGATCTTTGGTGGGACTGTGAAAACAAAAGGAAATGGAATATGTAACCATATCAGTAAGATTAGGCTTGTAGCCATACAACTGGAAGTGGCAAATTCAAGGTTTTATAACTTAATTTGAATTTCTGTGTTAAGAAGTAGGATGCTGTTAAGACCCATGCTTGCCATCTGCTTACCAAATCCATAAGTTGTCCTAAAGCACTACTATAAGGTAAGAACACCCTTCACAATGGCCATCTGAGTGCTGTAGGAAATACACAAAGTAGTATGATGAAAATATCTTAGCTTTTAAAAATACTAGAATGGACCTTATTTAGATATTAGACAGCATGCACATTTATGTAAATTAATGTTATCATTGTTATTTAAATTTATTTTCTTATGTATATATAAATAAATATAATCCAATGTCTTCTCCAAGTACCAGCAAAAGAAAAACAATGCTATTTAGCATAAGATTACATTACTGTATTATTAAGATGTGGCAATACCTGGTTACTTATAATCTAGCAACATAATGAACATGGATTAATCACTACAATAGAAAGCATTTAAATATCATCTTTGTGTATAACAGGCTGCATGAAGTATCTTAGAACTTAAAACGTGAATTAATAAGGCCTATCTCACAGACAGGTAGACATTCAAAAATACTATTACTTCTAGTACTTCCAACACCACTACTACTAACAACGTAATTAATAGCTAGCTTTAATTAAACATTTATTATACCTAAAACCCAACATAGAGTATTTAACAAATATTACTTCAATAACTTCTTATAATAAAGAAATGATATCCTATGAAGTTTTTATTTATGGGTAGGAAACTGAGGCATAGAGGGGGCTAGGTGAGGGGCAGAAAATGAGTTTGAATCCCAGCCAATTCAGGGCCTTTGCTCATAAGCACTACTTGAATGAAACTTCCTCTTCACAACCCAGGCTACCAGATGGCTGAAAACAACAGAAATTAGTTTTTGGTGATGTGAGAAATGAGTCCCCAAGGGCTAGCTGTACTGCCGTCTGACTTCCTTCATTAGTGTCCAGGGTGGCAACATTAGATCACACGTCGGTAGGCTTAAGTCGGGAGTGAATTACTCACAAATTTCATCACAGAGGTTATGCACTGATTACAAATAGCAGGGTTTATAGTTTGACTGTGAATTTCTTCTTTTTTACTCACTTGTTTAAGCTGTCCCTGAGAAAGTATGTGTCTGGGGGAAGGAGGAGGACAAAAGAGCATGAAGGAGTTCAATAATGAATTGTATCTTTTCTCATTCTTACTGCCCATTAGAGACTCTGTGTAGTGACGAATAAAACAGGAACATTTTCTGCTTGCAGAAGCAAGCATCTGACAGCCAAACGATCCCTGCAAATCTTCATTAGGAGACACTGATGGTACTTGGGCAACCGACTGGTTCAGAGTGTCACAAGGAGGAAGCAGGATGAGGACTCTCTCCACCTCAGCATTCCACTCTTGTAGGGCATCTGGGTAGGGGACTGGTGATTACCAGTCAAACCCAATGGCAGCAGACTGTAGTTGATTCCAAATATTTAGCAATCTCTATTTACAGAGTTCCTAATCCTCCCTTTAGCTATCGGGGTTAAGGGTCGTTTTCTCATATTCACACACTGTCTTGCAATATGTTCTCACAGACTTTTGCAGTGAAAACCTGAAAGATCATATACATTTTACAGGGAAGAATATCAGACACAGAGAAAAATGATGGCTTGTTAAGGATGAGCCCACCAAGAACTATGACTGGACTTAGAATTCAGAAGTCCTGAATGTCCAATTATTCCGTTATTTCGAGTTCACAGTTACTAATTCCCAGATGAGTAGGCTAGTGCTCTGAACATCTTCGAAACAACTGCAATGAACTATAAATCAATGATAGTGTTTCAGAACATAACGTGGACATACTAGGTGCCATCCTCAACAATCCAAAACCTATCATAGAAAGCTATATAGTAATTCTAAGAGTCCGCATTACTAAAGTTGTAGTTACATGTGAATTGCAACACAGGACACAGTGTAAGAAGAAATATAGATATGTTCTGATAAAAAAGGCTCTATATCCCTAATATAAAACCATGCAAATTTATAAAACAGAAAAAAATCCACAACTAAAAAAAATCCCAGAGAATTACTACCTGTGGTGCAATTGACTCACAATCTCTCTCTCTCTGTGTTTTTTTTTAAATAAAAGGAGATACAGTGAAGACTTTGCATTTACATGTCACACCAGTTAAGCCACTTGTTCAATTTCACATAGACAGGTACTGATAAAGTTGGGAATAAAATCTAGAATAATTGACTACAGGGCTATGTTCTGGCCACCAAACCACACTGCATCTCCTAATTAAGGACAATCTATTCAAGTACTGAGTCTCAGACTGGAGATACAGAAAGTGTTTGTGCTGAATAGTTAGGAATGTAATCACGCTGTATCAGTGTATCACTGGATCTCTTTCAATGGGTCTTACTCCATCATTTGTTTTCCTACTTTATTTTGTACTAGCTTCCTCCCATAAGCATGTACATATGATGCAGTGTTTTTTGCTTTCAAAAGAAATTTCTCCCTAAACTCTTATTAACTTCTTTTTTTTTTCTTTTTTCCTGTGACATAGCTTTCAGGAGATCCTGAGAACATGTGTCGCTTTTTTATTTTTATTTTTTTCCCATCTTATTTACTTTCAATCTCTCTTTCCAAATCTCTTGCGGGAATTGTTCTACACCACATCGTCATTTCCCATCCACACCTCAACCTTCAGTGCAATCTGGATTCTCTCCTTAACCTCAAATGAAATTACTGTCAGGAAGCTCACCGATTATCATATTGTTTCTAGGTCTATGGACAATTTCTGTTAGCTTCTTTTTCTCTGAAGTATTTGGCTCTGTTGATGCTCCTTCCAGTTGTTATTTTTTATTTCCCTTGGATTCTAGGACACCAAACTTAACTGTTTTTCCTCTTATCCTTGTAGTCAGCCTTCTCAGATTCACTCTTAAGCTTATCTTGTCCTTTCCTTAACTATCTGTATTTAAGAGTTTGATCACTTACCTCTGTCTTCATCTCAATCTATACATTCATCGAAGGATCTTACCTATTTTCTAGCTTCAGAAGCTAAAGCAATCAACATCTGCAGCCCAGATATTTTTCATGATTGTTATATCTACATTCCAGTGGACTATTCTGTATCCCTATTGTTTGCCTCACAGACACCCAAGTTTCAACAAACTCAGGACTAAAGTCATTACCTTCATTCCCACCAAACACTTGTGTTTTATTATTTTAGTTAACAGTATCATCAGGCAGAATTGTCTAAGCAAAAAAAGCAAAGCATCTCCCTTGACTGCTCTCTCCCCTTCACCACACTCATAAAAAATTGATCCTCACGTTCTGTTGTTTATGTCATGTTCTGTGGTTTATGTCATGTATGGAGGATCAATTTTATATAAGCGTGATGTATATATACATATATATGTGTAATATACATATGTGTGTGTGTCTCTCTCTCTATATATATATATACACATATCAGATTCATTCTTTACTCCCAGTCCCTACTCCCACTAACCTTGTTTCAGACATCAACATTTCTTTCTGGGAGGGCCTAAATTACTGAAATGAGAAAATATTAAAAATGGTTTCGGCCAGGTACGGTGGCTCACACCTGTAATCCCAGCACTTTGGGAGGCCGAGGCAGGTGGATCACAAGGTCAGGAGATCGAGACCATCCTGGCTAACACGGTGAAACCCCATCTCTACTAAAAATACTAAAAAAAAAAAAAAAAAAAATTAGCTGGGCGTGGTGGTGGGAACCTGTAGTCCCAGCTACTCGGGAGGCTGAGGCAGCAGAATGGCTTGAACCCAGGAGGCGGAGGTTGCAGTGAGCCCAGATCACACCACTGCACTCCAGCCTGGGTGACAGAGCGAGACTCCGTCTCAAAAAAAAAAAAAAAAACGGTTTCTTTGCCTCTAGCCTTCCTCTCTTCATGCTCACTGCCACACATTCACCACACTACAATCAGATATTTTTTTTCCTAAATTGCAAATGTGAATATAATATCTCTTGATTAATCTCATTGTCCTCAAGATAAAATCCAAACTTTTAAATATGGTTTAATAGGTCATTCATGATTGGCCCTGCTTATCTCTCCAGCCTCATTTCCTACTCCATTTGCATTGCATCATCTGGTGGGATCAGGCAAATTTTGGCTTCTGAAATGTGCTCTCCTCACACTCTGGCATTTGACATTATATTTCTTCCTACATGAAATAGTCTTTCAACTCTTCATGTAATTACCCTCTTTCCCCTTTCAAATTTCAGCTCATCAGCTTGTCTCCTTACTTGTTTACGAAAGAGCTTCCTGTCATTCCCCACCCTGCCTCCCACTCTGCTCCTGGATCCACAATGGGTGAAATGCCCTGCTGTGTTCTCACCTCATGCCCCACTCTGGAGGCCATATTGGGTGAAATGCCCTGTGTCTCACCCTCACAGCACTGAATCATGACAGCTGGGTTACTTACCTGTGCCTTTCACTAAACTGTAAGACGCACAGTGTTTTCTAAACCACTGAATCTTACAGAGCATGGTGCTTAGAACATAGTAGGTGCTCAAAAAGTGCTTGAAAAAAATTCACTTAGTTTTTCCCAACTCTTTACTTCACTCAAGAAAGGTATCTCACAGAATTTTTGTCAGAAAGGAATAAGTTTTCATTTTGAACCAGTAAAATAGAGCTCTTATCAATATTTATTTAGCTACCCCTTTAGTCATCTATTTCACTGTCAACTTATTTGACTCTTAATAAAAAACATTAACCATGAGGCAGAGGAGTGTCTGTATATTTCAGGAACATAGGAACCAAGAAGAACTTGGTGTCTAACTTCTTCAACTATAGGCTTTTCTGAGTTTTAACGTCTTTGTTTCTTTTTCTGTGAGGAGGGAGAAATAGATAGATAGATACAGATATATCTTTCTTAGTGTAATAGTTTAGTATTTCTTTCCTAGTTTCCCATAGCCCTCCATAGAATTAAGTTTAGATAATCACCAATAACATCAGGTGGCAATTCAAAAATTTTATTCTATTACCCTATAAAATCTTTATAAAAATCCTGGGAAGTAAAATGTATTATTATTATTATTATCATTATCATTATTACTACTACTACTACCATTTCCCACATGCGGGCAAAAGGGACAAAAATGGGTAAATATCACATAGCTAATGAATAATACAGCTAGAACCAAAACCTACAATTTGTATGTTTCACAAACTTTACTCTTCCACTAGATCATATTCACTTCTGAAAAAGTGGTAGAGATGGTATTTTTTCTTTAGTTTAATTCTCAGTAGGAATGACTGCCTAGAAAGTACTGTTTAACATAATACTCTTATTTGAATCAGCAAACGTTAAGTTTTTTATTTTTCAAAATCACTGTAATATTGATTTATGCTGAATTATTGCAACATCGTAGTACTCTGTGTAGTGTTTTTTTTTCTTTCTAGACAATCCCTTAACAATTCTTATTTACAGAATATTAGTGTGATTTATTATATTTTCCTATATATAATGCCATGAACCATTTATTCAATGTTTTCAATCTATTCAGTTTCAGTGATAACTACATTTGTCTGGATTATTTTGTTTTTCTTACTGATTAATGAGAGCTACTTATATTGTAAGGAATTGACCTTTTGTTGTCATGTAGTAATATTTACAATTTATTCTTTGGCTCTTACTTTTGTTTATGATTATTTTTGTTTTGCTGAAGTTTAAAGCTTCCTTGTTGTTGTATCTATTGATCGCTCTTTTGTTATTTCTTCTATTGCTTTTGTGCATAAATAATGCTTTTCCAACATAAGAACAGTTAAATACTTATCTCGATTTCTTCTTTTTTATTTTAATTGTTTCTTTTTTTATATTGAATTCTTCGAATCATATGGAATTTATTTCTGGTATGAGAAATAATCAGAGTTTTTTCCTCCCTATAATTTTTTAGCCAATGTCCACAATACCATTTGTTGAATGATGTAAAGTGCATATACTCTTTTGGTTTTCAGAATCACCCTATAAAGTGCTACCAACCTGGCCAGCCAAGTATTTCTGGGAAACATGTAAATATAGACCTTACTTGCCATGCTAACTAATTCAACCAAAATATTTTTAAAATATATCATTAATTTTTTGGATACCACACTATTATGTGTTAATTTTAAAATTTGAATTATTAAATGGGTAATATTCTTTATTGAAATGCACATAAATTCTGCATTAAGAAATACACATTTCTTTCTTTTGTTTTTCTGTGTGCATTGGTGTGATCATAGTTCACTGCATCCTGAAACTCCTGGGCTCAAGCGATTCTTCTACCCTGACCTCTCAAAGTGCCGAGATTACAGGCATGAGCCATTGCATTGGGCCTACATATTTTTTTTCTATTTAGTAAAAATTTAATGGTGATTTCTGAAATAATGCCAAAATCTAGGTGCACCTAATAATATAGACTCCCTCAGCTGTGCAATGGGGCAGGCTTAAGTAAGATCATGACACAGTCAATCTGGCTCTGCCACCTGTTTTTCTGTCCCTCCTTATTGTCTTTGTAGTTCCTTTATCCACCCTCTACCAGATCTCCAGGGTCTGCCCTGACTCTTACGGACCCAGAGTTGACTGTCCAGAGTTGTTTGTACAGTTCTCTAGGTTCACAAATCATCCCTTCTTCTTTTTGTATAAGACTAACGTTTCTTATATATGCCAAAAAGTGGAAATGGAGACAAAGCTAGGGACATAAGTGGAATAGACATATATGATTTACTTGCCCAGAATCCATGCCTCTTTCTTCTGGTAAGACATCCTGGTTTTCCTTTGGAAAAACCACTGCTTACCCACAGCTATTGGTTTGTTGGGACTCTTAATCAAGTGACCAATTCTTGGACAAGGAGTGGGTACAAGACCTAAGCTGGACCATTCAGACATCCCCTCCTTGGAACTTGGTTTCTATGAGGAATGATTCAAAAGAGGATGAAACTGACTTAATCTCTTGTTGGCAGACTGTGTTAATGGCCTCAAATCTGTACTCCTCCTTCTATCCCCATCCTTTGCCACATCCATGCCCTCCTACAGAAGGTGACATACTTTTTCATCCCTGGGTCATGTTACTTGCTTTTGCCAACAGGATGTCAGCATCTGGAACACAAGCATAGTTTTGAAAAGTGCTGGCACCATTGAATTCACTTGTGCTTATGCCTCTGCCATTGCCACAAGAAGAACATACTCAGCTGAGCCTCTTAATCCCAGGAGAAGGATGGGAGATGCCAGACAGAATTGTCAGATAAAATAGTGTACCCAGTTAAATATAAATTTTTGGCAAACAACAAATGCTTTTTTAGTATAAATGTGTTCCAAATATTGCATGAGACACATTTATAAGAAAAATTATTTGTTGTTTATCCCAAATCCAAATTTAACTGGGCATCCTTTATTTTTACTTGTCAAATCTGGAAACCCTAGGCGAAGAGTCACCTCAAGAAATTCAGCCTAAATCAGCTGACTTCCCCACTTGTGCAAAATAAAGAATAACTATTATTTTATGCTCCTGATTTTGAAGTGATTTGTTCAGCAGCAATGGTTAGTACACGTCATGAAAGAGTAACCACCTAAAAGGACTATTATTCTTCACTAGTTTTTGCCACTAATTATTTGAGGTTATTATTTGGATATCCAGAGATACGGGGCTTGTGTACTTGCTGAAGTAAAGTTTTTCTGTTTTCCTTCAATTCTGTGTTATTTCATATTCTTCCAATGGACCACCTGCTTTATACATCAGACTAGCCAGTCAATTTCTATTGCTTAAATCAAAGAATCCTAATTTTTGCAAAGTAAGGATTAGCCATAATAAGGGGAAAATTTGAAGAGGGGACTTTCCACAGAGGTAAACTGTTGTCATCTCTGCCTAGATACTCCTTTGGCTTCCACATGCTAGCTTTGTTGCACGTTAAGCATTGGTTTTGTATCTGTCAGTTTGGTTGCTTTAAAACAACCTTACATCTACAAAGCCATTTAATTCCAGCTGTGAATGTTTTAATGCCTTTATACTTGGTTCCTAACTGAACAACCATCAGAAGGAAACTAATCAGTTCCAGAGTAGGAGAGAAAAGTGGTCAGTTGGCTCATTTCCCTAACCTCAAATAATTAGCGGTTATTATTTGTACTCAATTCAAAGTGCCATTTCTAATGGTACAAATTAGCAACAAATTAGTCTCATTAGTTATTGTTCATTCAAAGATGGGGCAAGGTGTATACACTACTGTGTATGTGGTGATGGTGGGGTCTTAAAGAAACACCATCAACTCCCTAATTTTTAACTTTTCTTTGGTACAGCAGGAAAAGCTTAAGCCCTGTTTATTTGCATATGTCACAGGCTATGAAAGAATATGGTGTGTCTATGTAAGAACTGGGTTCAAAAATCAACATAATGTTTCTTGAGCAGCACTTGCTGTATTTAATAAGCATACTCCCAGGATTCAACAATGAGAATAAAAGTACACAACGCAACACATAAATGCCATCTAGTGAAACATCAAACATCCATCTAACCTGGCATTTTGTTTCTGAAAATGCCACTAAAGCATCTTTTGCTGCATGGTGTGGGAGTTTCCAGGATGGATGACAGGACTGGGAAATGTAGCACAGTGTACTAGATTGAGAGCCAGGGGATTTGTGATCCTGCCCAGCCACTAGCTCACAATGCAGCAGAATATTCTCTGACATTTGCTTTCGAATCTCCGTCATCAGGCACTTTGTAGGCGCTTAACCAATTTTGAGTGAATAAATGACCAAACTATAACAAATTATTTAAATGCTTTAGTTTCCTCACCTAGCAATTGGAGGTACAAGGTTGGCATTAGGCGATATTACGGGATTGACATTAGGGTCAAATAAGATAATGCATTTGAACTTGGTCTATCTACAAAGCAATAAGAGGTCTGACAAATGTACCTATTATTTATTACATACTAAAACTAGCTAATAAAGAAGTGTTGGCTTGAGCCCTCCTAGGATAACATGGTAAAATAGCCTATGCATTTCTGTGGCTAATGGCATTCTAGTTATATTTTTGCAGACTCCATGATTGCCAAAAGGTGTAGATAATTACTATAATGTATAATTAATCATTAATTGTGGCATTAACAATAAATTACCCCAAAGATATGTATTGAGCTTTTATCTACTATTATGGAGAGCTATGCCAGTCTGTTGAGCCATTTAACAGATGTCTAGACACTTTATATCTCCAATAAAAAGTGACACAAAAATGCAAGAATATATACCATGAGTGAAATAATTTTCACGAAATTTTTTAGAAACTTAGCTGACTCCTTTTTCCAAGAAAAAGCTGCCAAAATAAAATTGTCACAATTTTACATACTTTGTCATGTCTCCATAAAAAATTGGTCTTCTTTAATTTGTTGTCCTTGTAAACAACAGATATTGCCAGGTGATTTGTGGCTGTCATTGGAGTCTCTGAAGCCTTAGACCTTGTAGTAGAATACAACTGGCAGTGAGAATATCTTTTCCACTAGCACTAGTTCCCACTTCTATTAGGATCCATTTGCAAAGCAAGAAACATCAGCCTGTGGGGTCGGCATTTGAATCACATTTTACCGGAACATGATTTCATTTAGACACAAATTTCATGGGAAAGTAGAAAAAATACAGAAACTATAGCTTCTTTGAGTGTCAGGTGAAGCTGAGGGTAGAAAAAACTCATTATAAGTATCAGTTACTCAAATTTCTCTGCCAGGAGTGATTACTAATGCTACATTCATGCATGCATTAAGTGATGATCCAAATAACTCAAGGTAAGAGAGATAATATGCTAACTATTTAGAAGAAAAGATAAAATGTATGCACAAAACAAAGCAATGCTAGGTACCGTGTGTGTTAATGTAGTAAACTCAGGGAAACTGGAGCAGGAAGCTAATAAAAATGACATATTAAGACAATGTATGGTCAAGAAAAAGTCATCTCCCTTTAATCCTCTTTTCATCAGACAGGAGCAGTTTCTGAACTGCACAAGTAACTAAAAGTTAGTGCTTGAAGCTTCAGTTATGTACTCCTCCGAGATGTAGCCAGCATTTTACTATGCTGCCTAAAGGTGTAAGCTGGGTAAAGCATACTCTTTTGGGCCTTTGAGCCCTACATTATTACATTCTCAAGTGGCCTTATGAGCCCCAAGCACTGTCCCAGGAAGTCAGATTTACAACAAAACAGTCCCTAGAGACTCATCCAGACAGTTGCTACCATCAAAAAGGAGGGTTAATTTGAATTAGATGGCTCTAAATAACTTAAACATGGTAGCCATGGGACAAAGAAATGTTACGTAGCTCATTTAGATACCAACCAGTGGTGAATGTTCTCTGCTGGTGACACATGTGTAGTGTGGATATCTGCAAACTGAGAGTCCCTTAGTCGTCTACCTAAAATAAAGGTATACTAAATTGAAATTTTTCTATATGTATTAAATGTTCACGATCACCTCAGAATCTAAGCGAGTGTTCTAGTTCAGAAAAAGGACAAATTATCCAGACACCAGCAAGTGCATTCAGCTAAGGGTGTCCATTATTGCTGCTTCAGCAATAGGTGCACTCTGTGGGATGTCAAGTGGCTGTTCCCATGGACGGGTCATTGCCTTGCTAAATAAAAGCAAATGGAACCCTTCTGAGTCTGCTCACTGAAGCTGCTGTTACTCAGCAAGTCAGCAACTTCTCTGAAATCTCATATTCCCAGACTCTTATTCCAGCCATTTGGATATTTGTTTTTGCTAATTTGGGAAAGCATACAGATGCTGATTTAAGTAGATAGAATGAATAAAATTACTATCTTTCCTTTACCTAGGCAAAATAACTTTTATGTTTCTGGTACTAACAGAATAGGATTTAGATACTGTCCAACCAGAGCAGATGGTTTTACTTGGCAGAAATGTGGGTAGCAAACAGAGGGAAGCTCAAAAAATATCAGGCTACCTTGGGTAGGTGGCAAATAGCAATTGAGTGAATTCCAACTGCGAAGTGGCACCCTAAGACATTATCAGAGAAAAGAAAAGTGTACTTTTCCCCTTTATACTCCAAAAGATATATTTTTCTATGTGAAAAGAAGTTGCATGGTATAATTCTTAGAGCAGATGAAAATTCAGGTTGCATTCCTGGCATCTACCAGAAATCCACTCCTTATTCCAGGGGAAGCCAGTAGGATTTAGCCCTAAAACGTGACATATCCTTAAAAAGTTCAAAACATGTCATGGGCAACCAAAATATTTTTTTCTGTGTTCTATTAATTTTGAATTAATTTTTGAATTCAATTTTTGGATTGAAAAAATTGAATGTGAGGAAATATTGCCTATATCCCATGAATGAATTATTTAGCTATTAAGATAATGATAAAAGATAAGTCATTATATCAAAAGCAAGGAAGATTTTAAACCAGACAGAAAGGACCCATAAGTGAATAGAAAATAGAAGTATAAAGGGTTCGGGGAACAATTCCCTGTCTATTATGCTTAAGGATCATACAAAACAACATTTATTGAGTGCCTACAACACATAAAGACATTGTGCCAGGCATGAGAAAAGGTGATGAGGGGATAAAACAATAACAATGATGACTTAGATCAACCATGTTTTCTTGTTTCAGCAGAAGTACCAGCAGGAGGTTATCATGAAAATAATATGAAGAGTTACTCTTACTTTTTCAAAATGGCTTACTGTTCATCTAATTTTTCATTTCATTTTGGGAATCAGAAATGTGTAGAGATAACTCTGGTGCTTGTAAGGATCTCTTAAATGTAATGATTTCATGCCTACATAACTAGCCTAAATTCTCTTTTTTTTTTTTTTTTTTTCTTTTAGTTGCTTAAGGCATACAGTGTTCTTTGCATGTAGAGAAGGAGGTAGATTCTAACAGAAACAACTAGGGTGAACTAAAGCATGCCTAGAATACAATGAAAATAATAAAAGTTGTTTTTTGCCACTGCTTAAGGGCCCAGAAGATAGAATATTTAGACAAAGAATATGATTCACAGGAGGTTTTAGAATTTCTTTCTTTGCATTGCCCCTGCTCAAAGCTTACCATGAACCATTTTAAATAGAATGTGGAACATACACATTATTTCCTTCTAAACAAATAGTTACCATTGTGAATTAATTAATACATTCAAGTCAATTTTAATTGTTTCAAAAATTATAATAATGATAGAAAACACAGTAGTTGCTGCAAAGGTTAAACATAGCTAGGAGAGATAGAATTTCTGTAATTCTAATTAAGTTTGAAAATTCCAGAGAGGTACATAATGTCATGCAGGGTTTGGGATGGGGATACGGGAGAGAAATCCCAAACGAAACCTTGAATTGATGAATATGAGTTAGATTTTTTTTCCTTTTTATCTTTGTTTGCCCTTCTTTGGAGGGGCAAATCAACATTACATAATAAAAGAAAATACAAACAAGTAGAAAAGTGAGAAGAAATAATAAAAGTTTTAATGACAGTAATTAATAATAATATCTAAGATAGCATAACTTTATACAGTTTGCAAAGCACTGGTATATGCCTTGCCATATTTGATCCATACCACATGCCCGTGTGATAGCTCAGACAGGTATCATTACCACTATGTCTCACCCTTACATTGGTTGGACAACTGAGGCTCAGTGAGTTTCAGTCTCTCGACTGAGATCACAAAGCTAGAGAGTGAAAGTACTAAGTTCATGACCAGTTCTTTTGATTATGTCAAGATGAAAGGAAAGCTTTGATATTTCACAAACTAAATTATATACCACTGACCAGGCATGGTGGCTTATGTCTGTAATCCCAGCACTTTGGAAGGCTGAGGTGTGAAGCAGCAGTTTGAGACAAGCCTGGGCAACATGGCAAGATCTCATCTCTATGAAAAATTTATGGAAAAAAAATTAGCTGGACATGGTGGCACACACCTGTAGTCCTAGCTATTCAGGAGGTTGAGGTGGGAAGATTGCTTGAGCCAGGGAGATGGAGGCTGCAGTGAGCTATGATCATGCTACTGCACTCCAGCCTGGGTGACAAAGAAGACCCTGTCTCCAAAAAAATTTAAATAAATAATAAATAAATAATTGATAACTGACAAATTAGATGCTGTCATATTGATTAAATTAAACAGAGGCCAAGATAACTGGGGCACAACTAGCGATAAGAAAGTCTGGTTAGGCGGGCAGCTGTGCTCAGCATAGAAATGGAAATGCCACTGATTGCGTAGAAGCAATGGGAGATTCGTTTACGGAAGTTAGTTTTTTTCCTGCATTATTCAGTTCTAAGATTTACGTGGTTAAGGATTTACTTTCGATTCTGAGGTATTTTTCTAAATAATGGTGATAATATTCATATGTGCAACTTGAAAAGCTTGAACAATTTTGCAATGGAAATTAGATCCATTTCTATGAGCCTGTTTACGCCTGTATCACTTCCCTCAATTTGGCCAACATGAAATGGTATTTCTCCTCTCTCTCTTCTCTTTTTAAAACTCAAGAAGAGGGGCATGGCGATGATGGTGAGAAGGAGCATTCCATCTTTGCTTCCACAAATAAATCCCAAATGGGGCAAGCCTCTCATTAATCTTGAGCTAAATGTGAAGTTAGACATGGAGGGGCCTCTTGTTCCACCTGTCTGTTCAGAGCCCTGGGCATGTTATGGAGAAGATGTCAAAAGATTTCTCTTCTCTTACTTCTGCACCCTGCCGTGATGTTTTATTCAAACCTCTATGTCCTAAGTAAACAAACACTGCCTATAGAAATCTCCCCCTCGTGGCTCCCAGTCTCACACATAAACATGCACAACACCTGTGTTTAGGAGAGCTGATCAATTCTCACAAAAAGCAGTCTCTCTGTAACATGCTGCGGGGCCAGAGCACTCTAGCGAATGATTTCTGTGGCAGCCGCGACCCTCTGTGACTGTGTTTGTATCCATCTGGTAATGCTTGTGCTTATACAACATGATGTGTCCACTGACCCTTCCTTCCAACAAGAAATGATTTTAACTGCCACTGGAACTCTGGGTTCATACAGAAAAAAAAACCTGACTGCTGGAAAAATAGGGCTGGGTGTGGGGAGAACGTGATGCAGATGTGCCTGAGAATGGGTCGGAATCAGCAGCTCGTCCACAAGGGAAGAAAGGAGGAATTTTTCTTGCTTGACTTTGCATCAGCTCTATATTTGGTACTGCCCTTGTGGCCAGCAGGGATAGTAGCTTTTCCATAGGGTCTGGGCTGGAAATCTATAGAGACTACATTTGAGTTTCTATAGAAACTCTAAGGAAATTGAGCACAGGATGAGGAAAGTGAGCAGCTCCCACTGTCTCTATGTCCCATTACAAGCACATGAGACAGGTTACAAAGCAAGAATTAGGACAAGATGGTCATGGTGGTCATGCAATTGGATGCACATTGGCACAGTCAGTTAAGGTACCTGACATGATGGATCCTTTGTTCTCAGTGAGCCACAGACTGCACAAGGCAGAGACACATGCAGCAGCAGTGAGTAGGATTCCTGTTTTTATCGGTTCCAAACAGCTCCAGATGGACTGAGAACCAGGCCTGGTGGCCACCAGGAATATTCTTGATTCTCAGCCCATATCTCTTCCTTTTTAATCCATGAGGAAAGGGCGAGCTGCTCCCTGTCTGTTCCTCTACCCATCCTCCCTCTGCCTTTGGCAAGTCACTTAACCTCATCTGGAATATAACTTGGCCCCCAGAGACTTTGGACATAGGGTGTTTTATTTCCAAGAGTCAGACTTGTCATACCAGCAGAAAGCACAGTGCCTAGTTTGATATGGCTTTTCATTAGCTGTGTGATAAGGGAGTTAACGAATCTTCAATACCATGTGTAAAATTACAAGGAAACAATACTCAGGGCCACTTGTGATTACTTTGCTCTCTTAGCCTTTTGCTAATGCTTTTTCATTAATTATACAGCCATCACATTTCTCCTGATGGTAAAATACCCCAAGTGGCTCAACTCCAAACTGCAAATGTTTAGCTATTTGCCCTTCCTCTAATGATTACAGGCTGTGTGAGAGAACATAATATTAGCCTCTTTCCATGTTATGAAAATTGAAGGTATGCCCAGAGAAGCTAAGGTTTAAGCCTCAAAGAAAATCTTCTCCAACATATTTAACATATATATAGTGTTACCAAAGAAACGTAAAAGAATGCAAAACATCTCCTCTCTACTGACTTTTCATGAAGCTGCACAACACATTAGGCTTTGCCTTATGCTGGTCCCTCTGATGGCTTTGGGAGTCAGATCAGGTTTCAGCTATAAGCCAGCTGGTGCCATCCATTTAAGGGAAAACAGTTATGTAAGTGAAAAAGATTCTAATCACTAAGTCTAATTACAAAGTAGAGTAAATTATTATAGATGTTTTTTAAAGTATCTTAAAACACTGTAAAAAAGAAAAATTAGGAACCAAACAGAAACCTGCTATGCTGGTAATTGATAACATGTTTGGGATTAAGACAGTCACATGTTAAATTTTATATGCTACCGCTATTTGTGAAACATGAATCCTCATTCACACATTAAAAACTGTATAACCTTTCTCTCTGTTTCAATCAGATGCTACATTGTTTGACTCAAAGTACACCTTAGATTATAGGTGCTAACCTGGAGTAATAGAAATGTTTCACTTACACTGGACAAAGGGAACATCAAATTAGTCTACTAATATGATAATAATTTGTCAAGAGAAGGAAAAGGGGGTGGGGAAATGAGTGACACTTTACATAGACGTGTGAATTTTCCAAATGCAGATCTAGCCTCTCCTATTTAACATCTTTCATTAAAATATTTCAAATGCTACACATTCTCCTAATTGATGCAAAAAAACAAAGACAAACACATTAACATTTAATCCTTGGTTTATACACTAGGCTTCCACCCAGATATTTCTTAAATTAGCTCTGTTTATACTCTGTCCAGCGACCATGGACCTCACCATTTAGTCCATCTGCTTCCTGGAAAAATGAATGTGTGTGCTCTTAACTTTCAATGTGCTTCTGAATGGTATTCTCAATTTATTGTCTATTATGTCATTGGACGTTGTGGAGAAGGCTGTCAGTGCTCACCAAGTATCTATGTTGCTTCTCGACATTCTCCAACCTCTTGGGGTTCCTTTGGGACCATACAACTGGGCTGTAGCCAAGAAAATGTTGGGAAATGTGAGGTAAGCAATGTGGAGGCCTAGCCCTTAAATAAAAGCCCCTTCTTACCTTGTCACAGCGACTGTGGTGGATACACGATCAAGAAGGCATAGCTGCTACGTAACAGAGGCATGTATAAACTGAACTGGACTACATGAGCAAGAAATAAGTCATGAGAACTCAGTAATATCTGCTTCAGCCGCTAACATTAATGACCAAAATGATTCTGATGAAAGCATCATTAAGAAGAGAAAATTACACAACTTTTATTTAGGAGTGTATGGGTCTGAAAGTCAGAAACTTGATATGATGTCCTCTCAGAGTCCCTCATGTTTCCTGACTATGACCACTGAATGGAAACTCTTTCTTCCTCCATTGAATGGAGACTTTGGTTGTTAATGAGTACACAATTAATCCTCCAGTCTACTCATCCATTTCTTCTTTATTTTCTGACGAGTTATAGCCTCCTGCCTGACAGAGGCCGTCACCTTGTAAGAGATATAGGCCTTATAGGAACTTCTCTGCTCTGTGATTCTGAAGCCACAGTTCAGAGTCAGAAATTGATGTCTTTGACTAATTCTGTGCCTCACTTTTGTCTTCACTGCCTGTCAGGCATTCGTTATCTGTGAGCCCACCCCGATTATAAATCTTTGGTGCTAAAAACCTGTAAGTGGCTACTTCCAGGCCCCTAACCTATAAGTCACTGAGCCTGGAAATTTGGCAATCTCAAAATGGAATTTTATAAAATGCATAGTGTCAAAGAAAGTATTCTGTAAAATCTAAACAAAGATAATATAAAAGAATATTATTTGAATTAGCAAAATGGCATTCTCATCAATAGAGTCACAACTTCCATTCACCACTATTAAGATAATGAACAGTACCAAGTATTTCTAGAAATTGCTTGAGGAAATATTGTACTAAAAATTCCTACTTTGCAGTCCAGGTACTATAACCAAGTTTCTCTCCATTTGCATATGCTAGCTAGTAAATAGCACAGCTGCTGGAATAAATGAGTCCTGGATAATATTTTTGGCTTTCTCTCTGTCTTGGTATCTTTTGTACCTGCAGATCTTTTTTTCTTCCTCCAGCTAGAGGAGAAAGACAATACCTCAGGAATTATTTAAGGAAAATCTGTTATATAATCAATGCAAGGACTCGGGGACCTCTGTATTAGTTTCCCTTACTGAAATACAAAATTATGCTTTATCAGAACAAATAAGATTTCAAACATAGGTCAAGTATGTTCTCAGTTTCCCATAGTGAAACAATTCTATATTTGGCATTTTGCAGGTTTCCTTATTAAACAATCACTTTTTCATAAGAAAAACATAAAGGAATTTCACTGAATATATTTCTAGTACAGAAGATATTTTTAAGGCCAACCAGGGAGGATTTCAGGATAATAGTGAGAGGGACAAACTGAAAATGTGTGACTCTGAATAGAAAATAAGATCTGGCCTACATAAGTAAGCAGTTATCTAAGAGCAGTCCCATTCACTAAATGCAAGGCTTCAGGAGACCTAGATTTTGAGCCCCATACTTTCTCTGACTCTCAGTAGGGCTCCTTCATGCTACAAAATCTCTCCATAGTTCAGTCTCTTTATCTCCAAAGAGATAAAAATAACATTCCAATTTTCTAGATTCCAGGACAGACACAAGGATTAACTAAATCATTTAGGGAAAGTATATTGGGTATATATGCTTAGAATATTTTCTTTTATGTAATCTTCTTCTCAGAAAGCACAAAAGGAAGATAAAATTGAGCCAGAATTTTATGGTAACATTACTGATTTTTATGTAGGGCTTGCAGAATATGTCCCATGACTACGTGGTTATACTTGGCCTAGCACACCTTTATAGTTTGTGTGTACATATATATAATCAGATATATATATAATCATACTGATATATATGTATCAGTAATGTCCTATATGACAAGATTGTACTCAACTTCAGTGGTATAAGCTTATTCTGTTTAGATGAGCATTTTAGAAGTGAACCAGGAGGACTACCCCTTGAGCTGAATTTCCATAGTCTCATGGTTAATGCTTCCTTATATGGATGAACATAAGAGGCCAGGGATCTAGAATAAAAGATGTGAGTGTGATCAATGTTCTGAACAAAGGATGTCTGAAGATTCAAGAGGATGGGGACCGTCTCTTTCAATATGTATTCATAGTGTATAATTTGGTGGTTAGACACTGGGTTTCAGAGCCTTGTTTCAATCCCAGTTCCTCAATTTACTAGCTATTTAATCTTGGGGAAATTACTTAATCTTTCAGTTTTCTCACCTGCAGGATGGGAAAATTAACTTATAGGCCTTTACAAATTTTAAATAAAATAATGCATGTGAAATACATGATGCCTGGAATATAGGAAGTATTCATAATAAATGTCACTAATCTCTGAAGACGCCAGTGCCACCTGATTGGAACATCAGAAATAGTGATTTGAAATATTTCTCTGGAACACAGCAAGGGAAAGCACGAATAAATTTATCAGTGAAGGCCAGAGACCTCTCTCTGGACATACACTTTTGGGAGGTAACAGGTGACCAGCAACTTCTATTTACTTGAATCTGTGACATCTCTGTAGAGAAAACTAAAGCATTAAATAGGATTTATTTCTTGAACCGTGGAATGCCTTGAATACTTTCTTTTTATTTCTAATTCCTTTGCTCTCAGATGAGAGCTCTCTCCCCTTCTCTGAGATGTATGCTATATATATACACCCGCCTCTCATTCTGAGATACACACTACAGTCACTTAGCACTTCCTCTTTTTATTGAAGGCTGTTCATTTGGCTGGCCTAAAGTAAGAGAGAGAAGTGCAAGTCAGAAAGACCACGAAGGGCAACAGAATAGAAATATTGCTCAAATGCTTGTCATTTTCTGCATGTCATAAGACAAAAGACTGAGATCTTCCCTTATATTGGGTAAGAGTTATAGTTGATTGAGAAACCACAATTGAATAATGTTTCTTTTGTGCAAATAAAAATACCAACCTTAAGGCAGCATTAGAATACTTTGCATAGCATTTACTTCAGGTTTTCATGAGAGAGGGAGGATAAAAACAACCTATATTTGATGCAGTTCCAAGGTCTTTCTTTTTTTCCCTGCCAGTGTTTGCAATAGCCTATATTTAAATGTATAGAGGTGTCTTCAGAGAACCACAAGCATAGAGAATTAGAAGTCTGTAACTGGAAGCATCTTTCAGGGTTGAGAAATGTAAGCTATTGTGAAAGCTCAACAATACATGTTGAAACAATTAAATCTTTTGGAAATGATTGAATTGAATGTTTTCACATAAGCAAATCTACATTTGTCATTCTGAATTCTTTTTATGGAAAGATGGTGTTTCCCCCTCCTGTTTAGGTAATTAAAACTAGTCACTTGATGATCATTCATTATCAAACATTTCTGCACATGGCAAAAAATGCTTTGGGGATGAGACCCTGCTTATACAATTTCATCCTTCAAAGGAAGTCTTTCTCCAGAAGCTATTATTCACTCTGCGAGAGTACATTTAAAAGCATTACTTCACACCTAAGTAACGTGTTAACAGCACAGAGTGTGTCTCCCTTGGTGGCTAGGCTCCAGTGCCTGTATTTTATGGAGGCACCATGCACCATCTTGAAAAGCTGGACAGCTTCCAGTAGCATTAGGGTTTGGAGGAAGAGCTGTTGCTCCTTAGAACTTCACTTCTCTTGGGAATATTATTGTTTCAATTTATTTTAACGCAATGAGTGGGAGAGAAGGTGGGAATAAAATGCCTACACAGAAGCCTCTATCTAACAGTCCTGCTGGGTGGGGCATTACAAAGAGGGCCACAGGAAAACCTTTGAGAGTTTGGAGCCTGCTGCGTGAGAGAGATAAAAGTAGAAACAGCAAATTGGCTGCAATACAAATGGCAGGTGCATTTGTTCACTGGAGGCAAGTTTGGCAATTTAGTTTTCAATGACCAGCTTGTCTCTTTAAGGTTCACCTTTCAAAGTCCTCCTTTTTGCCCTCAACATACATCGCTAAAGCCCTGTCTCATCTTGAGTCCCCACGCTCCAGGTAACAGCAACTCTTTACTCTGCCTCTCTTTGGGGGGGAAAAAAACTGGTCCCCTTTTCTACTTACTGGGAGTGGTCAGAAGGCAATGGAAAGCTCGCTGAAGCACAGTGCACAGTAGAATGACATACCCAAAGAGAAAGCAAATTCCTGTTATGTGTGGATAGTTTTATCCTTCCTGGGTAAACACAGTTGAGGGGAGGGGAACTCTCAGGCAAAGCACTATGATTCTGACCTCACTCCAGTATTTCTATAGATGGAAGAAAATTCAATGCCTATGTTCCCACTGCCAGAATGGGACTTAAGAGACACAGGTCAAGGGAGAAGAATTCAGAATGGAAAGCTGATGAGAGCAATCTGTCTTCGCTGAAAGGAGATGAAGGGAGGTGACAGTTGTCCAACAGTCTCAGATAAGCAAGGTGAAATGACTGCTATCTGTGTAGAGCTCATCTGGACAAAAAAACTACATTCATTTTTCCCTCTACATAAAGCACACATAACCTTGAAATGCACATGCTCTACATGCCATCTCTTGTTTATTTGTGTACCCACCATTCTTATTCCATTGGTTGTTTCTCACTTCTGTATTTCTGCCATTATTAACTGCCCTAGCAATTCCACAAAAGAAGTGAACATAATCTCAAATAAAATTATGATAATACCGTTTGGAATACCTTTGATGGAATGGAGGTGGCCATGGAGGAGTCTCCCAAGGCAGCTTCATGTTAGGAAACCTGAAGTGGCTAGAGTAAATGAGGTCACTTTTCTTTTCTTCTCTTTCTTCCTTTTTTTTCTTTTAAGAGACAGGGTCTTACTCTGCCGCCTAGGCTGAAGTGCAGTGGCTCATGCCTGCTGCAGCCTCAAATCTCTGGACTAAAGCAATCCTTCTGAGTTGCTAGAACTACAGATACATGCCGCTATGCCTGGCTAATTTGTTTTCTTAATTTAATTGTATTTATTTATTTACTTTTTTGGAGACAGGGTCTCACTCTGTCACCTAGGCTAGAGTGCTGTGGTGTGATTACAGTTCACTATAGCCTCAACCTCCTGGGCTCAAGTGAGCATCCCACCTCAGCTTCCAGAGTAGCTGGGACCATAGGTGTGAGCCACCACACCTGGATAAGTTTTAAACTTTTTGTAGAGATTGGGTCTCACTATATTGCCCAGCCTGGTCTCAAACTACTGGCCTCAAGTAATCTTCCTGCTTCGGCCTCCCAAAGTGCTGGGATTATAGGCATGAGCCACCATGCCTGATCCTACATATTTTTAAGGCCCATATTAGCCAACAAAATGGTGAATTGATTCTGAGGAACAATCAAAAGAAGAATATATAACAAATAAGTGATTTCTGAATTGCACAGTTGCTTGTTAATGAACATCAATTTATCAAACATGCTTGTCCAAGGTTTAGCCAAAGATTGATGAAACACATATGATCTCAAAATCATCTCTCCCCTTTTATAGAATCAAAGGCCTCTGAATTTAGGCAGATGAATATGATTTATATTCAAAATTCAGTCCTTTTGCAAGTAAATGATTGAACTGAGTGTCCCTGGGATGAAGCCTCTTCTGCTTGTTCCTGTAGTGGACAAAGAGCGGAGGAACTTAGGTGCTGTACTTTCAAACAGCATTGATTTCAAACATTGATCGTTGCCATAGAGATGTGTACCATAAAAAATGACGGTAGAAGCAAATGCTTGATAACAACCAGAAACCTCTCAGTCCTCTCAATATATACAACTCCTGAGATAACACTTGATTTTAATTCAGCAAGAAGGAAGCAAAGTCATATATATGTTTTGGGAACCACAAAAGTAAACAAAAGCATGCCAAAAACAAAAACAAAAACAAAAACAAAAAAACCTTGATTTTAAAATGGAATACATCATTTTATATAGCAGCCAGGTTTGAAAACTTCATAAATGTGGGGGCATTTTTTTCCTATGGTTATTTTACTTGGACATGTTTGGACGATTAATTTATGCTTGAAGTAAACTATGCTACTTATTTTTCTTTGACATATATCTTGACACACTACTATAATAGAACCAACATATGTATATATTATACAATTCACTTAGAATTAATTGTGCACTAAGGTTATGGATAATGTTAGGTGATGAACAGGATCTTCACTGCCTTAAAATTTTATGTGTACTATTCTGAGGCACGTGTGACTCTATCAAGTTTAGGATTACCTATTATCATGTTCCCACTATGATAAGATATGAAGGGTTATAACAATACCTAACATTCACTGAGCACTTACTAAGTGTTTTGCACATAATTGTTCATTTAATCCTCTGTCCTATTGTAGGAGCTATTAATGGTATTAATGGAAATACCAAATATTTTTATTTTATGGATGAAAAAATAGTCTGGGTTAGAATCCTACATCTGTTCTTTTCTATTGGTCTTAAGACTCTGGCAGTATCAGTATCTACCAGTCTAATAAAGAGCATTTCTTTTCTTTTTCTTTTTTTTTTTGAGACAGTGTCTTGCTCTGTTGCCAGGCTGGAGTGTGGTGGCACGATCTCAGCTCATTGCAACCTCTGCTTCCTAGGTTCAAGTGATTCCCCTGCCTCAGCCTCCCAAGTAGCTGGGATTACAGGCACATGCCACCATGCCCGGTTAATTTTTTGTATTTTAGTAGAGACGGGGTTTCACCATGTTGGCCAAGATGGTCTTGGTCTCCTGATCTCGTGATCCACACGCCTTGGCCTCCCAAAGTGCTGGGATTACAGGTGTGAGCCACCGTGCCTGGCCTAATGAGCAGTTCTTAATCAAGTAATCTGGCTGCATGATTTCTTTCTTTTTCACCATTCTGCAAGTATGTGTCTCTGCCAAACACACATACTTGGTAGCAAAGAATGATGTTACTGAACAAGGTGGATAATCTTTCAGTCAGAGTTGTATAAACAACTGTGTTCCTATTCTAGAAACTCCAGGAGTATAATGACCCAGTGCCTTTTTCATCCCTCAATCTATCCCTGATCTGTTTGGAAATTTTACACCTTTCTAGTATAAAGCTTCTCAACCTTGGAAGTATTGAAATTTGGGGCTAGATAATTATTTGTTGTGGGAGTTTTTACATGATATAAAGCAACATCCCTGGCCTCTATCTATTGGAAACGAGTAGTATTCACTCATTTGGATGGAATTTCATTCTTTGAGATGCTGTTCCACTTAATTAAAAATTGATGGTTTTACTTATTACCATTACTTTTTACTTTTTAAACACTCCTCTCTGGTTATCATATGCTTTTTTTAAAAACAAACTAACCAACTCATCAAAAACTTTCCGATTTAGGTGATTGCAGACAAGGGTCTAAGACAAGCATTCTGTTTACCTTCTTCCATGTAGAATGTGAAACATGAGAATTCTGGCGGGATAATACATAATTATGAAAATCAGCTGAATGCCAATGGACACAAAAAGGTTGCGTCTGATTCTCTACTTTGCTTGAGGAAGGAATGATGGCAGTATCTACCTAACTCAGAGCAGATGTCACCCCACACAAGGCAACAAAATGGCATTTCCTGGGCATAGAAGCAGCATCACAGTGTGAAATGCTATCCAACAAAACTTACTAGGGACACCACTAAGTTAGCTTGCTGCTCTGTGAAGCAGACCTGCCAATAAGACCTGGTCTGTTGTGTGCAAATGGATCTATATGAAAATGAAAATAAAAAAAAAAATATTCTTGCCGGGCGCGGTGGCTCACGCCTGTAATCCCAGCACTTTGGGAGGCCGAGGCGGGCGGATCACGAGGTCAGGAGATGGAGACCATCCTGGCTAACACGGTGAAACCCCGTCTCTACTAAATATACAAAAAATTAGCCAGGCATGGTGGCAGGCGCCTTGTAGTCCCAGCTACTCCGGAGGCTGAGGCAGGAGAATGGCGTGAACCGGTCAGGCGGAGCTTGCACTGAGCCAAGATCGCGCCACTGCACTCCCGCCTGGGCCAAAGAGCGAGACTCCGTCTCAAAAATAAAATAAAATAAAAATTAAAAAAAAATTCTTAATGTCTTTCTACTTATGCTTTCAAAAGTTGCTCTACTCTTCCTCCATGAGCCCTCTTTACCAATTGAATGCAGAGATAACATTATCCCCTTTTTAATTAATATATTACCTATTAAGAATGCTCCAGATAGATGGACAGATAGAAGGTACTCAGGGAAAATGCTCAGGCTTGATTACCTGCAGTGTGTTGAGTACAGAGAGAAAGGCTGCTTTGCTTTCTGGATGGAAAGCAACGGGAATAATAATATGTAAATTGATGTATCAAAATTTCTGAAAGCTCAGCGTTATTTCCCCTTGCCCAAAGATTTCACCTCGCCTTATTAACTATTCTAACAACCCTACCTTTTTTTTTTGTTTGTTTGTGTAATTCTTGTTTCCTCCCATTTAGCACACAGAAAAAAGCATTAGTAACACTCCTGGTTTTAAATGAACCCTATTAATATTCATCTCTGCAAGGGACTCTGGGATAATTTTGATAAATGTGGCCAAGAAGCTGATCTGACAGAGCTGAGTGTGATGTTTGTGTGTTCATGGAGAACCGCTTCATGCATAAAAGGGTGACAGACTGAAATGGGGAGTCTGACAGGTCTCTATTTCTGGGCCACAGTTAGCAGCTGAAAGTAGAAATATAATTGTATCAAAAAAAAAAAAAAACTAATGCAAAACAAAAGAAGCAATCTTTATGAAGATAAAACAACCCCACTGGTTTCTGATTAGAAGGTAATTCATATATCACAATCCTCAGCTCTCACAGCCCCAGCTGGCCAGACCTCCAAGGCTGTACAGGAGGGTAATGTGAACAAAACTTGTGTTTGTAAGAAGGAGAGGTGAGCATGGGGAGCTCAGGCTGCATGGAGTGGCTTCCATTTCTTTCTGTGTCTCCACTTCCTCCAGCAGTGGAAGATGCCCTGAAAAGACTAGATGCCTTTCAGTCATGATTACATTTCCAGAATGGAAAGAAAGAAAGAAAGAAAAAAAAAAAAAAACCCAGGCTGCCATTTCTGAAAAAGCTTTGTAGCAAATGTCAGACGTTCTTGAAAATAGGATCATTCCATATACATGGGTTGCCTGAGGTAGGCTTCACAAAGGTTCTTAGCTTTAAAATGGAATACATAAATAAGCAGTATGGTATTGAAGGATTATGAGCAGCATAAAGACAGTTATTGAAAATGTTCAAAAGGATCGTCTAACCTAAGCAAGATGAAACTCCAAATATAGGCATGTAGAATAAAAGAGAAGAAATTTAACTTCTTTCTACAAGTGCCTCTAAATTCTGCACTTTATTATCTTTACCAATCATTTATTAATTTTTTTTATAAGCATTGGTCCTATTTTGGGGACAGGTATTTATTTCCTCAACATAAAAGTTTATAGAAGATCACAATGAATGTCTTTGAAGGGAATGTGGCAGGAAACAAGTAGGGAATGAAGGCAGTAGTGGTAGTGGTTAGAGGTTTCACTGTCATATTTTGGAGAGTCAGCAAACCTGGGAAAAGATGATAAGAAAAAAAAGTACATAACCACAGACAGCTCAAAAATATTTTTCATTGGGTGGAGGTGGTAAAAAAAAAAAAAAAAAAAAAAAAAGCCTAAAATGGCTGATTAGGTCAGAGTTTTTCAAATCATCTCCAATTGCAAAGCAGTGAGAAACAAGCCCTGTTTTATAAAAAGTGAGAATTCTTCATAAGTTGGATGTTACTTAGGTGTCTCTGAGAACAGAATGTAAAAATTAATGATTATATGCCTATCATTTATTGAGCATATACTATATAACAGGCCTTGTTTTAAGAATGTTTTATTTAATTACCAGATTCTTCCTTGAGATGTAGATATTATTATGCCTACTTTACACATAATTAAACTTTGCCCCAAAGAGATAAAATACATTTCAATGTAAATGGCATCTCTGTTAAGGAAATAACCTAGGCTCAATTTTAAACTCCCCAAAGTTTCATAGCTTACAGGGTCAGAGTCCAGGTCTGCCTAACCTTGGAATAGAAAGTCCTTACTCCACTTACTCATGCTTTTGAAAATTTGGCCTTTGTGTTAGGAGACAGGAGGTAGAAATCCCTTTCTATGAGCTAAAGTAGGCATGTTAGCTAATCAAGTCATTCTTCATCCATAAAAATTGTTGCCTTTCTCTAATAAGTCATATAAGGAAACTCAGTCAACATAGCATTTCCTAGAATTTAAATACACACCAAAGCTGTACTTTGAAGCTGACATTCTGGGCTACATTGCCTTTGGGTTGAGGCAGCCCTCCTGTTCTTAACTTGTTTACTGGGAACTGCACCTGGTAGAGGCATCTCCATCTGGTGGTCCAATCAGAACCCATTAAGCACTGAGGTAGACTGCCTGGAAGTGGAAAATATGGACTAGGGAAGCTGAGCCTGAGCTACATGACTTCACCTTTGGAAAAAAGAAACAGGAAAAAA
The DNA here is from genome assembly GCF_029289425.2 of Pan paniscus. NCBI lineage: Eukaryota > Metazoa > Chordata > Mammalia > Primates > Hominidae > Pan > Pan paniscus. Next base: position 114,043,251 of record NC_085926.1, read on the forward strand.
AAAAAAAATACAGCCCATACAGCTTGCAGAGCAATTGTTCCTGCACAGAACTCTGGTCTAATTGATTTGGACACCACAGCTAATTTTCCCTCAGACATCTGTTAGCACACATTAGTGGATGTCGTTAGGTAGGGAGGCACCGATTAGATGGGGAGCAGAGCTCAAAGGCCCTGGTTTTGGAGGCTGGAGCAGACGGAGGAATGACAACAGATAGAATCTGCCAGCACCCCAGCAACGTCAGATACTTCTGCTGCAGCAACCCGGAAAGGAAGCAATAATTGCTAGGGAGCCTTGGCAGTTGTGCATAATAGTCTGATCCGTTCTTGCATTTGCCCAAATAATAAGCATCTTCTGAATTTCTAAATGCAAAACAAGAGTGCTCCAGATACCAACAGGGCCAAAACACACATGAAATGAAGATAATCATTGTCAATACCCCTTTCACTTCTTTCTCCAAATCTCATTCATTCCTGTATTTTAGACATTAGTATGTAGCAACTATTCCAGGGGCTCACTCATACCCAATCAGGCAGATGAAAAAAATGGCTGATCAGGTCAGAGTTTTTCAAATCATCTCCCGTTGCAAAGCACTGAGAAACAAGCCCTGTTTTATTTATTCTTTCTTATGCAGCCATGCTCAGATACTTAACTGATGCTGGAATGCAGTTCCTATCCTTTGGGACATGTATTTTGGTTATGCAAGTCAGAAAAAATAATCTGATGCCCTCAAGAAAATCCTCCACAAGCCAGTCTGATGACTACTCTCTCAACGAATACATTTAAAAGATTATGATCCTCTTTCAGAAGCAGTACAATGTCATGCATCACAAATAAGCTGAAGAAAGAAAAGGTTGCAACTCAGTCCGAAACAGAAAAATCCTATATAGAGGCAAATATTTCAAAGAGTGGTACAGACTTAATCTTTTCCTTACTGTTCCTAGTGTCTTTCTTAAAATACGACTCTAGTCTAAAAAAAAAACAAAAACAAAAACAAAACAAACAAACAAAAAAACTTACTCTAGTCTGTGAGGTAAAGTCAAATATTTTAAGGTGTTTAAAGCCCATCATTCTGGACTCAACCAATTTTTTTCCAGGTTTATCTCTTCCAATTCCTCTCCATGTTCCTTTTTCTCTATTTAAAACAGACTGTTTGCTATTACCTGAACATCCCAACCACTTCTACATGCATGCATCTCTTTCTTTTGATCCTTTTGCCTCCTTGGACAACTCTGACTTCAAGACCCTGCCCCTATTTTCCTCCTCAGTGAAATCTTCCATATTCTAGGGAAAAAGCCATTTCCCCTCTGTGTGCCAACTGGACCCTGTTCACATTTCCATAGATGTTGTCATTGAACATTATAATTTTTAAATTATTTTTGAAATTGACAGGTAAAATTATATGTATCATGTACAATGGATGTTTTGAAGTATATGTACATTGTCAAATAGTTAAATCTAGCTAATTAACAATGCATCACCTCACATAGTCATCACTTTTGTGATGAAAACACTTAACATCCACTATCTTTGCATTTTTGAAGAAAAAATATACAGTCATCGACTATAGTCACTTATTTTTGTTTGCATTTCTGTTCTTCCCTCCTTGGCATCCATGCACCTTTACCCTTTGATGGCAGGGCTGTTCTTAGTCATCTTTGAATTTCCAAAATCTGACACAGTGCTTGGCATATGATAGGCCCTTACTTATAAATATCTGCCAAAAGGATGAATTTGTGAATAAACTTTGCCACTGAATACAACTATCTGGGTAGCAAATGGTAAAGGGATTTGTTGTTAGAGAAGAGTATCAATGACAGGGCTTCTGAATGATCATGTATGTTTCACTTCATAAAGTTAACAAACATATATATCTTGAATAACTTTGTTGTGTGTGTGCATTCTTTACATAAGATGTCAAAGAATCACCAAACAAAATGTCCTGTAATATCCAGTCTACCAAGGAAGGAATATTTTGTACAATATAGTTGTGAAGGCTAAGTAATGATTAGTTACATCTGAGATTTTGAAATATAGTGCATTAAAGTGGGGTGACGATAGGCAATGCTTAAAATATCCACAAAAGCACATCTCTGTATAGTGTGACTTAGCTATGGACTATACATTTGGACAAGAAGAAATATAAACAGAGTCACATGACTTCAATTGTGAGTAAAATGAACAAATGTAAATCTAACAAGTCGTGTGTGTGAGCTACTTTTGCATTCACACTACCCTAATGATAAGGGAGGACAGAATCAAATTGAACTATCTATTTAGCACTTATTACATATTAGAAACTATGCTATGTCCTTTCATATTATTTAAACAGGGTCTTATCATCATATCAATATTAAACATCAGAAACTGAGGTATAATGAGATGATATAACTCATCCTAGTCACAGAGCTAGAGGTGTAGACCAGAATCGAACCAGTGTTGCGGTTTCAATCCATGACTCCTTGCACTATGTAGTACTGCCTGTTTCTTTCTCCATCACAATATGAGACAAAATGTAATGTAAAGAAGACATGGCAATTGAAAATAAAGAGGGCCAAGGACTCCTGGAGTTGAAGAGGTGAAAGAATATGCAGGAATGAATTAGCTGAATTTCAGTGCTGCAAATGGGAGCTGATACTATAGAAGTTCAGTGGAGAACAGAACCTCCTCTAGGTTCACTCTCAGACAATGATTAGGAGACAGTAAATACAGTGTCTATGTTACAGAGCATTGAAATGCTCAACCGGAGCTTGAAGCTAGGGTTGTCCATCTGTCCTAGCTTTAATGGGATTTACTGGGCTTTGCTATCTCTGCTTTCTGCCAAACAGAATCAGAAGGCATCAGTGTTGGTAATTTAGGAGCAGTTTTTGGCCACATAAGTGGCTGTTAGTAGAATTTATGGACAGTAAAGCTTGATTCAGGGCCAGCCTGTAGCAAAACCAGGGAGCAAGCCATTCATCTTCAGTAGTCTCTACATTCTTAAGTGTTCCATTTTTCCCAGTGACCATTAGTTGGGAAATAAACTATTTGAAAAATTCCAGTAATTAATTGCAAGATGTTGGTTGCATCTGTCACCTGTTCCTCCAATCTCACCCAACAAAAGATATTTGCCTTTTAAACTCTGTGTTTGTAGGGTAGTTACAATGGTGATTACAATAGGGTGGTTACTTACATAATACGGTGGTTACCTTTGCTGACTACTCATAAAGTTACCATTTTGTTTTGAATGGATATAAGAGGTCTCTAGCTGCCTCATGTATGACGCTACTCATATGTTCCTGGATCAATTAAACTTTTTTTTCTGAAAGATAGTTCTGGATTTATAAAAATCTATTTATAATATGAATTATAAGCCCTCAGAAATTAGAGAAAAATATGAATCTTTTCACTTTATATTTCTTTCACATGAACATTTTAATCAACATCAATTTCTGAATCAAAACAGACACGCAAGATTGAGTTAGACACTAGATATATTTTTTACTCAAGGGAAGCCAAAGGTTCTGTTCACTTACCCTATTTGACAGAGAAGCTGTCCCTTCAAAGAAAAAGTAAAGGTTACACAAATCCTGGGAATTATTCTTTTGCTGGATACCCTCCATTTATACAGGGTGGCCCATCCCCTGATGTCCCCTGCTCTGTGCCCTGGGAGGCTGATCACCTGAATTATATCAATGACATCCTTGTCTCTGGCTTCCAATTGGGATCAATCAGTGAGGAATATTAATAAAAGATCTGAAAGGGTGGCAGAGTGATATCTGCGCATTTATTTCCCTGACTCCCACAACACAGCATCTCCATGGGCTGCCTGTGTTCTCCTGGTACAAGTCCTAGTGCTTGTCAGAGGCTCTCTGCACACAGTGCTCTGCTTCTCTAGCTCCTGGTAACCACTCCCTCCCGTTACCCTCTTCAGATCTAAAGGTGTTAACAGCTTCCTGATGTTACTAGCCCCAGAGCACTGCACTATCCCCCTTGATTTCCTTACCCCCTGCCTCTTGTCCAAACATTAAAAAAATTTTCTATTAAACTCCTTTGACATTATCCAATTTAAGTTTGCCATCTGTTTCCTGCAGGGAGTCTCACCAAAAAAGCCCTATAACTCAGGTTTACCTTTATTCTGAAGCCTGAATATGGTCCTTGGGGAAATTAGGGAAAAAAAAAAATGTATCCACTAAGTCACATGGTCAAAAACGGGTGCTTTAGCCTAGAAAAGCACCAGGAAACCAGATGAATTTCTTAGGACAGATACTGGCTGTTATGCTGTGGCTTACATTCACCCACTAAAGCATGCTTCCTAGCCAAGGTTTTAATAGCAAAATAAAAGGTTTGGAGTCAGCTTTGCTCTCTCTCCCCAGGCCAAGGGCATATTTCCCAGTTACTTCTAAAGGACTTCTTTCTTAAAAGATCCAAATATGAGTTGCTATGAAATGCTGTCTTTTTTCCAAGAACCATATAATTCATTTGTATCTGCAGTATGATCAATGACATCTTGTGGAAGATAAATTGTGCCTTATAAGGCCATAGTACAGGGCACACCAGAATGCCAACAGGACTCCCAGCAACAACTTCAGAATTCCAAGAAAGTGTTAAATAATAAAAACTAGCACAGAGTATTTGAAATGGTGATATAATAAAATCTTCTTTCATGTCTGCCTCCAGCAGAAACTTGGTGGCAGTAGCAGTGAGGGACATATTTGGGAGCCTCATTTTCCCCTCCAGAGGTAATGGAATCTACAATTCAAAAAAAGAAGGAAAGAAAGAAATCACTTCAGTACCTGGCACAGCTAAAAGTTGTGAATCATCAAGGCCGGCCCAGGAGCAGCAAGGTGAATGACGGTGACCTCCCTTGTCAGGTTTTAGCCTCCCGTACATTTGGCACGCAAAACATCGGTTTAAAATAGCTTTCCTGCAGGTTCCATGTGACTCGTCACTGGACCCAGCCAGCACAAAAGGGTTGATTAGTGAGGCAAAAAAAGAGAATCTTCTCCTGAGATGACTTCCAAAAGCTGCTTCTTGCAGCACAAATCTCCCTTTGAAAATGCAGAACTGGCTAGGAAAGGCAGCAGCATTCTCTCCTTCAAATGATTGAATTTTTCTTTGGGAATCCTTTATTATTGTTGTTGTTGTTTGTTTAAAGAGTTTCACCTTCCAGCTCCAACAACCCTTATTTTGGGGAGATATCAGGATGTGAAAAATCAAGGGGCAATCCCTAAAGCCATCACCCTAGCTTTCTTGCCCACTAGCTTTGGGCAGACAGAATCCAGACCCCTCTTTACAGAAAGTAGAAAGTTTTGAGCAATGGCTTCTTGACCAGATCTGGCTGTCAGCAGAGGCACAGGGATGTCATTTGTACTTTGGCTGCCCACCCAGAAAGCGATGGAGGCCTCTCTTGTCATGGCTACCAGTTGGAAGGCACTGGCAGGTGCTCATCGGTGAAATGGTGCAGGGGGCTGGGGAGGGGGTGATTTAATTTTCCTCTGCTGATGGAGTAAAATTGCTCCCTGGGGGAATACTAGTGGAACAGCTGTCATACCACCACCAACTGCTTCAGAACTTCTTTGTATCCTGTATTATTCTTTAAATGTTGAGCAAAGCAAGAAGTGCTAAAGATGTGAAGTAAGAAAGAACATAGAGAAAGGTAAAATTTAAATTTAGAAAATTGTACAGTAGGGAGAAGAGCCATGAGCTGAAACTTGCCATTTTTGGGCTGGCCAGTGATCCAAGTATTTCAGCACTGTAGACAGAGGGCCAACAATGAATGCTTCACAAGGATGCTGTGACTGATAGATGATGATCATGAATAAAATCCTCTCTGGTTAGTGTCAGCAATGAAAAGAAAGCAGGAGAAAAGGAAGGAGGAGGACAGAAGTAGAAGTGGATGATAAAGAAGAGGTGGAACAGCAGCAACAGGAGAAGAAGAGAGAGACAGAGAAAGGGGTAGGGGATGAACACCCCAACTCAAAATTTAGAAGAAAAGAGTCAGAAGAAACGTTGTATGTGTTTTTCAATTTCCCCTTTATTCTATTAAATCTCTTGGGTTGTAGCTTTCACAAATAAGTATTTATTTTAAATGAAGAAGACAATCGTATAAAATTTATATTTTTAATATAAATGTACTATAAGGATTTCTTCCTTCCTGGAAACTCCGGACTGGCTTTAATGCCTCTAGGTCTCTGGTAGGTAAGCACCGTCCCCGTGAGGCCAAGAAGTTCAAATTTAAAGGATGATGGGCCAAACAAGACAAAGCATTCTTGTGTTTAACCTCTGTTGAGAAGAAATTATTTACCTGCTAGCTACTAGTTCCCAGGCATTTGGGCTCAAATACCCAGGAAACTTCTTTCAGAGAGGGCCTGCACTCATCCATTCTGGTAGCAAACAAGTCAGTGTGACATCATTCAAGGTGCTCATGTGCTCCCAGACCTATTTCACATCTCATTGCTTAGTTGGACGGAATTCGATTGTACATGCTCCCTGGACTCTCTAACCTGGTGCAGAGAATCAACCAGTTCTGAAGCAAAACTTGGTTTCATTAAATGGTGCATAGTGGAATGCAGAGTGAAACCACTGGAAATAAAATCTGGGTAAAATGTCTCTATTTATAAGTCAGCCTGCTCTGAGTTAGTGGGGAGGAAGAGAGGATGTTCACTCTTAAGCCCAGTGGCACCAGCCATCACCTGATGTTTACTGTCACCCAAAGTAGAAATTCTTATTTCACACTTGAAATGTGGAAATATGGATCTCAACAGTAAAACTGAGAACCATATCTCAGATCCACAGCCCTGACTACAAGGATGCTGTGACTGATAGATGATGATTATGAATAAAATCCTCTCTGCTTAGTGTCACAAATGAATGCTTAGTGTCAGCTTTTCAATTCAATTAAGTCATGGTTATTGAGCTTCTAGCTCAAGGTACTTCAGGGAAAAACAGGCAATTTCCTCATCCTTCTTTCCTGCCCTCAGTGTTCTTACAATCCAGGAAGTGAGACAGGAATATAGGCAACCATGGCACAATGAAATGGGTGACACCATGGAATAAAAACAACAAGCTAAAAGAGTTTTGAGGAAGGAAAGGTAATTTATGAATTGTGCAAAAGTCTCTTTGAGGATATAGCATTATACTGGACCTTAGGGACAAGTAAGTTGAATGAAAATGTATAGAAGGGGTGAAGAGGAAATTGTAGGCTGAGGAATGCTTTGGGCACAGGTTCAAAGGTGGCAAACTTAAATGAGTTTTCAGAGATTGACAAGTAGTTTGATATGACTGAAACATGAAAAATGTAAGTAAATGAGAGACAGAATGTAAGGAAGTTCGTGGGAAAGATGAATGTCAGGCTGAAGTGCGGTATTATATTCAGTAGGTAATGTTGAGCCATTCAAGTCTTTTTGCATGGGAGAGTAATAGTCAGTGCTGTGTCTTTGAAAGGCAGCTCTAATAATGAGGTGATAGGTGGACTGGAGGATTTTAGAATACAGGAAATTGGTAAATCTGTTTTCCTTTTAGTTCTATACATTTAACACTTTGTTTTTAAATACCATATTAGTTTCCTATTTCAGTTATAGTCAATTAACTCAAACTTGGAAATTTAAGGCAGCCCAAACATATTATCTTACAGTTTTAGAGATCAGATGTCCAAAATGGGCCTCACTGGGCTAAAAGCAAAGTTGTGGCATGGCTGTGGTCCTTTTTGAGGCTGAAGAAGGAATCAATTCCTTGCCTTCTCCAGTTTAAAGGCTCTCTGCATTCCTGAGCTCCTGGCCACCTTCCATCTTCAAAGCCAGCAGTGCAGCATCAACAATCTCTTTTTGATTTTGACTCTGAAGCTATGTTTTTGTCATCACTTCTCCTTCTCTGATTCTTTTAAGGACCCTTGTGATTACACTGGGCCAATTTAGATAATCCAGGATAATCTCTTCATCTCAAGTCGTTAATTTAATCATATCTGCAAAGCCCTTTTTGCCATTCGAGGTAACATAGTCACAGATTCCCAGGATAAGGAGTAAACATCTCCAGCGTGGGGGCATTATTCTGCCTACCTCAGACATACTTAGCCCAGAGAATAAAGCAGGGGTGAAATGTGAAGATCTAAGCATGGGCTCCTACAGACATCTTCTAGGTTTCAGCCAGTGAAATTGGTCCTATTCATGGTCTCTCACAGGTGAATCAAAGCAGCCCGAGAGAAAAGGGCTTCACTCCTCCACCAACACCTTCAAGCCATTTTATACTACTTACAATCAACACTGAATAGAAAAAAGATTTAATAAATATACAAATGATTACATGCACTAAATATAAAAAGTAAAAACATAATTTTTGCAAAAAATGTATTAAATATTTGGAGGACTAAAATCATTTTTCTATCCTTGACTGAAAAATTAGCAACACGGTCTGACATTTACAGTCACATTTATCACCACGTGGTTATGTTCTGCTGCAAGATTGAAGAACAAAAGTGCCCTGTGTTTGGGGTACTCATTTCTAGGGTTTGGTGTTTTGGAAAGTTTGTCTTTTTTCTTATTCTCTATTCTATTTTCCATGTTCCAGGTGCATGAAAATGTATTCTGAAATCTGAATACAGCTGATATAAGAATGTAGCACATCTATTCTGAAGTCTGAGTATAGATGACATAAGAAAGTAGTACAAAGATGTTGGGCTTGGAATTCAGGCAAACACCCTATTTTGTCCCTGATTTGCTGTGCAATCAGGAGCAGAGTAATACACATTATCACACCTCAATTTTTCTGTGTGTTACTCAGAGATTTAAAAAATTGGCTCTTGATATGCTATGGAAATGTGTTATAAAAAGAGATTGCCTATGTGAAAGCCCTTTGAATAAAATTCAAAACTGATGGTGGTTACTGCATGGTTACTGACATGCGCTATTTGTCATGCACAGTGGTACACTAGGGATACCGTGATAGTAACATGCCACCTAAAGCCAAAAGTGGGCAAGAGTGACCTGGAAACAAGCACAGTGAGTTGTGATCATTGCCATAACAGAAACACATAAACTGTGTGCTTATTTAACCTTATTTGGTAGTTTAATAATTAGAAATGAATGTGAGGATTTGAGGAGTCTATTTAGAATGACGTAGGTAAGTTTTCTCTAGAAGTAAGACTTGAAGGGTTAGGTCCCCCTGCCCAGCCTTTGGAAGACACTGCTCTGCCTCACACAAAAATGAAAATGACTACATTTGACAATGCCCTCTACTCACAAGTAACCTAATGGAGAAGAATAAGGCTCTTTGGAACTCATTGCAAACCATGTTTCCTGGTCCTGGCTCACCCTGGGACCTATTCCAGGTTCAGTCATTTTTGTAATCCTTCAAATATATGTGGAAGAAGTGAAGAGTGATTGGAGAAAAGTGACAGTGAATTCCATATGCTTTCTTTGTAAATCACTTATATAGCAAATCTGCTTAGTCTATATGTCAAGAGAGGATTTTTCAAGCTAAGGTTGCAAATTCCATGTAGGTTCTAAAATTCTGCCTGTTCCTACATCATCACTATTTTCAAAGAGTTTGCACTTGGAGTATAACTAGCATTATAACTAAGCAAAAGATGGAAAAGGATCCCTGCTTTTTTTTCCCCCAGCTCTTCTGATTCACACGACTATTGAGGGAGCAGCTTCATTAAGCCTGGAGGCTTGCCTCTTATAAAATAAAGGCAAGTTTCTAATGCCATGATAATAAGGAAAGACATGGGTTTCAGTCCCCACTCTGATATTAATTTTATTTATTCATGTATTATTTATTTATTTATTTAGTTTCATCCTAGAATGTATATCTGCTACATGAAAGACTATAAACTCGGGAACAGAATTACCATGTCATAACAGTTAGTATGCATAATGTTCTGGATACTAACACAAAGATGGTCTGCTTTCCTGAACTATTGTCACTAGGCCACATCTTTCTCATATTAGGGATGAATCAAACTAAGTTATCCACACTCCTGTCCATTCTCTTCTGTGATCAAATATAAATGTTGAACTAGTCTGGGCTAAAGTGAAATCTGGTACAGACCTACCTAGCTAATTTAGGAATAGAAACCAAAACTAAATATATGATTCAGACAGAGAAATTGGCCTAAGTAACCCAGATATGTCATAATGGTACTTATTATTAGTAGAAAGTAGAAAGCACAGAATATTATACAACCATATAGTCAGAAACACATTCTGGGAAAAAGACTAGTTCTAATTAACTCTCTGAGCATAACGCTTATTTTTAATAACAAAGGCATCTTTAAGTTTAGAGAGGCAACTTCATGAAATATGATTTTAGCAACACTTCTCTCCATTTTCTGTGTTTTCTTTGCTGTTAATGTCTTCTTCATCCCCCAGAGATACCTAGTGCTCACAATAAACCTTTCTTTCCTGTTATGGGAGAAAAAGTAACCAAGAAACAAATCCTCACCAAGACAGTGGGATCTAGATACAATACCATCTGAGAAGTTATTATTCATTGATTTGCAGATTCACTAGGTAAATTTTTAGTGACTAGCTAGTATGTACTGAGTGGTATCTCAGATGTGGCATTCATAAAGAGAATGACACAAAAAAAATGGCCTGGTGTGCAATACAAAGGAATGTATAGTAAAATTAAGCTATGAAGAATTGTGGGTGGATCCTTTATGAGGTTTGCATATATCATTTACCCAAAGCCTGACCTTGTCTGTAGCAACTGCTGTGACCTCTTCTTAACAGCTTTTCCACTGAATGTCAAGATCCTTTGACAAACTATCCTATTTGTGGTTGTTGTGGAGCCACTGGTTCCTAAAAACTCTCACTTTGGATATTGCTTTGCTTAGTGGCACATTTACCAAAAAAGTAAAGATGAAACAGGAGAGAAACAAGACTGATCAACCAGGTATTAGATTATAGGTAAAAAGAACTATAGTAGGTAAAATCCTATTTTGGCATTTTTAGCCATACATACATCTGGAAATTATCTTCATGTAGAGTTGTCTTTCACTTTTATCTGCGTAGCATCTTTTCTTCAAAGAATTGTACTCACTTGGTGTGGCTTTTTGTCATACGACTTGACCTCCCTTGATATGGCATTGGTCATCAAACTAGTCAATCAGATTACTATGTCCCTTAGAAAGAGTACTTGGTTAATGAGTGAGCATTGACTAAATCAGAGCCAGTCAGATTATTTCTTTCAACAAACTGAAATGGCTGAAAAAAGAGGAAGAGAGAAGGAAAGGGGGAAAGACAGAGGAGAGAGGTTGGCTCTTTTTTCTTCTGAGATCTCATATATTATCTAGTCTGGAATTTCCAGGGTCATCTTTCCCATTGTATGCAGAAGCACTTAGGTAGAGAGAAAAACATAATTCTTATGACGTCATTTGAACTTCCAGATTCAATCATGCCTGAAATTAAACACCCTTGTGTTTTCCAGTTACATGGGGGCATACTTTCCCCTTTCTACTTAACTTATTTTTATACATTTTTGCCATTGAATCATTCACTCCAAAAAATTAAAAGACCATGACTTGTGGTTTGAATTCCCTTCGCTTGAAGTTTGGCACTATATAGTAGCTACACACACACACACAGACACACACACACAGACACACACACACACAGAGTGAATGGTATTTATTCTAGTGAACCTAGAGTGCAGCAGCATGGTACAGTGGAAAAGAAAATTCTACTGGAAGTTAGATGCCATACATTTAATGTGGTATTATCTACAATGAATATATTTTACTTTTTAAATAAAGAAAGGAGTGAAGGCAGCTTTATTATGGAAGCAAAACAGGGAAGGTCTGGGTTTTATCTTCACTTCTGATACAAGCTAGCTCTTTGGTATAGGCAAGTCATTCTAACATTTTAATCCTCTGTTTCCTCCTTTGTAAAGTAAAGAGCAGTGGTTCTCCCACTAGACTCTTGTGATCCCTAGATGTTTCATGTAACACCACAAGAAGTGGAATATGAGAGGTGGAATATGAGATGGAATGTGAGATATCCAACCTGTTTTCTAAACCAGGGGAACACTTAACATATTTGCTCTATCTACAAAGCTTGAATGTCAGTTTCCAAGGGTTTCTGTAGTATAAAATTTTGAAAAAAAAAAATTAAAAAGTTTTTTAAAAATGGGGCTTGATAATTCCTAAGTCCTTTTTAGTTTTAACACTCTTTGAAGTTAATCCCCAAGTCAAAGTTTCTACTAGAAATATAGTAATTTACTCACAGAAAATAGTCATCTTCTGTAATTGCTTTTACTTAATCCAAGCCTGTTTGTCACATTTGAACATTCAGAGTCTTTACTTTTGTGAAGTATGCTGCATAAAAGTTAAGAAAATTTAGTTTGGGTGTTCAAGTTCATATTTTAGATACTCAAATTCTGAACACTTTAGGAATAGAAAAAGCACAAACCCTATTTATATCATTGGGACATAAATGTTAAACTGAGAAGACTGATAAAGACTCACGTGTTTCTAAGACACATACAGGTCTTCAGCTTCTTAGCCATTAGGAAAGGAACCAAGCAAGGATGAATAATATTCATAAACTAGTACAAGGGTTTTGTTTGTTCGTTTTTTTTTTTAATCATTTCCAATCAACACTGACTCCATGCTTATGCTGTGCTAGACACCATGGCAGATGCCTTCAATACATAAAGGGCTGTGACACATTCCCTATCTAGTTAAGAACAGACATGTGCCTTAAACATAATTATAGCTGCAAAGTTGCAAATGATAAATCTCCAGAGATTAAAATTTCTATGTCCAAATAAGAGGGTAACTCATTTAGAACCTGGCTGGCTGAAATTACAAATGATTTATGTTTCACCCTGGAATCTTATTTTACTTCTTGGTGGATTAGAGAAGTAAATTATTTTTATTAGAGGATGTTTTGCATCTTGCAGAGATAAAGTATCAAAGCTTTTTGCCTTATGCAACTCTTTTCAACTACTCATATTTTTGAACAGATTAATGCAAGAAAATATAATCAGGAGAAGATGTGTTCTTTTAGCTCTGCTTCTTTTGGAACCCCCTTGGTATTTTGCTTATCAAGTTGGAAGAGTTGTGGCAGAAGATATCTAGCTCCTGAAAATTCTGAAGATGAAATAATTATCACCTTCGTTCTACTTTTCTGAGCTATCTTCCTTTTTCTTCCAACATTTTCCACACCAAACACCATGGTTCACCTGGATAAAGGTGCAGCACAGTTCCACCAAAGGAGCCAAGGGGCTGAGTCTTTTTCAGCAGGTAGAGCTAGTGTATCCTAACACAGGAGTTTTCATAGAAACTTCAGCTTAGACAATCTATGAGCCTTCACACACAAGCAGCCAAGCAGATACAAATGAGCTCTTTTAATTAGGTATCTGGATTTATATTGGCTGACTCAGCTCCATCTCAGCTTTAGAGGATGAAAAATCACCTGAACGCTCTCTAATGAAATACCCCTTGCCCTAGCATGTGAGTGCTTGTCTGAGTCACCAGGAAGTGTAATAAGGAACACTCAGGGATCCAGCTGTGTATGCAGCCCTCCTGCTGGAGGTAGGGCTGGCTTGTCCCCACCACTTGGAGTTCTCCCTGAGTCACTCAGTTCCTGGCTGAGTACAGCCATTCTGTGATTTATGTTACATACCAATGCCTCCAGGCAGAAAATGCTGACAATAATTGCTTGCTATGGGGGATTAGGAAAAGGCAAAGGCTTTCTTTGGGATTTCCTTTTCCTTTCTTCTCTCTTCCCTTCCCTTTTGTCTCTTTCCCACCTTTCTGCTTTCCTAACCTCCCCTTCCTTCATTTCTCCTCTTCCCCCTCTCTTGCCTAAGTCTTTAAAGCAACATAGTTTTGTTTTGTTTTGTTTTGTTTTTACTAGCAGCATTGTAAAGGTAGCCAAATAAATTCTGAGTATGAGTTCTTTATTTCTCGCAAGTCAAAGTAGAAAGTTGAAAAAACTCACAAATACATCAAATATACCTTAAAGAGGTAAAACAACTATTCGGTGAAATTTTATAGCTAAGAAAACCCAAGTGCTAATGAATAGGTAGTTTCAAAATCTGAGATGGAATCTCTAAAAAGGAGGGATTACTTTTAAAACACACACGCATACATAGACATAAAATGTATTCATTTGTCTGGGTGCCGTGGCTCACGCCTGTAATCCCAACACTTTGGGAGGCTGAGGCGGGTGGATCATCTGAGGTCGGGAGTTTGAGACCAGCCTGACCAACATGGAGAAACCCCATCTCTACTAAAAATACAAAATTAGCCGGACATGGTGGCACATGCCTGTAATCCCAGCTCCTCGGGAGGCTGAGGCAGGAGAATCGCTTGAATCTGGGAGGCAGAGGTTGCAGTGAGCTGAGATAGTGCCATTGTACTCCAGCCTGGGCAACAAGAGTGAAACTCCATCTCAAAAAACAAACAAAACAACAACAACAACAAGAACAAAAACCCACAAAAACATATTCATTCATTTCGCAAAATTTTTCACCTATAATACCTGAGGAACTTGACTTTGAGAGATACTCAAATAAAAAATAAAATACCACAATGAGAAATAAATAAAATAAAATAAAATAAATATAAATAAATAAAATTAATTTTTAACATTTTGCAGTTTACTTTCTAGCAGACAGAAATCTATCAGAAGACATGAGAATATCATCCTCAAGTTGCCAGGGAAATGTAAACATATAGAATGGAATCAGGGACTAGGAGACTGCTGGGACATCTAACATACTTTAATCACATTTCATTTAGTAGCACCTGTTCAATTCTCACAATATTTTAATATTAATATTTTTATTTTGCAAATAAGCAAACAGAAGCTTTTCTGTATCAAGTAAATAGCTAGTCATTAGCAGAGTCAGCATTTGAATCCAGGTCTCTCTGCTCCAAAGCTCATGCTCTTTCTGGCATACCACACAGGAAAGAGAACTGTCCATAATTCACTTAATGGAATATGATTTTAAATAAATTTAAGCAATTAACTATGAAAAGCTGCTTAGGTTCTTTCTCCTTAGGGGGCTGAGGGAATAGCCTGTCATGGCTGGGCCTTAATTATCCTCCATGCATGGGCATGGTGCTTCTGTGATACAGCCCAATCAGATGTGGTGAGAGGCATGGTAGGTGGTGGTGGTGGTAAGCAAATTGTGTTCATCCTCACTTCCTTCAGGTCTTTACTCAAATGTCACCTTACCAGGGAGGATTTCTATGTCACACCATTGAAGATTGCAGCAGCCCCTGCCCCTAAATTCCAACACCTCCAGTATTCTCCTTCCTTCCTTTTCTCCATAGCACTATCACCTATCACCATCAGATATATTGTGGATTTTTGTTTATCTTCTTTATTAATTACCTCCTGGTCTGGAATCTAAGCTTCATAAAGGGACAGTTTTTGTTTTTTTGTTGTGTTATCTTAATTATTTATATTCACTGCTCTATCCCCAGCATCTAGGAGGCAAATAGATATTAAACAAACATTCGTTGAATGTATAAATCGTTAGTAATTTTTAGGCAGCAAGGTATAAGTAGAAGGAATTCAAGGATATTATTGCTATTTCCATAATCTATTTTATTTGTTCTTCTTGAAAGACAATGTGACTCTGTGAAATAGGGGCACTTACTCCAAATAATTACAACATTTTTTTCCTGAGGAATTGGACTAGAAATTGTGGAAAATGGAGCTTCCAATCTATCTGTGTTGTTTGAATATTTTATATTTAAAAAACATGTTCATAAACTACTTATAAAATAAAAACAAAATAAGTACTAATAAGCCAATGAAATGGAATCAGCTTCATTACTTTACTGGGTCTCAGCTCTCCTGCCCTCCCCTTAATGATAGATGGCCACTGATTTATACTCAGTGTGAAATCCAGGCCGGGCATGGTGGCCTATACCTGTAATCCCAGCACTTTGGGAGACCAAGGCAGGCAGATCACTTGAGGTCAAGAGTTCGAGACCAGCTTGGCCAACATGGTAAAACCCTGTCTCTACTGAAGATACAAAAATTAGCCGGGCGTAGTGGTGCACAACTGTAATCCCAGCTACTCAGGAGGCTGAGGCAGGAGAACCGAGAATCGCTTGAACTCAGGAGGCGGAGGTTGCGGTGAGCCGGGATTGTGCCACTGCACTCAAACCTGGGCGACAGAGCGAGACTCCATCTCAAAAAAAAAATTAAAAATTAAAAAGTATATACTCAGTGTGAAATCCAAAGTGCAGGAGGGTCTCTCTCTCTCTCTCCCTTTCTTTTCCTTCTTCAGACATAGACGGGATCTGTGCCAGTTACGTAACAGTCTTCTGCGAGCTTTTCAGAAAATTTATTTTTCAAAAATATGTTCTTATTTCAATAATGTAATTATTGTTCAAATTATTCCTGGAATTTATTTCTGAAATTGACTTCAAAGACCTTGATATCTTGGTACCAACACAACAAATATTTACTCACAGAGCCCAACTCCAGATATTAATAATTAAATTGTGTAATTAAGTTGGGTAACACTGTGTTCAGTAAAGAAACAAACTTTCATAAAACTGTAAAACTGTATTTCTCATTGTTCATAAATTTATCAGTAAATGAGAAATTCTCCAGAAGGGTGAAAGGACTACAACATGAGAAGAGTATTCCATTCAAGTCGTGTGAATTATTTTGAGGAATTAAACTTATTTGAATTTTATAAACAATTCTTATACTGCTAATAAATTGGTTTTATTATATATTACCACTCCTTATGTACATACATATTGTGTGTGTGTGTGTCCTGTGTGTCTATACATAAATACCTTGGATTCAGGGAGAGTAAATTTTCTTATCTAATTTAATTTGAAGACCAAATCTGGATATCTATTTATGGTGTCTTGATCTTTGCATTTGACAAACCTCGTTAAATATTTTACAACAGAAATTGCTACAGTTTTTAGAACTCCTTCTGAATTACACACAATACAATTCTTATAGTACTTTAACAGTTAAGCTTGTTGGTACACCCTGAAGAACAAAATCCAGCCTAAGCCTTCTGTTACTAATGGGAAAAAGATTTATTCTCATCCATTGTCAAAGGCACCTCAATTTATATTATGATTCCAAGAATAGGCTTATCAGTCCTATGGGAAAAATAAACAGAATAGCTGTATATCCTACTTTCAGAAAGCCCAACGTTGCATTGAAAACATGAATGCAAAACAAATAAATTGGAGAGTGTTGTTACATTAAAAGTTAAGAATAAATGTTTCATTTTGAGAGATATTTACCAATATAATTTTGAATACTGAAAACTGTTCCAAGGCATTTATGTGTATTTAAAATTGTTAACTACTTGATCATGATGAGGTACAAAGATTATTAGAAATTATTATGAAATAAAAATAAACTAGGAAATAAAACATTTTAAAATAATGACAGTTTATCAAAAATAAAGATTAAGTTTAGTATAGACTGTAAAGTAGGTATCTATTGCAAAAAAAACCACAAAAAAACCAAATCTTCAAAAAGCATGGAACCCTATCAAATCTATTATGTTGCGTCTAAACCACTTTCCTTCCAACATCTAATTTTTTCTCTTCATCTTGAGCATACTTTAAACCACTGTTACTTGCTTTTCTTTTTGTTGTCTTTTGTCCAAATTCTGAATAAACACGATAAAGTGGGTGGTAACATAGAGTAATGAATTAATAGATTATTTTCCCCTTTTAGGGGTTTGGTCTCAGAAGAGAGTTCTAATGAAACTCAGTAATTTACTAGAGCAAATCTTATTAATAGTCTTCAAAGGTATAACCTCTTCCTCTTTAACATCATAAGCATTTGGAGTTTCCTATGCAAGATAAATATAAAAGCTTTCAGAAACACAGAAAATGATTTTGTACCGTTTTCCTTCTCTATGGAAAGTCAGTCTGAGGCCAGGTATGGTGGCTCACGCCTGTAATCCCAACATTTTAGGAGGCCAAGGCAGGCATATCACCTAAGGTCAGGAGTTCGAGACCAGCCTGACCAACATGGTGAAACCCCGTCTCTACTAAAAATACAAGCATAGTGGTGGATGCCTGCAATCCCAGCTACTCGGGAGGCTGAGGCAGGAGAATCACTTGAACCTGGGAAGCAGAAGTTGCAGTGAGCCAAGATCACACCACTGCATTCCAGAGCGAGACCCCGTCTCAAAAAAAAAAAAAAAAAAAGTCAGTCTGATGAGTTATTGAAAATAATTTTCTTAGTGTGAAAAAGCAGTAAAGCATAGCCCATATGTGACTAACATGTTTTTAAAGTATTAACAGATACAATTAAAATGAAAACAATAATAATACCTAATAAAAAATTGAGCACCTACTATATCAGGCAGTCTGGTAAAGACTTTAGATTACAGTTTCTCTTAATGGTTACATACACACACAGAGACACACAAACAACTACGATTGTTACTGTTGCATTCTTTATAGAAAAGGAAACTCCAGCACAAAAGGTAATATAATTTGCATGGTATCACACAACTAGTAAATGAGTCAGACTGGAATGTAATTCATATGGTCTGACCTTAGAACCTATGGTCTTAAGCCACTATGTACTAAACATTAAGGCTAGATATGGCATTTTGGCAAGTCCATAGTCTAAAGCTCTAAATGTGAAGTTCAATGCAATATAAAATAATAATAATCATATTTTTAAAATTATTTACCATGTATGAATTGATTTTGTCAGATGGACATTTACCTGATGCATATGAATGGAATTTAACAGTAGCCACTTTGTCAGATATTACTTAGAAGATAACATATCCCAAAAAAAGTCTCCTGTAAACATATGGATAACGTTTAGTTTGGATTTGTGACTGAGCTAGCAAAGGATTCTACGAATAGCTGTTTACTCCGACTGTATGAGCAGTATGCTGAAGGTGGGTCTGAACCATGCTTATGCCAAGTGAAATAAGAAGAGAAATTGGTAATTTTAAAACAGTTAGATTTATATATCATTCATGATATTTATCATTTCATCAGACAGTAATGCCTCAAAGACAATTTCTAGTTTTTTGCAGCTATATATAATATTTTAGATTTTATATTTGGTTGATATTTGTGAAAAATTATTGTTTGCTGTCTAGACACTCAAAATGCTTTTCCAGTGATCTGTACTGTACTAGAGGGCTATACTTGGAATAAATACAGACTAGTCATGTGGATCATCTTTACTTTCTGCACTTTTAGCATAAACTAGTTTTGTTATCATAATCCACTCCATTTCTTAAGATCTTAAATTATAAAATAGGGACTGTAATATCTAACACCACACATTTCACAGGTATGCATGGAGCAAACCCAGCAAGTATTTTGTCTCAGCAGTTTCTCCAGATGGCTATTTCCTTGCCAACTCAAATTAAATATGCCCAAGAGAACTGTTTACTACCTTTTGTTTATATTCCTCCTCTGTCTAAGGAAGCAGCATGTTAGCAAAACGGGCAAACAAGCAAATAAACTAAAATAACTTGTGGAATCCAACAGACCTGAGCTCAAATCATGACACTGGCACATATCAGTTGTATGAACTTGGATAGTTATTTATTATTTTCTGTTTCCATTTTATCTACACTAGGGATGATAATATACACTCATGTGTTTATATAAGGTTTATAGATAATGAATATGAGTGTTTGGAACATACAGTAGTGTCTTTATGCAGGCTGCTATAACAAAATACCATAGACAGTGAATTATACAACAGAAACTTATTTCTCACAATTCTGGAGACCGAGAAGTCAAAGATCAAGGTGCCAACAGGTTTGGTGTCTGATGAGGACCCACTTCCTGGTTCATAGATGGCTGACTTTTCACTTTGTCCTCACAGAGTATGGAAGGGGAAAGGGACCTCTCTGGGGCCTATTTTACAGAGGCACTAATCCCATAAGTGAGGGTCGAGCCTAATCACTTCCCAAATACCACATTTCCAAATAGTATCACACTGGGATAAAGTTCTAACATGAATTTAGCAAGGACATAAACATTCAGTCTATGACAAGAATGTTCTTCAGGATAGGAGCTGCTGCATCAGCAGCCACCTGATGCTCCAGGTCATGACAGAAGAATGAGGTGTAGAAGACGTCTTCACTTCACTTGTAAACTCTTTATTGTTCTTCACACAAAACTGAAATATTTCTGTCAGATATTATAGTCTTCATTTGTTGAAAAATTACCCCATCCTCTTCACTCATTAGAATTCTAACCTGGTTACCTTTTTTTCTGATACCGCCACTTTCTGGAAACTGCCTTTGCAAACATCTTGCTTCAGATTATATTTTCCATTTGAAGACCCCACCCATCATATTTACTAAATTAACATCCTCAGTTGACCTTAAGAAATTTGCAATCTCACAGCAAATAAAGGCTAAGATTCTCAACCACCTCTAAGTTCTTTATATGACACCTCCACCCTAATAGATCTTTTCCTGTTCACCAACCACTGTCACTGTTCCTAAGACCACTTTATTTCCAAATATTTATTGTTTATTTATCCAACTCCTATTTCCTTTAAGCTACATTCTTCATGTTCTTTTTATCCAATGTGCCTGCCCCCATTTTTTTTTTGCAAATAAGTATTCTATATTTGATATTTCAAACAACTGTGGAAATCTCATTTGTTACAGAATCCCTGTGATATTACTATTTAGAAAGAGAAGCCTCAGCTTAGAAGTTCATTTATCTGACTTAGCAGAGCAGTTCTTACCTTCTTAAGTTCTCCCCAACTTAAGGAAAAACATCAGTAACTCCCTTCAATGTGCAAATCCCACAATTCTCACTTCAGGCTTCAACTTGACTAAATATATTCGTTTAATGTCTTTCTTTCTATATTCCTATGATGCCTTAGTATCTGAGCTTGTACCCTCCTAGAGAGCATATAATGTGTCTGCTTCAAATGGTAGCCCATGCATATAGATGACTCAAAAATATTACTGAAGTTGATGAAGAGAGAGATGAACAAAAATGTGGCATTACTGGCTACTCTGCAAAACACAAAAACCTAAAATTCTCATTTTACTCAAACCAATTCTACCATCTCATGCCTAGAGGCACTCAAGCAGTAAGGCTGCACAGCTTATACACACTGCTGTGAAATGTGGACCTCATACAGCAGCCGAGGTATATAAATATGCAAATCATAGATGTATACAGAAACAGCCTTCCACTAGAGAACACCAGCTGTCACAAGCAGCAAACTCACTCTGAGGACTTGGCACTGGTGAACTGGCAAATACCCCCTGGTTGTTGCTGCCCCATCAATCATGGGCCATTTGGCTGGGCGGCATTCTTGAACAGGTTTTCTCCCCTTTTTAACTCCGTTAAAGAACATTATTTTAAGGTGATGAAATAAGCTCCTGTAAAACTTGATATGACTGTCTGATACAGGAGAGTTCATCTCTTGATGTACACCTTTCTGTATCTTGCTGTTGTTTTTTTTTAAAAGTCTGCATCCCCCAAAACAAAACAAAAGCATCAAATTAATGTTATATTTATCTTTATTAAATAATTATTAGGAAAGGTTTTGCCGATACATGCTTGATGAGCAGTGTGCAGAATTTAACAGTTTGTTAATTTGTTTTTCAGACACTATTGAAAACTATTGACCCTCAAGTTATCACAAATGGTTATGAAATGGAAATGGAATGGGAAGGAGTATGAAAAAATAAGCTGAATACTGATAAACCTAAGGTACCCCAAAGTCTATGGAAACTCCAATTTAATGAGGGGATGAATAAGAAATTTACTTCTCAACAAACAACAAATAATGGTTTATAACCATGGAAGCATTCTGAGAGAAGTAAATATGTCATCGATTTTAAATAGCAGTGTTATCCAGCAGAGAGCAGATCAATGAAAGTTGCATAGGTTTTCACATGCTTCAGGATATTAAAGAACAATCCCATTTCCCCCCTCTATAAACCATTCCATCCAGAAGAGTAATTTTAAATGTGCTATAAATCATTATCTGTTCAACAACCAATCTGCATTCAGAAAAGTTATATCCATTCCTATTCTTCTTCCTTGGAACAATTTAAAATGCTCTCATTTTTTGCTAACCTGTAGGCCTGCTTTGGGTCTTCTGACTGGATATGTGGTAAAAAAAAAAATAAGTTATTTCTCAAATTTAATATAACAAATACTAGGAGAGAAAACTGATGTATTTTCTTTAGAAAAAGTACTCAATGATTATCAGTTGGGCAATGTTTATTACAGCCTTGTAAATGGGTCGATAAGATTTATTGCTGTTTCAAAGATAGAGTGAACAATATCTAGATAATTACAAAGATTTGCTTCATCTACACAAAGGTAGAGTGATGAAGAATCATAATGAATAAAGACTAAGATTTTCATCAACTATCTCAACATTCTATATATGATTGCATCCTCTCCTGTGAACTTGAATGTTAATGTTAGAAAGTAAGATATTCATTCATTACCAAGTATTTTGTGAAGTTCTGTGTGGTTTCAAAGAGAAACAAGGCACATTCTGTACACTCTGGGAGCTTGCACTAGTAGAGGAAATAAGGTGTGTAATGAAACAGCTATGTTATAAAGTGGAATGTGATGTGTTTTAAGAGAGAAGTAAATTTGCTTCCCATATTAGAGAGAAAGAACTTGCTTGTGGATAGCAAGATCAAATAAGCCATGATCAAGATATCCCTTTACATAAACTATGCTTGGTGATATGTTTAAAACTTCAATGGGAACTCACTGTTACTCCTCTGCATAAAACCTTCAGTCAGTTTCTATTACACTTAGAATATCCATACCCACCAAAAAAGAAAAAACACAAAACACGCACCCTAACAGGCCTGCAAGTTTCTGGGTACCTCATCAGCCTCCTCTTGTTTTCTATCTGCCCCTTCTTACCACATTTCAGCTCACTGGCCAGGCCCTTTCCACATGTCCTAGTTCTGCCTGCAATCCTTCTCACACTCCATGTGTGGCTAACTCTACCTTCACAATTTGGGGGAAGACTTTGATTATCAAGGATATAAATTATGCACATACAAAGAAGTAAATTTGGAACAACGTTTGGACTCATTCCGGGTCAGACTCTTACGTATGAGCAGGCTATCACTATTGTTAGCAGCCGAAAGATTTTTAAGACAGGAAATGAAAATGACAGAGCTATATGTCATAAATATCTTGTAGGAATGTTTAGGACAGTTTAGAATACAGAAAGGTGGGTGTGAGAGATACCACTTTCCTCAGGAAAAAAGAAATGTGGGAAAGAGGTAATGAGGGTCTATGTTAGAGAAGGTAAGAAGGCACAGTTCACAAACATGTTATCACTGACTGAAAAGAAGAGATAAATGGAATGGAGATGTTAGAAATAACTCTGCTTTCAGGGAGATCAATTGTGCCATTATCAGAAATAGGGACATCAGAAAGAAACAAGAGATATTTTGGAGGCAAAGATTAATTTTTTTTTAGTATAATAAAAGTGAAGTGGCTGATAGACAGAAATGCTCATAAGGTATTTCTGGGCTAGAATTCAGAAAAATAAAGGGAAAGGCTGGCAATGAAGACTTGGAATCAAACTATATAGATGTTACCGTTAAAGATGAAGTCATCAATGGACAAAATCGGAAAGGGAAGGAGAAGCAAGGACAGCAAAGCAAGGACAGCTCTGATGAAACATATAGGAATATGAAGATCACACAACTAAAGGAGATCAAGTTGACACAATCTGTGAAATGGAAGGAACATGAGAATATTGCATTATTTCAGGAAATAAAGAGAAAAGGAAATGCAAAAAAAGGGAATTATTCATAGTGTGCTTAAATAGAGGTCAAAGAGAATGACATAAGAAGGCTGGCTCTTTAAAAAGGGAGGGACACTGGGAGGCTAAAGTAGAGGATATGGAACACAATAAGATAGGCAACTGAGTTAAAAATCAGCAAGTGATGAGTGGAGAGACTTACTGAAAGCTTACTCAACTGAGATTAGCAGGACTTTATAAGGTACACAGCAAAATGTTATTATATCCAATTTTCTAGGAATATTTAACACCCTTTAAATAAAGGGGAAAAGAGAATTATTAGAGTTGCTCGTGGTTAGAGACAGAAGAGATCAAAACAAGATAAGATCGAATAAGAATTCTGGATACCAGTAAAGTGGACACTGAAATGTCAGACTATAAGCTCTAGCTTGGCTGGACAGGCAAATTATGTCAGTAAATGGTTAAAGGAGCATCCAGGAGGTCCTGATTTAAGTGTTCTTTTTTAAAATTTAAATCAGAAATTTTATGCAGGAAATTGTTTATTCTGCAATTTTACTTGAGTTGAGGAGATTGACAAGGTCCTACCCACACAAAATCTTTGCCTTTGTTCCTCCTCCCTGAGACTTGTGTGTGACTGTGCAGGCAGCATTATCTTTATGATATCTCTTTTAAAAATAATGTACCTGCCGGGCACGGTGGCTCACGCCTGTAATCCCACAACTTTGGGAGGCCAAGGCGGGCGGATCACCTGAGGTGGGGAGTTCGAGACCAGCTTGACCAACATGGAGAAACCCCATCTCTACTAAAAATACAAAATTAGCTGGGCGTGGTGTCACACGCCTGTAATCCCAGCTACTAGGGAGGCTGAGGCAGGAGAATCGCTTGAACCCTGGAGGTGGAGGTTGCAGTGAGCCAAGATTGCACCATTGCACTCCAGCCTGGGCAACAAGAATGAAACTCCATCTCAAAATAAATAAATAAATAAATAATAAATAAATAAATAAAAATAAAATAATGTACCTACATGAGGTGTAATAACTTAAAAACTTGGGGCCTAATCACTTTAGCATAGATGATTTTGTGAGTTTGCGTAAAGAAAAAAAGAAGAGTATGAACACTCAGGTGAAGAAATGATGGAGGGCTAAAGAAGAAAAAATAAAAAGAAATATAAAAGGGGGAAAAGGGCATCACAACAACTTTCACTCTCTGAATAGTTTTCTGAAAGGTTATCCTCTTAATAATCATGAGGGTTTTTTTTTTAACAATTCTTCTTGAGCTGTTCTCCAGGTACAACACACAAACACACACCAATTTATAAACTAAATAATATAAATTTCTACCTGTAAAGCCAACACCCTTCTCCCCAAAAAACTGTAAAAAATATGTTGTTATATTTTATTCTTTTTTTCCAGTGGAGGTATGAGTACATATGATATATTGACCATTGTTGGTAAAATTGAGGTTACATATTTCACTGTTTTGTAAACTACCACTTCATTTTTTTCTTCAACTTTTATTTTAAGTTCTAGGGTACACTGGCAGGATGTGCAGGTTTGTTACATAGGTAAACGAGTGCCATGGTGATTTGCTGCACAGATCAACCCATCACCAAGGTATTAAGCTCAGCATCCATTAGCTATTCTTTCTGATGCTCTCCTTCTCCCTGACCCCAACTAACAGGCCCCAGTGTGTGTTGTTTCCCCTCAAGTGTCCATATGTTTTCATCATTCAGCTCCCACTTACAAGTGAGAACATGCAGTGTATGGTTTTCTGTTACTGCATTAGTTTGCTGAGGATAACAGCTTCCAGGTCCATTCATGTCCCTGCAAAAGACATGATCTCATTCCTTTTTGTGGCTGCATAGTATTCCATGGGGTATATGTAGCTTTTTTTTTTTTTTTTTTTTTTTTGAGATGGAGTCTTGCTCTGTCACCCAGGCTGGAGTGCAGTGGTGCGATCTCGGCTCACTGCAAGCTCTGCCTCCCGGGTTCATGCCATTCTCCTTCCTCAGCCTCCTGAGTATCTGGGACTACAGGCACCTGCCACCATGCCCAGCTAATTTTTTGTATTTTCAGTAGAGATGGGGTTTCACCGTGTTAGCCAGGATGGTCTCGATCTCTTGACCTTGTGATCCACCCACCTCGGCCTCCCAAAGTGCTGGGATTACAGGCGTGAGCCACCGCGCCCCGCCAGCATATTTTCTTTATCCAGTCTATCACTGATGGGCATTTGGGTTGATTCTATGTCTTTCCTATTGTGAATAGTCTTGCAATGAACATATGAGTGCATGTATCTTTATAATAGAATGATTTATATTCCTTCAGGTATATACCCAGTAATGAGATTGCTGGGTCGAATGATATTTCTGCTTCTAGATCTTTGAGGAATTGCCACACTTTCACAGTGATTGAACTAATTTATACTCACCCCAACAGTGTAAAAGTTTTCCTTTTCCTCTACAACCTCCCTAGCAACTGTTAAGTTTCTTGACTTTTTAATAATTGCCATTTTGACTGGTGTGAGATGGTATTTCATTGTGGTTTTGATTTGTATTTATCTAATGATCAGTGATGTTGAGCTTTTTTTCATGTTTGTTGACTGCATAAATGTTTTCTTTTGAGAAGTATCTTTTATTGCTATTTGCTTACTTTTTGAAGGGGTTGTTTGTGGTTTTTTTTTTTTTTTTGTAAAATTAAGTTCCTTGTAGACTCTGAATATTAGACCTTTGTCAAATGGATAGATTGCAAGATTTTAATCCCATTCTGTAGATTGTCTGTTTACTCTGATGATAGTTTCTTTTTCTGTGCAGAAGCACTTTAGTTTAATTAGATCCTATTTGTCAATGCTTGCTCTTGTTGCAATTGCTTTTGGCATTTTCATCATAAAATCTTTGCTTCTGCCTATGTCCTGAAATGGTATTGCCTTGCTTTTCTTCTAGAGTTTTTATAATTGTGGGTTTCACATTTTAGTCTTCAATCCATCCTGAGTTAATTTTTTTATAAACTGTAAGGAAGTGGTCCAATTTCAATTTTCTGCATATGGCTAACCAGTTCTCCTAGAACCATTTATTAAATAGGGAATCCTTTCTCCATTGCTTGTTTTTGTCAGGTTTGTCAAAGATCAGATGGCTGTAGGTGTGTGGTCCTATTTCCGAGTTCTTTTTCTGTTCCATTGCTCTATGTGTCTGTATTTGTACCATTACCATGCTGTTGTGGTTACTGTGGCTTTGTACTATAGTTTGAAGTTGGATAGGTTGGATAGTGTGATGCCTCCAGCTTTATCCTTTTTGCTTAGGATTGTCTTGGCTATTTGGGCTCTTTTTTTTTGGTTCCATATGAATTTTAAAATAGTTTTTTTCTAATTCTGTCAATGGTAGTTTAACGGGAATAGCATTTAATCTATAAATTACTTTGGGCAGTGTGGCCATTTTCACAATATTGATTCTATCCACGAACATGGAATACTTTTCCATTTGTTTGTGTCCTCTCTGATTTCCTTGAGCAGTGTTTTGTAGTTCTCCTTGAAGAGGTCCTTCACTTCCCTTGTTGGAATGCTAGTGACTTTTGCATATCAATTTTGTATCCTGAGACTTTACTGAAGTTGCTAATCAGCTTAAGAAGCTTTTGGACTGAGACCATGCTACTACTTCATTTAACCATATATTGCAAATATTTTCATCATTTATTAAAATGTTTCATAAAACATGATAGTTACTGTATGCTTAGTTGTATAACTCAGTGTTTTTATTTGGAAAAAATAGAAAAAATAATATTTGGCTGTCTTATGTAGAAAAGGAAATCATTGCAACCCACATCACTGGGAAGAGTCTAAAATAAGAATTATGCCAAAAAATCATATAAAGAGGGCATGACTGCTGTTGAATCTGAACAAGAATGCCATAGCTCTCACCACCACCAATGTGGCCCTGGGTCCAGGCCTTACTGAAACATCAATGATACAACCATTTCCATATAAGCTCACTGGTACAAGTGCCACCAATTACCTGAATAGATTCTCCTTGGTTTTGAGTTCCTTGTATCAATAATATCTATTAAAAATTCTAATTCTAAGGTAGGTGCACTGGAATCTTAAAGCCTGGATCTCATGCTGAAGCCTCAGTTTTGAGGATGCCTGGATTTTATTTCAGCATTTATACTGGGTGGTGTCTGCCTCCCAACCATATTGACAAGGAGGAAAATCCCCCAAAACAGGGAGGAGGTTTGAATGCTGGGCAGCCACTATAATGTTCATTATAATAGTATTTCTCATGAAATGACATTAACTTAACTATCCAATTCCTTAGTCTGAATATTTATGACATTTTCCATAATTTTTTTAAAAAAAATAATTCTGTAATGACCACTTTGCCCAAAACCATTTGTATTTCAGATTGTTTTATTTCTATACACACAGAAGTGGAATTACTGAGTCAAATGATACATATATATATTTTAAAACTTTGATAGATATCCCTACATTACCCCAGGGAAAGTTTCCATTAATTTACACTCTCAACAGGGAGATATAAAAGTGTCAGTTTTCCTACTAACTGGTCAACTCTGGCTATCCTCATTTTGTTAACCCTTTCCTAGTATCACTAGTTTTAAAAATAACAATTTATTGCTGTTTTACTTTGCATTTCCTTGATTATTAGTGAGGTTTTAATAATTTTCCATGTTTGCCATTTCCATGTGTCCTTTTGTAAATTGGCAATTTATGTCTTTGACAAAGTTTAGTCATATTTTCTTTATTCTTTTTTTTTTTTTTTTTTTTTTGAGATGAGTTTCACTCTTGTTGCCCAGGCTGGAGTGCAATGGTGCGATCTCGGCTCACCGCAACCTCCACCACCCGGGTTCAAGTGATTCTCAGCCTCCTGAGTAGCTGGAATTACAGGCATGTGCCACCACCTCTGGCAAATTTTGTATTTTTAATAGAGACATGGGGTTTCTCCATGTTGGTTAAGCTGGTCTTGAAATCCCGACCTCTGGTGATCTGCCCATCTTGGCCTCTCAAGGTGCTGGGATTACAGGTATGAGCCACTGCACCCAGCCATTTTTTATTTTTTTTTTTGAGAGAGAGTCTTGCTCTGTTGCCCAGGCTGGAGTGCAGTGGCCAATCTCAGCTCACTGCAACCTCCACCTCTAGGGTTCAAGCAATTCTCTTGCGTCAGCCTCCCAAGTAGCTGGGACTACAGGCACGTGCCACCACTCTTGGCTAATTTCTTGTATTTTTAGTAGAGATGGGGTTTCACTATGTTGGCCAGGCTGGTCTTGATTTCCTGACCTCATGATCCGCCCGCCTCAGCCTCCCAAAGTGCTGGGATTACAGGCATGAGCCACAGCACCTGGCCTTTTTTCATTTTTTAAAAATTGTCTTCATTAATCTGTTGTAATCTATTCATATGCCAATGGCATTAAAGCTTTATCTACTTTTTTATTTTGTTTTTAAATCACTTTATCGCTTTTTTTTTTTTAGATGGAGTCTCGCTCTGTCACCCAGGCTGGAGTGCAGTGGCACAATCTTGGCTCACTGCAACCTCCGCTTTGTGGGTTCAAGTGATCTCCTGCCTCAGCTTCCCAAGTAGCTGGGACTACAGGCCCACGCCACCACACCTGGCTAATTTTTGTATTTTTAGTAGAGATGGGGTTTCACCATGTTGGCCAGGCTGGTCTCGAACTCCTGACCTCAGGTGATCCGCTCACCTCAGCCTCCCAAAGTGTTGGGATTACAAGTGTGAGCCAGGCACCCAGCCTCTAGAGTCTTTTAATTTTATATATTTATATATGTTTAGCCAAATTTGTTTTCTATACTTTTCATTTACTTTTATGCTAAGACAGCCTTCCACACTCCATTGGAGAGACATTTATTGATAATTCTTTCTAGTCTTTTTCTTTACTTTTTACTTTTAAATCTTTAAGAGATGTGGTGTTAATTTTCATACATGGCTGTTCAGTAAAAATACAATTTTTAAAAAAATTAATTCATTCAAAACCATTTGTTGAATAATGACACTTTCTCCATTATGTTAAACCTGCATCATATGTGACATGACCATATGTGGTAGAGTTTTGAGCCTTTCATTTAGATACACTGACTTGATGGTTTTTAAATATGTTTTGCAGATGTAGTTTTCTAGCTGTAGAAGTCTTTCTTCCCAATAAAATAATAACTTTTTTTTTTTTTTATTTGAGATGGAGTCTCGCTCTGTCACCCAGGCTGGAGTGCAGTGGCGCGGTCTCGGCTCACTGCAACCTCCACCTCCCGGGTTCACACCATTCTCCTGCCTCAGCCTCCCAAGTAGCTGGGACTATAGGAGCCCGCCACCACGCCCAGCTAATTTTTTGTATTTTTAGTAGAGACGGGGTTTCACTGTGTTAGCCAGGATGGTCTCAATCTCATGACCTCATGATCTGCCCACCTCAGCCTCCCAAAGTGCTGGGATTACAGGCATGAGCCACCACACCAGGCCAATAATTATTTTTTAAAGTTGGTTATTTATGCCTGTCCATTCTTCATAATTAATTTGATAAATCTGGTGTAATTTCAGTTTCAAAAGCTCCAAAGTAATTTTTAGATACATAAAAAATTCAATTTACCTTGGGGATCATTATATTTTCATTTTAAACATCTTTACATCTTTAATGATATTTGTGTTGCCATTCAAGAATTATTTCATTCTATTGTAAAACAACAGCAAAAAATACCCAAACAAGCAAACAAACAAAAAAGCCAGTTCTTTCATCCTTTCAATTTTTGCATTTATGTTCTCTCCATTGTTTATTTAATTTATTCTTAAATGTTCTTATATTTTTGCAGCTTTGTGAATGACCATTTTTAGTATATTTTATGTGTTTATTATAACTATATATAGAAACTATTGATTTAATATATTTCTTCAGATAAATGCACAAGTTACCAAACTATTGTTAGTATTCTTAATATATTGTATGTTAATACAAATTAATATATTTGTTAGTATTGTTAATATATTTGTATTGTTAAATATTGTTAATATATTTGCTTATTAATTTATAAGTGTTTTTCTAGTTAATCATATTAGCTGGAAATATTGATAAATTTATTTCCTCCTTTCCCATATTGAAACCATTGTATTTTATTATCTTGTTTCATTGCATTGACTATAGCCCCTAAACTAATGTTACGTAATAATAATGATTGTTGGTATGCTTGCATTAGTCCTGACTTTAATTACCCATCTTTTTCATGTTAAGAAATAAATCATCTATACTTAGCTCACTAAATTTCAGAGTATTTTAAACACATCAAGAATAGAAGTTAAACTATATCCTATGTATTTTGTTCCTCATGGGATTATCTCATGATTTTTGTCTGTTGACTTTTTAATGAAGTATATTTTATTCATACATTTCTTTATAATGGATTATGCTTGAAAAAACCTGCTTAATTATGCTGTATTTAATATTTAATATAATTTTTTACTTTATTCACAGGTTTTAATCTTAATACCTGCCTTAAGTATTATTGCCTTAAGTATTATTGTATTTCACTTTCACTTTGAAATAATTTCAAGTTTAATGAAAAGTTATAAGAATAATACAAATAGTTCCCATGTATCCTTCACCCAGACTCTACTTAAGTTTTGTCAATTGCTGCATCATGCCTTGTCTAGAAAAAGGTCACATAGTATACCCAGTTGTCATTTCTCTCTTATCTCCTTCAATCTTGGGCAGTTCTTCAGTCTCTCTTGACTTTTATAACCTAGACATTTATGAAGATTAGAGGCCAGTCTTTCTATAGAATGTCCTTTAATTTGTGTGTGCCCAATGTCGTCCTATTATTAGACTCAGGTTCTAGGAAATATTTCACAGAAGTGATGTGTGTTTAGCTCATTGCCTCTTATCTTTTGGCAAATGATGCCAATTTGTCCCGTTACTAGTAGTGTTAACTTTGATCACTTGATTAATATTGTGTCAGGTTGTACTACTTTTTTAATTAGTCTTTTCTCTCTTTGTATTTAACAAATATTTGTGGGAGCTACTTTAACATTATTCCTTATTTCATTTTCACTTGCAAGTTTTAGTATCCATTGATATTTCTTGCTGGAATTAATTATTTCTGTGATGGTTGCCAAATAATATTTTTAAAATTCCATCATTCCTTCTATTAGTTAGCATTCTATAATACAAAAGGGCTTTATATCCTCTTTATTTATTTATTTATTTTATTTTATTTTTTATTTTTGAGAAGGAGTCTCGCTCTGTTGCCCAGGCTGGAGCGCAGTGGCCTGATCTGGGCTCACTGCAAGCTCCGCCTCCCGGGTTCACTCCAAGCTCCGCCTCCCGGGTTCACTCCATTCTCCTGCCTCAGCCTCCCGAGTAGCTGGGACTACAGGCGCCCGCCACCAACACCCGGCTAAGTTTTTTGTATTTTTAGTAGAGATGGGGTTTCACCGTGTTAGCCAGGATGGTCTTGATCTCCTGACCTTGTGATCCACCCGCCTTGGCCTCCCAGAGTGCTGGGATTACAGGCGTGAGCCACTGCACCCGGCCCTATCCTCTTTACTTAATAAATAGTGCTTAATTTATATCAGAATTATAATATATTGTAATTATTTCTTTCAATACCCAAATTGTCCTATACTTGGCTGGTGAAAGTCTCTCTCAAGCTGGCTTCCGTGTACTTTTGGCATGACTCGTCATTTTTTTGAGTACATTCTTACTTCCTGGCCCAAGAGATGCTCCAAGTTATATTGTTCCTTCCTTGCCCCAGTCCTGGTACCGGCTGTTTCTCCAAGTAACCCTTCCTTTTAGTGAATAGTTATATTTTAAAACCAACATGAAGATGCTAAGTATTAGGTATATGAATTGCTACTGGGGTGTCAGTGCTCCAGGGCCTCTTAGTGGGGAAGGGCAGGGTTAGGAAATATATGTACACATTTCTCTCTCTCTCTTTCTCTCTCTCTCTTCTATTAAAACTTAATGATCATTAATAACTTCAATTTCATCCAACATCACAAGGTTCATTTTAGCTTTCTCCCTGTCCACATTTATACTCTCTTCTCCAACAATAAGAAACTTTTTATCATTATCCGCAATATTTT
The DNA here is from genome assembly GCF_029289425.2 of Pan paniscus. NCBI lineage: Eukaryota > Metazoa > Chordata > Mammalia > Primates > Hominidae > Pan > Pan paniscus. The sequence continues at coordinate 114,076,023 of NC_085926.1, forward strand.
TATTTACTTCCTCAATTCTCTTCAATGTAGCCAAGGTCCCAACTTTCCCAGATGTTTTTGCCTTCAGCTGCTCTCTTGGGTGGGCCTGGCCCTTCGGAGATGCCTCCTCACTCAGAATGCTTTCTTCTTCAGGCCTTGGTACAGATTGGGCTGCTCTTCCACAACACTTCAGCCTGTCTAATAGCTTTTTAACTAATAAGAATGAAAGAAGCTGGCTAAACGCGGTGGCTTATGCCTGTAATCCCAGCACATTGGGAGGCCGAGGCGGGCGGATCACGAGGTCAGTAGTTGGTCACTGGCAAACATAGTGAAACCCCTGTCTCTACTAAAAATACGAAAATTAGTCGGGCATGGTGGCGCACGCCTGTAGTCCCAGCTACTCGGGAGGCTGAGGCAGGAGAATCGCTTGAACCCTGGAGAATCAGGCCACTGCCCTCCAGCCCGGGCAACAGAGTGAGACTCCGTCTCAAAAAAAAAAAAAAAAAAAAAAAAAAAAAAAAAGAATGAAAGAAGCCTTATTGTATTTTGTATACTTAAATTGTTTTTCACTCAGGCAGACTTAGGACTGGAAACATTATAAAGACAACCCATGTCATACAGAAGAGTTTTGTCAAAAAAAAAAGTTGCCTATTTGTAGCAAACTGAAAACAATAGAAATAACTATATATTAAATATATATATGCCATCTTTCTTGACTTTTTAAATACATAAATTCAAAAAATTGCCTTTAATATTTTTAAGAGTACATTTTTAAGGTAATGTGTAGAAAACACAAATGCTACAGATAATGATAATTTATAGTGGCTTATGGTACTATTTAAACATATTTGAAAGGGTAGATATCCTTATTTTAATACTTAAGATTAAATATCTGTGTAAAAACCAGATCATGTGTGAATAGCCACATATGATATTGCATAAATTCAAGTAAAAATAACTTGCCATAGACCGGATGTAGTTACGATATTTAGCAGAGGCAGATATAATAAGAAATAAATCTCTACCTCCACATCTTCCTAATAACTCTCAAAATTCTCCCCATAAGGCATTAAAATCTTCATAGATTCAATGATCCAAGATTTAAGTATAGGTGAATATTAGTTAATCTCTGTTTTCAAGTAACTTTCTTTTTCTTTCATGAAGTCTATATTTTCACACTGAGCCAACTCTCGTCCCACTATTGGTACTAAGATAACTTTTTCTCTTTTCCCTTATTTTCTCTCCTTTGAAGAAGGAAGGACAAAAGCAGTTTAGATTAGAAAGTATGTGGATGTATATAGGTTATATAATTTAATAACTAAAAGATGGACTACAGGTATATAAAAAGGGTTTGGAGATAGTAATTAATTATGCTTGGATGGGATTGGTTTAGATAAAACTTGAAATCCTTTCTACAGGGAAGAATATCAAGTTAAAACTGCATGAGGCAATATTGCTAACCATCTTAACTAAAAAGTTTCAGTTCTTCCCTTTCATTAGCTGTCTGGTTGCTGATGTGAATAGTGAAGTCTTTCAAGTCTGAACCTGACCTGTTAACAGCCAATCAAGAGGCTATTGTCTGAAAAATTAAGCTGAAGAGTAGAAAAATTAGTAGACTTCAGCATATAAAATTCAAATGAGAAAATTCCAGTTAATCACTAAGATTCTCAATAATCAACAAAATTCACACTAAGAACAAATCTAAGACTTCCAATTCTTATTTTATTAGAATGCCTTAAAATTTAAAAAGGAGCTATAGGCTAAACTTTTGAATAAAATTTTATAGGCAATGTATAACTGTTGAAAGAATAATCAATGCAACATGATGTTTATTAAGAAAGGGAAGGAAGAAGGATGGGAGTGAAGGAAGAAAGAAGAAAGTAACAGAAGGAAAGGAGAGCGATTCTGAGAGAAAAATGAGATACCGTCTTGGAGTTCTGGGTAACAGATTTTGGTCAGCATTTGGAATGGTTAACAGAATTGCAAAACGTGCTTCTAAAAATTTAAATCCTAGAAACAATAAGCTCTAGACTAATCACTAAAAATGTAAATTGGGGGCCGGTGAGGTGGCTCATGCCTGTAATCCCAGCACTTTGGGAGGCCGAGGCGGGTGGATCACAAGGTCAAGAGATGGAGACCATCCTGGCCAACATGATGAAACCTCATCTCTACTAAAAATTAGGCAGGCATGATGGCATGCGCCTGTAGTCCCAGCTACTTGGGAGGCTGAGGCAGGAGAATTGCTTGAACCTGGGAAGCAGAGGTTGCAGTGAGCCAAGACAGTGCCACTGCACTCCAGCCTGGCGACAGAGTAAGACTCTGTCTCAAAAAAAAAAAGAGGTTGGGTTTCCTAATATTTAAGTTTTCAATTATTAAATTTAAAGGGCATCTAGAGACATTACAATTTTAAGCCATTTTAGATTTATATATTTTCTAGGATTAATGAGATACAGGAAATGAGGCTTTTTAAATGTGGAGATTTTAAAAAACACACACCAAACATGTTGGTCTTATAAGGAGTCCCACTCTCATATTTTTTCACAATTATATTATTTTATATAACATAATTATGCAATCCTGGCAACTAATGGATAAAGTCCGACAAGCCATGTGTGTGATTTGAATCACAGTGCTGAGAAAAATGTATGGGATTCTATTTAGTACGATAGTGAAATTTCAATCTTTATTTAGAAATACATTTTAAAACTTCAAAATGTTAAAAAAAATTATCTCCAATTTTAGTATTTGCAGATTAGGCCATTTTGAAAACAACATTAGCCAAATTAGAATAGCATAAAAATGGGAGCAAAAGATTTAACATAAAAATGACCACTCTATTATTGGTACCAACTTAACAATTAGGCAGTACGTAAATTGAAAATACGATAAAAGATGCGCTGTAAAATATGGTGAATGGGATATTTAAAAATAAGATTCTCGTTTTAAAAATGTTGTCATGTGAGGATTTCCTTTGTATTCATATACACATGAAGGTTTTTAATGTAACATTTAAAACAAATACCCTAGTTTTTGGAGCCAGTATTCCCGGGGCTCAAGCACATGAGATTAATCTATGTTTTTGATGAGTCTACAGATATTTTATATGATTTACTATTATAAGGCTCTAGTACTTGCTCTGTAGAGTTTTATATATAATTTGATTCAATGTCATACAAGAAAATGAACAAGCAGGGAGAGTAAATCCTTCTCACTGATTGCTTAGATCCTTAGAGTAGTAGCTCTTGATTTTTGTGTGTGTGCATCTGAATCACCTGCAGAGCACAATGATTCAGAAGTTTAATTCCCATTTTTATAAATTCTGATTCCATTGTTCTGGATGTGGTTCTCTGGAATCTGCATTTTGACAAGCATAGTAAGCCAAAATGTTGACTTTGCTTCAGCCTATACAAGAATCACATCTAGAAATGCTAGTTTAAGAAGCTCTCTATGGTAGAATTCTGCAAATGTTCGTTGCAGCACTGTTCAGAATAGCAAAAACATGGAATCAACCTAAGTGCCTATCAATGACAGACTGGATAAAGAAAATGTGGTATATATACACCATGAAATATTATGCAGCCATAAAAAAGAACAAGATCATGTCTTTTGCAGGAATGTAGGTGGGGCTGTAGGCTATCATCCCTAGTAAACTAATGCAGGAACAGAAAACCAAATACCACAGGTTCTCACTTATAAGTGGGAGCTAAATGATAAGAACTTATGAACACAAAGAAGGAAACAACAGACACTAGGGTTTATTCGAGGGTGGAGGGTGGGAGGAGAGAGAGGATAAGAAAAGATAACTATTGGGTACTAAGCTTAATACCTGAGTGATGTAACCCTATGTACAACAAACCCCTCTGACGTGTTTATCTATGTACCTCCAAACCTAAAATAATTTTTTTAAAAAAAGAAGCTCTCTAGAATCCTAAGGAAGTAAAGCTGAAGACTAGATGTTAAGGAAAAGGACAGCTGAAAAAAATGGGCTAGAGGGACCCAAAATAAAAACTGAAGGAGCCTACTGCAAAGATAATAGGCAACGAGTGAAAGCGTCTGTTAGATTCTGGGTAGCACCTTAGGACAGGAGTGAGTTTTATGGAAATACTGGAGCACCAGCAACATCATGGTATTTGCCATCATCATCAACAGCATTGTTATCAACATCATCATCAACCTACTGGGTGAGAAAACATGATCTCCAGACACTGGACTAGAGGTTTACATAGATCATCTAATTTAATCCTTACAATAAATTTAGGAGGACTTAAAATATTAGTTTTATGTATATTTTTCATATGACAAAACTGAGCCTTAGAGAAATTAAGTGGTTTACCCCCAAAGTGTATTTAAATAGCAAGAATGAAAACAGATTTGAATCAAGCAATGCAACTCTGCAGAGCCCACCTTCTAAACTGCTATTCTTTGGTGATATCTCATAGCACCTTTGAGCTCAGGTTGGCCTCACCATTGTGTAAGGAAAAGGAATACAGTATTTACATAATGATTAGTTGAACTGAATTTGCAGAAACCATGGCGGATGATCATGGCAGGACATAAAAAATCAAAAGTGTCTTAGAGTCTAAAGAAAGGTGCTGTGAGGTTAGGAAAAAGGGAGATGTCAGCCATTCCTAGAGTTAGTATCTTTGATGTGGTGAAAACAATAGAGAGCTGAAGAACGGAATAGAAATAAATGGGAACAGTGTGAATGGATGGAACCTCTGATGGGCACAAGGCTGAATGCCCAAGGGGAAGTGATTCAGCCATCTGGTGCTTGAGATCAAATTATCTAATATGTATGTAATTGTCCAAAAATTCCCCTTGGCGACTCAGGCTCAAGGAAGATACCATGCTTTCTTTATCCCCCTTGTAAGTACAAGCTTTGTTGTTGATTTTTTCTGTCAAAACAAATACAATAGTATCTTGAATCAGACAAACATGGGTTTGAAACCCTGTCCTAAGCCAACAGAAAGCCTTTGGCAGACTCCTTCCTGTCTCTGAACTTCAAGCTTTTGCATATATATAAAATAAAGTGAGAAACATCTACCTAAAAGTAATATTATTAGAATTAAATGAGATAGTAGATAAACAGGACTTGGCACTTCTCCATCCCTTAAGTTAAATTTAATTTCATTGGCACTGCCATGTCAGGAAGGTACATGCAGTATCTAACATAATTTTAGTTCTAACCCTTGTGAGATGGTCATGTTTGTAGCTTAAGAGTACAAAGGTAAATAAGAAAAAAAAAAAGAGGAACATTGGGCATTTGGTGCTAAGAGCTCAGACTTAAATATAAATTCTTAACTATGAATCCTTAAATTAGTCTTTAAAATCATGGCAAAAAAAAAAAAAAAAAACCCAAAAAAACAAAAAACTCCATTCCAGTGGAAAGTGCTTTAGATTCACAGATCTGCTTGGCACTCAACTATTCCCTGAACTGTCTTGTGACTTTGAGCAAGTAACCTAAATTTAATGAACTTCTATTTGCTCATCTAGAAACCAAGGGATATAGTGCTCAGATTGTCAAATTTATTCAGTATAGGATAATACACAATTTCTAGTTACGGTCTCTAGTGGCTTTTTAGTGACATCAAAGTCCATAAAGCTACTAAAATTGTGTAGAAATATCACAATATAATCAATCAGTTTTTTTCAAGCATAACCCATTATAAAGAAATACATGAATAAACAATCTTACATCAGAAATCAAAGAAGAAAAATCACGAGATAATCTGAATAACTGGTCAGTAGGTAAAATCTGTTCTAAGTGATCCTAAGTAAACTAGTTATCTCTCCTCCTTCTGCCATTGAATTTAGTAGAATTTTTTCTTATGTTTTGATGTGTGTGTGTGTGTGTTTGTGAATAAATGTGTGCTTGTATTTGTTTTGAGGGAGTTGGTAAATTAACCCATTGGCATATTTACATATTTCTAGTTATGTTTACAAATTTAAATAGGTTGCCTAAGATCCATACCCTGGTGTCTTTCTTGTAATGGAGCTTAAGTACTCTCTACTAAGCTACAAGAAAAGCATCCTATGCTTTGACTGTGATTGGAACTTTGCAAGCTAGTAGACATGCCTTTACAAGCAATAAAATGAAGCTGTCAGCCATTGCAAATGGACCAAAATAGAGGCCACACGACTAAAGCACCCCTGCACCAGGCAGTCTCTGATGTATTTTATTCCAGTTTCAATCTATTAATCAGAGGAGTTGGGAGAGCAATAATTTAAACACTACAATAATCAATTCCATAACACATTAATAGAAGCTACAGTTAAACTTTTCCACACCACTGACTGCATTGGAACCTTGACAGGAGCCCTAGGGCCATGCCTAATTTGCATTAAATTTACATAGAATTATAAATCAAGAATACATGAACACAGACCTAATGTTTGTTAGTGCTTAGATCTTTCCTGATAGATACACTGAAACTGCTGGTGGTTGGGCTGCACTTGCAATAAAATTGTGCAGCTGATCAGCTTTGTTCTCATTCTGCAATTATGGCGAAAGAAACCCAATTGAGCAACAGTTTGGGGGTATGTGAGTGCCATTTAAGGTTTTTATCCTGTAAAACTATGACTCAGATGTGCCCTTAGAACCCCCAATCTAGAAGCAAATTGTCCCCAATTACTTTGCAGATCTTTGTCACTGGATTTCATCACCAGTAACTTGTCATTAAGTAGAGATACAAACTACATAGAAACCTGAACAGCTGAAAAAATAAAAAGTCCTCTGGAAAATTTTATTTTTTCAGAAGAACTTTGCTATCACAAAAAAGAGAATTAGTGCTAATCTTCAGGGTGAGGACAGATAAACCCAAACTTTCTTAAACTCAGCAAAGCATCTGGTACCTAATAGGGTGGAAAAGTGTACTTCATATGGCCCCAGGCATTCTGTGTGTTCTGGTATCCCTGATTTACATTGTTCCAACAGCTGTGGCTTTTGCCGTGTGTTTTCACACTCAGGGCTAGGTGAAAACATTCTCACCAATGTTACTGGCTCTCAGTAACAGGAGTATACTCTCTATATTGTTTTTGGTCCTCTCATTTTAAGGGTCTTTTTAGACAGAAAATCGATACTTAAGTCCAATAGCATCTTTGGGAATATTTCTTTTCAGGAAGGATTCTGCAAATATTTTGTACATTATTATTCTGCAACTCCCACCTCTTTCTTACCACCCTTCTATCCCACACTTTCCTTACCTTGTACGATCAAGTAAACTTGGGAGGTCTTGGGCTCATGCTGTGTCTGAACTGAGCAAGTGTAGGAACCCTCATCATAGACATCCACCTTCTGGATTCGGAGGCTGTATTCCAGAGAATGGCGTTTCTCCAGCTCAACCCGTGGGTCCAGAGACCACTTGTCATGTCCAGCAAAAATGATGCCAGAACGGTTCAACCAGGCCACCTTTGAGTTCTTGTCTTCTACAACGCACCTGACAGAGCAGAGTAACAATATTAGTGCCTTAACAACAACTATTTCTGCGTTTCTTCTCTAGGTGATCAGACTCAACAAGTCTAAACAAGGAAAATAATTATATGCAGAATGAATTATTGCCATGCCATTCTTGGAGTCCTTAGAATTTTCACTATTTCATTTAAGATATAATTACCATCCAGTGGATGGATGTCATTATATTAGACTCAGTTCAGCAATAAACAATCTGAGTATGAGTAATGAAGGCAAAGTTAAATTAGTATTGACTTCCCATTATCTTCTTCTTGTTTAGGAAAAGGCCACTCACTCAGAACTCCGTCTGTTTAAGTAATTTTGAGAATTATACAATTGATATCATAGCACTTTTACTCCATCTTGAACTGTGTTTACTCTTTTATAAGTATTTCCTATAGTATTGTGTAATGATAGATTAAAGTTATACTCCACCATTATAGGAATTAGACTAGACTTCTGAGTTTACTTCTAATCTTTACAAGTTTGGAATGCCACTTCCAGGAGTAAAAATTGTGTGAGCAGATCCAAGCATAAGGGGATAGGTGTTATGACAAGGAAATCAAAGCAAACATCATCTGGCATAAGTTTGGTTCCAGCTGCTGAAGGCAGAAGCTTGTTTGGTGGCAAGGTAGGTTGCTACCAGCATTTCTAGTCACACTAAATGCAGGCAATCTTTAACAAAGATGAAGAAGCCAATTTTGTAGTTTATAGACCAATAGATCAAAAAGGGTAAAGGAATAACGCTTAATTGAATTACTGCTTTAAAAAACTTAAAAGGGTCTCTTTCTGAAATTTGAAAGGGGCAAAGAACATGCATTAGTGAAGGAGGGGTAAATACTTTTTGGTGAGTATGGTTTTCTCCTTCAGTTCCAGCAAGAGTCTTGCAATGGAAAAATCTAGCAGAAAACAAAAACAAAAAAACCTTCTGTCTGCATCCCTGTGGCAAGATTTATGTCTGCCCCATAGGGAGATGTCCCAAACCCTGTTCACAGCTGCAAAGCCAGCTGCTCAACACTCTGGAGCAGGAGGGAATGAACAGAAAGAGCCACGAGCACCACAGCAGGACTATTAAGACACCCTGTTCCCCTGTATTTTCTAAGCCAAGTAAAATCCAGTTTTTATCTCAGGTCAAAACAACTAAACATAGACAGAAAATTGATGCATAACCCATAGGCTGTCCCACATGGAATGTAAAGGCCAACTGTGTCTCTTACAAGAAAGATAACAGCTAAGTCTTTTTAAATACTCCATTTATGGTATAATACAAAGACCTCCTTATCCTATTAATTTTAAATGAATTGTGTATGTTATTTAGAGGGAGATTTTTGTTTTTTTTTTTGAGACAGGTCTTGTTCGGTCACCAAGACTGGGGAGCAGTGGCCTGATCATAGCTCACTGCAGCCTCAAACTACTGAGCTCAAGCAATCCTCCTGCCTCAGCCTCCTAAGTAGCTAGGATGATAGGTGCATGCCACCAGGACTAGCTAATTAAAAAAAAAATTAGAGATGGGGTCTTGCTGTGTTGTCCAGACTAGCCTCAAGTGATCTTCCCAACTTGGCCTCCCTAAGCACTGAGATTATAGTCATGAGCCACCATGCCTGACCCTAGAGTAAGAATTTGACTTAATAAGTTGGGTGCCAAGATACACAGGTCTTACTTTTCTTCTTTACCTGTTTTCATAAACATAACTAGATTTAGGTATCATTTAATATCTCCATTTCCCAGTATGTGCTTCTCTGCCATGCATATATTATTGAGTATAATTTATGTGTTTAATAATTTAGAGGCCTTTTATCATGAGCACCAAGCTAACTTCATGAATGCTTGCTGCCTCATTCCAGACTCAGTTTTACTTTTTTTACTCAGTTCTCCTCTCTTGTGGCATCATTTCTCTGTTCTTGGTGATGTTTGCCGCATCTCTGAATTTAAAATCATTGATGAATTAATTAATAGGATGTTTGATGTCTTACTCTAGACCATTATGAAATTGTTGAATGTAGATTTACCATGTTTTTTCTATTCTAGTAAGAAGGATAGAAATTTACCGGTGCAAATGTGTTTTAAATCTTCTATCATTTTTCCCTGTGCATGTTTCTCACCTGCACAGCGTAACACAAGAATGGCCAGATTTGCTACATTATAGATGTATTCTGAATGCCTCTTAGCCCCAAATATGGCTCCAATCTCTTCACTTTAAAAGAAAAAATACCACGTAATATAGCTTACCTAAATATGGCCTGTGAATCCAATAAAAACAGCAAATTTTTACCTTATTCATTTGGATACCACCAATAACTAATCTAGGATAAAATAGGCATTTGATAAATGCCTGTCCTGTGAACTAACTGGGTCACACATGCAGATACAGGACATTTGGTAATCTATATTCCACGTCCCCATCCCAAGTCCTATAGCACCCACAAATAAATTGGACAGATTTCCTTAACAATATAAGGTAAAGTTTATAAGTCGGGTCTTTATGGTCCTTTGACATTTTAGCAATTTTCATTCATGGAAAAGTTAAAGTCATACGGATCATTATTCCAAATTATTCTTTGAGGGTGTTCAGCTCTATCTTACCTAAAGAAGTAATTGACCATTTCAGCAAAATTGCCAGATGCATAAAAGTGCATCTAATGAAACAATGTATTATGTGGAAATTTTGTTATGACAATTTACATAGCACCTTATTTTTGATCTGGGTTTTATCCGTATTTATTTTTAAAATTCGTCTTTTACTGACAAACAAGTGAATAGTATATTAGAATACACATATACTTTTTTTTGTTTTGTTTTGTTTTTGAGATGGAGTCTCGCTCCATCGCCCAGGCTAGAGTGCAGTGGTGCGATCTCAGCTCACTGCAAGCTCTGCCTCCCAGGTTCACGCCATTCTCCTGCCTCAGCCTCCCGAGTAGCTGGCACTACAGGCGCCTGCCACCACGCCCGCCTAATTTTTTGTATTTTTAGCAGAGACGGGGTTTCAGCGTGTTAGCCAGGATGGTCTCAATCTCCTGACCTCGTGATCCGCCCACCTCGGTCTCCCAAAGTGCTGGGATTACAGGCGTGAGCCACCGTGCCCGGCCTAGAATACACATATACTTTTTCCTAACTCAGATGGTTAGCCAAACTCCAAGCACCAGAACACAATACAGTATAGTGTTTTTAAAAAGGAAACCATTTCAAGGAGAAATTTGTTTAAAATAAATATATCTCAATGGAAAAAAATAAATAAATAAAAATAAAATAAAAAGGAAACCACTTCTCCAGATCTTTCAGGGTTCCTTTTTATGTACTCAGTAGTTGCAAAATAAATCTATTAGCTCTATAAACTGGAAAATAATCCTTCTACAATGTGACTAAAACTTTCTTAATAAAAAATGAGTAAAGGAATAATGCAATTTCAGAACTAAATATTTTCTTAATTTTAGAATCTTAATTTAAGGTGGCACCTATTTTTTTTAATCATAAAAAGTACACATAAAAAAAATGATAGGACCAGGCACGGTGGCGCATACCTGTAATCCCAGCTCTTTGGGAGGTTGGAGGCAGGAAAATCACTTGAACTCAGGAGTTCAAGGCTACAGTGAGCTATGATCACATCACTGCACTCCAGCCTGGCCAGAGTGAGACCTTGTCTAAAAAAAAAAAAAAGAAAGAGAAAGAAAAGAAAATATAGTAAACCAAAATCAGTAGTTTCAATTTGTAGAGGTCTACGTTTATTAAGAGATAATAACTAGTCATACAGTGTACTGACAGACCACCTGGCTATCTGGAAATAAGAAATGCTGATATAAATACAGACCCAGGTTCCCAGCATTCACTGAATCACCAATAAGCATCATGGGCTTGCATCTCTGAGGTCTGCTGGCTCAACTGTGCATTAGGCAGGCTTGTGGAGTAAATGAGAATTCTCGGGCCATGCCATTATAATATGATAATAATGAATTATCACCTACCTAGAATGTTGCTGCAATTTAGTTCTAAACTTTATACTTAATAATTTTGTTTTGGGGGACCTGCCCCGGAAAATCACGTAGGTTCTTTTCTATTTTCCTAAGCGTCGGCTGGCTTGAGAAATAAAAGGACAGAGTACAAAAGAGAGAAATTTTAAAGCTGGGTGTCCAGGGGAGACATCACACGTTGGTAGGATCCGTGATGCCCCACAAGCCACAAAAACCAGCAAGTTTTTATTAGGGATTTTCAAAAGGGGAGGGAATGTGTGAATAGGTGTGGGTGACAGACATCAAGTACTTAACAGAGTAATAGAATATCATAAGGCAAGTGGAGGCAGGGTGAGATCACAGGACCACAGGACCGAGGTGAAATTAAAATTGCTAATGAAGTTTCGGGCACCATTGTCATTGATAACATCTTATCAGGAGACAGGGTTTTGAGATCAACCGGTCTGACCAAAATTTATTAGGCAGGAATTTCCTCTTCCTAATAAGCCTGGGAGCGCTATGGGAGACTGGAGACTATCTCACCTCTGCAATCTCGACCATAAGAGACAGGTACGCCCCTGGGGGGCCAGTTCAGAGACCTACCCCTAGGTGCGCATTCTCTTTCTCAGGGACGTTCCATGCTGAGAAAAAGAATTCAGTGATATTTCTCCCATTTGCTTTTGAAAGAAGAGAAATATGGCTCTGTTCTGCCCAGCTCACCCGCGGCCAGAGTTTAAGGTTATCTCTCGTATTCCCTGAACAATTGCTGTTATCCTGTTCTTTTTTCAAGGTGCCCACATTTCATATTGCTCAAACACACATGCTGTACAATTTGTGCAGTTAATGCAATTATTACAGGGTCCTGAGGTGACATACATCCTTCTCGGCTGACAGGACTAAGAGACTAAAGTAAAGACAGGCATAGGAAATCACAAGGGTATTGACTGGGGAAGTGATAAGTGTCCATGAACTCTTCGCAATTTATGTTTAGAGATTGCAGTAAAGACAGGCATAAGAAATTACAAAAGTATTAATTTGGGGAACTAATAAATGTCCATAAAATCTTCACAATCCACGTTCTTCTGTCATGGCTTCAGCCGGTCCCTCCGTTTGGGGTCCCTGACTTCCCGCAACAATTTTATCTCTAGAATCAACCTGGGCGAAAGCAGGAAGATAAAGAGATGTATTTCAAAAACCTGTTAGTGTTATGTGTTGTTTTAATAGAATGTTGTCTTGAGGAACACATGATGTTGCAAATAATTCCCAGGTTTAGAAAGAACCGGACCCTAATGACAATGGGTGTTAGTGCCACGAGGAGAGGATCAGAGAATATCCTTCCGCTTTGGGTGGGTTTTATGGAAGGCAGCTGAGGACATGGACGTATGCTATAAAGTGCCACCTCTTCAGAAAATCTTCTCTCATCAGTGTAACCTTCTTAAAACTTCCTTTTTATGACCTTATCATACTCCACATTGCATTAGAGTTATTTGCACTCATCTTTTCTCATAAGCTTATTAACACAGTGACCTTCTTGTAATTCACCTCTGGAGCCCTCACTGAGCCTAAATACCATGTGCATAAATACCATGTGCATAGTAGATACTTGCTGAAATGTGGAATAAACAAGCTGAATTTAATTTAACAAATTGCATTAGGTCAATTATGAAATATTCATTAATTATCTAATAGGTACAGTAAAGATGGATAACTATTTTAATATTTCTTAAGAAATAATTAAAGTTATTAGGTATAAAGGGAAATTTAAAGAGAATTATTGAGTGTGGTATTAAAATGAAAGTAAAGGAGAGAAAAAATGTGTTCCTGTGTCCACTATGAAGAAATATCATCTCTAGGAACTAAATGATCTATATTGCATGTGAAAAACTGTGAAAAAAAAGTATAACATCCTAAATAAGTGATTAGGAGGCTGCTCACATTAATCATGAACCCTCGAATATCAGATGGGTTACCTACTGGAACTGCAAATCTATGATTTTTAAAAAATCATCTCTTAAAAAAATAGGAAAGGTAAGCACACAAATTTTTATCTTCCCTGTTTAGTATATTTGATTCCATAAAACTGTCACAAAAAATCAATGCACCCATACAAATCTTAAGCATTGAATTTCTTCAAACACTTTACATCAAGTCTATTATGCAGACTTATACAAACAGGTACATTGACAATTCTAGTAACATTGCACAAGAGTGGGGGTTATACTGCTTAAAAAATGAATATAACTGGAGGTAGAAAAGAAATGCTAAAATCAGTTTGTACCAACAGATTACTTAATAGCATATGTACTGACAAGATATCTATGATGTAATTGATACATATCTACCAAATATTAAGCCTGTTCAATTGCTGCTGGACACATTTCATATTTAACAAGCATTAATGGCTGTTAAAAAACATACCAACTTAGGATTCAAATTTGTCCAGACTTAGCCTTGCATAAATTTCCTTCTTTTCTCAAGAGTATAATCTGGTATTTATTCACTGATAACAAATAAATATATTTTATGTAATCCGCACCAGTTATCTATACTCATATTTATACATTGCAGAGGCTGGGAGCAGTGTAACTGGATGGGTAAGAGAAATCTATTTGTTTCTTAAGAAAGAACAGTTAGATAAGTGGTCCCAAGTGAAGGCAATCTGTGCCCCTAGATGACACTGACAATATCTGGAGACATTTTTTGGTTGTCACAACTAGGGAGGGGGTGTTGCTATTGGTTTCTAGTAGGGAGAGGCCAGGGGTGTTGCTAAACATCCTACAATGCCGTGGAGAGCCCCCAATCACAAAGATGTATCTTATCCAAAATGTTGACAGGATCGAGGTTGAAATACCCAGATATAGATGTCTGTCTCTTGGTTTACACATCCAGAAGCATAGGACAAACATCTAAAGTACAGTAGTGTGTTTTCATAGGCTTATGCTTTTTAATTTATACCTACTTAATTGTCAGCAGCAAAGTTCATGACAAAGGCACAGCAATGAGGCCTAGTGAGGCTCTGGTTGTAAGTCGATAGTTAATGACTATAAGTTAGTAGTTAATCATGCCGCTTTTGTTGTTTTATTTTAGTTTCATAATCGTAAAATGATGTAATAATTTCATAACACCCAGGATAGGTAAAGGAGAATCATTTGGAGAAAAATTGATTTTTTTTAAGAAAATTAGTCTTTGTTCATCAGAAAAACTTTTTCATTGACCTTTATTATTTTTCACATTTGTGAATTTCCCTCTTTTGTAAGATATGGAAAGATTCAAGATGTGGATGGGAAGGATGTCTTCAAGAATGTTATTTTGATGCTGTTTGCCTTGTAACTTCAATCCTACAAATAAAACCCTTAGTGAATCAGCAAAACTATCATAGAATCATTTCACTCTAGAAGGAAAGATAATTGGTCTGGGAAGTGATGCTATATATTCCCAGCATTAAAATGTGGAATCAGAAAAATTCTAAGCAGAGAATGGAATAAAGCATGAAAATATCCCAGATTCTCCTGAGTCAGAAGTCCTTAGTCTGGTTTTATAACATTATTTTAAGTATAATGAATTCCAACAACTATGCAAACACATCAAAAAAATAAATACCAAGTTAGTTAAAAACCAAATTTAAGGAATTTTAAATCATCAATCATTTTGAATCATCTTTGCTTCATTACCATTTTCTAAGATTAGACTCAATTAGAAATAAAAAAAGAACTGTGGGAATTCACTGCTGACACTCAGGAGCCCTGTTAGCCTTTGCTGCAACTAAAAGCTTCAGCTCCTTACCTTCCTTGCTCCTAGCTTTAGTTCTTTTCACACCTGACCTCTGGTTGGACCCCTGTCTGCTCTCTTGGTGTCATTCTCTTGCTCTTGTGCATGTCTGTTCTCCTCATCTTCATCCCCTTGACCCAGACCCTAATCTTAGTTTGGTAATGGTTGACTTCTCTGGATTCATACCAAATTGTAGACCAGTTAACACTATGACAGCATCTACATGATCAGATTATCTCCCCTCACCCTTGCTTCTTTGCACACATTCATATACAAATGGCTACATGCACATGTGTACATGCACACACAGAAGTAGAAATGGATGTTCAGGGCAGGGTAAGAACACCGAGGTAGTAGAACACAGAGGTGGTAAACCCACAGGAACTGAATTCATGTAAATATATTACTGGCCACAATGATTCAGAAATCTGTGTACTGCTGATGGAGTGCTAGTGTAAAAAACAAACAGTTTAGATCCTGAAGAGGCTCATTTTAGTTCTGGCCTTGCAGCCTATTTACTATTGGAACACAGATAAGTCTTTTAACTTTTCTGAATCTTAGTTTCTTCTTAAGTAAAATGGGGCTAACGATACCTGTTCAACCTCTTAGAACCATTCTCAGCATAGTTCTTTAAATCAAATGAGGTGACGTACATAGAAACATTTCATAAAACAAAGCAATATATATGCTTATATTCATAGTCTCTCATTGTAAAGGATAGTAGATAAAAAGAAAACAGTCATATAAGAGAGATAACTAAAGGAAAAACGTTGATTTCTCTAAGTCACATTCAAAAAGTTAACCTCTTTATATTTTGCAGTGTGATGAAACCCACTAAACATGTATTATTACCCAGACTCTCAGATCAATCATGTATTTCTCTAAATGCTCAACTTTTATTAGTTATTCACATGTGCTCTACTGTGAAAGCACCCTTTCTGTGATTAGGCTACCACTTATTACAATGATCATCACCTGAAAGTGCAAAAAGTTCACATGGCAAATGGCAAAATCCAGATAAGCTGCGCAATTTCTGGAGCAATGAAAAGGCCTCCATAGACATGCTTTTTGTCTCTTACTATCACTAAAGAACACCTTGTCCAGTCATATATGCATTGTTATATATGATACATGCATGACTACATTTCAGAATCATCTTTTTGAAGAAGCACAGATGCATATCCATGCAGATGGTAGAGGTTAAGAGAAGAGTGGATGGAAAAGAAACAGGACCACCCAATTAAGTCCTGAGTGTGTTTCAACAAACTGTCTCTTCCAGCACCATCTGTATTCCTATTGTTGTCACATCAACTGTGCCATCTCTACATTCACATAGAAGAAATAAATGGGAAAAAATAAGACACAAATTCTAAAAAGAGATAAGTATTGAGACTGAGACCAGGAGAGAACTGATTTCTATCCCAGTCGCAGCTGGAGTTAGAGTCAATCCCAGGAACATTTATTAGTGATTGGAAAGAGCTCTTCTAGGATCTTTCCAAGAGTCTGGATCACGTCAGAAAAATAAACCATTCTCTTCTTAATCACATCTCAACTCAAAATTCTTCCTTATTTTGTAAGTGGTGAAGTGGAAAAGTTATGGGTTCAGTAGTTTAGTAGCTTTAGGCAAGTTACTTAGCAGAGAAAGGCAGCGTGGTGGGGTGGTGATAGGTTCAGGCTACAAAGCCAATTTTCTGCTCTAAATTCTAGCTTCATCACATACTTGCTCTGTGGTTTTGGGACATTCGTTTATCCTCTCTGTGCATGTGTTTCCTAAGCTATAAAACGAAGATGATCATAGTATCTACCTTGTTTGGCACTAGTAATGTTTTAAAGGGTTTTAAAAAAACATATAGAGCAATGCCTGGATCTAATGTGTCCAATATTTTCGAAGAGCTTCAGGGTTTTTCTTCTGCAACACAGGAGTAGTAGGTACTTCCTCAGATTGTTGTAACTATTAAACAGGATATATTTGGAGTACACAATGAGCTCTGGAAGATCCTGATACATTTTTATTTCCATATCCTTCCATAATTCAAATCTTGGTCATTCATTATGTAGAAAACCCATTTTTGGGATCAATCCAGCAACTCCCAGATATTGTGGCTCAATCCAATCCTTGCTTATTAATAGGCATTTTCAGGGAAACCCCCTTTTAGGGGCTTGGGCTGTCTTGCATCTGATAGCCCCTTGGTCCCCTCTGGTTAGCAATCGGCCTCTTCTAGCCCACAGAATTTAAATCAAGAGCAGGATGATGCAGCATGGTTATAGTGCAATGGTGTAAATTGAGGCTCTAATGCCATCTCTGGAACACTTTTAAAGGATTTTGGGGATACCTGTGCATAGGCAGCATAGGCCTTAATTGTGTCACCACTTTCAACCAGATCCACTTAGTTTCATAAAGGGCAGAACTCATACATGGCTGTCTCTCTAGGATAGCTGAAATAGAGGCCCATGCTGTGCTTTGTGATCCCCTGAGATCTGCTGGCTGAATTGGAGTTCCACCTGAATTGGATGAAGCATACCCTATGCTTTGAGGACTCTCAGGTTGCAACAACAAGGCCTATTCTGTCTCCTCAGTGACTGAGTGGCAATTATACGCTCACTAAACTAGCAAGAATCTACAACTTTTTTCTCTCCTTTGAACTAGAAATTCTCCTCTTTCCTCCGTATACAGTTGAGAGAGGATGAGAAACAACTTTAAATTTTGCTTTTGTTTTGATTCTCCCTATGAGCCTTTGTTCTCTGTGAAAAATACCTCTCATTTGGAAAGAGAAAAAACTGCCTTTGGTTGTACCTTTGAAACAGTAAAATTAGTCTTGGAATTCTGGCTCAGTTTTGTAGTTAAAAACTTCACTTATTATGCAATTAAAAACAATTCCACAGCTATTTGAAGAAAATTGTGATACTTCTGCATCATTACAGATACCAAAAGCATGCTAAGTTCTAGATGGAAAAAAAATATGGTCTTTTCCATGTAGGGTTTATTCTTTATCTCATTCCAGCAGTAGGGAGAAAGAAATGCTCGCAATAAACCACAATCCACAATGCACTTAGGATGAGCATTGTGATGTGTGAGGCATGGCTGTAAAGTTAGAAGACTGTTTTCCACAAGGCTCACTTGAAAACCCAGCCCCTTACTTTATAGTCTTGTCATATATGCCATTATGTAAATGTTATCATTGGAGCAGAACCACATTATAATATGACTCATCATTACATTACATGCATTGAGACATAATTCAGATCAAATTATGCCAAGACATGACAATTAATAGATACAACATGTATGCTATAACGAAGTTAACACATAATAAGTATGTAAGCCCATGAGTAAATAAGTAAGTAATGAGACTGTCTTCAGGATTACCATTAGAAAATGGCTCTACTGTCTGGTTTGCCTTCCCTGGTAGAGGTAGAGGTAAAAGAGACAAAGATAAAGGCAGGTGCATATGAAGAGCAAAAGAAGTCTTTTTTTTTTTTTTTCTTTTAGACACAGTTTTGCTCTTGCTGCCAAGGCTGGAGTGCAATGGTGTGATCTCAGCCCACTGCAACCTCGGCCTCCCGGGTTCAAGCAATTCTCCTGCCTCAGCCTCACAAGTAGCTGGTGTTACAGGCATGCACCACCATACCTGGCTAATTTTGTATTTTTAGGTAAGATGGGGTTTCACTATGTTGGTCAGGCTGGTCTCAAACTCTTGACCTCAGGTGATCCACCCACCTTGGCCTCCCAAAGTGCTGGGATTACAGGCATGAGCCACCACACCTGGCCAGAAGTCTTTATTTTTGAAATATATTTTGTGGAAACAAATGTGAAATAGGGGACTCCAGTAGCTGCAAACTGAAGGAGATATAATCAAACAGATCTATCACAGGCAAAGGAAATGTAGTGGTCTCCTCCCCCAGATGACAAGAAGCCAATAGATCACGATGGATGCGTATAAATCACAAGGAGCCCGGGCACAGTGGCTCACGTCTGTAATCCCAGCACTTTGGGAGGCCGAGGCAGGAGGATCACCTGAGATCAGGAGTTCAAGGCCAGCCTGACCAACAGGGAGAAACCCCATCTCTAGTTAAAAATTCAAAATTAGCCGGGCGTGGTGGCGCATGCCTGTAATCCCAGCTACTCAGGAGGCTGAGGCAGGGGAATCACTTGAACCCAGGAGGCTGTGGTTGCAGTAAGCCAAGATTGCGCCATTGCAGCCTTGGCAACAAGAGCGAAACTCCGTCTCAAAAATAAATAAATAAATACATAAATAAATATAAATAAATCACAAGGACACTTCTCAAATGGAGAATTATAATCATAAGAATTTTTTATGACTTCCATGTTTGCTTTTCCATCACACACTTTCCCCCACCTCACCTCCTATTTTTTTCTATTTCCAGAATTATTTTCTTCAGCTTTGTCTTCCAAAGGACAATGGTGTGAGGAGGACTTCATCCTTGTGTAACACCTTGTGTGTGTGTTTTTCTTCTTTCTCTCACCAAAGCATTTTTTTTCCTCCCTTTTGCTGGAGGCCTGTCTCTTTCTCTTGAACAGATCAACAATCAGGTCGTAAATGGGAGTTGGAGCCGGATGATCAAAAAGAACTTTAGAAAAATGGGAATAAAAGCAAGAGCTGATGAGTTTGAAATGAAAGCCCATCTGGGAGAGCTCTTCTAATGAACTCAGCCTACTCAAACTGTACAAAGAAAGCTGAAGAATGATTGCAACTGCAATCTCCAACCTACATAAAGCACTAACACTGGTAAGGTGATGAAAGTGAAGGGAGGTAACTGGTATCTGGATTTGGAAGAGAGAAGTCAAAGGCCATCACCCCCTTGTACTACTGCATTCACCATGTAAGTTCCTTCGGAAATTTCACAGCCAATCTGAATTAAAGAGACAGCTGCAGATGCTTCAGGATGAAGGTCACACTCTGAATTCTACGAAGAGCCCTATGATTCAAAAGTACCATCTCTTTAGCCTCAGAGCAGTTGTATACCACCTTCTCACTTGCTCTGTCCCTGGGCTAGTATGGCTTTGAAATTATGTTAAAGAAGAGGCATTTTCCCTCACAAAGACTCCCAAAATATGACTATTAAGTGAAAGAACAGGTAGAGGGAGGGAAAGAGCTGAATCTAAGTGGAGATTAATAAAGTGTTGTTTTGAAATTGTTCCTTTATTTTTCCTGAGTTAATTATCGCCATTTAGTCACGACTTCTTGACACAGCACCAGAAATTTTGTTGAAATCTTAATATTCTGCAGAAAACTGACCTGACTACCAGCAGGAATTATATTGACTAATTAATAATGTCCAGTCTCCCTCAAGGATAAGTCACCTCTGTCTGGCTCTATCATGGCCACTCTTAGAATGATGGTGATGGTCCACTGATTGTCACATCCAATGAATTTATCTGAAGTATCTGTCCTATGTAACCTCTTCAAAGCTTTCAGCGCCAGTCACCACCCAGTTTTCATTTTCTTGTTTCTCTTCCTAACTCTCTCACAATTTCTCAATTTCCATAATTGTCTCCTCTTTCTCCATGCACACTTTTATACATTGTTTTTCTCCAGGATTGTACTTTTCTCCTGATCTCACAGAGCACTCCTAATACAGTGTTGGCTTTATTTACATTTAATATAATTGAAATCTGAAATGGTATACTCAGCTGCTCCATGTAGATATTTGAGGGTACCTCAAATTCAACATGTCCTGAGCTGAAACTCATCATCTTCCACTTTACTCTGGTTCTTCTTCTAAATTCCCTGTTATCAGTTAATGGAACTCTAATTCATCTATAAATTTAAGCTAGTATCCACAGAATTATTCTTTTTGGGGGGGTGGGGGGTGGGGTACAGAGTCTCACTCTGTTGCTCAGGCTGGCTTGCAATGGCACAATCTTGGCTCACTGTAACCTCTGCCTCCCAGGTTCAAGCAATCCTCCCAGCTCAGTCTCCCGAGTAGCTGGGAATACAGGTGCATGCCACCACACCTGGCTAATTTTTGCATTTTTAGGAGACACGGTTTCAACATGCTGGCTAGGCTGGTCTCAAACTCCTGACCTCAAGTGATCTGCTTGCCTCAGCCTCCCAAAGTGCTGGGATTACAAACGTAAGCCACCACCCCCGGCCAAAGTTATTCTTATTTCCTTCTTTTTCTTCATGTGTCTTATGTAGTCATATATTATTTTACATTTTTTCTAATTTTAAAAAAATTATTTAAACAAATTTTTAGCACACACCACCTTTGGTATTCTCATAAATTGACCTCTACTCTCCATCGTCACTTCCACTGCCTTTGTTCAGTGCCTTGTCATTTGTTACCAGCATCACTACGTAGATTTCCAACTGGTGTTTTGGTCTGCGATATTGTATCCCCTTACCCACAGCTATTCCATCTGTCTTTCATAGTGAACAGAATGTACATACATAAAGTTGATTATGTACTCATCTTATTTAAATGCTCGTGGTCTTTTTACCTGTAAAAATCCAAATAGATTAGTAAAACATCAGTTCACTTAACCTAGCTTTCCAACCCCGATCTCTTGACATTACACTCCTTTTGCTATGAATTTTATGCTTTATTCAGACTTCAATCTCACCCTTTCTAGATCTGGTTTTTCCTTTTTATTTAAAATGTCTTGTTTGGCAAGCTCCTGCTTACTATACAAAATCTATCTCAGATGTGCCCTTCTCTGTGATTCATTCTCTCCAATTTCCCTAGTTGAGTCTCAGCTTATGCTAGCATTTTAAGTCTTTGTTTTTCTGCTTTTCATCACTATTTTAAGAGTGGGCCCAAACCATGTCTTCTCAACTTTTGCATCTCTATTGCCTATCAAAGTTCCTTACACAAAGAAGTTTCTAGATAATTACTCAATGGATGAATGAATACATGAGAGTCTTTTGCCTCTCATCTCACATTTATAAGAGTGTCCCCACTCTGATGTATCTTGAAGGTGGAAGAAACTTACTATTCCAAGTGGTGTTGAAAGCGGAGAAGTTGTGACAGGACAAGAAGTGTTTTTCTAATCTAAACCAGGTACCTTATTTCCCTATATTTGCTTCTATCATTTTCTCTACTCCTCTAGGTCTAGAAAAATGATGATATCTATGATACATCTATGTTATACTATAATAGATACGTGAAACTAAATTTTTTGTCACTCTTTTAAATTGTTTTAAATTGACATGTAATAATTGTGCATATTCATTACATGTGATGTTTCAATACATATAATGTATAGTGATCAGATCAGGGCAATCAACATATACATCATCTCAAACATTTGTCATTTCTTTGTGTTGAGAAGGTTCAATAACCTACTTTTAGCTATTTGAAATTATATATTATTGTTAACTCTAGTCATCCTATCTTGGTACAGAATGCATTAGAACTTATTTCCCTTATCTAGCTGTAATTTTGTATTCTTTAACGAATCTCTTATCATCCAAACAGTAAATTAAAAAATAAATACAATATGCAGGGGCAACTGCATAACTCAAATAAGTTCTAAAAATATGCTTAAGAGTGAAAACAAAAACTGATTTCTAATATATTGATGCCCTTTCTGTATTTGGTAGACTTAAATATGAACATTTGTATTATCTTTTGTTAGTGTCTCTTGACTTAGAGGCTTATATTTAAGGATCCCAATAAATATTTTTAAATCCATACTCAGATGTCACACTGAGGACTAACCACCTATGAGTTTATAGAGGGATTGTGATTAGATCATAATCAGTTTTCTCACTGATCTATTGAAGCAGGTTAATTTGGTCTCACAGAACTTTAAAATTTTTTCTTTCTCTACTTCATTTCACTGTGAAATTAGCAATTATTTTTTCCTGTAAGGTAATAATATGATCAAGAAGAAAAACAGGAAGGCTGATAAAGAGATATGTACAGTAGAATTTTCTCCACTGATCCTTTGTCTGGAAGGCAACTAAAATTTAGGCAGTCCAGATTCTTTCAGTCAACAGGAGGCACTGTAGTTATTCAGATAAAACTATGTTTCATTCCTTAATTTTGGTAAATACCATCCTATATTTATTTTCTTGGATTATTATAAAACACAATCTCAGAATTCTGTATATCACATCTGAATCTGCAATCTGAATTAAGCAAAATAAAAAACTTAGAATGAGATTAATTTTATTTGTCTAACTGACTGGGCTAAGTGGTGCTTAGACAGTTGTTTAAACATTATTCCTGGATGTGTCTGTGAGGGTGTTTCTGGATGAGATTAACATTTGAATTGGTAGACTGAGAAAGCAGATTGATCTTCCCAAATGTGGGTAGGCCTCACTTAATCCACTGAAGGCCTGAATAGAATAAAAGGCTAAGTAAGAAAGAATTATCTCTCATTACCTGCCTTCAAGCTAGGACATTAGTTTTCTCCTGCCTTCACACTTGGACTTGGACTGAAATTACTTTCACACTATCAGCTTTCCTGAGTCTTCAGCTTATTGGCTGTAGATTTTGAGACTTCTCAGCTTCCATAATCATGTGAGCCATTTTTAAATTTTATCTATCTATCTATCTATCTATCTATCTATCTATCTATCTATCTTCTATGGGTTTTGTTTCTCTGAAGAAATCAGACTAATACAGTAAGTTTTAACAAAATATTTTAAGTAAGCTGAGCTTAGCTCAATCAAATGAATAATAATACATTATTGTCTTTTATACCTTGCTCTTTATCACACTCTAAGAAGATATTTCTTGAAGTCCTTATTCTCTTATCCTCAATCACAGTATTACCCACCCCCCCCAAAAAAAAACTTTACTAAAGGAAGTTGCTGCTGTAGCTCATCAACATATGTCCTTATATTTAAAGAATATTAGTGTGTATAGCTTTAGTCAGAGGTGGATTATCTAGTTTCTTTACTATATTAATCATTGTATTCTGTCCTGAGACTAGAATATACTGATATAATAGACAGTGTAGACTGGGCACAGTGGCTCACACCTATAATCCCAGCATTTTGGGAGGCCCAGGTGGGCAGATCACTTGAGGCCAGGAATTTGAGACCAGCCTGGGCAACATGGCAAAACCCCTGTCTGTACTAAAAATACAAAAATTAGCCAGGCATAGTGTCACATGATTATAGTCCCTGATACTTAGAGATTGAGATACAGAATCGCTTGAACCTGGGAGGCAGAGGTTGCAGTGAGCTGAGATTATGCCACTGCACTCCAGCCTGGGTGACAGAGCGAGACTCCTTCTCAAAAAAAAAAAAAAAAGAAAGACAGTGTACATATCATATATTTTTGTTCATGTGTTCTTTCTGTGTCACTTCCTCTCATTCCATCTTTTTTTTTTTTGGCTATATTCTTTGCTTTGAGGACATGAGTCAATGTAAGAAAATGGCTTATTTATATATCCTTCCCTTTTTGCTCTTATGCAGTGTGAGTCCCTTAAAGTCCCTTAATCTTTATGAACATTCTTCTGTCTAAATAAGACCTTGTGCCATGTCACACGATGCTTCACATTAAAATTATACCTCTGCTAGACTGTAAAATTAAGGAAGTCAGAGTCCCTAATTTATTTTCTCTAAGTGTATCAGTGCAGTAATGATTTGAGTGCACAAAAATCCTACGGGTATTCAATAAAAAATTCTGTAACAATAAAGATAATTTCAAAAATAAAATTTCTGATTTATCATTCTACCTTTGTATAATACCTGAATCGCAGAATACTGTGACAGAGGGTAAGAAAATAGGAACTTTATGAAATATGCCCTGAGAGGACAGAATCAGAGTGGAAGTAGTCAAAGAATGCATTGTTTATTAAGTAGAAAGCTTTCTCTAAGTGAGCCCACGTAGATTTCTTTCCCCATCACTGAGTTCTACACAGGGCCTCCGTGGCCCACCCAGAACTCAGTATGAACACTGGCCAGAGAGTCCAGTCTCATAATTTCAAAACCTTTCTGGCAGTTTTCACTTACTGATTTATCCTAATCACCAGCTCTTAACAGCAACAAAATGGTAAGAGGAACATAAAGCAAGATCAAAAGATACATATTCAATGCAAAACAGTGCAGCCTGTTAGCCCCAAGTAAGGAATAAGTGAAGAACACTCTCCATTGTGTAGTAAAGTGTTTCTGGGAGGCTAATGTTGTTAGATGCAACCCTGCCCAAGGCAATGTTAAAGAAAAAAAATCAACCACCCAACAAAGAAAACTAGGCCTGCACCTCATGTTCTTCCATGCAGCTCACCCAGGCTTTGTTCATCGGGGAGAAATCTAATATGATAAAGAAAGATTTGAAGAGATTAACAACCTTGCACCAAATATTAACTGACCCTTTCTATTATATCATTTTTGCTGAAATCATCCATTTTAAAACAACATAAAAGGTCAGATACTGGAGTTGCACAGGACTAAGATAGTGTAGAAAATAATATATTTCTTACAGTATCATTCTTTGCCATCCACTCGCAAGTGAACTACCTCACGTCTCTCTAAAATTGAGAAATGCAATTTCTCTTACGTTACTTCATAATACTAAGTCTGCTCACTCCACCTTTTTAAGAGGTGGTGCTCATCTGGGACCTAAATCTACACAAAAAGACCTTACAAACATTCCTTCTCTGTCAGACGAAAAGTTAATAAGGATATATCGTAAGCCAGAATTTTTCTAGACTTATCACACACATTTTTACCTGTCATCCTCATAAAACATACAGCCATGGCAGGAGCACAGCGGTGGAAGAGAACTATTGCTTTGGCACTTTCATAGCAGGCACCCGTGTCAAATATAGGGCAGAAAATGTGTTTGACCATCAGCAAGCACTAGCCTGGAAGAGCCAGCTATACTCTAAAAGATTTTGAAAGTTTGACTTGGGTATAGGATAGTTAGCATGATGAAGGCATTCATAGAACTCTTGGCTACAGAAGAGATATTTTTCAGTTTGACTAGGGAAAAAAAAAAAAAAAAAAAAAAACTGCCACAGCTGGTGATATACAGTCTGGGATAAAGAAACAAATACTGCCAGCCAATTCTTTGAGACTCTGTTCTAGCCACACAGTAGAAGCATGATGTGAGAGGACTAACTGCCGCAAAGACCTTCCGGCTTCTCCTGCAGTCTACTGACTGCCAGATATGGTCACTTTCATGCGCGTCCGTGTGAAGAGACCACCAAACAGGCTTTGTGTGAGCAACATGGCTGTTTATTTCACCTGGGTGCAGGTGGGCTGAGTCCGAAAGCAGAGTCAGCGAAGGGAGGTAGGGGTGGGGCCGTTTTATAGGATTTGGAAAGGTAATGGAAAATTACAGTCAAACGGGGTTGTTCTCTGGTGGGCAGGGGTGGGGGTCACAAGGTGCTCAGTGGGGGAGCTTCTGAGTCAGGAGA
Source organism: Pan paniscus (assembly GCF_029289425.2). Classification (NCBI taxonomy): domain Eukaryota; kingdom Metazoa; phylum Chordata; class Mammalia; order Primates; family Hominidae; genus Pan; species Pan paniscus. The sequence continues at coordinate 114,102,502 of NC_085926.1, forward strand.
AGGAAATTCACAGGGTTAATCACTCAGTCAAGGTGGGGCAGGAACAAATCACAATGGTGGAATGTCATCAGTTAAGGCGGGGCAGGGCCTTTTCACTTCTTTTGTGATTCTTCAGTTACTTCAGGCCATCTGGGCATATACGTGCAAGTCACAGGGGATGCGATGGCTTGGCTTGGGCTCAGAGGCCTGACATTCCTGCCTTCTTATATTAATAAGAAAAATAAAACAAAATAGTGTTGAAGTGTTGGGGCAGCGAAAATTTTTGGGGGGTGGTATGGAGAGAGAATGGGCGATGTTTTTCAGGGCTGCTTCAAGTGGGATTAGGGGCAGCATGGGAACCTAGAGTGGGAGAGATTAAGCTGAAGGGAGGTCTTGTGGTAAGGGGTGATATTGTGGGGATGTTAGAAGAAACATTTGTCGTATAGAATGATTGGTGATGGCCTGGATACGGTTTTGGATGAATTGAGAAACTAAATGGAATAAGAGAAAGAGAAAAACAGGTATAAAAGGTCTAAGAATTGGGACGACTCAGGATATCTGATTAGAGAGTGCCTAAGGAGATTCAGCATAGTCCTGCCAGCAAAGATTATTTATTTACTTCAAGAGTTTAGAGTGGCAGTTTGGGGATAGCACCAGGAGGTATCAGCTGTAATGGCTTGGAGAAACAGTGTAAACTGGCAGTGTAAACAAGAGCAGGGCATGTGTGAGTAGTTGAGAACGGAGAATAGGAGTATGACTGGACAGAAAATAGTAGGGATGACAAGTTTTTTTGGGGGGTACAGTCTAAGTTGGTCTGGTGTCTGGAATGAGACTGGGGCCTAATAAAAAGGAGCGTCTATACAGCAGCTCAAATGGGCTGTACCTGGTAGCATTCTGAGGACAGGTCTGACTTCTGAGAAGGGAAAGTGGTAAAAGTATTGTCCAGTCCTTTTTAAGTTGGTGGCTGAGCTTGGTGAGGTGTGTTTTTAATAGACCATTAGTCTGTCACTGAATACTAAGAACCTGAGAAAATGCTTGGCTGATTTGACTAATAAAGGCTGGTCTGTTATCAGACTGTATAGAGGTGGGAAGGCTAAACTGAGGAATTATGTCTGACAGAAGGGAATAAATGATGGCGGTGGCCTTCTAAGACCCTGTAGGAAAGGCCTCTACCTATCTAGTGAAAGTGTCTACCTAGACTAAGAGGTATTTTAGTTTTTATGACTCAGGGCATGTTGAATAAAGCTAATTTGCCAGTCCTGGGCGGGGGCAAATCCTCGAGCTTGATGTGTAGGGAAGGGAGGGGGCCTGAATAATCCTTGAGGAGTAGTAGAATAGCAGATGGAACACTGAGAAGTTATTTCCTTGAGGATAGATTTCCACAATGGAAAGGAAATGAGAGGTTCTAAGAGGCGGGCTAGTGGCTTATACTATAGCATAGCCTGCCTTTGCTGGTGTGTGGTGATTAGGCCTGGTGGAACTGCCATTGATAAATCAAGTGTGATCAGGGTGAGGAACAGGAAAGAAGGAAATATGGGGAAATGGGGTGAATATCAGGCGGATCAGAGAGATACAGTCATGAGGGTCAGGTGTGGTATCTGGAATAATGTGGGAGGCTGGATTGAAGTCCGGGCCAGGAACAATGGTAATTGTGGGACTTAAGGAAGAGTGAGTACAGCTGAAGGAGCCAGGGAGCAGAAAAGTATATGCGTCAGGTATGAGGAAGAAAATAGATTTTGGAAGTTATGAAAAATGTAGAGTGAGTTGAGCATAGTTTGTGATTTTGAGGGCCTCTAAAAGTATTAAAGCAGTGGCAGCCACTGCACGCGGACATGAGGGCTAGGCTAAAACAGTAAGGTCAAGTTGTTTGGACAGAAAGGCTACAGGGTGTGGTCCTGGCTCTTGTGTAAGAATTCTGACCACACTAACCATGCCTAGGAAGGAAAGGAGTTGTTGTTTTGTAAGGGATTGAGGTTTGGGAGATTAATCGGACAGGATCAGCAGGGCGAGCACGTGTGTTTTTACGAGAATTATGCCGAGATATGTAACAGATGAGGATGAAATTTGGGCTTGACTGAAGTAATGGGGTCTGTCTGTGAAGCCTTGCGGCAGTACAGCCCAGGTAATTTGCTGAGCCTGATGGGTGTCAGGGTCAGTCCAAGTGAAAGCGAAGAGAGGCTGGGATTAAGGGTGCAAAGGAATAGTAAAGAAAGCACGTTTGAGATCCAGAACAGAATAATGGATTGTGGAGGGAGGTATTGAGGATAGGAGAGTTTATGGGTTTGGCACCATGGGGTGGATAGGCAAAACAATTTGGTTGATAAGGCATAGATCCTGAACTAACTTGTATGGCTTGTCTGGTTTTAGGACAGGTAAAATGGGGGAATTGTAAGGAGAGTTTATAGGCTTTAAAAGGCCATGCTGTAGCAGGCGAGTGATAACAGGCTTTAATCCTTTCAAAGCATGCTGTGGGATGGGATATTGGCATTGATCAGGGTAAGGGTGATTAGGTTTTAATGAGATGGTAAGGGGTGCATGATCGGTCGCCAAGGAGGGAGTAGAGGTATCTTATACTTATGGATTAAGGTGGGGGAATACAAGAGGAGGATGCAAAGGAGGCTTTGGATTGGGAAGAAGGGCAGCAATGAGATGCAGCTGTAATCCAGGACTAGTCAGGGAAGCAGATAATTTAGTTAAAGTGTCTCGGCCTAATAAGGGAACTGGGCAGGTGGGGATAACTAAAAGGAGTGCTTAAAAGAGTATTGTCTAAGTTGGCTCCAGAGTTGGGGGGTTTTAAGAGGTTTAGAAGCCTGGCCGTCAATACCTACAACAGTTATGGAAGCAAGGGAAACAGGCCCTTGACAAGAAGGTAATGTGGAGTGGGTAGCCTCCATATTGATTAAGAAGGGGACGGACTTACCTTCCACTGTGAGAGTTACCTGAAGCTCGGCGTCCGTGATGGTCTACGGCGCTTCCGAGGCGATTAGGCAGCATCAGTCTTCAGCCGCTAAGCCAAGAAGATCTGGGAAGGAGTCAGAGAGCCTTGGGCCAGAGTTCCAGAAGCTATGGGAGTGGCTGCCAGGTGAGTTGAACAGTCCGATTTCTAGTGGGGTCCCGCAGAGATGGGACATGGCTTAGGAGAAATCCTGGGCTGCAGGCATTCCTTGGCCTGGTGGTCAGATTTCTGGCACTTGTAGCAAGCTCCTGGGGTAGGAGGTTCTGGAGGAATGCCTGGCCGCTGCGGTTCAGGCGTTTGGAAGTTCTTGTGTGCTGGAGATGTGGCTGGGGTTTGTCTCACAGTAGAGGCAAGAGGAGGCAAGGAATTGCAACTTTTTTCTATTATTGCACACCTTGAAGGTGAGGTTAATTAAGTCCTGTTGTGGGGTTTGAGGGCCAGATTCCAATTTTTGGAGTTTTATTTAATGTCGGGAGCAGATTGGGTAATAAAATGTATATTGAGAATAAGACGGCCTTTTGACCTTTTAGGGTCTAGGACTGTAAAGCGTCTCAGGGTTGCTGCCAAACGAGCCATGAACTGGGCTGGGTTTTTATATTTGATGAAAAAGAGCCTAAACGCTATCTGATTTGGGATAAACAAAAAGGAGTATTAACCTTGACTATGCCTTTAGCTTCAGCCACCTTTTTAAGAGTAAATTGCTGGGCAGGTGGGGGAGGGCTAGTCACCGAACGAAACTGTAAGCCGGACCAGGTGTGAGGAGGGGAGGCAATAAAAAGATTATAGGGTGGAGGAGCAGAGGCTGAGGAAGAATTTAGACCTAGCTTGGCCTGGCGAGGAGGGGAGAGGTCAGATAGGTCTGTAGAAAAGGAAGATTAGAAAGACTCAGCAACGCTTGGGGTTGAGACTGAGGCGACAGGTGGGAGGGAAAGAAGGAAGATTTGGGACGAGTTGCACTGGGCACAGAGACTAGGAAGGGACTGATGTGTAAAAGAATGCCTGGACATCAGGCACCTCAGACCATTTGCTCATTTTACAACAAGAAATATTTAGATCTTGTAGGATGGAAAAATTGAAAGTGCCGTTTTCTGGCTATTTGGAACTACTGTCTAGTTTGTATTGGGGTCAAGCAGCATTGCAGAAGAAAATAAGGCATTTGGGTTTTAGGTCAGGTGTGAGTTGAAGAGGTTTTAAGTTCTTGAGAACACAGGCTAAGGGAGAAGGAGGAGGAATGGAGGGTGGAAGGTTGCCTATAGTGAAGGAGGCAAACCTAGAGAAAAGAGAGCATAGAGACACGGAGGGAAGGGGTTTGGGGGTTCTTACCCTCCAGAAAAGTGGGAAGGGGGGTCGGGGCATGGAAATAAGGGATTGGGGCACAGAGATAAGAGGTTGGGGTGCAGAAATAAGGGATTGGGGCACAGAGATAAGAGGTAGGGGTGAGGAAATAAGGGATTGGGGCACAGAGATAAGAGGTCAGGGTGCGGAAATAAGGAATTGGGGGTTCTTGCCCCCTAGAAAAGTGGGACTTGCTGCTAAGGGTGAAGGAGAAGGGGTTTGAGGGGTACTTGCTCCTCCCCCAGAAAAGCAGAGAAGGGGTAGAGACAAGGAGAGAAGGGGTTGGGGTACTTGCCTTTTCCCCAGAAAAGCAGAGAAGGGGTAGAGACAAGGAGAGAAGGGGTTGGGGTACTTGCCCTTTCCCCAGAAAAGCAGAGAAGGGGTAGAGACAAGGAGAGAAGGGGTTGGGGTACTTGCCCTTTCCCCAGAAAAGCAGAGAAGGGGTAGAGACAAGGAGAGAAGGGGTTGGGGTACTTGCCCCTTCCCCAGAAAAGCAGGTCTTGCCGCTAAGGGTGGAGGACCAAGGCAGGCGTCCCTGCGTGGTCTGACACCCTTGAAACATGGGTGAATAATCAGAGAGGCTTCCCTGCAGTGATTAAACACCAAGGGAAGGCTGCCTTCCCAGTCTGTGACCGGCGCCGGAGTTTCGGGTCCATGGATAAAACGTGTCTCCTTTGTCTCTACCAGAAAATGAAAGGAATTGAAATTAAGAGAAGGGAGAGATTGAAGTGTGGCGCCAAGATTGAAAGGAGAAAGAGGTTGAGGGATAGTGAGGGAGGTTGGAGAAGAGTGTAAAAAGAGGCCGCTTACCAGATTTGAAATTGGTGAGATATTTCTTGGGCTGGTCGGTTTGAGGACCTGAGGTCATAGGTGGATCTTTCTCACGGAGCAAAGAGCAGGAGGACAGGGGATTGATCTCCCAGGGGAGGTCCCCCGATCCGAGTCATGGCACCAAATTTCATGCGCGTCCGTGTGAAGAGACCACCAAACAGGCTTTGTGTAAGCAACATGGCTGTTTATTTCACCTGGGTGCAGGTGGGCTGAGTCGGAAAAGAGTCAGCGAAGGGAGGTAGGGGTGGGGCCGTTTTATAGGATTTGGGAAGGTAATGGAAAATTACAGTCAAAAGGGGTTCTCTGGTGGGCAGGGGTGGGGGTCACAAGGTGCTCAGTGGGGGAGCTTCTGAGCCAGAAGAAGGAAATTCACAGGGTTAATCACTCAGTTAAGGTGGGGCAGGAACAAATCACAATGGTGGAATGTCATCAGTTAAGGCGGGGCAGGGCCTTTTCACTTCTTTTGTGATTCTTCAGTTACTTCAGGCCATCTGGGCATATACGTGCAAGTCACAGGGGATGCGATGGCTTGACTTGGGCTCAGAGGCCTGACAGTCACTGTCAATAGAAACAGTTTTGGAGTTGACTATAGGACAGTTGGCTCCGGACTGCCAGAATCAAACAGGCACTGTCACTGAGAAATGGTAGGACAGGTAGTAAATATCTTCCTTTGATCGATAGTAAGTTTTATTCTCTCTGATTGGTGCCTAACAGAAGGTATTTCCAGATACTTCTGAGCTCATAAATTTTCACTGAGACATGAGTTAATACCTCATTTCCATCAATGGCATTAGAGTGTTCAAAGGTTTATTTAGAATCACTTAATAAATGTTAATTTCAAAATATCTTCATTTTTGAAGCTTAGACTTATCATACCCTCTGCAAAAGTAGATTTTCATAAAGTGATATGGTTTATCACCTTAGTAGTCTTTTTTTCCTTTTCCTTTCTTCTCCCCCTTTTAACACTCATTTTTTGCCATAGGTTATGAAAAATTTGTTTAGTATATTATTGCACAGATTTGCAAGACCATGTTTCTTTTCCGTTTCATTAATTCTGCTAATTTATCATTTAATTTGGCTAATGACACTTATTCCGTTTTTACTACTCTTCTGACAAAAGTTTTCTAATGAAAGAGATATATTAGCTAGCTGTTTTGAAATGTTCTCAACAAGATTAAGATGGTCCCTGTAATAGATGTTGGAACAAAATCAAGGGGACCCTAGCCGCAAGGTGGAGGCATGTGAAAACCACTCTGCTTCTGCTAGCCTGCACTGAATTTTCAGAGGCAAAGGTAGGGAGACAATAGAAGGTTTAGGTAGGTAGGACAGCTCCTTCTCCAGCATGTAAAGATAATTACTCAATGGGATTAACCTGGACAGAAGCCATGTGTTCTTGATGAGGCCTGCTTTCTTTCAAGGGTAAAGCTTCTTAGCTGAATAACAAAATTGAAAGTTTTATTTTAACCTGGAATGCTAAATAGCTATAACAGAGAAATTAGAGTCCTAAAAATGCTTTTTGTGTGGAAGTTCAAGATTAGTACAGGGATTCTCCTTAGAAATGTGTGTCTTGGGACTGCAACTAATCAAAACCAATCATGTTTTTAATAATAAAGAGTATGATTGTGTGCACCTTAATAAAAGGACGCATAAGTATGATGCAGGGCAGGATGGGAGAGAACAGAATTCAGCCTGGCTACACAGTTTAACATAGCCAGCTAGTACATCCTTTTTCTAGAACTCAAAGGAAGGGTGTGGAGATGAGCAATGAGCTTGTGAATGACTGTGATAATAAAACTAATAAATGATCTATAAATTAGAATCACTCACAATCTGAAAAAGTATCATTCATTTAACAATCAGATGTTACGATCCCTACTCAGTCCTTCAGTATTTTAATAGATGGCACACATCTTAAAGAATTTGGTAGCATAGGAACCAGCCTAGGAAGTGTGCAATTGGAAAGAGTGGATCTGGTGGCATCCACAGGCAGGTTTAGGATCTCCTGAGAATTAACAATAACTGGATAAGGAAGTGGGGAACGAGTTTGGTATGAAAATAAAATTAGGTGAATTAACTACACTGTCTCCCCAGGGAAACTTCTCACAAATGCGTTGGCTACCCTACCCAACAATACTGTTATCTGCCATGAATTTGCCCTTTTTACATTTTGAATCTCAGTGTTGCAGACATAATCCCTGAAAATTCTGTGGCTCTGACAGGAGATTGCAAAATATTCTCTTAAGTACTAATGAGTTCAAGCTTTTGGAATTCCCGTACTCATTTTTTTTTTTTTTTAGTAGATTCAGGCAGATGGAAAAAGACAGAAATGTATCTACAACAAATAATAAGTAAGGAAAGCATAAGAGAAATATGAGGCAGAGAGAAGGATGCATACACAAACTCAGTGTGAGAAACAGTGAGAAGTGAAGAGAGAGAGTAACAGTGTGGCTACAGAGCACCTACTAAAGAATCAGATAAAAAGAGATGATAAAAAAAGCCAAAGAAAATTCTCTAATAGACATTCAGAATTTTTTTTTTAAGTAGGAGATTTAGAAAAAAAGAATAAGAATGTTTGTATTTGGCAGTGTTAAGTCATTCTCTCTCTTTATCCCAAGTCACACCCTACCATTCATCCTCTGTAAAACAAAAAACTTGAGGGGATAGGCAAATGATGTTCAGTAGAGAAGTTTAGAAATTTTAGAAATATGTTTGCCCTATATTTTATGATACTTGTTACACACTATTGTTGATACTGTCATTGCTATTGTTTTTATTATTACTGATATTATTATATTTACTACTCACAAAAACAAAATGACAAAGAATGGATATGAGACTGTTTTTTCTGAAAAGAGTGGATCAATAATTGCAAGCTACAAAGAGCAATGAGGAGAGTCTCAGGAATACTCGGAGGATTAAAACACTGATTGAAGCATGATTTACTGAATTTAACTTCTAAATGGGAGACATGGAAATAGTAGAAGACTATGTTGAAAATGTTGAACTTTATTTAAGCCCTGTGCTTCCAGGAACCAAGGATTGCTAAGAAATCCCCCACCCTTTTGTGTTCCAGAAAATGGCTAACCAACCAAAGGACCCCAGCGTCCTCACATAACATGTCTCAATCCTTCCCCATCATTCCTATAGACTCCAAAGACTCCCTATACCTATAGCACCCCATGCTCCCTTCTTTCCTGAGGTGTTCTTCACTAATGAATATCCTTATTGCAAGAACCTGAGTAAGAACATTTTGGTAACTATCTGGTGCCTTCGGTTTTTCACATCCTGTATCTCAAAGCTCTCTGTGCTAGCTTACCCTGTGGAACAATGGGCTGGGAGCAGTGTCCAGAGCAATCCTAGGCAGTACATGGGTTGGAAGGAAGAAGAAAGAAAGGGAAGTTTTTATTCTTATTTGTGTTGTATAAGGAACAAGGCCTGTTCATTACATTATCCCTTATTTCACAAAATGTATGCATTCCAGAAATGCTTTTTTTTTTCCCCTGGGGACTTAGGGACAGCTATTAGAAAACCAGAGAGCCTTGGGTATAATAAAATCCTGAGATGTAATAAAACCAGACACTTAAGAAAGCAGTAGTACTACTTTTTACACTCACATATTTAAGAGAAATACTAACGTTGCTTTTATAAAACACTCACAGTAGTATTCTTAACATTTATAATCTTGTGATATCCACTAAATAAATCTCACAATGAAAGCACTGAAAGTGAATCCCTTGGGTAGATTGTAGACTCTAATAGGTCTGCCTACACTTTGGATCATTCCTCCATGTAAGTCATAAAGTTAGGAATTTCACATTCCTTGTCTATTTAGTTCAGCTATTATGTCAGTGGGATGCAAAGTCCCCTACATTTTACAATGTTTTCCATTTATTTTATGCCACTGGGTTAACAGTTGAGTATGGCAGCTCTTAGAATCTAGAATAATTTGCAAATGTAGATGCTTTTCAATAGGATTTTATGAAGTGGAATTGTTTTGCATGTTATTCACCTTTTTATAATTGTTTGCAGGTTTTGTAGGTTTTTGGAAACACTTAAAATGGAATTTTTAGTCTAGCTCAGGTTTTATGAAATTATAAAATGAAAACTGTGGCTTACATTTGGGGAATTTATTTTTTCTTGAAATAAGCCAATACATTTGCATTACTTTCAATGCAGAATGAAGACAGCAAAGCTGAAAGGGGCTTTAATAATAAAGGGTAAAGGCCAGAATTTGTTGAGCATCTATTTTGTGCCAGCACAGCTCAAATATATTTAGATGTGTTGTCAGGTTTAATTCTCACAACAGCCTATGTAATGTAGGTACCCTAATGATCCCCATTTTTCAGAAAAGAAAAGTGAGTCACCGGTCAATTATTTGCTCAAGGAATTCTAGTCAATAAATGGTAGCACTGAGAATGGAATCTAGTCTGTCCTAAACTGTTTGCTCTTACATCTGCATAGGGCTATAATCCTGGAGCCTCTCTTTACCTCTGTCCTGTGTTCAGTCTCCTTTCTTCTCTTGTCCATTTCTTTTTCTTTTTCTGTTTATTTAATTATTTTGGTAGAAAACATCCTCCAGTGACTTCTTAAGATTTGTGAGATAGAAATTATTTTATGAATTTTGTATCTATCAATTAAAAGTGAAGGCAAAAAACAAAAAAACAAAACAAAAAAAAACGTTGTTGGGTCGAGAACCCTAAATTAAAAAGCATTTTCCTATAGAATTTTGAAGACATTTTCCCATTAACTTCTAAATTCCAGTATTGCTATTGAGAAGTCCAAAATGATTTCTGGTCCTTTGAGTATGACTTTTGTTGTTGTTGTTTTTTGTTTCTTTTTTTCCTACTTGGATTTTTCTTGGTTCTTCTCCTTATCCCATTATTCTGAAATTTTATACTTAAATGTCCGTGGGGCGGCTTCCACCCCTTTCAATCCTTTCAACCTGGAAACTTATATTCAGTTCAGGAAAGTTTTATTGAACTATTACATTGTTAATTTCCTCTCATTTTTTTTTCTTTTTTTTTTCTGTATTTATTATTAATTGGATGGTAGACCTCCTGGACTGGTCCTATAATATATTTTTTTCTTCTATTTTCCTTTTTTTTTTTTTTCCTTTTGGCTCCATTTCGTGAGACATTTTCTCAGCTTTTATATAATTATGTCTATTGGGTTTTTTATTACTACCATCATGTTTGTAATTTCCAGCATCTCTCATTTCATGGGTGCAATATCTTCTCTTGTCTAAGAATACTAATAATCTTTAAAATTTTTCTCCTGCTCAAATCCTTCTTTTTCTGCAAGTTGTCATTATCATTTGTTTATTTGGTTTCTTTCATGTTAGAGGCATTCCTTAGGTCTCTGGAACTCTTCATATGCAATTCATATTTAAAATGAGTAACAAAGGCTGGGCACAGTGGCTCACACCTGTAATCCCAGCACTTTGGGAGGCCGAGGCAGGCGGGTCATGAGGTCAGGAGATTGAGACCATCCTGGCTAACACGGTGAAACCCCGTCTCTACTAAAAAAAAAAAAAAAAAAAAAAAAAATACAAAATACAAAAAACTAGCTGGGCGTGGTGGTGCATGCCTGTATTCCCAGGTACTCAGGAGGCTGAGGCAGGAGAAACGCTTGCACCTGGGAAGTGGAGGTTGCAGTGAGCTGAGATCGCGCCACTGCACTCCAGTCTGGCAACAGAGCGAGACTCCATCTCAAATAATAATAATAATAATAATAATAATAATAAAATGAGGAATAAAATGTAAGTGGGTTCTTGGAAGACTCTCCAGGAGCCACGTCAAAAGTTTGACTATGGTGAGGCCGCTGTACTACAGAGGCCATGCATAGGTTCTCTGGCCAACAGTCCAGCCTTCTAACCAGCCCTATCAAGCTTCCAGACAAGTGAGTGAAGCCCACCTGGACCCTCCAGAACCAGCCCACCATGGGCTGAACAGCATGGAGCAACCTCAGTCAACACCACGTCAAATAAAAGAATCACCTAGTTAAGTCCTGTCCAAATTTCTGAATCTTGAGATATAACAAAATGGTGGTTGTCTTAAGCCACTAAGATTTGAGTAATTTTTTATGCAGCAAGGGATAATCAAAACATTCGACTTATATGGACTATCACAGAAAAGTGATATCTAAAATACTGATATGGTAAGATAAAATGCAACTTGTATAATTATTTTAAAAATGATGATTGGAAACTCTGAGTGTGTGGGTGGGACTCCTTGGCTAAAGGCTCCTCTGCAGGGTGACCTGGCTGTACTGTTTATTGCAGGAGCCCCTCATGTCTGTCATTCCCCCCCCCCCATTCTTTCTTTATATATTATTTTTAAAATAAACTATTTTAGGACAGTTTTAGATTTACTGAAAAACTACTAGCAGCACAGGGTTCCCCATAAACCCCATGCCAATTTCTCCCTATTATTAGCATCTTACATTAGTATGGTACATTTCCAATAACTGATAGGCTAATACTGATACATTCGTATTAAGTAACATTCATACCTTATTTACATTTTCATAATATTTTACCTAAGGTCCTTTTTTCATTCCAGGACCCCATCTAGTGTGCCACATTAGTTATTCTGTCTTTTTAGGCTTCTCTTGGCTGTGACAGCTTCTCAGTCTTTTTATGTTTTTGATAACTTTGATAGTTTTGAGGAGATGTGGTCAAGTATTTTGTGGCATGTCTATTTAATGATATTTGTCTAATTTTTTTTTCATGATTAGACTAGGGCTATGTGTCTTTGGGAGGAAACCACAGAGGTAAAGTGTCATTTTAATTATTTCTATTAAGAAGGTTATATACTCTCAACATAACTTGTCACTATTGACTCTGACCTTGATGACCTGCCTGAGGTAGTGTTTGTCAGTTTTGTCCACTGTGAAGTTACGATTGGTATGGACTCAAGAATATTTATTTCGTATATCTTTTTTTTTTTAAGATTGTTTTTCTTTTGAGTCATTTATATTTCTCAAGAAAGAGTCTTACAATACTCTGCAGAGGGAAAATGCTGGCTGCCAATACTTTGGAGTCTCAGTGGAAAATTAAGGCTGAGATTGGGTGTGGGTAGGGTCTTAGTATTTAATATGCATATGTCACATATCATACCTTCAACTATATCTGGGGTCCTCCAGTACAGAGACCTTGTTTTCCCTCTCCAGAGAATGAACCTAAATTAGGGAGAGTCAACCACAGGCATGGGAAGGGGACAGTATCTATGGATTTCTCTCACTCTTAAATGTCATTCAAATAATTTCTCTTATTTTAATTGCTCCCCATCCCAACCCCAACCTTCCTTCCTTCCCCCTATTTCCAGTAGTATTTGGTGCTGTCAATTCCTGAACTGTCTGTGGGATGATTGCTTTGGTTCTCAGCTTTTCCCATTACTGGCTTACGCTTCAGCATTTTCACATCTGCTAAGTCAGTTTTACTCATCCATCTGCCCTACAGCTTCCAAAATTGTTTTTGCTGTGCTCTTCTCTCTTGTTCTCACCATTCTTGTATATTTGTCTTTAGAAAAAACAAATCCCTTTACAGCAAATTTAGTAGAGTTTGCAGGGGGTGGGTGAGAGGGAGCAAAATTGGATGTGTGTTTGATCCATCGTCTTTCCACAGATTTGCTCAGGATTACAGAGTTAGCTCCGTGAGACCAGAGGCTCTATCTGCTCATCTTTGTATACACAACACCCACACACATGCCTGATAAAGAGTAGGAGGTAAATATTAATTGAGTCTGGTATAAATGAAAATAGGAAGCCAAGTCAGGACTCAAATACAAATCCAAATTTAAGTTAATTTTTATTTTTTACATTACACTAAACTTCCACCCCTCATCTATTATAAAGTTTGTATTTTTAACATTTAAAATGAAATTTATCATCCATGTGATCATGCAGATCAGTGCTTTTCAAATTTTTTATGTGCATACAAATGCCCTGGGGATCTTTTAAAATGCAGATTCCAATTCAGTAAGTCTGGGTGAGGTTGAGACTGCTGGTTTGAGGACCACAAATTTGTATAGCAAAATGTTTAGTAACAGATTTATAGCACTATATATTCTGACATTATAAAATGCCATTTCACATTTTATTTCTATTACAGAGGTACTATTTGCATAACAACTTTGTCAGGGCTTGGATAGCAACACATTGCCTCATTCCAGAGAAAGGGAGCCAGAAAAAGGACTCGGGTCAACCTAAAAGTTAATTACAGATGTAGGGAGAAAAGTGAGAGTAAAACATGCTTTTTAAAAATTGTATCTTTCTTCTTCCAGTGGCAACTAGATTCTGTTAGATAGCCATAAGATTGTTATTTGTTACAGAAATGGTTGGGATAGGAAATATTACATGACTATATAGATATATGTATGTGTATGTTTACATCATAAATTGTACCAAACTAATTTAAGATGATTTAACTTTGCATGCAAATAATATTTACTAAAGGAAACAAGGAAATCAAAGCAAAGAGAAAATTATCATAAGAAAGATAAAATAAAACAAATACTGGGGTTAGTACATAAAATATATACCATGAATACTACAGTTAATAGCAGGGATATTATAAATAGAGTACTGGACATTCAGCACAAAAATGGATACATAATCATTTATATAAGTTACTAAGGCTAAAGAGATAATTTCTTTTTTCTTTTCTTTTCTTTTCTTTTTTTTTTTTTTTTTTTTGACATGGAGTCTTGATCTGTCACCCAGGCTGGAGTACAGTGGTGCGATCTCGGCTCACTGCAACCTTTACCACCCCGATTCAAGTGAGATTCTCCTGCCTCAGCCTCCCGAGTAGCTGGGATTATAGATGTGTGCCACCACACCCAGCTAATTTTTGTATTTTTAGTAGAGATGGGGTTTCAGCATCTTGGCCAGGCTGGTCTTCAACTCCGGACCTCGTGATCCATTTGTCTTGGCCTCCCAAAGTGCTGGGATTACAGGTGTGAACCACCGTGCCCGGCCAAGAAAATTTATTTAGTTTACCTTTATAAAGAGGAGGCCATGTCATGTTCCACGTAATATTTTCAAAGACAATCTTAGGATAAAATTTTATAAGGCAGCCAGAAAATATACATTTGTTCAGGCATGAATTTAGATGCTGATGATGGAGAGATAAAGACATATGAACTTTTTCAAGGAGCTCACGGTCATATGGAGGGACATACATAGCCAAGAAATTTCAAATAAGATATAATAGAAGTAAAAGGTATCTTGATGGACCAAAGGAGGAAGAAATCAGCCCAGCCAGGGAAATGGTGGTGGTTGTGGGAGGCGTGAGCTAATTTACGGCGTAAGAAATAAAACTGTGGCTGAACAAATATTACATATTGCCAAAATATGTAAGAATACAATATTTTAATCTAAGTGGGCTCTGGATTGGGGTCAGTAGAAGAAAAGGATTGAAAGAAGGAGGGAGGGAAGGAAGGAAGGGAAGGAGGGAGGGAGGGAAGGAGGAAGGAAGAAAGGGCCTGGGAATTTTGGCAACGAATGTGTGGAACACAGTTTCTCTGGGAGACTGAAGTTCATGGGTGAGGGACAGTACTCACAGATAATAAAAGAGCCCAGTTATTTTTTACTTGCAGTAGAAGTCAGAGGAACAAGCTTCTAGGGTGTCAAGGTGAGGGCAGTTCCCAGAGCAAAAATCACATAAGGCTAGGGCTAGTCCCAGGTTCTGGAGCAGTTAAGCAGGCTGGATGAGTGGTCCATAACCTGCTTTGATTTCCAGGTATCTTTGAAAACATAACTAAGGCTATTTACCTTCTACTTAGAAAAACTCCGTATAATAAACACATGCAAAGTTTGGGTTTGGTTTAAGAGTTTTAAGGATATCACAGACCTTTCTAAGCTCTTCATAAACCCTGAGTAAAACAAACTTGATGGATGCATCAGGCTATCATCATAACTGGAGGCTAGGAGCCATTTAGATATTCTTGCTAACTCCCTTTACTTTAATTCTATGCTCATCAAGTGACCTTCTGATTATAGAATGTCAACAATTTCAGGTGGATGACAAACTCCGTGAAACCCATTACAGGAACTCCAGGTTAAGAACACTCAGACTAGGGGCAATGTGATGGCTTAGAGTTGAGAAGGTCCCAACATCTTCAGTTTTTTCATCTCAATCACATTTCATTTGTGTTCACTTTTCTCATTACTTGAACTCACTGGCCTTTCTGCAGAACTTTCTACCTAATAATAGTTATTTACTAAAAGACCTAAAGCTAAAACTAAAATACTGCATTCTTGCTTAGCATTGAGGACTCAGCAGGAGATAAGCATGCTATCAACATCCAAATATTAGGCCCAGAAACAAGTTTGCAACATTTCTGACCTTCCCAGAAAATACAACCATGAACTTCACAGGGCCTGAAAATGTGTTTATTCTTGAGTAAGTTCCTAGCGGAGTATAGTGGGATGTTTTTTAATCTACACAATTTTAACTTTATCGAAACTTTCTTATAAATCTTTAAAAATAAATAATAAGCTTCTTCCGTAATTAAGATACTGGCAATGTTGGTTTGGGAACAAGTATTTCATTCTCCCCCAAGTTCTCTAGAACCTGAAATTTTTAGCTCACATTTATCAATATGCTCAGTTGGCAGCAGGCATTCCTCTTTAGGCAATACGAGTACTAACTCGGTGAAGTTTCCTACCAGCAATTTTATGAGGTAGGTACTACTATTATGCCCATTTTAGAGATGACAAAATTGGAGCACAGATAGATAAAGGATTCACCTAAGGTAACACTGATAGTAAATGGTAGAGCCAGGTCAAGACTCAGGTAAACTGGCTCTAGAGCAAGCTTGTCCAACCCGCACCCTGTAGGCCACATGCGGCCCCAGATGGCTTTGAGTATGGCCCAAAACAAATTCATAAACTTTCTTAAAACATTATGAGATTTTTTTGTGATTTTTTTTTTTTTTTTTTTTTTTAAGCTCATCAGCTATCAGTAGTGTTAGCGTATTTTATGTGCGGCCCAAGACAATTATTCTTCCAATATGTCCCAGAGAAGCCAAAAGATTGGACACCCCTGCTCTAGAGTCTGTGCTGTTCATTATTTCACTATACTCTTTTTCTTCAGAGGCTATGACTGCACAAAAATAAAAATCAAGGCATCAAAGCATTGGAGATAAGGTAAATGTGAGAACAATAGGGGAAGGCTAACAAAATAACATTATTTGCAATAAATGGAATTCTATGCCATCATTAATTTAGAAATATATTTAATAAGCTGGTAAAATGTTCACAATATATTGCTACATGAATAAAGCAAATACATTCTATAGTAAAACCCACTTATACATATATGCACATGGAAACACACACACAAATAAAGGATATGTTGATGATGGTAATTACCAAGTGATGTTTAAATAGGTTGTATTCATTTATTTTCTCAAGAATGATCTGATCTTTACACAGCTGGTTCCCTTTTGCTTTCTAGAGCTCAGTTTAAATGTCACCTTATCAAAAGGTCTTTCCTGACCCCCTGTCTGAAGAAGAGACCCCATCACTCTATCTTCCTGTAAAGTACTTACCATTCTTCAATACTTATTATTTGTTAGTACTTTTTAATATGTTTTTCACATTCAGCCATCTCCTCTACAAGTAATCTCTATGAGTGTGAAGATTGTCTGTCTAACTCACTTTTGCATTACCATTACTTAGAAAGTTGTGTGAGTGCTCTTTAAATATTTATTAAATAAATGAGTTAATGAGTGTTAAAAATAAATATCTCTAAGATTCAACATACATTTAACGTATATTATTTTACCACAGCAAATCTCAACCTCACAGGAAGCCAAAAGAAGCTCCTCGATTCTCTCCCTCTGTTCCATCTTCACTTTCACTCACATTATCACAGGTAACCGGAAACCTTGGGTAAAACACTGGGTCAAGAGCTATGGTATCCATGAGGGACATGGAAGTGATGCTCCCTGCCCTTAGAAGGTTATATCTAATGGCTTTGAAAGACTTTTAAATAAATAGCTGTATAGTGATAAAAGATACAAAAGAGGTACTATAAACTGTAGGCACTGAGGAAAGACTGGCTTTTTTTGAGTTACTGTCTGATCGAGAAAAGTCAAAAAAATTATTTTGTTTTAAACAATTGTCGTAAAGATGACAAAAACAATTTTCATGAAAATATCAATAATAGGAAACCAGCAGTAAGTTATTAGTGTTGGATCATGTCTCCTCTACCCACATGTAAACAGATATAACCAAGGGTGGAGTGAGCTGCCTGCTGCCTTCTCATCTGGGTTTGTGTGATCTGTGTCTTAAAAGAAGTTTTGGGAAAGTGGCCAAAGGCCACCAGAGGAGGCCATGACACCTCCTCGAGTCGTGGGCCACAGCCAGAACATTTTTTGTTTAGAGATACAGTTTATCCTCTGCATATATTCTGAACTTAACTTGTGCTTCTCACAATGCATATGAAAAAAAATGGCAACAAAAGTCTAGGTTTTTCAATTCAGATGAGATTCCAACAATAGGCAACATTATGCCATATGGAAAACATGATGATGTAGAAGGAAGTTTGGGTTGAAAAACAATTACAAATTGACTATGGAACTTGAAGAACAAAAGCCATTCTGCTTTAATTGCTACACTCTTTCCTTTACATCTTTCATTAAAACCATTGTGAATCAAAAATGTTTCCTTGGGTTATCTTTTTATTTTAAATGGATAAGGGTATCCATGATGCTAGGTTTGATATCCTAAATCTTCAATTTAAGAAGTCACTATCTGCTTTAAGACTTTATTAACACGGTAGATATTAATCAGACTTATACAACCCATCTTTGGAGTATAGGCTAAGTGCCTTGACTTTGATGCTGTACGATGTCCCATAAATGTTGAGATGACTTAATTCATTGGGTGCCAGATAATAAGGCATGATTTGGAGAAAAGACTATTCACTAAGAAACTATAAGAATACAACTCTCAAATAAGAGAGTATATGCCTTCCTTACTATGAAGATATGATGTGGATAAAAAGACTGTTCACTCAGGAACTGTAAGAGTATAATTTTGGGGCAAAGGCTTCCTTACCATCTTGTATGGTTGACTCTCTAGGCAGAGAAGCAACAAATGCAACATTCTTTTCATATGTGTTGGGAAAGACAATCCTTTCATCTGGAAAGAACAATGGAATCACTCTGCATTTTCCACAAATGTGCAAATATGAGAAGTACCTCAGCAACTTGTATGGAGTTCCTGAGGTACTTCTCATTTTTTGAGTTGTGGATGGCCCACAAATGTTGTAAAAATCTTTTTCCATTGAAATTTGCCTAGTTTGAATAGAAGACCTACCATTCATATATCCTTAGGGAACCAAATACATCACTGCTTCTCATTCATGAAAATTGTCTGTGGGCTGCCTCTGAGTTGCTCCAGAATCATACCACAGTATCACATTCTTGTCTGACACTGATCCAGTCTTTGAAAAATTATTCAGTGTGTGGTCTTTGTCTCAAACTTTGAAAAGTTGATTTGCATTAAGTCATTTGGGAAAAACCAAATCTAAATATATATCCTTAGCATTTAAGCATTTTAAATTCATTAAAATGTAAATAACTTTGAAAACATTTTAAAGACTGATTGTATCACCAACCATATTTTTAAAAGTAAATTACAGTTTGGGAAAACGTTTCTGGGCAGGAGAGATTTGAAAACACAAAATGAAAATGCAAAAATACGGAGAAGAATAAATATTCTCCATTAAACTTTAAAACTGCAGAATATGTGGAATTAAGACCCAGTTAAAGAAATGAAGCTGTTTACAGCAATCAGATTGCTGTAGACATGGACATGGTCATACACACTCAAAGAGAAAACACAATTGGGCTCATAAATACATGGAGGTTTTATAAGAAATATTCATTTTACACATGCAAAGGGTATTGTTTTCATTTGTAAACTTCGACTCTGATCTTTGCATAGTAAATAACTGACTGGTTTTTGCTGATTCTGGGTGGATAAATCCAATAACAGTGTTTGGAAGAATGTCGAGATCTTGGGTTTTGGAAGGAAGGAGAGTAAGAAAAGAAATTCCTCTCTGCAGTACTTGGGGTTCTTTATTTCCCAGGGACCTCTAGCTTTGCCTGATGTGCTCCTATTGCATGTGGTGCCCTAGCCCTGTTGTCTCTCTCCTACTTGAGAGTAGAGAATGGCTTCTCTTATAGGGAACAAGACAGTGACAAATTCATTTTCATATCTAAAGCCAGTTCTGAAATGTCAACATATAATGAAGTTTTAAGAAGAACAAAATAAGACTTCATCTGCTTTGTTCATATTTTTTCCCAGACAAAATCAAGAGTCTCCTTTGGGATATTTTGTTAGCTTCCTCTTTCCCTACTTCTTTCCCTTGCATAGTTATTATTATTCATAGCAGTTCCCCCACCCCCTGCCACGAATTTCCTTCATTGTTTTTTTTCAGTGTGTTTCTTTATCTTTCCTTGGTTCATTTCTTTTGATCCTTCTTTCCTGGTTGAGAGTTTCATCCAGTGTCAGTATCCTTCATTTACTCTCCTTCACTATCTTAACTGTCTTTTCCCCGTTTCCAACACTCTCTCAACTCTTTTCTTTGACTTCCCTCAACTTGACTGTCCTGAACTCAACAGGAATTGGTTTTCTGCAGATTGCTTATTTGCCTCCCTATTTCAGTTGGATAAACAATGATATGGAAGAGCATTTTGTAAACTGGTTCCTAGAAATTTTCAATCCACTTCTTCAATCCACTACTCATAATAGGCTTTATAAATTAGGGCAGTTCAATAAATAAATAGAGAAAAAGACTCAGCAGCGTGTACATGATGGTATTTTTTTCTGGCAACAATGAAAACTGAATAAGATTTATAATTAGTAACCAAAAGAGAAAAGACAGTAAGGGTTAGATTAAGATTTGTGGTTGTGCCTGGGCTCATTGCTCTTTCATGGTAAATAAGTTTCCTTCACACGTTAAGAGATATATCACTGTGGAAAAAGAAATAGATAATAAAATCTGGACTCAGTCTTCATTTCTAAGCTTCAGCATTTTATATCCATTTGCAGACTGGATTCTTCTGCAGCCCTCAAGAATGAAGGGAAAGGTTTTTACTTTGGAAGATGGGAATAAACATAGTTTTGGACTTTAAATATGTTGATCCAAAGCTTCTAAACTTTTGTCTACATGAAAAGAAAAATCATGACCAAACAGGAAAGCTCAAACATGGAGCTAAAACATCTGGACCTCACACTGAATTTTCTGTTGGCAATGTGTAAACTCAACCTGAATCTCGGCCACATCAATATGAGACATGACCACCCTAGGTACCACAGTGAAGCTGATGAGCGTTGAGAGTATATAGAAGCAGATAGGCCAGAAGACAAGACCCTCTCAAGAGTGCTATAAATGGGCCATGCCCAAAGTATATCAATTCCCTTGCCAAATTTCTCTTGGAAATAAGGAGTGTTGATTCAAGACCTAATGAATGATAGAAAAATTTACCATGGATTATACCCCTCATTTTTGTTTTTTGAGCACCTATGTCCACAGTCAGAGCACTATGCTGCCTACTTGCAGATAAGAATAGAATTTTGATCTATCCCTTAAGAGGTTAAGAATCCAGCTAGGGGCCAGGGGCAGTGGCTCATGCGTGTAATCCCAGCACTTTGGGAGGCCAAGGCAGGCAGATCACTTGAGGCCAGGAGGTCGAGACCAGTCTGGCCAACATGGCAAAACCCTGTCTCTACTAAAAATAAAAAAATTAGCTGGGTGTGGTGGTGCATGCCTGTAATCCCAGCTACTCAGAGGCTGAGGCAGGAGAATCACTTGAACCCCAGGAGACTGAGGTTGCAGTGAGCCGAGATCATGCCACTGCACTCCAGCCTGGGAGACAGGGCAAAATTCCATCCCAAAAAAAAAAAAAAACAAAAACAAACAAAAAAAGAATCCAGCTAGGGAGATGAGGAAATTATGTTAATAAATTCTAGTACTTGCACATGCTATTTATCTGGTTCCTAACTCTTTTTTGCTCTGAAAATATTTAAAGGCATTTTGTGAAATAGAAATCTAACGAGAATGAGAATTACTGGTTTAGACTTTAATTATTTATGTCTATAAAATTCTCTTATGCCTGGATTGATCTACTGCGGTTTATTTACAGGGAATAAACCAAGTGATAGAGTAGGAATCTCTAGGATTTTCTAGGAATTTCCTACTAATAAAATGCCAAATGCATAGGGTTTTATTATCTAATTTACCATATGAAGTTTTAATTAATTTGGATATCAGAAAAGTTTATATTCTCCATTATGTAGTGACTGATCTGATTGTTTTGATAATTTTCTATGGGTATTGACAATAACATCCAAGTGACACGTGTCTTGGTCAAAATATATGGATATACTCTTCCCATCTATACATCCCATCTTAATCAAAGAGTAGGATTCAACTAATGTCCTTTCTTTAATGCAGTAAAGACATTTTTAGAGAAATGCAAGAATGCCCAACAGGTGACAGAAAGGACAGAAAAAAGAAGATAAACACATTTTCAAAATAATACTATCAAAGTACATTTGCAAGTTTTAAATCATTTTCAGAAGATGTGCAAATTCACAAGTACAAAAATACTCACATTTAAAAATAAAAGCTGAGAAAGTAAGTTCCTTTTAAATATACCTTCTCTCAAAGTGAAAATTAGTATCTTTACAAAGACTGAAAGCTGAGTCGGCAAATGTTTTTAGTGTTTGTTCGTTTTGTTTTTTTTTCTTTTTGGTAGACCTGTTGGATCACGAGGCAAATAGTACAAAAAATGCTTTGACTTTCCTTTTTTTAATAATGGGAATATTAAAAAAGGGACATTTCTATATTTCTGCCTTTTATTCATTAGGGGAGTTAATTTAATTTTAAGCAACATTTACCCTGAAACCACTATTTTTAAAGATTAACTTAATATATCACACTGCTTAGCATTTCTAGTAGAAGTTTTAAAATCTTTACTATGAATTGTTCATCAGGTTCTTCAAGTCTTAGTTTTGCCTTCATTATCACAACTAGGCCAAATTAGGCGATTGGGACCCTTGGAGTATTTTTATTGGCTTGTTTTAATTTGAATGCCTGGTTGGATGTAATTGTCAAATTTTAACATTTGCTCATTAATTCAATTAACACTTATGGAATAGTTTCCATGTCTTAGGAAATGTCCTAGGGCCTGGAAATACTGGTGGTAAAGGTAGAATTGTTGCCCTAGCAAGAGCATTACGTAGTTGAAGAAGAATCATATTGATTGAACAACTATGATGCTCAAACCTTTTTACAGAAATCTCTTCACTTATTTATTCCAAGAAAACAAGGAAGATGATCAGATAATTTAGCCAATTTCTCATAGCTGGATAGAAGTAGTGATGGTATCTGAGCGTCTGACTTCAGAAGCCATACTTTTCCCTGACTAAATGATGTTCTTAGAAGTTGGTAGAACAATTTCTCCCTTTTATGCTTAGAAACACACACATTCCCATACTATATCCATGGGTGAGAAGTTAGCTGGGTTTGATCATGTCATTCACCCTCAAAACAAATTATCTTGGTAATGGCTCCCATAATTGCACTGTGGTATGCATCACATGATAGAATGGACAAAATCTAGAAAATGTCTGTGCTGCCACTCACTTGTATTGCACATTGGGATACCCCTTCAGTATTCCAAAGAATGAAATCATTTAAGTGACCATTGTCACTATACTTGAAATCTGTTTCATCATTACAATTGCATGAATCATTGTTCTCACTATTTGATAAGCAAACTTAGAGAAAAGACCCAATGTACTTCTTCAGCTACGATTAAGAAGTAGAATAAGAACACAATGCAGAAAAAGAGGGAAAAATTAATTCTCACTTTCATGTGATCTCTGCAAAGAAAAAGAACATTAAAACGTGTCACTAATATTTTTGCTCAATGCCATTCATATATTACCTGAGTTAAGTAAAAACCTTTCAGCGATGTGACAACATCCCTGAAAGGTTTTATTTTCAAAAATAAATGTTCAGGCTATTGAAAAATATAAAATCACAAATAGACTGGATTTGGTGGATTCATAGATGTGCATGGTATGACAAGAGTATGTAGAACTAACTATATTTACATTACATTTATGATACTCCTTGAAAAACATAAAACGTGAATTCATAGGATCTTGATATGAATGCTTCACAATGAGGAGTGTTAATAAAAACTTTTTATTTGGTAATATAGAGGAGTGTCAGATAATAGACAAGGTGCACAATGTAATTAGAAATACTGAACTTTCTATTGCGTACACAACAGCTTGTGGCAAAGCTCTGAGTAAATCATAAACATAAGAATGGCACTGCATTGCACTTCATAGAACATCCTCGGGCCAAAAAAGACAAATAGGAGAGGTTCTGATTAAATATTTGCTCTGAAAATACCCACTGATAATATACTGCCAATTTCTTACCTTGGGTAAATAGCATCCCCCTCTCCCAAGGTAAGTAGGTCTCTGCTTATATTAGATTTTATTTACAAAAAGGAAATCTGGCCACAAAACACACCACAGTTATGTGAAGGGTATGGCCCAGCTTGTCTCAAAACATTGTCAGTGTGACCTTTGGCAAGGACCCAGTAAAAAAGCACTTTCTCTAAAGGAAATGAACACCTTTTCCCCTATAATCCTGCTAGCAAGATGTGGCATTAATGAAGCAATCCCTGCTTCCAGTGGCCACAGCACAAATCGGCTCATTTGGCTTGGTCAGTGGAAGAATGAATGCCAGGTGGATATGTGCACATAGGAGCATATGCAATGTTTCCATGGAAATGCTCCTGGTTCTGCCTGAACGGCCTTGGGGATTAATCCAGCCCTTCGGGGATGTACTGTCTCCTCTGGAGGTCAGCCCAGTGGAAAGTAAAGCCTTAAGAGAGGCACTGGACTTCAGATTTTATGTGTTCATCTGGAGGGTGATTTGGAGACTGGATTATCAATCTCACTTTTAATATTCACTATATTCTGGACACCAATTCCAGAAACAGCAGCCCAATATTCTTTTATTGCAGAATCCAAACATAAAGACGACAAGCTTTTCCAAGCATATCTAGGAACACTCTCAGTAGTTTCAAGGACAGTATTTTAAAGAGACAAATATTCTGGGTAATTGTGCTGAAAAATATGTTTTCTAGCTCATTTCATGGCTGCCCTACCTACCTGACTTTCTCTTTTCCTTTACTTCATACATCCGCCACTATCCTCTCCTATCCCCTCATTACCTGTTTCCCTTATTTACAAAATTGTCTGTGTCCCTGGAGTCCTTTGGAAGGTCATTTGGCTAATTAAAGAGTCCAACAAGCTGATGGGTAATTTAGTATACAAAGACAAAGATTATAAACATACGAATAGAAAACTTGTGTTGATTAAATCTCAACTGTATAGGTACAAAAGTAGGTAGTCAAAGTTCTTTCATGAGGTGGCTTGTCCTTTTGAACATAGCTCAGACATCTAATACCTGATTGGAAAAATATTAGCATTCAATAAAAAACAACATGGATTACAAATGTTGTCATTTTAAAGGCTTCAGATCTGCAATGAGAGATACTTGTAATTTTTTGTCTACATCATTAAGTGTGTTGAAAATATAATTTGAAAATGGGCTTCTTTTTGATGGTAATGGAATCCAAAATAATCTATTCTTATTCTTTTCAATTCTCACTCTCCCTATTTTTAAGTATTTTGTAAATATAATTTTAAAAATAAAGTATAGAAAGTACAGTTTTTAATACAGTGTATAGCTACAGGTTTTTCCACATTGAAAAAATTACCTACCCAGAAATCCTAAACATATATGTGGGTAGAGATCATATCTATATAGATATTTTTCTTCCCCCTTTTCCTCTCTTTTCCTCCTCCTCCCTTTTCGAATTCTTCTACTTCTCTCACTGGGCCTTGCTCTAATGAGTGTATGTTGTTCTTTAGTCATTCAAAATTCATTCACTTCACTTCAGGTAACAACCATTTAAGGTTCCACACTTTTTTTTTTTTTTTTTTGAGACGGAGTCTTGATCTGTTGCCCAGGCTGGAGTGCAGTGGCACTGTCTTGGCTCACTGCAAGCTTCATCTCCTGGGTTCACGCCATTATCCTGCCTCAGCCTCCCAAGTAACTGGGACTACAGGTGCCCTCCACCTTGCCTGGCTAATTTTTTTGTATTTTTAGTAGAGACAGGGTTTCGCTGTATTAGCCAGGATGGTCTCGATCTCCTGACCTCGTGATCCGCCCACTTTGGCCTCCCTAAGAGCTGGGATTACAGGCGTGAGCCACCGCACCCGGCCTAAGGTTCCACACTTTTATCATTTTCAGCGTTTGTAGGTTGGCCGAAAACTTGCTGACTGCAGGGATGGTACTCAGGCCTGAGCCACCAAGCAATGAAACTATTATGAGTTGAGGGACAGGCATGTGACTCAATCAGGGTCAGTGAAATAAAATGAGATGGTTTGAAACTTTTACTGTCTTCTGGGAAAGAGATATTTGCTCTTCCCCCAAGGGACTTAAAGCCCAGAAGATGCAAGGCCTGGAGCTTCTGCATGGCCATCTTCTGACCATGTGTAGAGAGTCTACCAGGGAACAAATCAATAGAAAAGCAAGTAAAGCAAGGCGTAGAAAAAGTGGTCATCCTACATTTGCAGATAGCCCCTCCATTTTTTCTTTTCACTTACACAAACCAATAATCTTCCTCGTTGCTTAGGTTCTTTAAGTCAAGTTTTCTGTGTCTTGTAGCCAAAAAAAGTACTTAATGATAAACCCAACCCACAGTGTCAAACAGAGAGAGAGATTGAGTCCTATAACAGTAGCCTCCTAAATTTCTTTTCTTTTTCTTTCTTTTTTTTTGAGATGGAGTCTTGCTCTCTCTCCCAGGCTGGAGTGCAGTGGTGCGATGTCAGCTTACTGCAGCCTCCACCTCCTGGGTTAAAGTGATTCTCGTGCCTCAGTCTCCCGAGTGGCTGGAATTATAGGTGCGCACTACCATGCCCAGCTAATTTTTGTATTTTTAGTAGAGATGGGGTTTTGCAATGTTGACCAGGCTGGTCTCGAACTCCTGACCTCAAGTGATTCACCTGCCTCAACCTCCCAAAGTGCTGGGATTATGGGCATGAGCCACCGTGCCTGGCCTTGCCTCCCAAATTTCAAAGTCCAAGAACTCCTTTGAACAATTGCTGCTATACATTGAAAACTACTTTTCTAATCTTTTGTAGCTCAACAACATGTTAACTATAGAACTATCAAAAAAAAAAAAAGAAGTCTAAATGGCTCCAAATTAACATCCCTGGAGGCCTCGAAAGACAAGCATCTTTAACCTGGTAGCACATACCATTCCCCATAGGACACTCAGCAGCTGTGATAAGCCTCAGCCAGCACCCCTTAGCAATGAGGATTGGGATAAAGAAAATGCAAAAGGTCAAGTGACCTTCCTCCCACTGCTCCACCCCTGATGGATTATTTGTAATAAGCCATGTTGATTCATCTTTCCTTTGTGAAACAGGTACTGTAAGGACTTGAGCACTAATAAGAAATATAATCTTCTACCACATAACATGTTTCTCGTGAACTTCTCATGAATGAAAAGTCCACAAATTTTTAAGGTGGCGAGTAGTCTCAGCCAATCTTTTCTCTCGTTTTTTTCTTAAAAAATGTCCCCTTTTTCTTATTCTCTCCTTTTTCCCTTTAGTTCTCTCTCTTACATCTCATAATAATTTAGCACTTTTATTTCTCTGAAACTAGAATAACTTTTAAATTTTTAAACAATTAGTAATTATGTCTTGGTTTGCTTCAGTGAATGAGTTTATAGTTTATGTTGGCCCTAGAATACATATGTCCCAAAATACATGTGCTTGAATTACCCTGTGATGTTCACATGAGAGAACCTCTGTCTCCCTATCAATCTAGTCCCTGTTCCTTCACACCATCTCCTACACCTCTTCCGTGTTGTTATAAATGAGGTATAGGGAAGGGTTTGACAAAATAAAATGAGATCTTGGTTATAAATGGTGCCTCAGATCACTAAACCAAAGTTTTGTGACACAGCCAAGCCTCTTTTCTGTGTTTGAAGGAAACAGACATTTTCATAACAGGAAGCTGCAGAAAAAAGATTTGAAAGATTAGCACTTGCCTTCTTGTTCAATCAGCTATAGGCAGGACAAAAGATAAATTCAAATTCTACCTCAGGTGCACAACCTAGGAAACTTTGAGCAGTTAGCTTAAACTTGGTGAATCTCTTTCCACATTTACTTTTTTTCCTTTTTGTTGTTGTTGTTGTTGTTGTTGTTTTGTGTGTTTTGCTTTGTTTTTGTTTTTGTTTTGGAGATAGGATCTCACTCTGTCACCCAGGCTGGAGTGCAGTGGCGTGATCACAGCTCACTGCAGCCTCAATCTCCTGGGCTCCAGTGATCCTCCCACCTCAGCCTCCAAGTAACTAGGACCACAAGTGTGTGGCACCATGCCTGGCTAATAGTAATTTAATTTAATATATATATATATATATATATTTTGGTAGAAATGGAGTCTCCCTATGTTGCCTACGCTGGCTTTGAACTCCTGCATCCAGGTGATCCTCCTGCCTTGGCATTTCAAAGTTCTGAGATTACAGGCATTAGCCACAGACCCAGCCTCTTTCCATATTTAAATTGAGGAAATAATACCTACGTAATTATTTCAACATCTATTTTTGAGCCATAGCTAGGCATTATTCTAGGGTTCTACAATACACTTTGATTAAAATAATCAAAATCCTATTTTCATGAAGTTTATATTTCACTTAATAGCATTTTTGAATGAACTAAATGATATCATTTAAATAAATCCAGAGTATAGTATATACCACAAGGTAAAATTCAAAACATGATATCCAAGGTGAGTTCTCCTTCCCAATTGGTGTATTCCCAACTCTTTTTTCTGTTATGAATTTGGATATTGATTTATGAGGCTACAAGGTGGCAAGACCCACATTAGTGACACAGATGGAACAAACTATTTTTCCAGTCTCTTAGAGGTTTTTGAAGAAGCTGGGAAGGAGGAATAAGCTTTGGACTGAGCTAGAATATGATCTGAACAGGCCACAGCATTACCTAGAATAAAAGACGGGGTCTCATTTGGAATGATTTAGTCCAAGCTGAATATGACAGGAGTTATTATTGGTTTAAAAAAAATTTTCTCAAATAAACTATTTTCAAGCCATAGTTGATTCTTCTCTTTAAAAATTCTCTTTGTGAAATTAATCAGCATATCCAACAAGGAAAATACACCCCATGCCCATTTACATTTACCTCCCTTCATCTCCACTGATAAAGCCCTAGTACACATGTCTGTAACTTTATTATAAATCACCACCATCTTTTCTCTTCCCAGCAGTCAGAATTACCTTAAAAAAAAAGAAAGAAATCAGACTGTGTGATCCCTATCCTCACCAGCTCCAAAAATCTTCTAGTGGCTATCCAGTGTGTTTAAAATAAAATCCAAACTGTCATAATTTTCTATGTCCTTACATGACCTTGCTTTTAAGTCATATTCGGCCAACCCATCCCCTGTTCACCGTGCTTAAGGTATCCTGGACTTCCTCATCAGGCTTGTTGCTGTCTCAGAGACTTTGCTCTTGCAGTTCCCTTTGCTTCATGTGTTCGTCCACCATCTTCCTCAATATTTGCTTTCTTAGTTCAAATCAGAGAGGCCTGTGCTGACCACATAGCCTCTTTCCATCCTTCAGTCACTCTCTTTCACATTACCCTGTTTTAGTTACTTTATAACAGTGCATATCCTTCTTTGAGATCGTAAGATCCATGAGCAGAGAACTTACCATCCTTGTTCTTCCCTCTGTCCCCAGTGTCTCCCTCTAGGAGGTACTCAATAAATACTGCTGAGTACATGAATAAGATCTATGAAATTAATACTTCTATGGGAATCCACATTAATATATCTTTCTGAAATTTTGCTGGGCTCTCAATAATAGTATAAAAATGTTATTGATGGACTGTTTATGATGTGTAAGGCACTACAGGAGTATAGAAAGCACTCAACATACATTACTAAAATGAATTTTCCATTTGGTTTTCACTGCTTTGAGGGGGTGCATTATTATGTTCATAACCATTTATAGCTTAGGGAACTAAAACTCGGGAAATGAATTTATTACTCAAGATCTCACAGCTCATAAATGGCAACACTAGGATTCAAATCTAACTCTGACACTGAAGTCAATGCTCTTAATATTACAAACATCACCATCCATGTATCTTTTCATATCAGTCCTAGATACCAACTAGAAGCAAACATCTGTCAAAATTAACAACGTTTATAAAGGGCATTCACTGAGTGCTTACTGTGCACAAGGCATTATCTACGTTAATTTCACAACTGTGCTATGATGTAGATACCTTGTTATTCAGATGAGAAAATTTCAGCTCAAGTAGGTCAGATGGAATTTGAACCCAGTTTTGTCTGGCTCTGGAGACTGAACTGTTAACTACTATGGGATCATATTTTCCTGACCCAGTGAAAGACAGTATTACTTGCCAAGTCACAGATGACAGAAACCACTAGACTAGGCCTCTGCTGCTACAAGCTGGGTGCAGCCCTGCTGCCTGACCAGTACATTCATCTTGGTCAAATGACAGATGTATTGTGTCACTAACCATGGAAACCAGAAATCACTGCTGGCTGACCACCAACTCCCTGTCAAGTAGAGGAAAAACAACCAGAAGCCTAAACTTTCATGATTACATTAGTGGTACCTCCTTCATTTATTTTAAAAGCAATAAACTGTGCTTGTCTGTTGTTTCGATTACGAAGTTTCAAATGAGATTGAAGATAATGCATCCCATAATTTCTCATCCTTCCTTGTTCCACAGGCTCAGGCAGGCTGATTCCAGGGTGAAATTTGCACTTTCCTGATTGATGAGGCTAATAAAGTGCCTTTATTGTGATATAAATAGCCTTAAAAATGTCCTAGAGAGTCAATACCCATGCATGATGGCCTCACACAAGCAAGGTCCTTGTCTTAAGTAGCACTAAAGCTTAATGAGTTATGTTTTTGAAAAGTTTGTCATTGAATTTGGATATTGATTTGTGAGGCTACAAGGTGGCAAGACCCACATTACTCACACAGATGGAACAAACTATTTTAAAACCATCCATTTCTTTCATACACCTAATATATCAATAATTGTAATATCTGGCTGGATCATGTAGCTTTGGCAAGGGATTGGAGCATGTTTGGAACAAATTACAAAGGTATTCATTCAGTCAGACCGATAGCTACTTTCTTAGCCACATTTTGATTGTAAAAGAGTGCAGCAGAGGCTTCCTAGAAGATAAGAGTGTGCTTTTAAACCTCATCTCTCAGTCACCCAGGTCTATGCACATGCACCCACACACATGTGCACAGATGTCAACCCAGGCGTCATAAAAGAACAAAATGCTATAACTCTAATGACTTCAAAGTCCCTGGGTTAATCTGTGATTGCTGCATTAAATTTATTAATTTGCTTGTGTACTGGGAATATCATAAGCCACAGGTTTTGGCCTTTATTAATATATCTATTCCAGATCTTTGATTCTTTTAAACATCTGCCCTCCCAGTTTCAAAAGTTGCTTTAAAAATCTTACTTTGTTTTCTCTTTTCTGCCATTTTTTCCATTCCTGATGGTATCACCCCTTCTTATCCACTTGTTCACTTCTTATTATTTTCTCAGTCTTCATTCATGTGTGCATGTGTCTTGCCCTCTGTGCCTATGTATGTGTCTCTATACTTGCAGAAGGAAGATCAGAATATAATATATGAAGTAATGTAAGGGTGCTATGGTACCAAGTAAGAATATCATAATGTCAAAGTCACTCATTCAGTCACCACACCACCAAACAATGAGTTTATTTAGCTCATTACATTAGTTTCCTAGGGACTGCCATAAAAAATACCACAAACTTGGTGGCTTAAAACAAGAGAAATTTGTTTTCTCAAAAATATCGAGGCCAGAAATCCAAAATCAAGGTTTTGGCAAGGTTCTAAAGGTTCTAGGGAAGAATCCTTCTTTGTCTCTTCTGGCTTCCGATAGCAGCTGGCGATCCTTGGTGTTCCTGGTGTACAGACATAGCATTCCAATTGCTGCTGGATTCTTCAGGTGGCCTTCTTCCCAGTGTCTCTCTGTCTTCTTCTTTTTATTTTTTTTTTCTGTCTCTTATATAGACATTTGTCATTGGGTCTGGATTAGGCCCACCCTAATCCAGGATGATCTCATTTTGAGATGCCTATCTTAATTACATCAGCCAAGGCCCTTGTGCCAAATTTAGTTATATTTTGAGGATACAGGTGGACATCTTTGCAAGGGGGAAGTTAGTAATCATTCAACTCACTACACCTATTTCCAAACTTCCAATGTAATTAACTAAACTATACTGAGTTTTATTTTAACAAGTAATAAACATTTCATTTGTCGATAATATGGATGCTAAGACTAACCAAAAGTATCAATTTTGGATCATTACATGGAAATATTAAGAAACTTACACTAGTTACTTTTTCCTTTATCCTTCCAATGGATTTACATATAACATATACATCCTTTGAGAAATAGTGAAACATAATCTTTAATGCTGAAAAATAATCACAAGGCTTAAACTGATTTGTTTTTATGGCTGCCCCAGCTAATCAATTTATTCTGAAATTATTGATTGATCTTCATTAGAGTTTGAATCAAGACAGAAAAATCTTGAATACTTGTAAAATGAAATATTTTGTATTCTAGAGATGAGACCATTGTGCTTTGTGTTAGAGAAGATCAGGCTGATATTAACCTAGATAATGATGGCCTTATCAAAGGATAATGAATACCCACAAAAAAGGGAGGGTATGTTTTTGTTTTTGCCTATTGGCAATGAATATAAACAGGTCCTCTCTGCCCATTTCACTTAAGGATCCCATAGGAATCAACATAAAACTAAGAAATATGTTCGAAGGGCAAGAGCTAAGGAAAACAAAGCCTGACCAGCCTAATACAAGAATAGGACTTATTTAGAAGCAGTGTTGTTCACATACAGATCACCTAGGAATCTAGTTACAAAGCAGATTCTAGTATAGTAGGTCAGTGGTAGGTCTTGAGATTCCATATTTCTCACAAGTTCTCAACTAATGAACAAGGACTACACTTTTAACATCAAAGTTGTAAAGAATCAAATTATTCCAACAGGGCTTGCAAATAATTATTATGCCACACAAGCTAAAAATTATGCGGCTTTTAGTCATTCAACAAACATTCATTGAGCTCCTATTCTACACAACTTGTCTTAAAATTAAAGACATATGAAACATAATTCATAATTCAATCAAGTGTTTCTCTCTCAGTCAATTGTGGATATTTTCTTTCAGTTATAAAATTTGGCATCAACTTTCTATTTTAAATATTAGGGAAATAGTAGAAATACAATTTTTATAAATAAATAAAAGTTAATCTACCTTAAGCAATTTTCTAAAGATTGACACAATTGATCTCTATTCTAAAAGATACAACTTTTCAGCAATGAGGACAGTGTCTCTTTTAGAGACTGTTGTCAGAGAGATGCCATGGCAATACAACTTTTGCTTGGATTCTAGGAGCAGCATTCAGGATGGCGCTGTGGGTTCCAGTCTGGAGGTCTCAGTAGATGCAGCAATGAGTAGGGATCAGTCACAAAGTGAAGATACAACACTTTCAGAAGCATGTATTTAATTTATAGAAAAATCAATATGTTCTTATTTTCTGTTTAATTTAATTTCATGCATTGCCAAAGAAACGTGCTACAGAGTAATGGCTCTAGTTGCTGAAGTCTTACCTTATGTAAATTGACTTTTTTTTTTTTTTCCATTTTAGCTTGGTTTAATATTATTGAATTCATTGGCAGGTGGCAGCCAAAGCAATCTATGGTTGTTGTTGAGTCATTTTCAGTAAGAATCCACCACAGACTATGGTGATCATAATAGTGATCCAGAAATTTGCACTGTCTACTAAAATTATACATTGAGCATTATATACATATATAATATATAATGCATATGCACATTACATATGTATATAATGTGTATAAGTATATATAATATACATTATCAGGAGGGTCTTTAAAGGGCTGAAACTTGCCTTATTAGGAATCTGCTCATAATTCTGCTGTGAAAGGTAACAGTACTTTTAAATTTTTAGGCCTGAAGAGTCAAAGAAAGTTGTAGTATCCTGACTTTTACCAAGTACATTCTCACAAAAGAGCAACTATTATGCACCATGGAAAGCGTGGGCCCAATTTTGAAAGGATGACTCTTTGCCTTTAAACTTATTTTGATCAGAAGTTTTTAAGACCACAAAATATTCTGTTCTGACATTAAACATGAATCTCCACCAATTAGAGGACCAAGGTTTCTGAGGCCAACCTGGAATTCTTCATTATGACATCAATGAAGTTGGCAAATGATTGTTTTTACTGCCATAAATGAATCTCACAGCAGAAGGTAAAGACTAAATTCTGTCTTCAAAATTTTAACCGTATCTCTTCATCCCCACAACAGATATAGTGGTCTGAAATGTTTGGATTTGCTATCTTCATTGGTCAAATGAGCTAGTTAATTGCCAAGTAGATGCTGCCAGATTCATTGCAAGTTGTATTGCCTAAGTCATTCATCGTCAACCTAGGGGCCTTTATTTTCCTCCTTAAAGGCATATCCAGATCAATATATTATAGCACACATGAGGCTTATTTTTAGACCTGTAATGCTTCTCGTGATGCCTGCTTTGGGGGAATGGGAAAGATGCAGCTAGAGACAACAAACTGCTATCTGTTCTCTCGCTAGCCAGGCACTCTATGACTCATTTCAGTATAGAGAGGGGAGCATTGTCCCTGTAGACAGAGTTTTCTATGGGGTTACAGTATCTTGTCTGTGGTTCTTGTAGAATTTATGGCCTACTTTTCACAAACTAGCAAAGGGGCATAATAAGCAGATATGGTTTTATCAGTCCAAAATGTTACCAAGATCCCTTCAAATTTCTGCAAGTTACAAATGCATGTGATAAAAGACACAAAAGGGTAGACACAAATGGTCCCTGAACACTAGGTTAGACTTCTCAAAATAAGAAATGGTCTTAGGTCCTATAGTCTTAAAGTCTTATGGCATGACAGAAAGGGTTTATGTAGTTCTGACTCTGAAATACACTTAGTAAATTAAGATGTGGTGTATAATTTCTTAGATGTGGATTTATTCTCTAAACATGGACATCGAAAAACTTGAAGAAAAGCCAAGTGCAATAACTCTAACGAACCACCAGGTGACAGTGTTTCTAAAATTAATCTTCGATTCTAGAGACACCAGACTTGTTTTTTTTTATGGGGCCATATTTTAACAGACACATGAATGGACAATCACATGATTGCTTTTTATACAGAAAGTCAAACCATTAACTGAATTTCTTTTCATGATTACAATTATTTAAACGCGATGAGATCCCACACCCAAGTGACGGTGGTGGAAGATTAATCTTGTTCTGAATTGGCCAGAATAACTGGATCATCTTAGAAAAAGAAAGTGCTTAAGCAGTTTGAAAAACTAACATTCAGTAATCCCTCTGAAGCTCTAGATCAAGTAAATTGAATTAAAAAGGTGGAAAATATAATTCATATTTGTTATATGATGGCAGCAAAATGCAACAACATTGATATTTTAAGGCAATAGGTAGTAATCAATTCACAGCACACTAACGTTCATGAAGCTTTATCCACAGTATGTATCTGCTCAAGGGTGTATATTAACTGATACAGATAAAATGAGTATCTGAGATTCATTTTCTGAAATGGTCACAATTTTAAGAAAGTAAAATTATAGAGGGAAAAATGTTTAAACCAACCCAAAGGAAATTCAGGTTTCTGGAAAAGAAGAATAGGAAGAAAAGAAGAGGCAGAAGGATAAAAGATCAGTGGTTTTCTCTGTAGGCTAGGGTTTGACTAAAAGGGACTTATAATGGCCTAAATGGAAGAATTATGAAAATAATACCCACCGGAGCTAGCTTAAGCACTAAGGCATCCTTGTATCTAGAAAGAAAATGCCATTGCCCACTGTGTTAGAATTGATGACTTAAGTCCTATTCCTTCCACTAAAAATGTCTCATCTGCATTGACTGCCAAGGGACTAAATTTTATTTATAGTTTACTTGAAACTATATATATTTTATATAAAGATGTATTTACAGTAAGTGACGGAGTGAAGATACATATCCAGACCTGCTGATTATAAATAGTGTTCTCTGCATTGCACCTCATACATCTGTGATCTACTGCCTCTATTTTTGGACAATTGGAAGAGACATGCAAAGAAGGGGATGCAGAGAAGAGTGAGAAGAAATGGAGGGGGGATTGCTTCGGAAAGATGTACATTAGTAGAGAAAGGTGAAAATGTAATTATACCTAGAAAAAAAAGTAGCACATTCTCAGACTTTTATTTCACCTTTCTTCTCCCTCTCCTCCATTTCCATTATACTCTGCGATTTTCGTTTCTACTTCCTCCCCCAAATCCCAAGTTAAATTACAGAATGTGGCAGGAAAGGTCTTAGGTCCTAGGTCTCAGGTCCTCTTTAACACTTTTGAATGACTGTAGCAATGGAATCATGGCACCTGGGAGTCATCATGTGATTGTGTGGGTCAGCCTAGTGTACATGCCACAAAAAGGAGCCCTGACGACATAAGAAATCACACTATTTTTTAATCTCAGATTCCCCAGGAAACAGCCTCAGAGACCAAGATTTGCTTGTGAGAGCTCTGGAGATAAAATGGCCTTTCAGAATCATACAACCTTTGGGCCAGGGAGTTTTTAAATGCTTTATCAGACTATCATTGGTTGTGGACTATCCTCAAGGAAAGAATATGACTTAGGCAAGTGATTGTCTTTTGTTGAAAGCAATGCCAAGCGAGGAAATTGGTCAAGGGTAATGTATCAACATTAGCAGCAGCTGAGGAATCAGTTCCCTGACCTGAAAAGGGGATCTGGGCAGTGCACTATAACATCCAAACTACAATCTGGATTTCCTCAGTGAGGCAAATCATGCTCACGAGTATAGTATAGTGGTAGGTGAATTGGTTATGACTAAATTAATTCTTCAGGATTTAAACACCTATAGCATGGACACTAATGACTGAAGTAGTTTATTTTTTTGGACACCCCACACCCGCCTGCTGTAGGAGTTCAGTGCATTCATTCCAGACATTGAAAAGTTGTTAATTGCAAAGGGTGGCTAGAGATTTATTTCGCATTTGCCTAGGCAAATCATAAATTTGCATGGGATAACTGACAGTGTTTCCCAGGAATGACCCACCTAGGCAAACCCAGAAAGTATAGTTTTTATGTTCACAAAATTAAACTCCAAAAGACATCTTGTTCCGCCTGTAATCTGCTGTTTTTGTCCCCTCTGTTACTCCTAACTAAGTGACCATCCAGCCTGTGCAGGTGCAATTCCGGAGTTAAGAAGTTTATAATCTCCAGCCGTAAGTCATTCCATGTTGGCACAGATGCAACTGCTAGAATGTTAGCTCAACATAATGACAGACCATTCATTTATAATTTTCATACATTGATCTTAGTTTTCTTTTTAGGACCATATTATACATATTTAATTATTCTGCATGTTATCCCTTCAGATAGTTGAAGACAGCTCATGACTTAAAACATAGTTTAAAATCCTCTCATCATTTTAGTCATTCTCCTTAGAATATATTCCAATTTGACTATGGCCTGTTACAGAGTGATATTCACAGCAGAATAGAAACATCAGATTTCATCTGAATAACAACAAATTCGGGTGCTACTTTTTTATTAAGGCAGATTGAAGGTGACATCAGCCCTTTAGGCTGCTACGATGGCTGAACCACAACTTTTCACAAAGTTTGTGTCCTCATTCATATCCTGTGCTGTTATTTCAGGATAGGGTTCACCTGAGGAACTGGTGTTTTAATTTTTTTCCAAAGCTTAACATTATATAGTTATATACAATATAACTTATTATATATAAAAATATATTATCTATAATATATAACTACATTATATCTATATAATGTATTTATTGTTTGTCCAACATGATATAACATTTAAGCATGGATATTGGATAGCATTCGTATTCCCTCCAAGTGTTCCTTTTTGCCTTTTCAGTAAGTTAGAAATGCCTTACAGGCATAGTTTCTATTGACCACTTTCTGAATAAAGTGATTAAAAAATAATTTAAAAAATTTTCTCATTTCATCATGTATCAGTTTTGCCATTTATTTTTTTCTAAAAATATCCATTTTATCTGTTTTCAAATATGTTTGCATAGAGTTGTTTATTTGACACTCTTATGTTTTAAAATTTCTACTAAATGGGCACAAAAATAGAAAGAATTAATAAGACCTACTACTTAACAGCACAACAGGGTGACTATAGTCAATAATAACTAATTGTACATCTTAAAATAACTTAGAGTGTAGTTGGATTATTGGTAACTCAAAGGGTAGATGTTTGAGGGGATGAATACGCCGTTCTCCATAATGTGCTTATTTCACACTGTATGCTTGTATTAAAACATCTCATTACCCCATAAATGTATACATCTACTATATATTCACAAAATTAAAAGTCTACTATATTTTAACTATGACCCCTTTCACCTAGCAGTGATTTTTCTGCCTTGTCTTTGTTTTACTTGATTATTCATTGTGTATGTTTCCTATTTTATTAGCTTTTCAAAAAAGTAGCTTCTGAATTTATCTTCTCTATTGTTTTCTTATTACTTATTTCATAAATTTGTTGCCTTGTCGTTTATTTCCTTCCACTTATTTAGGTTAGCTTCCCTCCTCCTTTGCTACTTTCTATAACTAAATACTAGGCTCATCAATTTTCAATCTTATTTTAAAAATATGTTTATTTATAATATTGCCAAAATTTCCTTCTAGACTCTCTTTAGTGCCATACTAAAACATTTGGTATAAAGTGTTTTCATGAAGTCTAAATATTCCAAGTTTTTCATGATAAATTTTGCTCTGACGAATTCTATATTTAAACTGTGTTTTTTAGATTCCAGGCAGATAAAATTTGGAAGTGTGGAAGTCATTGCATTTTTATCAGTTACTTTTGAGACATTTTATGTGGTCATTTTTTTTAAATGAACCATTCCTTCTTGAAAAGAATATATATTTTCCAATTGCTTTGTGCAGGGCTTTATATATGCTTCCACTTAAGCTCATTAACTCTGTTGTTCAAATACTTTATATTAGGCTGGGTGCAATGGTTCATGTCTGGGATTCTAGAACTTTGGGAGACCAATGCGAGAGGATTGCTTGCGACCAGCCTGGGTAATATAGTGAGACCTTGTCACTACAAAAAATTAAAAAATTAGCTGGGCATGGTGGTGCATGCCAAAGGTCCCAGCTACTTGGGGGGCTGAGGTGATACGATCATCTGAGTCCAGGAGGATGAGGCAGCAGTAAGCCATGAAGGTGCCACTACATTCCAGCCTGGGTGACAGAGTAAGATCCTGTCTCAATACAAAACAAAATAAAATACTCTATATCATCACCTTATTTATTTTTTTTTTTTTGTATTTTGCATCTACAAGTTTTAAGTGAAGGTACATTAAATTTTCCACTATGTTTATATTTGTCAGTGTTTTTTTATTAACCTGGTCAAATGTATTTGGATATAATTTAAAGTTTTCATTTGGTTACATTTCACTTCAGATTTATTATATTCTGTTGATGAAAGTCTATTTTGTTTTTTATTACATCTTACTTTTAATTCAAATTTCCCTGGTGCTTTTGTTTGTTTCAAACTTTCTATGTTCTAGGTATGACTATAGTTTAAAATTTTTTCCATATCTATTCACATACAAACACATAGGCTCAGTTGAACTAATTATGTAAAATAATATAGTTGGTTATAGAACTGTAGAAAATTTGTTTAATTTCATCACATTGAAGATAATCCTCCACTGTCTTCTGGTCTATATTGTTGCTGATGACACATAAACTGAATTGATGTTTCTTTTTAAGTATTCTGTCTTAATTTTGTTTGATTGATTTTAATATTATCACTTTTTCTTTGGTGATCTTTAGTTTAACTACAAGGTGGCTTTGTGGAAATTTGCTTTTGTTTATTTTGCAAATAGACTTTTTCTATTTGAATCTTAAGACCTTCTTGTTCTTTATCATTTTGAATATTTTTTCTTCCCCATTTTATCTATTTTCTTTTTTTGAAAATTCTATCAGGCCATTTCTGGAATTCTCATTTTGTATTAGTCACGGTTTTCCAGAGAACCAGAGAACCAGAACTAATAGCTTATATATTTATATATGGAAAGAGAGAGAGAGATTGATTTTAAATATTGACCCACACCATTGTGCTGTCTGGCAAGTCTAAAATTTGCAGATGAGGCCAACAGTCTAAAAATTCCAGCAGGCATTAATGCTGCAGTTGTGAGTCCAAAGGCAGTCCGGAAGCAGAATTCCTTCTTTGGAGGACCTCAGTCTTTTCTGTTAAGGCCTCAACTGATTGAATGAGGTCCAAGGGTGATCTATTTTATTCAAAGTCTACTGATTTAAATGTTAATCATATCCCCCCAAAAAAATACCTTCACAGCAATATCTGGACTGGTGTTTAACCAAGCAACTAAATACTATAGCCTAGCCAAATAGACACCATAAATTAACCATCATACATTGTATCTTATATAGAATATATAAAAATATATAGGAATATTACTCATTGAATATTTAATATGTCTTTATTTTGATTTGCTACATTTTATATGACTTTTGCAGATACAACTTCCAGTTTATTAATTTTACTTTCAGCTGTGTCTAATCTGTAGTTGAATTTTTGCATAGATTTTTTAATTGTATTGACTACAGTTTTTATTTCAAGAAATTTTAGTTGTTTTAAAAATAAACTTCAATATTATCATAATCACTTAGAAGTATTTATAATCTTTATTGCTACATTGTCTCCATTTTAAAATTATGAATTATTTAAGTCAGTGCAGTCTTGGTTTCAATTTCACGCAAGAATTTTTTTTCCCACTGAGGCCTGGCTAGGTGGCAAACTTTAGTGTTGACTTTTGCTCCAATTAGCAAAAGTTTCATGGCTCCCTTCTTCTAGGGAGCAGGCTTTTTAAAGTTCTAGCTTTATTCAGTAGTGACTCTTCCTGCTTTCTGATCTGTATTGGCCTATAAAGCCTGACTCCACCCAAGTACCCTATAAACCATGTATCTCCTGTCAGTTATATCTTGTCATGTATGGCATCAGCTCATGTTATCCTCAGGCTTTGAATGTCCTTGTGTCTTTCAAAGATTTCTATTTCGTACCTTTGATTCAGCTCTTTGCTACTTTTAAAATTGGGCTTGGAACAGAACTATTAGCATGATTAAAGTAGGTGAGACATGGCTTAGCAGCTGCTATTACCTAAAAAGCAAAAGGAGCCTTAGAGATTTTAGTTGACAAAAAGCTCAATATGAGTCAATAATATTTGTTGACACCTTTTAGAAAAAGTGCCTCTTTGAGAGCAGAGAAAAAAAATCTACTTTTTCTATCACCATACCAGCACACCAATTAGAAACAGTAACTTTGTGTTGCATGAATAAACAGTAATACTAACAAAAAAGAAGATGTTGAGAGAAGATGTTGACATGATAGTGTATATTTTGCAGAGAAATACCATCTGATTAGGATAATGAGGTGATTATCAGATAACTAAAGGATTGTCAAATAGAAGATGGGTTAGGACTGTTCTGTGTGGTTCAAGGAAACAGAATCATATCAGTTTGGTAAAAGTTGTAGGCAGATCAATTTGGACCTAAAATAAGATATTTTTCACATTTTTTAAGAAATAAAAATGGAACGACCTGTTTTTATGATATTCAAGGACTCGAACACTACTTATCAGAAATATAGTTGGTTATATTAACCATAAACAAATTGAGCAAGATGACATTTAAGTGTCCTTACAAACTGGGGGTCCCAGGATTTCATGGTTAAGAAGGGTCAAGTTGGATCATCATCTTCCTTAATTCTACTACAACTTAAAGTTCTCTTTATTGTTGACATAACTATGTCAGACTATTGATTTTAGCTGAAATTGCAGTCAACTCAAAAGCCAATTTTTTTACACATACCTATGCTAAGCTTGACATACCTTCTATTTGTGTCATTATTCTAAATTCCTGAAAACTTAAAATTTCAAGTCTCCTATTCAGCATGTTATGTGCTTATCCACATTCCTGTTACACACATCATCTCTGTGTTTAATATTCCCATACAATCCACTGACAGAAACATTGATCCTTATAACATGCCTTAAGAAATTTGCTCCAGGTAAACTCAGCTTTATTAACATTCTATTCATTGTTCTCCGTCTGTCATCAATGGTATCATGGCATATATTCTCCAATGTTTTGCTACTCCATTCTTCTAATTAATAGTCTTTTAAAATGGTCAAGAAAGTATAAGTTTAATTTCACATAACATAATTTTTGGTGACTTTATCCTGGCTCATGGTGATCATCACTTTCTTTTCTCACAATCAAGTTAGCAATTTGTCTATAATATTTTTCAAGAATTGACAACAGGCCCTACATTTTATGGTTAGAACATCCAACTCCTTACTCTTTTTACAAAACTAGGGCTGAATTTTCCCATATTTAGTCCTCGAGTCCATTATCCTTGATCTTTCAAAAAATCCCAAGTAAGTGTCATTGATTTTATCAGCAGGCAGTGGGGCATATTTCACCTGGCCAACAGCAATTGACCTCACTTAAGTTAGTCAGATGGTGTCACGATTTCTATGTTTTGAGCTTCATCTTTTGCAATCTTGAAATCTTTCTCCTTTACCCAGCTGACAATTGCAAAATAGGAAAAATGTGATACCATTCTTTTCGTCTAACTCTTCCTTATTCTTTCACTTAATATGAATAAAACTAATATATACAATTTTTTTGTCCTTAGAAATTATTCCCAGAGTTGACCTAATTCTATATCAAGACTTCTAAACACTATTGTGGAGGTTTGTGCTATGTTTAAATATTTTTCCTTTATCATATCTACTTCTTAATTTGCTTGTTCTACAAAAACACGTGCTTTTTTTTTTTTAATTCATGAGGAATGTTATCCAATTTGCATTTGTTCTCTCAGAGGTTAGTTAAAATAACAGCAACAACAACAGAAGGAAGAAAGAACAGAGGATTGTATTTGATTCATTAATTATTTATTCATACAAGTTAATCATTTAGTGGATGTCCTTTTAAAAGAAATAATCATTTTGCAAACCAGTATTAACACTTATATAATGTCACACAGGTGACTCCTGCTCACCTCCTCTAGATTATGATTACTAGCAAAGAGCTCAAATTAGCAGAGTGAGAGGCAATACAAGAAATTTGCCTTTGTTTTCCTGTATTTTGAAGCAAAAACTCGACATGTTGCTACAACATAAAGGACATTCCTCATATTACTTTTATAGTCATATCCAATAGCAAATAAAAGTTGTTTGGGGGCACAAACCAGTGATCAAGAAGTAGAGAAGTAGATATTGAACCCGTAATAAGTTCAAGGCAGTTTCTAGTCCTGTGGGAAATTCATAGATATATAAGTTCCAGTGAGTTAATGACACCAGAAGCTAATGATAAGCCATCCAACATCTTTGTTCCATGTAACCTCAGACTAAATTTAGTCGCTTTTTAAAATGCATCTGTCAGAGTAATTTAACATGTGATTGGTAAACAGAGAGGGGCCTATTGCAGATTCAGAATAAATCAGTAACAATATTGGACAATAGTCCCCACTATGT
The DNA here is from genome assembly GCF_029289425.2 of Pan paniscus. Taxonomy (NCBI): domain Eukaryota; kingdom Metazoa; phylum Chordata; class Mammalia; order Primates; family Hominidae; genus Pan; species Pan paniscus. The sequence goes on from NC_085926.1 coordinate 114,145,463, forward strand.
TTCAAAAGAATGTCAGTAGTTTGCATTTAACAAACTACTGATTTTGGACAACAGCACCTACTCTCTGCTATCTGCAATCACAGAAGTCAATAGAGAAAATGGCACAGGCTATGAAAAGACTAGTTATAATAGGAGGCCCACTGCTATGCCGGGGCACAGCCACAGAGCAACTGATTGCACAAGATCATCTATTCAGCCTTTAATGAGCTGTTGTTAGCGCTTCGTTCAACCTTCCACTAGTCACCAATTATGTTTACAGTTAGCAGTTTGAGTACATATTTACTTCTCTAGAGAGAGGGTTCATGTGCAGAATGATGGTGAACAGTTCACAGTATGGCCCTCATGCCCTCAATGTGCAGACTCCAGGAGACCCTGCAGTATAGTTAGATTTTCACTAGAAAAAAAGGGAAAGAAAAAAAAGAAGGAAAAACAATATGGGGAAGAAGGCTGGAAAGCACAGCAGAGTAGGAGTGGAGGGTGTGCACTGCCTTTGCTGTCCCTAACAGGAAATTACAAATCCAAAAGGCTTGCCCTGTGACTAAAGAAGCATTTGTTCCCGACCATTAAACCTGGCTTGCTCACCAGAAGGATTTTACAGTCCCTTTGACCATGTTGAAAATTTGAGGATGGAGATAATCCCTTTCACTCCTGTTTTTGTTAGTTTGCAAAACCGTTTGAGAGATTGAACCTTGGGCATTTGTCAGCGAGGTCTAATGCACATTTTGCTCTCTTTCAATGGGTATTCAGCAGATTTCAGATCTATAAAAATTCTACTTAGTTGTTGCCTATTTTCTGATCTATGGGGGCTGGGCAGCTCAGCGTTATCTGAGAGGTGCCAGCTGTTGCTATTACAGACAGCATTCAATGGTTCATTTATCTGAATATGTACTGTTACTCCACAAGATCTCAAGGAAGGAGACTTTGTTGTAATGGTGATGTACTTCTTTTTTGATGGAGCTCTTGAATAAATATCTTTCATAAAAGGCTCTATGAGTGACTGGAAGCATTTCTTATACACATACTGACTTCAGCAGCTGAGAGATATATGAACACCCCTTGTATATCCTTACCCGTACCAAAAAATATATGTTGTTGAAATAGCAAATATCTTTCTAACTGTAGCATTGAATATTACTCAGGTTATGTAAGTTAAAAGCAATAACTACATTCATTAATCTGATTGCAAATAACAAGTTCAATTATTAGATGACTTACAGAATGTGGAACAGAATGTACAAAGCTGATTCAAAAGTATGTGGACTTCATTAAAGCCATTTAGTGTGTTTTAATTAGTAAATTACAGTCTTCTGACCTCATGAATGTTAGAATTTAATACACTTGCTTTTCACAGCAGGAGCCTGAGTTTAATCATCACTTTCATTTAAACTAACACAAGAAATCAAGGCCTAGGGTTTACTTAAGTCACCAAATATTTTTGCTTTAATTCGTAAAGTGGAAGTTCTTTAGTCATGCAAATAGTTCTTTATTCATAAAATAGCTATTCTCCCCTCTCATGGATCTTAACTATTGTCTAATAATTGTCTCTAACACCCATGCCTGTAGATTTAAACATCCTTAGACACTTGGCTTAAAGAAACTTTCAAAAGTTTCAGAATAGGGGGTTATGATTGTGGCATTTTTATAATAAATGTCTGCTTCAGGTGAAATCATTCAAGTATCAACTACACAGCAGCAGAAAGAAAAGTGAAAATGATGTTTCTATTATCAATAATACAAGGCTGGCCAGAGAAAAAGCTAGAGTGGGGAAAAAGAGTTGAAGTCTGAATGGGGCTGAGGGCCAAGGAAGAGTTTGGTAAGTGATGCGCAGTGATAGGAGTCAGGGTTATCAAGATGCAGTGAAACAAGAAATACAGCTACCCACCTGAAGGGCTGGAAAATGCCCTATGAGAGGACAAGCAGTTTTAACTTGACCCTGAAATGTTAGAAGCAAGTTTTAAAACAGTAAATACAAAATTATGAGGATGTAATGGCATAATAAAAACTACTAATTTAGAAAGAAGAAAAACCTGCTGAATAGGCAAAAATCTAAATTGCTAAATATATTATAGAATGTCATTTCACTACCTTAGCATATGCAAAGTAAACTATCTTTGGCTAATAATAGTGTTCCCAGGTGGTGCCTTACTGGATCCGTTTTAAGAATTGGATGAGACATTTCACAGAATCTCAGATGAGGGAGGGGACATAGCCACTCCCTGTTTTCCATTCTGAACTTGTGCTTATAGAACTGTTTGCCACAGCCCATTTTAAACCCTATTATTTCAAAATCCTTTCTTATATTAAGCAAAGATAAACCCCTAGGATACACAGCAGAAATTCAAAGTCATTGGTATGAAGAATCTTACTTTAAATGAGGAAAACAGAAAAGTGATAGAATTTATGACCATGAGAGAAATGATGCACAGAGTGCCCTGGGTTACAGAAAAGGGGCATTTATATATCTCAATCTGAGCAGTCATGGAAAGGACATAGTAACAAGAGGTTTTCTGGGGATGACAACATGTGAGCCGAACTTTTAAGAATGTGTAGAGGTTAACCCAGTACAAGAAGCAGGAATGAGTGTCCCAACAAGGAAAATAATATATTCAGAGGCCTAGAGATCAGAGGGAGATTGTTGTGGTGAGTGAACATATAATGTACTTCTCTCAATAGGGAGGCCAGATACCCTTCTGAAAATGCTTCTGCTTTTTAAATACAAAAATATCTATTATGGCTCGTCCATGCATGAGCTCCTTCTCTTCCCTCAAGTTGCTAAGAGTTGGAGGTAGGAGCAGGGTGGAGGAGAGCCAGGGAAATCTGACATTGCTATTGAACCTTGAGTGAACACGATACTTGGCATGTCGCTGGACTTGTCTGTAAAGACCAAAACCCAGGAACTTGACCAACTTTCCTCAAAGGAGCAGGTCCTCAACTCTCTGTCACTTCTTCATTATAATGCAGTCCATAGAACCCTGTGCTCGCCACTCCACAAACTCTGGTAGCCACTTGCTTCTCAATACATGAAGAGGGTTGACTAGGCACATGTTTTTTGTGTCACCCAAAAGTGACACAAGACTCCAGCCACAATGAGACCAGCAATTAGTTGGAGAACAAAATAATAAGAATGTACTTATATTTGTCTCCAGTGTTTTCTTTTTACCTTTTAAATTTATCTGATCTATCTGGTCTTGACCTCAGGCCTACCTAACTTATTCCTTACCTCCAGTCTAAGCAAATTCTTCTGTACTAAGATGGTTTTGTTTCTGCTTCTGATCAGGTCTGACATAAACTCTTGAGGCATACATTATTATTTTAGTTTTATGCTTTAAACGTTGTAAATGCCAAGATATTTTGGGGCTTTTTCTCATCCCTAGTCTTACAATACACTCTACTATTAATAGACAGAAAACACACTGAGGGCATACTGTGTGCTGGGCACCCTTCTAGGTGCTTTCCATGTACAAATGCATTCATTTCCGATAATCACCTAAAATTTATCTGCAATTGATACCCACGCTTTAATATCTAAAAAGTAGTTTAAAAGCTAAGGAATGTGCAGAAAGTCACACAGCTAGTCAGTGGTGGAGCTGGGGTGCACATCCAAGCAATCTGGTTTCACTGCCTGTACTGTTAATCATGACACTGCACTGCCTCGGCCACTTTGCACTGCACTTAAGTGTACTAAATTGAGCTTGTATAATTTAGAAAGACTATTCATTTGTTCTCTCCACTTAGGACATTTATTGTAACAATTAATTGATTAATAAATATTTAATGAGCAACATCTATGTGCCAGGCTCATAGATACATGGGGAGAGAAATCACATGGTTGATGTTTTTATGCAGATTAAATTCTCATGGCAGTAATTGAAATGAAAGAAGATCATGTGAGTTGGGATGTATAAGAAATCCAAAGCTCATCAGATTCAATGTACACAAAGCAGAAAAATAAGGCTCAAATAAAATTTGTTAGAAATATGTACACACACACAACTGATCTAAAGTTATAAACAGACCAGTAGAAAATGAGAACTAAAATCGGGTCTCTATTTCACTAATTATTACTTACACACTGTGAAGAGCATAAACAATGTCTTTATTAAAGAAGAGCTTCTGTGTATGGTCTCAGCTATACAAATATATAAAAAATACTCAAAAGAAGATTAGAATTGAGGTGTCAAAATACTCTCAATGTTTACTTTCTATATTTAAATAATTTTAAAAGCTATCTCTTATCCTCTCAAAAATATCTATATTAAGAATATACTAGTAGAATGAAAGTATAAACTGAAAAAATTTGCCTCAAAAAAGAAAAAAAACTGAATGCTTAGAAACACTATGTGTGCCATTACAAAATTTCTTCGAGTTTGATTTCATGCTCTACTCAAGTTCCTCTAAAGTTGGATCCCCCCTATTATCTTTTGGCTCACTCTAGAACATCTGAGAAATGCAAGGGATTTCTCAGACTACACCTACGTGACATCCATGATTCAAGCTGACTGTAGGAAAATGAAAGTGATTCCATATTTAGGAGCTCAGCTTTGCAGGGTTTCTCCTGAATAATGGCTTTAAATTATGCCACATGCTATGGAGAGCTTGCTTTTTCTTAAGAAAAGATGACTTATCAAACTGCGCTATCTCTTTAGTAAACTGACTAGGCAAAAGAACTCAACAAGGATAAAAATAGTTTCAGGGCTGGAAAGACCACACATATCTCCCAATTCTAGTGTTTAAGGAAGAAGAAGAAGATCAACCAGGAATCTTCAAATTCTCCCATTTTACTAAACACTACAGTCTATTTTCTCAACTTCAATGTAGCAGTGTATATAATTATTCTTATTTTGTATAGAATGTATATAAAACTTATAGGAAATTTAATTGAAAACAATAAGGACTTTTATAGGCTGGTAACAACGTGTTCACAAATTCGTGGAAAACTATGTGTCCTCATATTATTTAAAGAAGAATTGGCATTAGATCAATTAGATTGTCTCTCACTTTTTCTTTAGGGTTCAGAAATTGTTCTAGGGGCAAGAGACACTTTACTTAGACATCTTTTAATTCAATCTTGTAAAAAAAATTAAAACATAGTTTTAACTCTTTGGCTTTCACTTAAGCTTAAATTACAATATCTACAGTACTTAGCAACTACTCATTTATTGCCTTAGCGAATGAGATGTAATAGATTTGCTAGGTAAATAAGAGAAAGTAGAAAAAGGTAAGTTTTATATAGCAATTATTTTATATAAAATTATTGTAAAAAACATTGGTTTTAGGGCATCAAAACCAACCAAGCAACTCTAGCTGTAGTGAACTAAGCATTCTAAATCTGTGTTTATTTATTCAAAAAATTGACAATCTCCCAAAATATTTCATATAGAATAATTTGAAACAATAGTCTATGACATAAGCAACATGAGAGTTATCCTGAGCCTATGTACCTCATGGAGTGGTTGTGAGAATTAACGGAGTTGTTCCAAGTAAAGGGCTTTCCTGCTGTTTTGTTATATATTTTTAGACAATAAAGCAATATGCTAAAAGAAATGTGATTCAGAATGATGATCATGGGCCTTGTCAGGATAATTATTAATCACAAATATCTATTGGCCTGTCTTGAGGAGCTGCAAGACCAAAGATTTAATTATGCTCATTATGCTACTTGGTACACTATGTACCTTGACTAACTTAGAAAAGCATTTTTAATAACAAAAGTTGGAACACAAATAATATTCCCATAAAGTTTAATTCACCTTAAGCAAAATCAGTTGCCCGAGATTTAACATGAGCTCTGAAAATCCATTCTCCACAATAAGATACAATAATGCTTTTAAGACTCAAATGGAATCTTCTAACCCACTGATTAAACATTTCACAGCTTGCCATTGGTTTTAGGTTAATGCTCTAAGACTTTACTGGGTTCTACAATGCCCTGCCTGGTCTGTAACCTAAATTCTTTAGCCTCACCTAAAGGCATGCCCTCCCTTCCATCTGCATTCAGCTCCACTGGGCTCTTTTCAGCTTTTCAAGCACACCTTGCTCCCTTCTTCTCCAAGGCCTTCACACATATCCTTCCCCCATCCCTACTCATTTTGCTTAGTCATTTTATTGATAACCTCAAAGAGGTCTCCAAAGTAGGATGTGAGCATTCTTTGAGGAATATGAGACAATTCTTTTGGGGACTGGAAAAAAACCTTAGAGCTTTTATTCTGCTTACTTTTACCTAAACTTAAAAGTAAATTATGCTTTAAAGATATTGAAATAGCCATCTAGGTAGGAGTGTATACAATTTATGCATAAACATATACATATTGGGAGTATATTGTATAAAAAAGTTTGTAATCCACTGCTTCAGATCTCAGCTCCACTATCATTTCTTCATGAATGTTTTGTTTTTGTTTTTGTTTTTTGTTTTTTATTTTTTTATGTCAGACCAAGAGAAAATCTGACCTTGTAGACCCACATAACACCAGACACTTCTGGGAAGCATTATGCTAGTTATAATCATTTATTTCTGAGACTATTTGATTAATGTCTGTTCTCATTCACTGGACTCTCTCATGAGGGCAGGTATTGAGGTCTGTTTTTTTTGTTTTGTTTTGTTTTGTTTGAGACAGAGTTTTGCTCTTGTTGCCCAGGCTGGAGTGCAATGGCATGATCTCGGTTCACTGCAACCTCCACCTCCTGGGTTCAAGTAATTCTTCTGCCTCAGTCTCCCAAGAAGTTGGGGTTACAGGCGCTCACCACCATGCCTGGCTAATTTTTTTTTGTATTTTTAGTAGAGATGGGGTTTCACCATGTTGGCCAGGCTGGTTTCGAACTCCTGACCTCAGGTGATCCACCCACCTCTGCCTCCCAAAGTGCTGTTATTACAAGTGTGAGCCACTGCACTCGGCCCTATTTTTGATCATGTTTTACCTTCATAATACCTAGCATGTTGCCTGGCTTATCACAAGTACTTGATAAGTATTTAATGTGATGTATACAAGAGGGTGTGTGTGTGTGTATGTGTGTGTGTGTGTGTGTCTGTGTCTGTAAAACATATATACATATATATACATACATATGTATATAAAAATTAGCCAAGATGAAAGCTCTGTAAGTAGAGATTTGCATTTTTTTACCTCTATATTTCTAACCAAAGTACTTTCTCCACTTCTCTAGTTCCTTTTCCATTGATTTCAGTTGACTATCTTTGTGTCATATGTTTATCTGCCACAGATTTGTTAGGACAAAGCTCAAATATCAGCTGGGTCCATGATGCCCACAGTAATTGCAAAACTGTTTGCTGCAAAACAGATTAAGAGGTCCTACTCAGCAAGCAGTGAGCCAAGTTCTTCCCTGGTTGCTTCAGGAACATGTGGCAGGGCTCTGTAATGTGATGGATAACATATGAAGTGCAAGGGGCCACCCATATGCTGCTGCAATTTTCCTGTACAGGATGTGCTCTTTGGACTTAATAATGGTGATTTAGGACACTGGTGAAAATTCCAGCTCTCTTTAGATCTCATTCAGAGTCCCCAGGCAGGGGGTGGCAAACGTATAATCCCACACTGCAGGAAAGGAAATGAAAGAAGGGGAAAAAGACCTCCAGGACTGACTTATATTAGAATTGATCAGATCAGCTTGTACTACCTGTTACAGAAAGGAACAGATATCACTGCTGAAATCCTAACGTTGAGTAAAATGCAGAAAGTCACATAAAATCCTTCTAATTTGGGGTGGGGTCAGAGGAAGGAATGCTATTTATTTCCATCTGAACACTTATTGATACATATAACCAACAATTAAATTAACAAAACACATATTTGGGATTAGGTGAACAGCATGACATGGTGAACAGCAGTGTACATAGGAGGATGCCTGGATGTCGGTGGACAGAAAGTGTGATATGATGGTGATATTGCTGCTAAATGGTATGAATTAAGTCAGGCTTTATTGATAGGAAAAATGGTTCAAAGTGCTACATTTTTTCTGTGTCTCAATACTACATTCAACAGTATTAACAATCTTCTACACAGTGACCAACACAGAATGCTACATTTTAAAAAGATGCAAGCCAACCAAAAACTTGATAGAAGAGAGGACCAGTATGATGAGATGACACAATACCATACCTAAAATGAAATGGTTTACAAAAAAGCAAATCATAATCAGGACATAATCACAGGAAAAGAAGGCTCTGGAAAAATGTGGTTGGTTGTCTTAAGTAGAAAAATGTGTCGTGTGAAAGGAGCATCAGGTAGAGAATGAAGCATATTCTTCAGATGCTTAATGAGCAGCACTGGGACCTGTGGATAGATGCTTCCAAGATGAGTTTAACTTCATATAAGGAAGGATATTCTAAGGACTCTAATGATTGAGTAGGCAGTCTCAGGAAGGAGGTTATATGTGGAGCACTGGAGGTGATCAATCTTAGCCCAGATTAGTGGTTTTCAAATACTTTGGATTATTAGAATCACCTGGGGGAACTTCCTAACCAGGCCCAGACCCAAGTCCCAGGGTGGTTCTAATGACTAGGCAAGTTATGGGGACCCAGTGCTAGATGATCATTCTGTGATTGTACAGACATAATTCAAGCAGGGAGGGGAAGCTGATTTCTAAGAGTCCCTTTATCACTGAGACTGTGATTCTGTCTTTCTCCATAACTATCTCCATAGGGATAGTAATGCTAAAGGAACTGAAAAAAAGGAAAAGGGGCATTTCTGAAGTTGAAGAAGATTTCAGTGGAAATGTTAGTTTCCTCAGGTGCTCCTATGTTCATTACTTTCTTCTCTGGTTATGTTCCCTAATGCTGCAATCATTGGTAACAAGGAGGAATAAAGATCCTTGCTAATCAGTTCATCCAAATCATGTGGTAATTACTCTCCTTATGAGAATTACATTATGACTCCAAAATACATGGCAAAAACATATTTCAAAAAAATAGAGAAGAAAACATAAAACAGAAATAAGTAAGGAAAGAACTACTTTAAATAAGATATACTTAGGATATCCTGGAAACATACACCTCTCCAAGATGAACCCAGAAAAAATTAAATCCCTAAACTTATCAATAATGATTTTGAAACTGGATCAGTAATAAAAAGCCTACCAACCAGAAAAAGCCTATGGACCCGATGGATTCACAGCCAAATTCTACTAGATATATAAAGAAGAGCTGGCACCATTCCTACTGAAACTATTCCAAAAAATTGAAGAGGAAGGACTCCTCCCTAACTCGTAGAATGAGACCAGAATTATCCTGATACCAAAACCTGGCAAAGACACAATAAAAAAAGAAAACTTCAGGTCAATATTCTTAATGAACATAGATGCAAAAATCCTCAACAAAATACTAGCAAACCAAATCTAGCAGCACATCAAAAGACTAATCCACCACGATCAAGTAGGCTTTATTCCTGAGAGGCAAAGTTGGTTCAACATACACAAATCAATAAATGTTATTCGTCATAAAAACAGAACTAAAACAACAAAAAAGAGATCATCTTAATAGATGCAGAAAAGGCTTTTGTTAAAAGTCAACATCCCTTTGTGTTAAAAACCTTCAACAAACTAGGCATTGAAGGAACCTACTTCATAATAATAAGAGCCATCTATGACAAACCCACAGCCAACATTACACTGAATGGGCAAAAGCTGGAAGCAACACCTTTGAAAACCAAAACAAAAGAAGGATGCCCTCTCTCATCACTCCTACTCAACCTAGTACTATAAGTCCTCTCAGAGCCATCAGGCAAGAGGAAGAAGTAAAAGGTATCCAGATAGGAAGTCAAAGTATCTCTGTTTGCAGGTGATATGATTCTATATCCAGATAACACCATAGTATCTGCCCAAAGGTTACTTTATCTGATAAACAATTTCAGCTAAGTTTCAGGATACAAAATTAATGTATACAAATCATCAGTAGCATTTATATACACCAACAACATCCAAGCTGACAGGCAAATCAAGAACACAATCCCATTTGCAATAGCTACAAAAAGAATATCTAGAAATATAGCTAACCAGGGAGGTGAAAGACCTCTACAACAACAATTACAAAGCACAACTCAGAGAAATCAGAGATGACACAAACATATGGAAAAACATTTCATGCTTATCAAGAGGAAGAATCAATATAGTTAAAATGGTCATACTGCCCGAAGCAATTTACAGATTCAGAGATATTCCTATCAAACTACCAATGACACTCTTCACAGGATTAGAAAAAATTATTTTAAAATTCACGAGAACCAAAAAGGAGCCCAAACAGCCAAGGCAATCATAAGCAAAAACAAAACAAAACAAAACAGAAAACAAAACAAAACAAAAAGCTGGAGGCATCATGTGATCTTCGACAAAGTCTACAAAAACAAGCAATGGGTAAAGGAATCCCTATCCAACAAATGGGGCTGGTATGCAATAAATGGGGCAGAAGATTGAAACTGGACCCCTTCTTTACACCATATACAAAAATCAACTAAAGACAGATTGAAGACTTAAATATAAAACCTAAAGCTATAAAAATCCTTGAAGACAACCTAGGAAATACCATTCTGAACATAGGACATTGCAAAGATTTCATGACGAAGACACCAAAAGCAAATTGCAACAAAACAAAAATTGACAAATGGGACCTAATTAAACTAAAAAGTTCTGTGAAACATAAGAACCTATCAACAGAGTAAACAGACAACCTGTAGAATGGGAGTAAATATTTGCAAAGTATGCATCTGACAAACATTTGATATCCAGAATCTATAAGAAACTTAGACAAATTGAAAAGCAAAAACCAACCCCATTAAAAAGTGGGCAAAGGGCATGAACAGACACTTTTCAAAATAAGACATATATGTGGCCAATAAGCATATAAAAAAAAGCTCAATGTCACTGATCATTAGCGAAATGCAAATAAAAACCAAGAGATAATATCTCACACCAGTCAGAATGGCTATTATTAAAAAGTCAAGAAATAATAAATGCTGGGGAGGTTGCAAAGAAAAGGGAACAATTATATACTGCTGGTGGGAGTATAAATTAGTTCAGTCATTGTGGAAAGCAGTTTGGTGATTTTTCAAATAACTTAGATCTACCATTATTGGATATACACATAAAGGAAGGTAAATCATTCTACTGTAAAGATACATGCATGCTTATGTTCACTGCAGCACTGTTCACAATAGCAAAGATGTGAAACAACCTAAATATACAATAATGGTAGAGCGGATGAAGAAAATGTGGTACGTATACATCGTGGAATACTACAAAGCCATAAAAACAGAATGAGATCATGTTTTTTGCAGCAACACTGTTGGAGCTTCAGGCCATTAACCTAAGCTAGCTAACACAGGACAGAAAACAAAATACTGCATGTTCTCACTTACAAGTGGGAGCTAAACAATGAGTACATATGGACACAAAGAAGGGAACAACAGACACTGGGGCCTACTCAGGGGTAGAGGGTGGGAGAAATGTGATAATTGAAAAACTACCGGCTGGGCGCGGTGGCTCAAACCTGTAATCCCAGAATTTTGGGAGGCCAAGGCCGGTGGATCACTTGAGGTCAGGAGTTTGAGACCAGTCTGACCAACATGGTGAAACCCTGTCTCTACCAAAAATACAAAATTAGCCAGGTGTGGTGGTGCATACTTGTAATCCCAGCTACTTGGGAGGCTGAGGTAGGAGAATTGCTTGAACCCGGGAGGTGGAGGATGCAGTGAAGCCGAGATCGTGCCATTGCACTTCAGCCTGGGCAATAAGAGCAAAACTCTGTTGAAAGAAAGAAAGAGAAAGGGAGGGAGGGAGAAAGGAAGGAAGGAAGGAAGAGAGAGAGAAAAGAAGAGAAAAGAAAAGAAGAGAAGAGAGGAGAGGAAAAGAGAAGAGAAAAGGAAAGGAAAAGAAAAGACAAGACTGCCTATTGGATACTATGCTTATTACCTGGGTGACGAAATAATCAGTACAACCAAACACCTGTGACACGCAATTTACTCGTATTACAAACCTGCACATATACCCCTGAACCTAAAATTGAAAATAAAATAAATTTGGAATATATTTGGCAACACTTGATGACTGGTATGTGAATATGTAATGGATGTGAGGACATACTCTATGAAGCTGTCTGAAACTTCATTGCACATAAAGAACATTTAAGACGTTTGTTTACATGCATATTTTAAGGCTACACCTTAGAGATTCTGATTTAGTAGGTCTTGAATGAGGCCAGAAATCTGCATTTTGAATAAGCAGAAGGAGCAATTCTACACACTGCATTTAGAAAAAATAATACTTTACATTGTTTTCCAATAAAAATTTTTGCAATGATGGAAATGTTCTACATATGTGCTATTCAATGAGATAGTCTCCAGCCATGTGGGGCTATGCAATACTTAAAAAGTAGCTAGTGCAAGTGAAGAACTGAGTTTTCAATTTTATTAATTTTAATTATTTTAAGTTTGAATGGTCACATGTGGCTAGTGGCTGCCACATTATAGAGTTTAGCTTCAGAATATACTGTATTTTTTTTTTAGGGACAAGAAGCATGCAAAGGTTTTTGCATTGTACCCACCACAGTGAGGAAGCAAGAGAAGCTATACATATCTCCAAAATAGCATGAAATAACACTTTCTGCAGAGTGTTTCCATCCAATCCATGAGTGAATATAGCAAGATGATTTTACATTAGTATTCAGAATTATCAGAGTAAACATGTTTATTCCTATACTAGTCTGTAAATAGTGAGTAATATTATAGTCATAGTGTGAACTAAATGTGCCATCTGTGGTTAACTCCATTTATTTGTACTTGAAATGACTGAATACTGAGCAGTGGGTATGCCATTAGATGATGTGGCAGCCTCACCAGTTAGCTCTATGACTGTTCTGCCTGTGGCTGATCAGATCAGGTACATAAGCCTGGACTAGGTGTTAGAAATGGCTATGTTGTAGGCTTCAAGAGCTCCCCAGATCCATTGACCTCCCTGTTCTAAGCAAACAGGAGGAATGCTGACTGCCAAGAAAGTCACAAAAGAAACTGAGGTTCCAAACTGTCTACAGATGGGCTTAGTGCCAATAAATATTCTAAATCAAAGCATCAATATGTAGTATCCATGCACCAAAAAAGATGACACAGCAGTTCTTCTTCCAAAAAAAAGTTGGATTCCTATGTCAGGCTTAGTGGGAATAAGAAGCCTCATATTCATTGGATCTGTGCTGGGAAGCATTTAGATAAACGCTAGAAAACGCAGAGACAAAAACACACACATATACACGTAGATTCAATAGATGGAGGTTGGCAGGCAAGGGTGGGGAATAGCGGATTTGAATGCAGAAATGAGAGTACATAATCATGTCAAAATAACTCACCCCCAAGCAGAAAAGAAAATGAAAGGGAAGTAGGGCAGAAAAGAAAGAACATTAATGGATCCACCGCCTCCTTTACCCCTAGAGACAAAGGTTCTTTCTGCACATTCACATTAGCATTTTGGCATATGAAAATGAATTCTAGTGCTAGTCTATAATAAATTACTGCTCTCCAAACTAAAATCTTAGGCAAGCTTATGTGGCTGGTAATAAGTGGTCTTAGAGAATTGTTTTTAGAAATTCTGTGTTTGGCAGTACACATGCCTTGTGCATGGTTTGGTGTTGGTGAAATTTCATATCCTGCACAGCTTGGTGAAGTCACCTTGTTCCTGGGAGAAACTCCCCTAGAAAACCAGTTCTGGCCAGAAAACAGGAAGAGGGAGGGATTCTGGAACCAACACCTCTAAATCTTTTTCTGATGATGTTAGGATATAGTGAGGACTCAGCACATACATTTGTTTCTTAAGACTCACTTTGTTATCAGAGTTGGGAAACTATTCCCTATTAAAATGTTTCATTAAGCGATCCTCCACATATTATTTTTATAAACACAACTTTGTTTTTCTGTCTATACAGGTGTGTGTGTGTGAATATGTGTATGAATGTGTGTTTTATATGTGCGTGTGAGTGTGTGTGTACATTATATATATATATATAGTGGCTCTTCACTGGTTCTCTCTCTCTCTCTCTCTATATATATATAGTGTGAAAGCAAAGTGTGTGAGAGTGTGTGTGTATATATACATATTGTATACACACACTTACACACACACACACACACACACACACACTTTGCTTTCCAAGGCAGTAATGTTCCTGGATGTCCCAGCCTTGATAAATATCTGTGACCTACAGTTCTGGAAGAAATTGTAGGCTTTGTTCTCCCTCTCAAGGTGCTCCTTGACAGGATCAATTTTGGTTGCCATGGCTTGACCTCCAGCCTTACATGTTCCCCCATCCCTGGACCTGTTGCTTACTGTCCTCACTAGAAACACTAGAAAGAGCTTGGGAAAGAGGGGCAACAGCAAAATGAAAATAATTTTAAAAATGAAGAAGATCTTTTTTTTTAAATTTTATTATTATTATACTTTAAGTTTTAGGGTACATGTGCACAACGTGCAGGTTTGTTACATATGTATACATGTACCATGTTGGTGTGCTGCACCCATTAACTCGTCATTTAGCATTAGGTATATCTC